>NC_072426.2:7510000-8135000 GCF_028878055.3 Symphalangus syndactylus | reverse complement strand
CTGTGCATTCAACTAACAGAGTTGAACCTTACTTTTGATTGAGCCTTTCTGAAACACTCTTTCTGTAGAAACTGCAATTGGACATTTTGAGCGCTAAGAGGCCTCTATTTTGAAAAATAATATCTTCAAATAAAAACTACACAGAAGCATTGTGTGAAACTTATTTCTGATATGTTCATTAAGCTAACAGAGTTAAACCATACTTTTGATTGCGCAGTTCTGAACACTCTTTCTGTAGAAAATGCAAGTGGACATTCTGAGCGCTAAGAGGGTAATAGTGGAAAAAGGAATATATTCAAATATAAACTACACAGTAGCATTCTGTGAAAATTCTTTCTGTTCTGTGCATTCAACTAACAGAGTTGAACCTTACTTTTGATTGAGCCGTTCTGAAACACTCTTTCTGTAGAAACTGCAATTGGACATGCTAAGCGCTACGAGGCCTACATTGGGAAAAAGAATATCTTCAAATAAAAACTACACAGATGCATTCTGTGAAACTTATTTCTGATCTGTAAATTCAGTTAACAGAGATAAAACATATTTTTGATTGAGCAGTTATGAAACACTCTTTTTGTAGAAAATGCAAGTGGAGATTCGGAGCGCTAAGAGGGTAATAGTGGAAAAAGGAATGTCTTCAAATATAAACTACACAGAATCATTCGGTGAAACTTCTTTCTGATCTGTGCTTTCAGCTAACAGATTTAAACCATACTTTTGATTGAGCAGATCTGAACACTCTTTCTGTAGAAAATGCAACTGGACATTTGGGGCGCTAAGAGGGTAGTAGTGGAAAAAGGAATATATTCAAATATAAACTACACAGAAGCATTCTGTGAAACTTCTTTCTGATCTGAGCATTGAGCTAACAGATTTAAACCATACTTTTGATTGAGCAGTTTTGAAACACTCTGTCTGTAGAAAATGCAACTGGACATTCGGAGCGCTAAGTGGGTAACAGTGGAAAAAGTAATATGCTCAAATATAAACTACACAGAAGCATTGTATGAAACTTCTTTCTGTTCTGTGCATTCAACTAACAGTGTTGAACCTTACTTTTGATTGAGCCGTTCTGAAACACTCTTTCTGTAGAAACTGCAATTGGACATTCTTTGCGCTAAGAGGCCTATATTGGGAAAAATAATATCTTCAAATAAAAACTACGCAGAAGCATTGTGTGAAACTTATTTCTGATATGTGCATTCAGCTAACAGAATTAAACCATACTTTTCATTGCGCCGTTCTGAACACTCTTTCTGTAGAAAATGCAAGTGGACATTCGGAGCGCTAAGAGGGTAATAGTGAAAAAGGAATATATTCAAATCTAAACTACACCGAAGCATTCTGTGAAACTTCGTTCTGTTCTTTGCATTCAACTAAAAGAGTTGAACTATATTTTTGATTGAGCCTTTGTGAAACACTCTTCCTGTAGAAACATTCAGGCTGTAGATATCACCAGTGTACCTTGCCTTCCTGGTAATAATGACATAATCTTTCTTCCTCCCCTGGCCACTCTCAGCCTTTTAAGTTACTGGCTAGTGGATAGTAGATACTGGATGAGCCATCACACGGTGGCCCTGGCACAGAAAGCCTGGGTGACACGGCTCCACACAGCATAATTCAGACGGGCTGTGGGAAATATGATGTGGGGAAGCAATGTCGTTTCAACAAAGAACTCAGCAGGATAAATACGACCAATCTCATGTCTCACAAATGATCCCTTGTGTCTGAATGTCTTCCATTTCTGTTCGTATTCATGCCTTATGGGTTAAGTCTCATCCCCAAATATGTTTCTAGTGAATATGAAAGACCCTATTGTCACATATTTCTTTCTTTATATGCAACTACCACCATTTCATTAACTTTTGCTTAAAGGAACAATTTTTAAAAGTAATCTGACATGTTACTTTACCATTTTTTGATCAATTTATTTTGTGTCTTCTTTACATATATTTTGAAGGGCCATATCTGAAACAGAACTTTCCTTTTTCATTAAAAAACTAGCATATGTGGGCTATGTGCCTTTATATTCATTTTATTGACTATTTTACAATGAACAGTCTTATATTTTACTTTATACTAATTCCTCCAGATTAATGACAAGTATTTAACCTAACATATTGATCCATCTCACTTAATATTAGTTTAACTTCAATTAATTCCTTCCTTTTTACTCATAATCAACATTTTTCCTGATGAGAAATTAAGAAAGAAGATATGTTTGGCACCTCTGTCCATATCTTTGCCCATTTCTTACTCCTCTAAGAAGGCAAGAGATTCTAATCTGATTACACATTACCAATTAATTGGGCCACATTTACTTGTGGGCCATCTGGCTGAATATTTTTTAATCATGAGCAAACCATGGTGCTCTTCTTCTCTCTTGCCCCTGCCTTAACGCAGTAAGGCATTTTCCTTGGCTTATTTCCTTCTCATTGCAGCAGAGTTGAAATGTGAGACGGGGTGTAGCTTCTCCTAACCCCTGGCACATCATCTGATGGAACTGAAGAGTGAGAAATGACCTCCACGGACCTGGAGCCTCAGCTTCAGGTCTCCACCGAGATGCCACATTGGAGGCAAGCTCAACGCAATGCCTTTATTAGAAACGTTTTTAAAAGGGAACCCGTATTCACGTTTGTCAGGACACTGCTCATCTCTCTAGTTGAACCCGTATAACTTACTTTATAAGATGGTAAGATACAAAGACTCTTAATCTTCCATCTACCAGGACTCTTGACATAAATTGAAAGCTCACTTATAACAGCTCTAGCATCCCAAGTGCCTTTGACTACACTCCAATTTAACTTATTGTTCAGTTTTTATATAAATGTCTTCCTTATATTGTGCTTAATTTTCTTATTAATTTAACATTTTCAGAAGAATACTCATTCTGAGAAGTTCACAAATCAGTTAGGCTTAAGTTTTTAAATAAATGTTTTAAAAATATTAAAGGCACACGTATGAAACAATGATACTAGACTTAATTATGGAGAGCAGCCTCCCCTACAAATTTCAGCCACAACACAAGAGCAGTAAGCAGATCAGTCCCCTCACCTTCATTCCAACATTTCAAGTGACTGGGGAAAGAATAGGGACAAAATAAAATAAATCAAAATAAAGGTTTCTTGTGGAACACTGAAAAATTATTATGTGCTAAAGTGTAAGAATGCTTTATATCCATCCCATCGTTTGTCCTGGGAGGTACTTTCTATTATTGATTTCATTTGACAAATGAGGAAACAGAGGTCTGAATAGGTAGAGAAACAATTGTCAACTTTCTACTTCTTAGTATAACTTTACTACCTCTGAGGCCTGCCTGCATTCCTGCACTGGGGTTTCATGGACATTGCTCGAGACCACTGGCCCTATGTCTGTCATCTTTTATGTTTCATTTATAAACACCCTCAGCTCTTGATCTGTGAGGGTCTTAATAAATAGAGCTGTATTAAATTTTTGCGCTTTAAAAATAATATATGATATTAAGAAATAGTATTTCTGATAACAGCTTAAGCCATAATATGAAGTGTGCTGATACAAGAGGAGTTTGTAGGTCTTAAAAAAAAAAACAAAAAAAAAACTAAGCTTTAATTTAGTACAAGTTTCTGACTTTCCTGCTAAAATTTATCTAGGAGTATATATAAAGAAAAGGCCTTATTGAATAAACTGGTAAATGCATCTCTCAAGTTTTATTTTATATTCAACATAATATGAAGTAAAAATAAAAATAAAATACAACTAAGAAATATAGCATTGGCTACTTTTCGAAACATTTCTCCACAAAATAGGGGGTAAAATATGAAAAAGTTTTGACACAATGTTTTGAGTCTCTATTTATTTATAACCTAAAGGAAATAAGAATTTGATATGCCTCAAGGAAAAAAAATCCAACGAAGAGTTTTTTTGTGGGGGAAAGAAAGCCTACTATCCAGCCTCAGAGATTAGATTTAAAAGCCAAAGAAAACTTTGTTAGATTATAGTGTGACAGAGCAAACCAATCTTTAAATCTACCAAAACACTTCTAGAATGCTAGAACACAGTATGTGTGAGAAAATAACAAGTGTTTTGAGAAACATCATTTTTTAATGTCCTAAACCACTGACTTACAACATATGAAAAGATGTGGCATGACACGAATTTGAGAATATATACTGTAGAACAGCTATTAACAAGCTTTTCTTGGTACTGAAGTGTGTTCCACAAAACAGTTTTTACTCTTACATGAAGAAGACAGTGAACCAAAGTAAATTAAACTACCAGAAACAGGTGTTAGCTTGACATTAAGAACCCACAAATCTACATTTGTTTCCATTCCTAAAAATCAGCTTTCAATTAATAATAATATAATCATTAAAAAATATATATTTTTAAAGCGTCTGTTTACTTTCCTTAACTTGTAAATCACTACTGGTGTTTCCAACTCTCTTAGTGAATTTAAATGACAATATCATTCCTTAATTTTTCTATGACCTGAAAACGTCCGATTAGAAAATGAGCAAATTGCTCACAATGCTGATAAAAATCAAAGTAAAAGCTTGTATTTAAGAACATCAGTCTCTACTAAAACGAGAAATACCTAAAAATACGAATATATCCGAAATGTCGCAAAGCACATAAACCAGGTTGAAATAAAAATTTGAATGGGCAATTATGTAACATAAAGCCAGATAACCCAACCAGTTCATACATTTTATACTCAATATAGGATATTATAAATTAGATAGTTACTGATGAGATAATAGCTTTTATAGTTAACTCTGTAGTAATTAAGCAGGATGGCAAGGCAGCAAAGAGGTCAAATTAATTTCTGAGTTCTTCCATTTATCTTTAGAAATGATAGGGAAAATTCTAACTCCAAAAGTGTTTTGTGGGAATCTAAAGAACAGTTTTGACAAAGAGGGGGTCTCAAGAAAGCATTTATGATTAAGCAACCTGACATAAACAGTAACTGCAAATTATTAGAACCAGTTGATGTTTATCTAAATGGATAAATCATTCATCTGAATAATTATCAACCCAGACAAACTATAGGCCCTGAAATTGCAATTATGAAAGAGAACCAATCAAATGTTAAGACCAAATTTAAAATTTTAGCAATGGTAGAAACTATGAATCATAAAATGCTACCTTTGACTCAAGAAATGCAACCCTTGGTTAGACAGCATATTAAAAACTAGATGGCTAATGAGGTATTTGTATGGTTTCTTTTTATACTTGTTTTTGTGACATTAAGAATCTCAAAGAATCACAAATTCAAATAAAGCAATAGGCCTCTTCTCTCTGAGTTTAGCTTAGACCTTCCCTTACCTAACACGTCTGAACGTGTTCTTTGTTCTTGAACAAGATTTCGCCATTAAAACTCACACAGAAAGAACTTGTCAAGACTTTACTAAACAAAGTTTAGGATGTTTCTAATTTTCATTAAAAAATAGTGTAGGAATTTTAATGAGATTACATAATTTCTAAGTCAGTTATTTAAGACCCACCAAATTACAATAATTTATTTCTTTCAGGAAAAAAGAAAAACTAGCCATCAGCCCGCTGTCCGGCTTCATCAGCTCTAGACGCAAACAGGAAACTAAGGCAATATTCCATTGAGAGCTGATGGTGGTTTATACCAAGTAGTGGCAGTGCAAATTACCTCAACAGGCATTCAGTTTAAAAGTAGACTTGCAGGATTTCCTGATGGATTGAATCTGGGAAAACTAGAAATAGCAGGTAAGGATAACTTCATAGAGTTTGGTTTAAATTATCGAAGAATAAAACTGTCATTTATTGAGCTGGCCAAGTTGCGGCAGAACCAGGTTTAGGGAGAAAATCAGAGGGTCAATTTTGCAAATAATAACCTTGAGTTACTTATTAGATTTCAAGAAGTGATATCAACTAGGTGGCTCAATGTACAATTGTAGAGTTCTACAGCACAATGAAGGCTGGGGATTAAACACTTGAAAATCGGCAGTATACGCATAGGAGTTAAAGCATGACACCATCTGAGATAAAAAAGAAAATGCATTTAAATAAAGTAAATAAATGCCAGAATCATCCCTTCTGTGCTGTAACTGAGAAATCAGGAAGATGGTGGTGAACGAAGGAACGCAGGAAGCAGCAGCTGTAACAAGGTGAATGGAACTGACAATACTGTGACCTGGAACCCAGGTGACAAACATGTTTCAAGGAGAAGTCAGTGATTACCTGTGTCAAATTCTGTGAAAAGGACTAAAAGTTGAAGAATATGGAGATCAATGTTGTCCTTGGCAACAACAAATTTTGGACAGTAGAAAAGGAGAAGGCAGATTGGGGTGGAATCTTTAAAAACCAAGATGAAAGGATTTGGGTATAATGGGTGCATGGAGTTTTGCTCTGAGGATCAGAGAACGGAGGCAGTATCTTGAGAGATTTGTAGAATGTGGAAAGGTATTTTAAAATAAGAATAATTGTAGCATGTTTGCATATGAAGAATATTATTAATTAGCAAGAGGAGAATTGATGATGCAGAAGAAAGGGAAAAGTTGGGGGAATGATGTTCCTGCATTAGGTGAGAGGTGACAGTGTCTGGCACACAGGTAGAAGGCTTAGCATTTCCTATGAACACACTGTGGCCTCTTAGGGCACCTTCTCCATGGCACCCACAGTGACAGTTTCTCGTATTAAACCAGACCATAAGGTATGGCTGGTTACAAACTCCTCAGTGGCTTTCCATCTCATTCAAAGTAAAAGCCTGAGGTGTTACGGAGGCCTACAAGGAACTATGTAATTTGGCTCCATTACCCCGCTGTCCCCTTCTGCTCTCACTGTCCTTTTGCTGACTACAGCCCAGTCAGACAGAACTCCTTACCCTCCCTCAAACACACCAGACACCTGCACGCCTCTGTACCTGCAAAGTCTGTGCTCTTAACAACTAGGCTATTCTGCAGGGCTTGCCTTCTCTTTTCATTTGTGCCTTTGCTCACATTTCACCTGCTTAATGAAGTCTTTCCTGACCTTGTAACCCTCCACCCTCCACGTGTACTTCTTCTCCTTAGCACTCACCAATACACGACATATTAAGAGTTTTAAATATTTTCTTTGATAATTGTCTTACCCCTTTAGATTTTAAGAGAACACAAATTTTTACCCGTCGTTCACTGCTATATATCCAGCAGCTAAATTACTATCCATCACATATTACATGTTCAGTAAGTTTGCCAGATAAATGAATAAAATGATATTTTAGGGCTTAACCTCAAATTTTTACTACTTTGCATAAAAATCCTAAAACAACAATGTTTAAACTATATGCAATCATGTACACTAGAGGGTATTGTAGTTTTCAGTGAGATTTCTCGTAAGACTAGAAGGCAAAAATAAATACTGGTAACTAGAGCACTGGTGAAAGTTTACAAAATAAATACATTTCCTACTTTGTAATTGGAAGAAACCAGGCCCTCTCGCAAAGGTTTTTGATATGACACCAAGTACAGATAAATGCTACAGGATAATAATAATATAAAAAAGATTCTTTTTCTACTTAATTGTGCGGAGCCTGATATATTTATGGATCTTTAGGTAAACAATAGTTTTTTTTAAAAAAAACATTTCCAAGGCTCTGGTATCTATTGTAAAGAAAAGCAGTGAATTGCAGGAATTCTGTAAACTATTTGACTAAATTTGGCTGCCAATCTCTACCATGTTTTCCAAACATTTGTTCAGAAAGATTCCTCTTAGTCCCTGTTACTAGTATACACAATAGCTGTTATTTGCTGATTATTATGCAGATATTGTCCTCCTTTGATCTTGATATACAATAATTAATCATACAACAGATGTGAGCTGTGTTGTATTCTTTATTATCCCCATTTTTAACAGAAGGGAACTGGGGCTTAGAAAAATCAGATAACTGGCCTGTGATCACATTTCTGATTTGTGTCTAATCTGGGATTCAAACCAAAAAAGCCGACTCCAGAATTCACAACCTGAACCACTTTGCTCAGCTATTGCCTCGGGCTTCCTGTGTCAGCCACACAACCTCAGGAACCCTACAGTCATCGAGCTGGAGACTGGTATTTGTCCATGGAAAGTGTCTTTGTTTCGAAAGAGCTAATAAAGAATTCACATTAAGGCAAAAGACAATTGAAAAGAAATTGCTGGCTTCAAACACGCAGCCAAGAAGATAACACCCGGATTCCAAAAGATTCTGATGCAATCTAAGCTAACTTGATTGATTATATCTATCAGCTTAATTATCTTTTAATATTTATATATTATTTCTTAAATTCTTAAAACTCAACATGAAATTTTAAAGAGAACAGAAAAGAACTTATTATAAAGTACCACTAAGATAAATGTCTGAAAACCTAATTTCTAATTTCATTTCTTTGTCAGTCTAACTGATTGCATTCCTTAACATAGGTGAGCCTATGTTTTTTCACATATAAAATTGGCAGACTAAATCATATTTCTCTATTCCTTTCTTCTCTGTGGATTCTAATATCCTTAAAATAAAGTTTTCTCTTAAATTTATTCTTGCTAATTTGAAAAATGTTCAACAAACATCTCAATTTTTGCAAAGTCTTATTAGACTTATGTCTATTGTATTATTCTTAAGAAAATGGTTCATTATAAAAAATATTTGGTTCCGTAATTTAGTATTTTGTACAACTAAAGAAGTTAACTTATATAAAATATTAGCAAATAATTAAATAATTTTGAGTATTCATTTGCATTATCCATTCTAAGTTATAAATTGGTGTAAGACTACAGATTTAATGCAGAGACTGGATGCTGACTAATCATTTTGATGTAAGCTTACAAAGAATAATTTCAACACTCTCCAAACTGGAATGATTTATTAGCATGTCATGCTATTTATTGTGTGATATGATAAATATAATATGATTCATCATGACATTCTATAAATATTGCAAAGGATTATTAAAGCGATAAAATCCATTGGCAGAAATATAATGAGACCATGTCACATTTGTACGAAAGCTACATGATAAGAGGCTGTTGTAACCTTAGACGGATTTAAAGTGAGAATTCTTAGAACAACAAAGCAAAAGAAAACAATCCTAAATCGTACCTAGGGTTCAATTAAGAGCAGCTGTTGAGAGCAGGGAATAATACAGAAGTACAGAAAGCTTATCATCTGCACTGCCATGGGATGGACAATTTTTCAATACAGGGACTATTCTTTAAATAGTTAATCTAAAATATTTCAGACAAAATTTGGAATAACCACTGCACTGAATCAACATGTCTAAGTAAAACTACAAATGGCAGCATATATGTGAGTGTATATATATATACACATGCTTATATTTAGTTTAAAAATTGGTATGAATGTGAAAACTCATATCAGGCTGTATTTTTAGGCATTTAAAATTTTACTTTGTCAAATAATTTTTATTTCTTCCATAACATTACAAAAATATAACCCTTTGGAGGAAAGGTTATTATAAGGGAAATTTCATTTTCTAAGTAGAGGCTTTTTAGGTTTCTGATGCTTTTACAGAGAGAATTTGCCAAAGATTTTGTTTCTTATAGTTCAAAATATGGTTAACTAGTGGCCAACAATCTTTGGCATCGATTTGGAAGTAAGTATTCAACACAACACGATTGTTATGTCTTTACCAATGATTTTTGAATCATATACACAGTGTTTTAAAAGCCGCTTTGCAGTCATCTTCCTTGAGATTGTAAATTGTTCTCGCACATTATTTAAAATATCCTGAGAATAAGCACTAATTACTACTTTACAATTGAGCAAAGAAAAACATATTCTATAATTCTAGGATAAGCAACCACAATGATTGTTGAAAGCACTTTTTTGTGAGGAAATCAAGTTAACTCTGACAACAGAGAGATACGGAGCCTGTGTCTCTCACCACATTAATGAAATCTTTACGGGCTACAAATCTTTCGGTTTCTTACAATAATTTTTATGCTATTATATTTATTAACCACTTTTGCTTCATTTCTTTCTGAAAGTTGTTTCAACTTATCTATTTCCCTATATATGGACAATCTGGAATGCAAATATATATATAATAACAATCTGGAATGCAAATTGATTAATGACTATACATATAATCTTTGTTATACTCCTGTGATAAAGATATACAAGTCAAACACAAACAAACAAAGAAAAAAAACTTACCTTTATTTTATGGCAGCATGGCACATTTGAAATAAAATTGGAAAAGATAGGTATTATTAGGTACATACACCCTTTAAAATATTTAGATCTTTCTCTTTTTTATTTTTAAAATGTTATTTCCAGGAGCATAGATTCAAGCTGCCCTGAATAGACACTTCCTCAAATATCTTAGCTCTATTGTGCTTTTACATTGTATGTATTCTTTCAGGCTCCCAACTTTTATTTTCATTAAAAGAAAATCAGTTTAAAAGACCTGATTCAGATGTACTTATATTTGCTAAAGGAATAAAAGTAATTATTAGAAAATCTTTCTTTCTTTTTAAGGATTGTTAGAGCTAATCATATATTAGCATTCAGATAAATTTCAAATCACCAATAATTTGTCTTTAAATTTGGTCATCAGAGGACCAAACCGTAATTCTCTAATGAGAGTGGAACTACCTAGGAGCTTGGCCCAGAGGACAAGGGTTGTGCTAGTTCCCTGGACTGGTTCACGGCTGAGTCCTCGAATTTGAAGGCAACCATCTATAATGGGAGAGGCCAGAGGATTTGCAGCTGAGCTTCCTCAGCAAAATACTTAACTCCTCATCAGCTGTGTAACCTTCATAATATGTCAGTTTCCTCTTGCTGCATAACAGATTACAACAAAATTAGAAGTGTAACACAACACAAGTGTATTATTTCACATTTTCCATGGGTCAGGAATCTGAGTGTGTGACTCAACTGCATCCTCTGCTCTGGGTCTCACAAGTCTGAAATCAAGGTGTCAACCGGTCTGCAATTCTCACATGAAACTCGGAGGTCTTTTTCCAGTCTCATTCTGATTGATGGCAGAACTCAGCTTCTTGCAGTTAGAGGACTGACGTCCCTGTTTCTCTGCTGGTTGTCAACGAGAGTTGCTTTCAGCTCTTGGAGGCCACCTTCAGATCCAAGCCATATGGCCCTCTCAACACATAGCAGCTTACTTCTCTAAAGCTAGAGGAAACTCTCCAGCCTGCTATAAGGGAGGCTTATGTAACAAGAAATAATCCCAAGAGGATCACTCTTGTGGTATAATTTGCTTAGTTATATTCACACACACCAATTCCACTTAAAGGTAGGGTATTAAACAAAGCACATGTACACAGGAGACAAAACAGATGTACAGAGATTTTACTCTGCCATAAGTCTGCTGAGTGACCTTTGTCAAGTTACATCTCAGTATATGAATAAGCTTAGCACCTATCTCAAAAGTTTGGTAGAAAGAAAAGTTAACACAGGCTGGGTACAGTGGCTTATGCCTGTATTGCCAGCACTTTGGGAGGTCGAAATGGGAGGATAGCTTGAGGCCAGGAGTTCAAGACAAGCCTGGATCGCAGAGTGAGGTCTCATCTCTACAAAAAAAATAATAAAATTGGTCATGTGTGGTGGCAACACCTGCAGTCTCAGCTACCTGGGGGTCTGAGGTGGGAGGATTGCTTGAGCCCAAAGGGAGTCAAGACTGCAGTCAGCCACCGTTGCACCACTGCACTCCAGCCTGGGCAGCAAAGTGAGACTCTGTCTCAAAAAAAAAAAAAAAAAAAAGGCCGGGCGCGGTGGCTCACGCTTGTAATCCCAGCACTTTGGGAGGCTGAGGCGAGCGGATCACGAGGTCAGGAGATCGAGACCACGGTGAAACCCCGTCTCTACTAAAAATACAAAAAAATTAGCCGGGCGTGGTGGTGGCGCCTGTAGTCCCAGCTACTTGGAGGCTGAGGCAGGAGAATGGCGTGAACCCGGGAGGTGGAGTTTGCAGTGAGCCAAGATTGTGCCACTGCACTCCAACCTGGGTGACAGAGTGAGACTCCGCCTCAAAAAAAAAAAAAAGGGGGAGGAGGGCAGCATAAAAAAATTCTCAGAGCAACGTCTACGGTCTGGACTCAGTGAATGGCAGCTATTTTTAGACTTCGCCCAGTAACTCAAAAGGCCCCATGCCCTCTGCCACATTACATTACGCTCATGATTAACAATGCAAAACTTTTGCATAGCTGCCAAGTATGGTGACTCATTCCCTCTTTAAAGACTATAGTTAGTGTTACCTTGCATAAACATAGGTTAAGTATTTGAGTATCAGTTGTTTAAATGAGCTGATATGTGACAAAATGTAACCAGGCTTTTAGAATGAATGAATCTAATAAGCTTAATCAAGAACTTACAGTAATAGATTTCTTACTTATGAATAGAAAATCACTTAAATGAACTCTGATTGTTAAAAATGACATAGACAAATATTAGTATCAGTAGGCATAATTTTCTCCTATATTAACTCCAACATATATGATTTTAACAATTTTGAAATCTCCCCAAATGTTTTCTGTGATTTCTCACCATTATCTGGGGGAAAACAGAACAAAGCTATGATTTGCTAGGGTCAAGCAACGATTCCGTTCTGACAGCCCTATAGCTAACACTGTTCATGCTTTTTGATCTGCATTTCTTTGAATACTGTGCCTGTGTCTGGGAAAATTTCACCTTATAAATTCTTCTCTAAGATGAAAGCAAAAACCCAATTTCCTTTGCATCTAGAACACAGGCCTATAACCCAAGTAAGAAGAAGAATGCCAGGTAAGACTGAGTATTGACTTCACTTTTTATCAATGAAGGAGGGAGAAACTTGGATTTGAAATTTCGCGTTTTGTGACTGACAAAACCTGGTACAATGTTTTGCTAATGTCGTAAAACTACAGTGACTCGTACACCTGTAATTGTTTGGGGATCACATTAGTGAAGTAGTCGGACAGCATATAACTCTGCTAGGATTTCTGATAAAAAAAAAATATGTTTCAATTGAAATTTGTAAGTTAACTTTTAAAACAAATTATTTTAGACGTGCTGTTTTGATTATCTTATTAATATTTAAATTTTACTGTTGCACCCAAAAATCAGTTATGCCTTTCAAAGATTGTTTTAAGAGTTGGCTCCATCTTTGTGGTGGGCAGAACTAGGCCATATCCCCCAAGAATGTCCGCATTCTAATCTCTGTACACCTGTGAATATGTTAGGTTACATGGCACAGGGAAAGTTAAGATTGCTAGCCAATTGGCCTCAAAATAGGTAGATTATTTAGAGTCATCCCAGCAAGCCCAGTGACATCAGAATGGTCTTTAAAATGGGAAAGAGAAGCTGAAGAGCGAGAGTCAGAGGGAGATGTGACTATGGAAGAAAGAAACAGAGAGAGCAGTGTTGCTGGCTTTGAGGATGCTGTGGGACCAAAGGAATGCGGGTGGCCCCTGCCGGATAGAAAAAGAAAGGAAATGGACCCTGTAGAACCTCCAGAAAGGAATTCAGTCCTGCTGATACCTCGATTTCAGCCCACTGAGACCCTTGTTGAATTTCTAAGATACATAATTTAAGATAATGGATTTCTGGGGTTTTAGCCACCAAGCCATTAGAGGTAATTTGTTACAGCAGCTGCATAGAACTAACACAATTAAAAAGTGTGACTTTACTTTCTCCAGGAGGGAAATTTCTGGTGCTTCCAGCTGTATATCCAAAAAGTATTTGGTAAACAGGTTCATCTAGATAAAATATGTTTTTTTCACAAATTTCAACAGAACATGTCTCTACTATCAAACAACTCTGTTAATAACTCCTGGTCAAATATAGAAAATACAGGCAAGCAATATTTTATATCTGTGTCCACCTTTAGTTACAGAGTAAACAATGACTACAGGTTCCTTTAAAAGTAAAAAATACATCTTACCAAAAAAAGAAAAAAACAATCTGAATAATGAGACTATACTTAAACACAGAGAGCTCAAACAACTCAGCTGAAATGCGATGTGTTTCCTAATTATTAACTTGGTTGCTGACCATGAGATGCAGGATGCAGGTGTTCAAAGGAAGCATGCACTTTACCTGAATTTATTCAGTAAAACAATTCCAGCTTCTAAAATTGGTTTTAGGAATGATAACGACATTTTTTTTAAACTTTGACATTAAATTAACTTGTTGCTGAGAATTTGCACATGTGAATTCACCTTGACATTGATTTTTCGCAATCTTTATAAAGAAGAATAACATAAATAAACATGGCATTTTCCAGGTGGCTGCAAATCATACCAGGGAAAATAAAATCCTCAAATCGAGTGGAGTTTTGCAATAATCTTGTCCTTGGGGTGAAACTATAGCAAGAACATGCTTCTAGGATTTCTAATGTTGAAACACTGACCGCTGTCCAAGGTGAAAGAATATTAAATCAAATTCCAAGGTGGGAACAGGGATGATCATGAGACGGCGAAGTTTGAGATTTCTTATTCTCTGTTATTTCTCTGCCCATAACAAATCATTTTTCCAAGTTAAGAGTCACAGACAAGATCTATTAATTATCTTTCACACAGCAGTAAGAAGGAGATGTCTATTCCTGACTTGAAAAAATTCAAAAGAGTTGTAACATTGGTGTGACACCTTAAGCAAAAACCTTGGACTAGTTATTTACAGTTGTAAAGGGACCCAAATTAGCCACAGCAGTCAGATTATATTTACACTTCCCATTGTTAGGGATGAAAATCCTCGGTGACAGTCACCAGCAGAAATCGCTGCCAGCCTTCGAAACGACCACCTTCTGTGGAAGCCAATGTTTTCCCAGAAGACAACAGATCCGGGGCCAAAATGTCCTGTGCTGATTAAAATAACTAACCCTAGCATAATTTTATAAACCTCAGAGAGATGCAACAGCAGATGGGTTTTATTATTTACTAAAAGGTAAGATATTTCTCAAGATTATGGTTACAGATATAGTTAATCGTTCCTTCACCACATGGGATTATTAATACAATACCCATATTAGGTTTTATTCTATTTCTGATGTACACAAAAATCAGGTCTCTGTGTGAAAATGCTTTTTAATTTATGTATGAATGAACATTCAGCATAGATGTGATTGCTAATAATTTTCCCACAGGTAGTTTTTGGATTATAAGAGCATGGAAAAGATTTATAGTTATAGTCAGTGATGATAATCAAATACTCAAATCACATTTTCTTTTTTTAAAAAAAAACATTTTCTAGCCGATTCTGCTGGAAATCACACCAAAATACCTTGATGTGATAATGTCTTAAAAATATATAAAAGAATTTCTCTGGTACCAAAACAGAGATATAGACCAATGGAACAGAACAGAGCCCTCAGAAATAACACCACACATCTACAACCATCTGATCTTTGACAAACCTGACAAAAACAAGAAATGGGGAAAGGATTCCCTATTTAATAAATGGTGCTGGGAAAACTGGCTAGCCATATGGAGAAAGCTGAAACTGGATCCCTTCCTTACACCTTATACAAAAACTAATTCAAGATGGATTAAAGACTTACATGTTAGACCTAAAACCATACAAACCCTAGAAGAAAACCTAGGTAATACCATTCAGGACATAGGCATGGGCAAGGATTTCATGTCTAAAACACCAAAAGCAATGGCAACAAAAGCCAAAATTGACAAATGGGATCTAATTAAACTCAAGAGCTTCTGCACAGCAAAAGAAACCACCATCAGAGTGAACAGGCAACCTACAGAAAGGGAGAAAATTTTCACAACCTACTCATCTGACAAAGGGCTAATATCCAGAATCTACAATGAACTCAAACAAATTTACAAGAAAAAAACAAACAACCCCATCAGAAAGTGGGTGAAGGACATGAAAAGACACTTCTCAAAAGAAGACATTTATGCAGCCAAAAAACACATGAAAAAATGCTCATCATCACTGGCCATCAGAGAAATGCAAATCAAAACCACAGTGAGATACCATCTCACACCAGTTAGAATGGCCATCATTAAAAAGTCAGGAAACAACAGGTGCTGGAGAGGATGTGGATAAATGGATAAATAGGAACACTTTTACACTGTTGGTGGGACTGTAAACTAGTTCAACCATTGTGGAAGTCAGTGTGGCGATTTCTCAGGGATCTAGAACTAGAAATACCATTTGACCCAGCCATCCCATTACTGGGCATATACCCAAAGGATTATAAATCGTTGCTACTATAAAGACACATGCACACATATGTTTACTGAGGCACTATTCACAATAGCAAAAACTTGGAACCAACCCAAATGTCCATCAGTGATAGACTGGATTAAGAAAATGTGGCACATATACACCATGGAATACTATGCAGCCATAAAAAAGGATGAGTTCATGTCCTTTGTAGGGACATGGATGAAGCTGGAAACCATCATTCTCAGTAAACTGTCACAAGGACAAAAACCAAACACCACATGTTCTCACTCATAGGTGGGAATTGAACAATGAGAACACATGGACACAGGAAGGGGAACATCACACTCCGGGGACTGTTGTGGGGTGGGGAGAGGGACAGCATTAGGAGATATACCTAATGTTAAATGACGAGTTAATGGGTGCAGCAAACCAACACGGCACATGGATACATATGTAACAAACCTGCACGTTGTGCACATGGACCCTAAAACCTAAAGTATAATAATAATTAAAAGAAAAAGGCAAAGAAACCATCTTGCAACCAAATAGCAAAAAAAAAAAAAAAGAGTTTCTGCTGTTTCGACATGTGATAGTTCATGTGTAACGTTCATCAACAAGTGGAAATTGTCACTCTACCTATTTAATCAATTAGGTCGCAATGAGTTTTATAATTACCCACTAGGTGCTTCAGGCAAAAGGCAGTATTACATTCATAATATGAACTTATTAGAACTTCTAAATACATTCAGTAGTAATAACTATAGTATCTGTTTTCCTTTTAAAAATATTCTCTACAGAAAACCAAACACCGCGTGTTCTCACTCCTAAGTGGGAGTTGAACAATTAGAACACGTGGACACAGGGAGGGGACATCACACACTGGGGCCTGTCAGGGGTGGGAGTTATGGGAGGGAGAGCATTAGGAGAAATGCCTAATGGAGGTGATGGGTTGATGGGTGCAGCTATCCACCATGGCACGTGTAGACCTACGTAACAAACCTTCACATTCTGCACATGTGTCCCAGAAGTGAATGTATAGTTTAAAAAAGGGGAAAAAAAAAGCTCTTTATAATGATTACAATTCTGAAAGTTACAACACTATCCTCCTAAAATAACATTATTGGATTTCTTTTATCTACCTCACTCAGGTTCCATTTTTAATCATAACCCTTCACAAACACATGGTAAAAGCAGTGATTTACTGTACTGGATTTTTAACTACCTATCTACATTTATGCTTTGCTGTTAAATCTGTCATTCCTGACAAACACAGCTAAACAAAAACATTTGTTTATGGTATGAGATTAGGAACAAAAATCAAGAAAAATGATTTAGAACAGGGAATGATCTTATTTTTCAGACCAAAAAACTAATTGAATTGTTACTTCAACAAGGAAAGATAAAACAAAGGACATTTGGTGAATATTTGCAAAAAGGGAAAAAAAAGCTGGTCTCATTGGTCAGCAGCAGTGATCTACAGCTCTGTATAATACGGTTCCAGCTCTATAAATCTGTTCTACTCCACAATACTTTCCCGAGAAAGTGATATATCTCTAAAAAAGTTCCATCTACGTGTCACCCTGAAAGCTTACTATGCTGAGGATAATTCCAAATGCAGAAGTGTGCAGCACAACCCCTTTTTGTGACCCAAAACTGACTTATTTATCAACCATGAACATGTTTATAAAGGAAATATGGAAATATTCTAGCTTTTTAAGAGAATGCTTGTCTCCTTTAAAGTATTTCGAACCTTCCAAAGCTTCTAAATATTAACATCTCTAAGCATAAGAGCTTTGTTCCTCCTGAGGTACTGAGGATCATTCATACTGAATTACTGAAGTAACAAATGTGTCGTATAAACCCAAGGATGGAGAGTCTAAATGACTTTAAGAAACTCCTTCAATGTCATAGGCACTGCAGGCTGTGAGTGGCACACATTTGAATAAGCCTGCATACGCCTAGTATCAGATTGAAGCACGTATAAATAAAAGGCCCTAGAAGGTGAGAGATGATGGTAACTTAAAATATTACACACAAAGGAACGGAATCCAGATGCTCATGATAAAATATTTTAAGATCTCATTTTGTTTCTAACTGGTCTTTAGAAAATTTGGGGAACTCCAAAATTAAGTAGACAGAATATTTAGGTAAATAACATATTTTAAATACATACACATGCATACACAACATAATTATTTTTTTTAAAAAAAGACCATAATTTTTAGCTGTTTTGTTTTGTTTTAATGAAGGATTGAAACTGCATACTATTAACATATGCCCCAAAATTGCAATTTGCTACATCTGACATTACACTTTCCTCTATTATAGGGTAGACTTTAGCAAATCAATTTGCAGATTATAAAGTGCTACCAATCACCACTTCTGAATTCATAATCTACTGATGTATGTTTAAGATGTGTACCTCCTTAAATTGCCATAAACATCTGCAACCCTCCCATCATAAATGTTCCTCAGAATGTTACAAGACTCAAATTTAAGTCTATGCTAAGTATTCTGAAGGCAATTGCTTCAGTGTAGTGATACATGTAAGATCCTTTTTCTTTTCTTTTTTTTTGGTAACCTCCTCTATAAACAGGCAACAAAACCTCAGTATTTTAAAAGTGAATGGGTTATTTTTTTTCGATTTTATTTTGGAGACCCTTTTAGAACATGTAGTTAAAATTAAATACAACCAACATGATCGTGCCTTTTAAAAAGTCACCATTTTTTAAAGAAAATATCATGTAATTTAAAGGTTTTAAAAGCAGGGTTAGTATTAGAACTATATTATATGGGCCAATGGCTTCTGTTTAAGAATATTTGTTTCAGTCTGAATACAGTCATCCCTTGGTACCTGTGGGGCGCTTGTTCCAGAACGGACCCTCCTCAGAATCTGCAGATACTCAAGTCCTTTACATAAAATGGTGTAATATGTGTATATAATCTATGCACATCCTCCCGTATACTTTAAATTATCTACAGAGTTGTTATAATACTTAATACAATATGAATGCTATGTAGTTGTTATACTGTATTGTTTTTAATTTGTGTTATTTGTATCTTTTTTTGTTTTTCATTTTTTCAAATATTTTCAATTAGCACTTGGTTGAATCCATGGATGAAAAACCAGAGGATGTATTTTTAATCTCCAAAGTGTTGAATGAGTCGTGAGTCACAAAAACTAGTAAAATTAGTCAATCAAGTTTGTTTTTAAAAGCTGGTGGTCCAGCCGGGTGTGGTGGTGGTGCCTGTAGTCCCAGCTACTTGGGAGGCTGAAGCAGGAAAATCGCTTGAACCCAGGAGGTGGAGGTTGCAGCTAGCCGAGATGGCACCACTGCACTCCAGCCTGGCAACAGAGTGAGACTCCATCTCAAAAAATGAAATTAAAAAAATAAATAAATAAAATAAAAGCTGGTAGTCAACAGTTGATTAGATTTAAAAAATGTATATATACACCATGGAATACCATACAGTCATAAAAATAATAAAATCATGCCCTTTGCAGCAATGTGGATGGAGCTAGAGGCTATTATTCTAAGTGAACAAACCCAGAAGCAGGAACTCAAATCATTTCACATTCTCACAAGTAGGAGCTAAATAATGGGGACACATGGACATAAAGATGGAGATAACAGACACTGAAAACTCCAAAAGCGGGGAGGGCGATGGGAATGAGGGTTCATAAACTGCCTATTGAGTGTAATGTTCACCATTTGGGTGACAGGTGTACTAGAAGCACATACCCTACCATCACGCATGGAATAGCCATGTAACAAATAATCTCTGCGTCTAAAATTAGAACATAAGATAAATACAATAAAAAGATGGTGGTGACAATTAGTAAGGTCTGCCTGATATGGTTTGGCTTTGTGTCCCCACCCAAATCTCATCTTGAATTGTAGCTCCCAGAATCCCCACAGGTTGTGGGAGGGACCCCGTGCAAGATACTGAATCATGGAGGTGGTTATTTTCCATGCTGTTCTCGTGATGTTGAATAAGTCTCATGAGAGCTGATGGTTTTATAAAGCACATGCCCTCTTCCCTGCTGCCATGTAAGATGTGACTTTGCTCCTCATTCGCCTTCAGCCATGATTGTGAAGCCTCTCCAGCAATGTAGAACTGTGAGTCCATTAAACCTCTTTCCTTCATAAATGACCCAGTCTCGGGTGTGTCTTTATTAGCAGCATGAGAACAGACTAGTACACTGCCCTTTCAAACTGATAATCAATCAACTCAAGGATATGTCCAGAGATTCCTCACCTCCCCAAACTTCAGCTTAAGGGTTTCAGGGCTGACACGGGATGTGTCAGTTTATTCAAGCTAATGCATAAGCAAGCATACCAAAAGGACAGCTAGAAAATCTCTGCTCTTCTCTCCAACTTTCCCTGATAAACTATGCCAAAAATGCGTTTCAAACTTCCATGTTTAAAATTATTTTTGAAATAATTATTATGCACCTCCACTGATAGGCTCATAGGACTTAATGTGAATAATATAATACATAATCCAAATCCTGTTGGAATTCTCAGTGTCTGTTATCTCTGTTTATGTCCATGTGTCCTTACTCTTCAGCTCCTACTTATAAGTGACAACATGCAATAGGCATGTAAACAAGAAGGCATTAAACTTGGAGGGAATAAAACTAGAAGTATTTTTGGCCGGATAGAAAAATGAAAGTCACGATAACAGTGAACAACAGGGGTATAGTTAACTTTAGTTGACGTTTCTGAATTTCCGTCTAAACTCACTCTATGACTACTACTTTTAGAAGTTGATTCCTCAAGAGAAGTGACTTGACATGTCAGTAAGTAGATTTTCCAATTATTGGAGGTAGGGCTAGGCAGGAGAGGTTTTTCCATCTGACCTAAAGAACTAAATTCAGATAAAATATTTTATACAAATTACACAATATTGTATACAATTTATACAAACATAAACTAAGACATTTCACCTCACCAAATCAGGATTCATTCATGATAGGTGTTGCCTTATGATTGTAATTACATATAACATTTAAATATTCGAGTAAAAATATAACTCTCAATTACAAAAAGGCAGGACTTAAAACATATTTCCATAAAGACATAAAACTTAAATTTCCCTATATGTTTGTTAATGTCTTTGGTCAATTTAGTTTCAAATAGATAAATTACATTGTTAGACAATGGTAATAGATATATAAAGTACAGATTGTTGACTTTATATTTAGTATGTTTGCACGATATTTTTGGGAAATAGGCAAATGTTTATTAAACTATAAAAAGCTCTGAAAAGCTATTTTATGAGTACTACTGTATCTGCTAGCCCACTTAATCTACATCAACAAGAGTTCATACAAGAAGATATATCATCAGGAAGCCAGGATTTCAATCTGCCTCTTATCACAGTAATATGAAGTCAATCTACAAAATATAAAAGATGGGTGGAAGAAGTTAATGAACCCATTTATCTTCATGTATGGAAAATCTAATGCCAAAACAGCACATGATATTTTATTCACTATTTTCCCAGTGCATCCTACATTATGGAAGAGTTATTTTATAGCATCTGATAACATTTCTTTTGACTTCTATTTGTATGAAATAATAGTTTAAATATAAAGAAATGTTTTCATGTAGAATGTATTCAAATGCTAAAATATACATACATGTTATTGTCATCACGGTTGTAACAAATCTTTGCTTATTAATGAACTACCTTTAAATAATAGAACATTGTTTAGGTTTTGAAATGAAAGGAAAGGAACAGCTACAATGCAGTTTTAACCTTTTTACAACTAGAAAATAGTCTCAGAGTTTAAGTGTTTTATTTAAATTTAACTCTGGAAATAACAGTGAACTTCTCAAAGCTCTGTAAGTCTCAGTAACTTTGCATTAGTTGTAAAATTTAAAGAACTAAGTCAGCAGACTTGTCCCTCAGATATTTTATTTTAAAAACAAAAACTAAATGAATCATGTACTTTAACGTAAAAAGTAAAACTGACCCTGAATAAGTTCAGTGGATTATATCGATGTCAGCATCTTTGTTACGATACTGTCCTATAGTTTGGCCTACATGACCACTGCGGGAAGCTAGGCAAGTGGCAATAAAATATCTCTGTATTATTTCTTATAACTGCCTATGAACATATAATTATCTCAGAATTAAAGCTTAATTCATAAAACTAGCTTCTTTCAAATATAAATAACCAAAGGTTATATTTCCTGAGGAAAAATCCAGACTTGAACACTTTCAATGTTTAGAATTTCCCCAGTCAATTTAACATGTGATATGACCATTAGCTATTTTGAAGGTGACAACTTTGTGTTCCCTTGTCCGAAACACAGAATGAGTTTTACAAAATATCACTTACAAAGAGATTGGTCAGTTTATCACATCAGATCTGAAGATATGAATGTTAGATTATGCAGGGAAAATTTCAATTTGGAACCACAAACAATAATTCCTGAGAAATCTGCTGTAAAAAGACATCAACATAGTGAAGGATTACAAAGATTTCTGGTTCTTATATTTTGCTTTATAAAGCAGAAAGAGTATTTGCCAAAGTCCTTACAGAAACACTGAGAAATTTTACTTTAATCAGAAAATAAGGAGATACCCTAAGTTTTAAAAATACTTCACGCAAAATGTGTATCATGCAGTTTAACAAAAAGAATCTCAAGGACAGCATCTGAAATAATTGGGGTAGGAAATTCCATAAGCAAACATTACTAATTTAGATTAACCAAGCATTTCTTTGATAGAAATTAAACCCATTATTTTATTTCACCAATTAACTTTATTATGGAACACAAACCATCTATGCGTGCATGTGTCAGTCCCAGCATACACATTTGATGCTAGATGATAAATGTTGCAATTTGCAGGGTAAAGTTAGTATTTGCATTACTCCGTTGTCTCTTAATTTTAAACAGAATTGGCACCTCTTCCTGGAAGACATCCTGTCCTTTCCTGTGCCATTTCAAGGGTTGTTAACTTTTTCTGACTGCTGTAGTTCTTAACACATCCTATGACACTGTTGTTTACATATGGGTTTTTAAAATAGATTGAGAACTTTCTAATTTATGAAGTGTGTGTAAAAGAATGTATGATCATTCATATTCCCATTTCATGAAAAAATAAATCATATTTTGGACGTAAAAATTGTTAAAGGAAAGCTTTTCTATAAATATTTTCTTTTAATAGTACTTTTAATCATTGAAATTTAGATCATTCAATTATGGAGATTTCTTCATTGAAGAGAAAATATCTCTTCAAAACTCTAAATAAGCTGAGCTTTATCAACTAAATTTATAGGAATACAGGCTTCAGAGGTATTAATTTTTCTTACAATATTTTCCCTTCTAAAATTTGTCATGTTTTGTCACAGGTTTAAAGTGCAAGGCAACTATTGACATGAAAGATAATGTGGTATATGTAGTATAAGTGAACCTGATCTTTTCTCAAATATTTATTATTTTTATTTTCTTTGCTGTCAAGAAGAGTGGTAACAAATACGTATTATTTGTAAAGCCCCACAAAATTTGCATGAAAATAATTGTTGCATGAACTAGACATGCTTTCTGTGATATTAATCTGCAATATTCTGCAAGCCCCCAAAAAAATTCACATTCATTACAAGAAGCTTATTTCAGCATTTTACCTGTCAGAAACAGTGATTAATGTAGTTCAAATTATTTCATCAGCTAAATTCCCTTGAGATGTGTAAGATAAGGTGGTTCTTCAGAGGAACTTTGGACGGGAACTTATGACTGTAGTGACATGAATACATATGAAAGTACTTCATTTTTAAAATATAGAAAACAGACATGAAGAAAATGTACTTTAGAGTTTCATATCACTGAAATCATTTTTTTCAAATGAGGCACTAAGTAAGTGCATACGTCAATTTTTTTCCCAGCCTAGGCAATATGGCAATATATATAAGAACAAGTAAATATAACAAACAGTACAAGATTCATCTGGAGAAAAATAATTATACACGTGATAAAATACGAAAGAACAGAAGAAAACTCAATTGTTGATGTGGGATAAACTCATCACAGGATATCAATATATCACCAAGGTTTGCACATTTAAAACATGGGCAGGCCACAAGGAGGAGCTCTTGTGCAGGGATAGTGGCCTTTAATCTTCTATCTTCACTGTTTAATGAAAACGATAGGAATGTTAGTAATTTCAAAAAGCATCACAGCAGTATTCATTAGAGAAGAATTGTGTGAACTGCCTTTCACCTGCTGAGCCCTGTTGGAAGGAATCAGCTGTAGGAGGGAAGACGGCATTTATAAAGGCAAAAGATCTGGAAACAGCTCTGGCCATCAGGTACTGAGAGAGAAGAGGGAGAGCACAGCAAGCACACAGCCGTTGCGAACTCGATGGAGAAATAAACACTGTAAGAGGCAGTGGCCACAAGAACCAGCCTGTGGGTGGTATTTACAACTTAACTGTACCTCCTAGCTGGGTGTATTAGTCAGGGTTCTCTAGGGCGACAGGACTAATAGGATAGATGTATGCATGAAAGGGAGTTTATTAGGAGAATTGACTCACATGATCTTAAGGTGAAGCCCCCAATACGCCATCTGCAAGCTGAGGACCCAGGAAGCCAGTCTGAGTCCCAAACTGCAAAAGCAGGGAAGCCAGCAGTGTCCCCTTCAGTGTGTGGCCGAAGACGCGAGAGCCCCTGGCAAATCACTGGTGTAATCCAAGAGTCTGAAAGCTGAAGAACTCAGAGTCCGATGTTCGAGGGCAGAAAGCACCCAGCACGGGAGAAAGATGGAGACCTGAGGACTTAGCCAGTCTGGTCCTTCTGCGTTCTCCTGCCTGCTTTTATCTTAGCCACAATGGCAGCTGCTTAGACAGCGCCCACTCAGATTGACGGTGGGTCTGTGTCTCTTAGTCCACTGACTCAAATGCTAATGTCCTTTGGCAATACCCTCAAAGACACACCCAGGAACAGTTATTTGCATCTTTCAACCCAATCAAGTTGACACTCGTTATTAACCATCACACTGGGGAATAGCAAGCATCAGCTACCAACTATTCTCTACTCATTTAATCAAAGCTTTGCTATGCTTGGGTTGTATTACAACACGAAGAAGAAGAGGCCTATCTTTTTATCATTTTTAATACACTGGGGCAGGAGGCAGAAATACAGAGGACTCTACCAATTGACCTGATTTCCAGAGAGGGACTATGCACTACCAGGAGTGAAAAATTTGCAACATGCCACCCAGGGTACGAGGACACACACATATCTTCCTCGTTTGATGAAAAAGTGGCACAAATTAGAGGACACTGGACAATAACTTTTATGAATTAAATTCAGAGAAGAATATGTGTAAATAATAAAGTAAGAGGAGGTGCTTCTCTAAAGAGCGTGATATAAATAACTTTACTTAGAAAATATTTAAGGTCTAAATATTTTCTCATTGTTTGTCCTTGTTGGAATATTGAATACATAGACACTAAAGGAACGCTTGTGGCCAGGCTCTGTGGCTCTCGCCTGTAATCCCAGCACTTTGGGAGACTGAGGGAGATGGATCACTTGAGTCCAGGAGTTTGAGATCAGCCTGGGCAATATGGAAAACTCTGTCTCTACACACACAAAATATATATATATACACGTAAATTAGCCAGGGGTGGTGGCATGCGCCTGTGGTCTCAGCTACTCCAGAGGCTGAGGTGACAGGACTGCTTGAGCCCAAGAGGTCGTGGCTGAAGCAGTGAGCTGTGGTCACATCATTGCACTCCAGCCTGGGCAGCACAGCAAAACCCTGTCTCAAAAAAACAAAAGCAAAAACAAAAAATGCTTGTGATAAACGTGAGACACTGAGATTAAATGTAAAAGGGTGTTCCTTACACCCACCGCCTAGCTACCCAGCTCAAAATAAGAAGTTGCTGAGGCTGGGCACGGTGGCTCACGCTTGTAATCCCAGCACTTTGGGAGGCCGAGGCGGGCGGATCACGAGGTCAGGAGATCGAGACCACGGTGAAACCCCGTCTCTACTAAAAATACAAAAAATTAGCCGGGCGTGGTGGCGGCGCCTGTAGTCCCAGCTACTCGGAGAGGCTGAGGCAGGAGAATGGCGGGAACCCGGGAGGCGGAGCTTGAAGTGAGCCGAGATCACGCCACTACACTCCAGCCTGGGTGACAGAGCGGGACTCCGTCTCAAAAAAAAATAAAAAAAAAAAGAAGTTGCCGAAACCCTTAGGGTCCCTGAGGGTCCCTCAACCTGACAACTCTCTCCCCCAAAGAGATTACCATTATCCTGTATCTTGTGTGGTTTTTAATTCCTCTTTATTTTTATTAATAGTTGTACCATCATATGTGCCTCTAATATGTTGTTTAGTGTTGCATGCTTTGAACTTTATTCAGGTATACTCAAGAAGTATGTATCTTTCTGTGGTGTGCTATTTTCATTCAACATTGTGTTCCTGAGATTAATCTTGTTAACATTTACAGTTCCGGTCCCTCATTCACACTGCTGTGTAGTATTCCATTTGTAAACATGCTATGATTTGTTAACTTGCTCTCCTGCTAATCTTCAGTGCCCCGTTACCGTAGACAGAGCTGCCATGGATGCTCTTGTGTGTCCTTATGCACATGTGTCTGAGCTTCCTTGCTAGCTTTTTAGGGGTTGTGAGCATCTTAAAACATATTGTATAATTTCATATTGTTTTTTCAACCAGTGTGACAATCCATAGTCTCATCTGCAGTGCATAAGGGCTGCAATATTCCCATGTTCAAATTGTCATTCATATGATCAAAAACATTGACTAATTATTTACTGCTTACTATATTAAGTAAAAATATTTGCAGTTTACGTACAAACTCATTTTTCTGGCTTATCACTGTCTGTTTGCTACTCTAAAACATAAACCTGAGTGCCAATCATGATGTGTGCCTCCCTGTCATTGCAGGAAAAATTCACAATTTTCAAGTTATACAAATACAAGTTTAATTTTTAATTTTATCTAAAATGGTATGATTTCAATCAGAATTGCCCTATCACTAGCAGAAGATAGAGCTTTGCCAAACCCCACCGTGCAAAGGAAGTGTGCATATAGGTTAAGAGATGTGAATGCAACTATTTTCTTTTTTTTTTAGCAGAAAATACCTGCCCACCTAAGGGAATGCAAACAATTTACTCCACTTATCATTCTCAAAATGTTGACAATGCATTCCATAAAATGTTTTACGATGACTAAATGAGATAATATATGAAAAGCCGCTAATACAACGCTCAGTATCAAGCAGACATTCAATAAAGCTATTGTTATTCAGCAACAACGCATTGATAAATCACCAACTTTGAGGGCTACTCTAATAACGAACAGGTATAATATAACCATATTCATTAAAAATATAATTTCTCCAAAGTTGTAACTTCAATAATATTTAATATTCCAGGTAAGATAACCTTACTATATTTTAAAAGCCCAGGTGTTCTTTATCGTAATAAAAATGTAGTAATCTGCAGATGAGATTATTAGATCAGAGACTAACACACTTCTTCGTAGAAATTAACTGGGGTCAAAAATGTACATGCTTTCCAGACATACACCATGCACACAGGCATATTGTCTCTGGTCTCAAGACTGAATTCAAGGCTAGCCTTTTGAACATCTACATCTTATTAAATTATGTTTACACTAAGTTAAAAGCATTTTAATATAATTATCGCTGAGGCTTGTCGTCACTTACAAATCCCAGAAGGATTGTGTTGCATGACAAAGCAGACCAGAGATCCAGATCCTAAGTGGTAAACAAGACTCCTTCTCACCTCCACACAGTGCTGTCAATCTGCACTGAGGGCAATCTCTGTATCACTAACATCTATTAATGTCACACACATGTTGAGGGCAGGCTAGGTCTTTTCATAGAACCAGACGGACAGAGAGAACTGGAGAATGAATATTAGCTTTAATGAATGGATGCAGAGGATCAAATATTATCCTTAAAAGAATATTTTTGGTTCTTTTCATCTCTTTCTCCCTATTTAGCTATATTTTTCATGAGGAATATTAATGCATTATTAGTCCACAAGTTCAACCTCTGTGCACTGAGAAATAGGATTAGCATGGCTTATAAAATTTATCTGGGGGGAGGTTTCAGCTATCGAGGAATTATAGGGTGTATTAATTCTTACTTATTTAGGTTACAGACGGTTAAGCCAGGAATTATGTACTTATAATTAGGTACAGAATCGATAGCGATCCCATGGTTGCTACTTATCTATCACTTCTGTTCCCAATGCATTTAAGTTGCTTGCAAATGCATACAATATAGCAATATAAAATACTTAAACTCTTTAGAAAGAACCTTTAGAAAATACAAAAAATAGGGAAGCAAGATGGTGTCAGAAACGTGGTCAGTGAACAAATGGACACTTTGACGAATCATGCACTGAGTCAGGGCAGAGCACAAATTTGACTTTGAGTTTTCTAATTAACATGCAGAAAGGAGAAAATATAACCAGTAACAAGACCGTGCATGATATATTCTAGTTATTTGGGAGAACACCAATATGAAATAAGAGAAAATATTTCCTACGGCCCCTCAAGAAGAGAAGGTTTTATGATGGCTAAAGCAGTTCAGTAAGAAGCGACTATGTTGGGCCCAGTATGATGTGGTCCAGTTAGGCTTCTTTTTCTTTTTTCTTTTTTTTTTTTTTTGAGACAGAGTCTCACTCTGTCGCCCAGGCTGGAGTGCAGTGGTGCAATCTCGGCTCACTGCAAGCTCCGCCTCCCGGGTTCACACCATTCTCCCACCTCAGCCTCCCAAGTAGCTGGGACTACAGGCGCCGCCACCACGCCTGGCTAATTTTTTGTGTTTTTAGTAGAGACGGGGTTTCACCGTGTTAGCCAGGATGGTCTCGATCTCCTCATCTCATGATCCGCCCGCCTCAGCCTCCCAAAGTGCTGGGATTACAGGGGTGAGCCACCGCACCCGGCCAGTTAGGCATTTTTGATGGTCTCACTTCATCTTGAAACAGATTTTAGATAACAATGCAGAATAGATGGCTTCGTTTCCTCCAGGCCATCTTTCATAAATATTATTTATCTTATCCACGTGTCTGAAAAGTATCCAGCTGCAGTGAATTCGTGATTATAGTCCCTGACAAGTACCGGGAAAGCTGTAATTCTATGTTTTCATTTGCAAACAAAGCATTACACTCCAAAAGTCAACAAAATTGCATGTAGCACAAACATCCTCATGTGAAAAGCAGGAGCTGGATAAAGATGGGCCTTAACAGACCGCTCAATTTCTGACTTGAAAGGTACACAAGCAGCGCTGGCAGTCAAAGTGAAGAGTTCCTCAGAAAACAATTTTGGGACTACTTTAATGCAAAGAAAAGCAGGAAATAAAGTTCAACAGCTGCATTCCATAAAGCATACTGGCAGTCATTTGTCAAAAAAAATAAATAAAAATAAAATTAAAAATAAAACTCTTCTAGTGAAAAATGGCTCAAGCCTTAGGAAGGAAGAAGGAAGAGAGAGGAAGGGAGAGGAGGAAAGAAACCAGCTCCAGCTACAGTGCTTGGTTTTGAGCAACAAAGATTCCTGAAATACTTTCCAAAATAAACCTGTGGCAAAATGCTGAACTTGGAAACAGAAATAGACAACTTGATGCACAAAATAATCAGTTCTAAAATAGTCAAAATGTACAAAAGGATACAAAGCATTTGTGGTGTTGACTGAGAAATTAACCATGTACATTTGCTAAACGTAGAAATCTGGGGACAGAGACTGAAAAATACAATGATCCCCAAGGCTATTTATTTTGGCATTACTTATTTATAAAGTAAATACATAAAATTGAAAGTCTTTCCTATAACCTGCTTCTCCAAATCTCTCGGAGTCTCTGTTTCAGGTCTAGTCTGGCCTCCCTCATTTTTGTTCTCAGTCTGCCTGGATCCTGAGGTCACTGGATTCTGTGCTCCCAGCGCGTGTCCATTCCACAGTGGAATGTGAGAAAGTAGTAAAACACAAAAATACAAATAAATAAGATTCTATGTTTGAGTCTGAGTGAGAGCAGCTAGAGGTGACTTAGATTAACTGAAAAAGGTGTAAAAGAATTTTGCTAAAATCATGCCTCAAAGAGTCTACAGTATTAATCGTGTAATACAGCACTACGCCACACGAGGGCACTATATGGTCAGCTTACTCAGATGAAAGCAAAATGTAACGGAGTTTATAAGAACAAGATTTGATGAAAATAAAATTACATTCTCTCCCAGGTAATAAAAAAAATCAAAATTCTGGAACATTTAAAGACCCTATGTGTGGTTTGTAATAAAATGGTAATAGCTTGACTTGCTCTCATCCATTTCACCTGCAACTTGGCCGCTATCAGTTTTTCAAACAGCTTAGGAATTTTTCAACGTAAAGTCATTTACACATTCTATTTATCTCTGCCTAGGACACTCTCCGACCTCATTGTAATCTTTTAGGTCTCAGCTGAAATGCAATTTCCTCAGAGACAGCTAACCTAGACACCTTACCTAACGCAAGTCTCTCTTACGCAACATGCAACTGTATGTCAGCCCTCGGTGTATTTTAGTCATGGCACTTACCGAAAGTATTTTATTTATGCACATCGCACATTCCTATGTGAGTTTTGTCTGTTCCCTTCAATATGCTTTAAGCTCCATGAGGCTAAATACCTGTCAGTTTTGGTCACTGTCTAATCCCCAGAGCCTAGGACACTGGGGCATAATAGAAACAAAGCTATGTGTTGAATGAATGAATGAATCTCTGTGACTGTGGCTTATTTCTCCCTACAAAGTTTGACTGAGCCCCACACTCTCACAGAAATCTTTAAAATAATAACAAAAAAGTAGTGAATGTCACCATGTGTTTTCTGACCAATAAACCTGAGAGCTTGTCTGGAGGTTATATGAATTATGGAGCGTCATGATATACTCTTTATTCAACATTGCTTCTCTTCTATTTAAAAACCTGCCCTTCTTTGGAAAGGGTGAAGTGGGACAGGCTGAAGAACACAGATGTTTGAGGGAAGAATGCTTACATTCACCTACTTTGTGATAACTTTACCCTTGTTAAAACGGAAATACAGAAAAGAGGTTACGGAGGAGTTTAATGCTGCCCTTTCTTAGAACGAGAACAACACAATTCTCTTTTCTTTGTCTCCAACTTTACAGGTACTTACTGTGGCGTATAAAATGGTCACTTACAAATTAGACCAACAAAAGGGTATTAAAAGTATTTGTTTATGGGACATCGGGGTGTAAAACACACCACTCAACATCGTGATGTAACTTTACACGACAATAGGGAAGGAGATAGAAAAGACAAAATGCACGGGGTGGGGGGACAACAGCAGGGCAAAGTGATCCGAAGACAATCTCCACAGAGTTCCAAGATCATGTGGATTCCAAAAGGCCAGAGGCCATTTGCTCCTTGATATTAACTCCAGGCTTAGCGTGATACTACAATGTAATTGTGGATGAAGTAGACAAGTGCGTCTTGAAGGCTTAAACCAAAACTATGGTTGGTCATAAAGAGGTGGCCGTGTTTTTTTGTTTTGTTTTGTTTGGTTTTTGGTTGTTTTTTTTTTTTTGGCCGAGGAAGAATTGGTTAGGGTATAAGGTCTGCATTTCAGGCTTCCATCATCAAAGACTGACAAATTCAGGCGAGCTGGAGTGAAGGTTAGGTCTTCCCCAGCCGTGGTCTTCACAGAGTGGGGGATCAGACCAGCAGGATTAAGGGGAATTCGGTGACCTTGTTACTCATAGGTCAGTAGCTTGGGGTTGCGCTTTCTCCTTTTTTCAACCGGTAGTCGACACAGCAAAAAGGCCCAGAACTGGCGAAGGAACAAAGCAGCAAAAAGTGAGGCCCAATAAAAGCTTCAGGCTCAAGAAGACCCCTGAGAAACGAAAGGGAGAGACTATTCCAGGGGACAGTAGGTGAAAAGGAGATAACTAAAAGCGCAGTGGCAAAATGTTCTTACACGTAAGGGATGTTCGTTAATGGACAAATATTCATGGCACTATGATCTGTTAGGACAAATGTAGAATCATCTGTATGCTTTAAATACCGTGTGTGTAAGATTTTAACTGTTTATTAGAAGTCCGAGAACCCCGTTTAAGGTATCTGGATATTCCCTCCCCTTCCTTTCCAAGATTCAGACACTACTAAGTGTGTAGCAGGATGAGCCGCAGACAAAACCCCTCAGACGCCGAGTTGTAGAAGGAAGGGCTTTATTCAGTTGGGAGCATCAGCAAGCTACTGCCTCAAAACCCGAGCTCCCCAAGTGCACAATTTCTGTCCCTTTTAAGGGCTCACAACACTAAGGATTTCACAAGAAAGGGTCGTGATTGATTTGAGCAAGCAAGGGGTACGTGGCAGGGGCTGCATGCACCGGTGGTCAGAGTGAAACGGAACAGGGCAGGGAGTTTCACAATGTTCTTCCATACAATGCCTGAAATCTATGGGTAACATCGGGTTCTAAGTCATGAGTTGATTTTTAGCTACTAGGTTTAGGCCAGGCAGGCCCAGGCCTGGTTTTGGGTCTGGCGCTGGGCTGCCTGTCTTTGATTTCACTTCCTTGTTTTTTTCTTAAAACAGGTACTGAGTATAAAACAGTATAAAACAATATGAGAGGGTCTCTCTCTTCCCTCAAGGGTAAAAATAAGATTGCGACAAATCTAAACTTTATGGAAGTCAAATAAAAAACACTTAAACATATGTAAATAATTGCATACATAAAATATTGCATTAAAATGCCTCCTAAGTGTCACGTAGTCTTTAAACAAATACCTTTTCAATGATGGCACAGCTTTTTGGTTCCATTTCTATTTTAATCTCTGATATTCGCACATACCTGTGCACACGTGGAAACATCTATTACTGTTTCAAAAAGACAACTATTAGCAAAGTTCTTACATACACCTGCATATCATGCATTAGAATCAAGTACTTTATTCATTTCATGTCTTCAAAATTACGTTAATGTACTAATCAGGTATTCCATCCTTTCTACAGTATGGTCTTCCTAGAATAAGCTACCCAACTTTCTCAAAGGTGCAAAATGACCATATTTAAAGTTTGGATGAAATTTAATTCATCTTTAATTTGTTTCTGTCACTTTACTATGTTCTGGGGTGTTTTTTAATCTCTCTCTCTCTCGCTCTCTCTCTCCCTCTCTCACTATCACACACACACAAACACACATGCCTGGTGCTGTCAGCTCTGAGATTTCTGATGATCAAGAGAAACAGGACATCTTTTAAACTTGAAGTACATTCATATGTCAATGAATGACAATGTGTTTGCACCATTACAGACAAAATCACAGCAGTCTTTATTTCCAAAAGCCAAAAATGTAGGGCTCAATCAACATAAAATGTCATAAGCAATAATTAAATAAATGCCAATAGAATGACCTTATAATTTTCAAACCCATGTCAGATAAAGCTATAAGAGATATCCAAATGCCAATACATATGATATTAATACCTGTGTTTTGTGGTATTAACAACACGAAAAAATAGAAAATTCTATGAAGTTCAAAGTTCTTTAAAGTTAGATGGAAAAGGCATTCATTGGTATTCCCACGAAGTTTTACGGTTTAGTTGGAAAATACACATATGTTTCTTAAGAGCTAAAATAATGCATTCGACATACAGACAAATGACCAATGTAGGTGGGAGGGCAGAGTTCTGTGATTAGACAGGAGAATTAGAAAATCTGTTCCAAGTAACTCCAGGGAATGGGTGGTATAACTTCCTCCTTGAGGTCCGAGGGTCACCAACATAAAAGCTCTACATAAGTTTTTATTAGTAGCTCAGAAAAAAAAATAGAATCTAAAAAGATCAAAATCCTGGCAAAGGTTTCCGGTCATAATAAATCATAGTCGCGCAGGATGACATGATCTCCCACAGCATAAGATTTAGAATTAAGTGTTTGGTATTGTGAGTATCTTCAGTTACCAGATAGTCGTTGCTTTCATGATGTGTACACGTCTCCTTAGCCTCGGCAGGGTTTCCAATTAAGCATAGAAATACTTTAAAAATTTGAAATCCTAGTAAAGATAGTTTGGCATTGGAAAGGATCCAATCTGTGTTGGAAATCTACATACGTGTAATGTTTAAGAGAACTTCGCTTATGAGAGAAAGCTTCGTTTTGTTTTTTGAGAGAGAGTCTCACTCTGTCGCCCAGGCTGGAGGGCAGTGGTGGGATCTCAGCTCACTGCAACCTCCCCTCCCAGTTCAAGCAATTCTCCTGCCTCAGCCTCCTGAGTAACTGGCACTACAGATGCACCCCACCACGCCCGGCTAATTTTTGTATTTTTAGTAGAGACAAGGTTTCTCCAGGTTGGCCAGGCTGGTCTTGAACTCCTGACCTCAGGTGATCTGCCCTCCTTTGCCTTCCAAAGTGCTGGGATTACAGGCATGAGCCCCCATGCCCAGCAGAGAGTGAGTTTTAAAGGTACAATATCTAATATGCAGTTGAGTACTTGAAACAGATATTTGATTTTAAATTTCTTACTAATATAAACAATATTGGAACATTTGGCAAAGCGTTTGGATTCACCATATTGATTGTTCTTACAAAAATAAAATTATCGGGGAAATTTTGTTTGTAGATGCAGACACTAAAGAACTTAAGTGAAATAAAATATATTACATTTGGAATTCCTAGTGAATTGGAATGATGGTTTCATAATTTCAAACTTAAAATATGTAATTATTTGCTTGATTTTGACATGGTATTTTAAATTGATATTTTAGTATTTATATATTATTTTGGAACAACTAGATGCATTTTAGGGTCACTATTTTTATTAATTAGATTTATAAAAGTTATTTAGATATGCAGAAAAAATTTACTGTCCTAAATTTGAAGCACTCAAAAAATAAGTTATAAAGGTTTATAAATAAATTTAAAAATATTTGAAAATGTCTTACATTTGTAAACAAGATTAAAAAAATTCATAAGCCCTTAAAATAATTGCTGCAATTTCCCATTTTAAAAATAAAATAATCTCAGTAATGAAAGAGACCTAGAGAAGAACTAGGCTTATAAATCTATAAATTGAATAGCAAATGTTAAAAATGAGCTTTAGAAGTTTTCTCTGCACAAAAAAGAAGACAAAAGAAGTCATTAAACCCTACATTCATTTTTAATTACAAGTCGGATATTATTTAAGAGAGCAATAATATGTCCCCTTTCATGTAATGTCCAGAATTCAAAGGAACCACAGGATGTCATGTCGTTTATTCTCCGAAGTGGAATGCCATCACTTCCGCAGATAATACTGATTAATTTGAGCCAGCCTTCCACCTACATCCCCTATGCAAATAAACTTTACAAAGCCTTTCATTACATTATATACAAATATTTCTTCTCTTCATCAGTCATATTCTAATTATAGAGGCTCAACCAGGTAAGTTTAGCCTGACAAATATCTATGCTTATTATTATAGATTCACAAAGAGCTCCTTCTTCCTTATTAGTCAGATAATGTTCTTTCCTTTTACCCTATAGACAAAGGATGCGATTCATTAGGAAGTATTCCCCAACAGAGAAAATGTTTATATAAGCTTATTGATGTGTTCTTTTCAAATGCAAGGTAATTTAAATTTTCTTTAAATGGTATTTTTCTTAAGAGAGTAAAAAAAAAGGGAAACAGATGTTTTCATCACAAACACCATTTACCAACCAACCCAAAATGCATGGCCATTTATATTAAACAAGAAAACAAGTAGAACATGTGATTGCCTACATTTGTGCCGTATAAATTCATTGTCATTACTCTCAACTGAACTCCTGATGCTGCCTAAAAAAAAAGAGACCACGTTTATTTTCTCAATTCAACCCATCACCCTTCAGAATGACTATTTTAATCTTTCACCACAAACACAACCTGTATTTCCCTCTGCTGTCCTTAATCTTTGTCTCTCTCTTCCCTGAAACAAACAAAAGCCAAGACAGGAAACTGTGCTGCATCCTCCTCTAGTCAACCTAACGCCAGTCTTTCCTATGGCCCCTCCGCCACCTGTGGAGGAACATTCCAAAGTCAATGTCATTTCTTCCACCTGAAACAAATTTTACATGTGTTACCACTGTCCTGATTTTGTGTTTCCTCCTAAGCTCTTCAGGAAGATTGTCAACATTACCCATCCTAAGTCTCCCTCTCTTATTCCTCTACACGGTCCAATTCCATTGCTGCTGGCATGACTTGACCAATTTAGCTGCATTCACTACTGAAACAAAAGGGCGAATCACTACTTTGTTCCTATTGCAGACATTATTTATTGACTGTGCAAGATTACTAGACACAATCTAGCACACTCTTTTAACACACACATACACACACACACATAAACACACATACACACACATACACACACACATACATACACACACATACACACACATACACACACATACATACACACACATACACACACACATACACACACATACATAAACACACATACACACACATACATACACATACACACACACATACATACACACACATACACACACAGATACACACACACACACACATACACACACACACACATGCAGTTTTCCATGTGCTACCAGTTGTGTTCCCAGGGAAGGAGAATGTCAGATGGATACTAACAAGAAGGATGTCTTTTATGGAATTCTCTTGGGATCAATACCTAGGAAAGTAGAGAGAAGCATGGTAGGACAAGGAGAGAAAGTGGGCTGGACGCAGCTTCAGCCTATGGGGACACTGGTAAAATAACACTTCAGAGTTGTATAAAGGCCAAGTTCTAGTTGGAACGGGTAGACTGTGCCTTCATATCCGTCTATTGATCAGTCATTGGTTGCAGGCAGTTGAGACCACCCTTAAAGAGGGCTGTGATCACAGCACCCATCATACAATGTAACCTCATTCTGAGGATGTTCCTCACACCTCTATCATTCTTGCATCTTGATTGTTCCTTACCAAGTCCTACTTTTCTACTTAATTTTAAAGTGTTGAAGTTTCTCATAATTTCTTTTCCCCACTCTTCATGCAATATACACTCAATGCAATCTCACCTACTCCCATTCTTTCCTTTAATAATGATAGACTGAAGGGACCCAAATTTATATCTGTACCAGATATTTCTTCTAGCTCTACACATATATTTGCAAAACCTACTTGTAGAATTCTACTCACCATCTTCCCCCACTTCCTGTTCTTTCCCAAACAATCTTTCTTTTTTCTTGCTCCACAAACAGAAACTAGAATGATTTCTTTAAAAATACAAATGAGGTCAAGTTACCCTTCTGCTGAAACTTTTCGGTATCTTCCCAGTACCCTTCAGAAAAGGTAAGAACATTCTTAAAATGACTCTTTCAAAGCTCTGCACATTCTGATCTACGTTTCTTCCTTAAGTTCCTCTCTAGGTTAATTTTACTTATTCATACGTCCTCCTTGATCCCTGTCATTCGGTGAATCTTTCTTTATTTTTAAAGTATCTGTTTAAATGGCATTTCTTTAAAAACTCTTACTCATTGTCCAAAAGTAGTTAAGGATTTTGTTCTATAATATCACTCTATCTTTGTGTTTATTCAAATGACAAAATTATTTACTTTATTCTTTTGTTTCATATATTTTTCTTCTGTTTGACCGTGAGTTTCAAGGGGGCAGGGGAACAGATTATCCTATTTTGTTTGTTTTTAGTCTATCCCCAGTGCCTAGAATAAGGCTTGATGCACAGAAAACATTTTATGTATGTATACGCTGAGAAAAGCAGTATGATTGAAGAATGCGTAAATAGTGACTGGAAAATGAACATGTGAATCCCAGCACTTTGGGAGTCCGAGGAGGGCAGATCACGAGGTCAGGAGTTTGAGACCAGCCCAGCCCACAGGTGAAACCCCGTCTCTAGTAAAAATACAAAAATTAGCCAGGCATGGTGGTGGACACCTGTAATCCCAGCTACTTGGGAGGCTGAGGCAGCAGAATCGCTTGAAGCCAGGAGGCAGAGGTTGCAGTGAGCCAAGATCGTGCCAGTGCACTCCAGCCTGGGCAACAGAGTGATACTCTGTCTAAAAAAAAAAAGAAAAAAGAAAATGTACATGCATAATTTAGCATGTGTTTCTACCACTGAACACAGTGTGGGAAACATAGGAATATAAATCAGGATGATGCAGATGAGTAAATAATTCTGAATTATTTAATAGTCAGGATTTATAGCTAGGATTATTTTCAAAGGCCTATTGATATGCAATGGAGATGGATGAGCATGTACTACTTGAGGGCAGAAGAAAATCTCAATGAAAAATAGGGAGTAGAAATCTGAAGACAACAAAGAGGATGGCAAGATAATTGCTTTTCCAAAGTAATACAAATGAACACACTTAAAAACAGGCATGGGTAAGTTCACTATGGCAAAATGTCCAAATATATACTGGGAAGCAAATGGAAAGTTTTATCTTGACTTTCGAGGTGAACAGAGATCTACAGGGATAAATATTTTATAGCTGAGAAAACATGTGAAAAAGGGGAGAAATGGCTGGGCACGGTGGCTCATGCCTGTAATCCCAGCACTTTGGGAGGCCGAGGCTGGCGGATCACCTGAGGGCGGGAGTCTGAGACCAGCCTCACCAACATGGAGAAACCCCGTCTCTACTAAAAACATGAAATTAGCTGGGCATGGTGGCGCATGCCTGTAATCCCAGCTACTAGGGAAGCTGAGGCAGGAGAGTCGCTTGACCCTGGGAGGCAGAGGTTGTGGTGAGCTGAGATTGCGCCATTGAACTCCAGCCTGGGCAACAAGAATGAAACTCTATTTCAAAAAAAAAAAGAAAAACAGGAGAAACTTGCCCCAAATCATTTGGTTAAAAAGTTGCATATTTAAAATGTGAACCAGCCAGGCGCGTTGGCTCACACCTGTAATCCCAGCACTTTGGGAGGCCGAGGCTGGCGGATCACCTGAGGGCGGGAGTCTGAGACCAGCCTCACCAACATGGAGAAACCCCGTCTCTACTAAAATCATGAAATTAGCTGGGCATGGTGGCGCATGCCTGTAATCCCAGCTACTAGGGAAGCTGAGGCAGGAGAGTCGCTTGACCCTGGGAGGCAGAGGTTGTGGTGAGCTGAGATTGCGCCATTGAACTCCAGCCTGGGCAACAAGAATGAAACTCTATTTCAAAAAAAAAAAGAAAAACAGGAGAAACTTGCCCCAAATCATTTGGTTAAAAAGTTGCATATTTAAAATGTGAACCAGCCAGGCGCGTTGGCTCACACCTGTAATACCAGCACTTTGGGAGGCCGAGGCAGGCAGATCACCTGAGGTCAGGAGTTTGAGACCAGCCTGGCCAACATGGTGAAACCCCATTTCTACTAAAAATACAAAAATTAACTGGGCGTGGTGGCGGGTGCCTGTAATCCCAGCTACTTGGGAGCCTGAGGCAGGAGAATCACTTGAACCCGGGAGGCGGTGGTTGCAGTGAGCCGGGATCGCACCACTGCACTCCACCCTGGGCAAGAGTGAGATCCTGCCTCAAAAAAAAAAGAAGTGAAACAGTTTCTTTCTAACCTCCAAATGCACAATATTCCACGACACCAACCCTACACCAAAGAAATGTGTAGAAGTTTATAAAAATGGTTATTAACTGATTTTTTTCAGCACCAGAATCAACTATCCTGACTCTAGCTTTAGAAACGTAAGTTAAAAAAAGAGGAAAATAACTTCGAAGGAAGTAATTCTTTGAAAGCCGTTAGGACAACACAATGATTTGAGGGTCTTGTGCTTTTCCATGAAAAGGTGGGGCTAAGTCTGTTTTAGAGGGTGAAGGAGACACAGGAGTTAAAAATGTGCCAACACCGTGGCCCTTGGAAATAACTTGTAAGATCAAATGAAAATCGCAATCGAGACTGTCACTTTTCGATCAGATTGTTTTCAATCGATAATGAGTGCAGGCCCGCAAATGTGTATGGGTGTTATGTGGCATATCAAGGTACATTTCTGCAGAACATACTCAGTGCAATATGGCTTGTGGGTACAACATTCCTTTATATAATTGCACTCAACTAATGTATGCCTTGGAAAGCAAGCACATCAAACATTATGTCTTAACAGACTTCTGAAAGAAAAACTGGAGTTCCTGGTGGCTCTTAAACAGTCTGCTGGTTATTTTATGGCATAGAGGAGAAAATTTACCCTGCAGAAATCTAGCCGAGCACATCCTCAGACTGATCACATTCACCTTCTCATCATGGTTCCAGTCTCAATTAAAAAAAAAAAAAACAACAAAGAATCATATTTGAGTAATCTGTTCTGAATCATACAGGGAAAGTCCATGCTGAGATAATACTTATGCATCTGTCTTAGAACATGTCTAGAATATTTACTAGGAAGACTCACTATCAAAAGGGATTTTGGCATATGTGCATTAATTCAGCAAGCCTCATTTCTTCAATACCAAACATGCGCCAGACATTGTCCTAGGAAGAGAGGATTTAGAAAAAAAAAAAAAATAAAGATATATTTACCGCAGTCCAGCCATAGAAAAAGATAAGTAAGTAATTAAATGCAGGAGTATACTATAGCTTCAAAGATAAAACTTATGAAGGTCTGGAAATTAGCACACATGGGATAAAACAGTCACTTCTACATAAGAGGAGGCGATTATAAAGAAGATTCACTTAAGATTCAGTATTGGCTAAGGTTAAAGAGAGAAGCATTGTTCTTGGACCAAGTTTTCTGGGAGGTGGGAGAGTAAAAGAAGTCCGGGACCAAAGGAAGCTACAACAGAGAGCACTGAACGAGCAGCCTTGCAGGTCTGACCCAGACTGCCATCTGAGAAAATTACAGGCAGTTTGATTGGCTGGGGCACAGGCCGTGAGGTGGGGCATGATGAGTGACAGCTGGAACCAGGCAAGGCTCATAAATGTCACACTAAGGAATTTTCACTGTTTTCTACCAGCCACTGGAAGAAACTGAAGAGCTTAAAGCAAGATAATGGCACATCACAAAACACATGGATTCGAGGTGGTAAGACAAAAAGAAGTTACTGTAGCAGAAGCATCAGGAAGTAGACTTGTATTAATTTAACTGCAAAATAATTACTTCTCCTACCCCCACAACAACATTCCAACACACAGAACTAATGTGGGTTATTAATTATTTCCCACTGTTCCCTACTGAAACAACATACTTTCAACTTTATTCTTTCAGTTCTGAGCGTGCTTATCTGCAAAGATATATAACCTAGTCTCCACGTCTTATCATAGAAAATTAGTACAGGTGACTTGTCTATTTTCAAACAGGGAGAAAAATAGAAATAGATGCATTTAGTCCTTCTGAATTAACCAGCTAAGCTACTTGAGGAGGAAGAGATTATATCAAAATTGTAAACTTTTAAAACTAATTTAACATTATAACCACAAATGGATATATAAATTTTTTTCCTTCAGGGAATACTTGGGAGAAAAATTAGAATCCATGCTCCTGCCTTATTCAAAGCAAAATGATATTGGGTACAGCTGTTCATTTCAAAGGCCACTGCACATCTCCCATAAAAGCAGTGTGCTACAGTGATGAAAACTGCCCACCAATGGTCATGCCTATGCGCGTTTTCTAAGGTGTTTGCCACCCTCCTGTCAAGAGGTGAAGTCTGTTTCTTTAACTCCTGAATCTGGGTTGCCCACGTGGCTTGCTTTGATCAATGAAATGTCACAGAAGTTATGTTCTAGGACTTTTGAGCTCAGGTCTTCAGTTTCTACTTTCCCTTTCGGAACTCAGCTCCGAATAAAGAATTCCGGAATCTCCTATTAAGGAGGGTAACCACACAGAGAGACGGGAGAGTGACAGGCCACAGGCAGAAACACAATCTACATGGAAGAGACCCATGGCATTCCAGCCAACAGCAAGTACCAGGCCCCACGTGCAAATGAGGCCAATGGGTTCCACTATGTCCAGCTGAGCTGTCCCAGCCAAAACCATGTCAATCATGGACGAGTTCTCTCTTCTTCATCCTGCCCATATTGCTGTCTCATGGCATCATACCCAATAAAATGGCTGTGATTTGAAGTCATTAAGCTTTGCGGTGCTTTATTACATAGCAACATATAAATAATAATGAGTAGTAAAATGCTTATTGCTAACTTTTCAGTGTAAAATTCCAGTGGCAGACCATGATGCCATGTAGAAAATATCTGGCTCAATTCGTACAAAAATGGCACAGCGTGTGGGACTCAGAGGAAACACCACGGTAGCAGGCCCTATATGCACAGCAGGACACACAGGAAGCCAGTGTCCAAGGAGCTGAAGGTGACCCTGTGGCCTTTCAATATTCACACGAAGAAGCAAAAGCAATAGCACAGCATATCCTGGTCGGTGATGTGTGTGTATGTGTATGTGTCACAGCTGCATTAGACCAGACCACGTGGTAACATTGTCTAAAGAAAGAAATAGAAAATACATAGAAAGCTCTAAACTTGTTTTTCTTTAGAAGTTATGTCCCAACCATGATAAAAGTGTTATTTTTCCTCCTTGAGGAAACAAAGAAAAATCAACGATAACATTTCTACCCATTTTTTTTTTTTTTTTTGCTGTTATATCCATTTTATGATGTTTTGCAAGTACTATTTATTCTTACTTTTACAGCCAGTCAGAATGTGTTTGGGTTTCTCTTATTTCTGTCTTTTTAAAGCTTCAACATTAAAGTTCTTTAGTACATCACACATTGCAATATTAAAAGAAAACACTATCTTGCCTAAATAAGCAGTATCGTATAATATCCAGTCGAAACTAACTTCAATGTACGTGATATGAATATTGCTTTCTGAAAACTTTACGGTCTGTTTGGACCACTCAATATGTAATTTTTAAACTAGGATGCCATAGTGTTTAAACAGTTTTCACATCAGAAATGTAAGAAGTGCTTCTCCTCAGCAAATGTAAAAGAACACACATCACAACAAACTATCTCTCAGACCACAGTGCAATCAAATTAGAACTCAGGATTAAGAAACTCACTCAAAACTGCACAACTACATGGAAACTGAACAACCTGCTCCTGAATGACTACTGGGTACATAACGAAATGAAGGCAGAAATAAAGATGTTCTTTGAAACCAATGAGAAAAAAGACACAACATACCAGAATCTCTGGGACACATTCAAAGCAGTATGTAGAGGGAAATTTATAGCACTAAATGCCCACAAGAGAAAGCAGGAAAGATCTAAAATCAACACCCTAACATGACTATTAAAAGAACAAGAGAAGCAAGAGCAAACACATCCCAAAGCTAGCAGAAGTCAGGAAATAACTAAGATCAGAGCAGAACTGAAGGAAATAGAGACACAAAACACCCTTCAAAAAAACCAATGAATCCAGGAGCTGTTTTTTTTTAAAAGATCAACAAAATTGATAGACCGCTAGCAAGACAAATAAAGAAGAAAAGAGAGAAGAATCAAATAGACGCAATAAAAAATGATAAAGGGGATATCACCACCGATCCCACAGAAATACAAACTACCATCAGAGAATACTATAAATGCCTCTATGCAAATAAATTAGAAAATCTAGAAGAAATGGATAAATTCCTGGACACATACACCCTCCCAAGACTAAACCAGAAAGATGCTGAATCCCTGAATAGACCAACAACAGACTCTGAAATTGAGGCAATAATTAATAGCCTACCAACCAAAAAAAGTCCAGGATTCACAGCTGAATTCTACTAGAGGTACAAAGAGGAATTGGTACCATTCCTTCTGAAACTATTCCAAACAATAGGAAAAGAGGGAATCCTCCCTAACTCATTTTATGAGGCCAGCTTCATCCTGATACCAAAGCCTGTCAGAGACACAACAAAAAAAGAGAATTTGAGACCAATATCCCTGATGAACATCGCTGCGAAAATCCTCAGTAAAATACTGGCAAACCGAATCCAGCAGCACATCAAAAAGCTTATCCACCAAGATCAATTTGGCTTCATCCCTGGGATGCAATGCTGGTTTAACATACGCAAATCAATAGATATAATCCATCACATAAACAGAACCAAAGACAAAAACCACATGATTATCTCAATAGATTTAGAAAAGGCCCTTGACAAAATTCAACAGCGCTTCGTGCTAAACACTCTCAATAAATTTGGTATTGATGGGACGTATCTCAAAATAATAAGAGCTATTTATGACAAACGCACAGCCAATATCTTACTGAACGTGCAACAACTGGAATCATGCCCTTTGAAAACCGGCACAAGACAGGGATGGCCTCTCTCACCACTCCTATTCAACATAGTGCTGGAAGTTCTGGCCAGGGCAATCAGGCAAGTGAAAGAAATAAAGAAATAAAGAGAAATAAATATTCAATTAGGAAAAGAGAAAGTCAAATTGTCCCTGTTTGCAGATGACATGATTTATATTTAGAAAACCCCATCATCTCAGCCCAAAATCTCCTTAAGCTGATAAGTAACTTCAGCAAAGTCTCAGGATACAAAATCAATGTGCAAAAATCACAAGCATTCCTATACACCAGTAACAGACAGAGAGCTAAATCATGAGTGAACTCCCATTCACAATTGCTACAAAGAGAATAAAATACATAAGAATCCAATTCACAAGGGATGTGAAAGACCTCTTCAAGGAGAACTACAAACCACTGCTCAATGAAATAAAAGAGGATACAAACAAATGGAAGAACATTCCATGCTCATGGATAGGAAGAATCACTATTGTGAAAATGGCCATACTCCCCAAGGTAATTTATAGATTCAATGCCATCCCCATCAAGCTACCAATGACTTTCTTCACAGAATTGGAAAAAAACTACTTTAAAGTTCACATGGAACCAAAAAAGAGCCTGTATTGCCAAGCCAATCCTAAGCAAAAACAACAAAGCTGGAGGCATCATGCTACCTGACTTCCAACTATACTACAAGGCTACAGTAACCAAAACAGCATGGTACTGGTACCAAAACAGATACATAGATGAATGGAACAGAACAGAGGCCTCAGAAATACCACCACACATCTAAAACCATCTTATCTTTCACAAACCTGACTAAAACAAGAAATGGGGAAATGATTTCCTATTTAATAAATGGTGCTGGGAAAACTGGCTAGCCATATGTAGAAAGCTGAAACTGGATCCCTTCCTGACACCTTATACAAAAATTAATTCAAGATGGATTAAAGACTTAAATGTTATATGTAAAACCGTAAAAACCCAGAAGAAAACCTAGGCAATACCATTCAGGACATAGGCATGGGCAAGGACTTCATGACTAAAACACCAAAAGCAGTGGCAACAAAAGCCAAGATAGACAAATGGGATCTAATTAAACTAAAGAGCTTCTGCACAGCAAAAGAAACTACCATCAGAGTGAACAGGCAACCTACAGAATGGGAGGACATTTTTGCAATCTACCCATCTGACAAAGGGCTAATATCCAGAATCAACGAAGACTTTAACAAATTTACAAGAAAAAATCGAACAGCCCCATCAAAACGTGGGCAAAGGATATGAACAGACACTTTTCAAAGGAAGACCTTTATTCAGCCAACACACACATGAAAAAAGGCTCATCATCACTGGTCATCAGAGAAATGCAAATCAAAACCACAATGAGAAACCATCTCACACCAGTTAGAATGGCCATCATTTAAAAAGTCAGGAAACAACAGGTGCTGGAGATGATGTGGAGTAATAGGAAGGATTTTACACTGTTGGTGGGACTGTAAAGTAGTTCAACCATTGTGGAAGACAGTGTGGTGATTCCTCAAGGATCTCAAACTAGAAATACCATTTGACCCAGCAATTCTATTACTGGGTATATACCCAAAGGATTATAAATCATGCTACTATAAAGACATGAACACATATGTTTATTGTGGCACTATTCACAATAGCAAAGACTTGCAACCAACGCAAGTGTCCATCAATGATAGATTAGATTAAGAAAATGTGGCACATATACACCATGGAATACTATGCAACTGTAAAAAAGGATGAGTTCATGTCCTTTGTAGGGACATGGATGAAGCTGGAAACCATCATTCTGAGCAAACTACCGCAAGGACAGAAGACCAAACACTGCATGTTCTCACTCACAGGTGGGAATTGAACAATGAGAACATTTGAACACTGGGTTGGGAATATCACACACCAGAGCCTGTCATGGGGTGGGGGGTTGGGGGAGGGATAGCATTAGGAGAAATACCTAACGTAAATGAGGAGTTAATGGGTGCAGCACACCAACATGGCACATGTATACAAACCTGCACATTGTGCACATGTACCCTAGAACTTAAAGTATAATAATAATAATAAAGAAATGTAAGAAGTGCTAAATTACAGATTTTCAAATATTTAGGAGACATTAATATAATGCCATGTTTTTTCTGAACACTTATTAAGCACAGTTAACAAAAACAAATAGAAATGATAAAGTTTTGTTAATATTTCATGTTAACTCTCATTTTTATTTTAATTAATTTCTGGCTTGAAACCATTGGAAATTTGTTTTTAACGAACAGAATTAAATACATTAGGTCCTTGATAGAATTCTTTTCCTCCAAAGAATATCACCATCCCCCACTTTTAGCTAACTGTCATAATATGTTCTTTTTTTCCAGATGCTTCTTGTTCCAGAACTGTATACACAAGTTGGACGACTAAACTGATATTTGCATAACAAGAAAAGTGGTCTTTAGACAATTTGGCAAATATGCTCATAGCAGCACTGCCAGGAACTAACCCCCAAAATAGGATCACAGCAGAGTTGGAACGCCAGTGATAGGGCTTTATTTCCAAGCACACAACCAGAGTTAGAGAACACATTCAAATAACCCAGGCCTTTTTTTATGTAAAAATTTTTAATAATCATGGCATTTCCAATGCAAATTTAAAATCTAGTCAGTAGCTTATTTTATTAAGAGACTTCATGGTTTTGACAGGTAATGATCTTTGCTAGAAAGGTCCCCGTCCTCCTCCTCCTCCTCTTCTTTCTCAGGTCTATTCTTGATTCTGAAATTCACACCACTGGAATTTTATACCACACCACAGTTAAACATTTTTTTCTGAATTTTACTATATTGCATTTTCCTGAGGATTTCTTTAATGCATGCCCTAGTTCTTTGGAGACTTTCAATGCCTGTTTAACAGCTTTCCTTATTCATTAGCAACTTCCTTTAGAATCTAACAAGTCTCTTATGATCCTGGAGTTCTGTCAATTGTAGTAATTTTTTATTGTTTTTATCACACGGTTGGGAATATTTCTGCTACTTTTTACCCTCACTTAGAAGCTTAATATAACTACAAAAATGTTATATAACTCTTATTAATGTCTTCATCTTTTGTCATTATGAGTGGCCTAGCCCCTCCATAGACAATTTGAGCCTATGATTTTTCATGGAAGAGGGCATAGTTTAGCTTCATGTATTATTATCCTCTCTCATATTTGCTCTATCAGTATATATTGGAATATGGTTGAATTCTATAGCATGTATTTTATTGCTTTCACACGTTTTATTGCGCTTATGTTTGGATTTCTTCTCATCTGAGAAAGGATTGATTTTCTCATCTCAGTATATTTTTAATAAAATCATAGCTAAGAAAGAACATTTCATCCATCTAAAAGCTAACTTCCTTTCTTTTATTTTGTCCTGAAAAATACTACACCCACACATTTTTGCCAATAGCCTAAGACATTTAGCCATACTAATCTATCCTATTGGCTCCTTGGCTTTGATTGATGGACTAACAAAAATAGCTTGCTTGATGTTTCCAGAGAAAGTATCTTACCCTCATCTGTCTAAAGTATTCCTAACATAGGATTGTCAGATTTAGCAAATAAAAATATAGGATTTCTACTTATATTTCAATTTCATGTAAAAAACAAATAACTTTTTAGTATAAGAACATCTTAAATACTTAGAGGCTTATCTGAAGTTCACATTTAAATAGGTGCCCTGTAAGTTACCAGGCAATCCTGTCCTAAAGGAATAATATTCAAATCTCTCTTTAGCTTTTCCTCCAAATGTTGCTTAAAAATTTTCTGGGAAAATCATTAGTTTTATCTCCAGAAGCAAGACACTGTTGTCAGAAAAGGATGGGTTTCATTTTCTATTATTTTCATGTACTTGATTATTTATGATATTAGAACTGGGATCTCAGGACTGGCCTTGTGTAGCAATCAATGGTGGCTGACCATTGGTTGCTCTTTAGGAAAAAGGGTCATAAGCCCCCTTTTGCTCACTTCCCTGCCCCTTGAAATTAACTTATTGATTTAAATTAAAAGCATTGCATGCCTACTCTACGATGAATATTGTGATGTCAAGAATCCCAAACAAGCAGCAAGATTCTGTCCACCAGAAATGTTAAGCATATGTAAACCGGAGGCGGGCGACTGGGAGGTACCAGAATATGCTCTTTGTATTGATTTTAGTACCTGAACTTATGTGCTTTAATTGAGTTATACTTACCTATAAATTGATGCTCCCATCATTGAAAACAGCTTATGCTGTTACAGAATACATTGCGTAAGTGTATGGATTCCTTTACAGTCAACCAAAGGGTAAAGGTGACATGAAGAAGAAAAAATACGCTAACTAAATGAAAATTGGGAGTCATAAAAACATTTTTATAGAACTATAGAAATGATCTAAATCTCTTTTGGTGGGCTTTCTTTGCATCAGTACTACAAATGTTGGATTGTCCCAGCTCTGTCCTCAGACATCTCTGTAATCAGTATCTTGTCAGAGATCCCTGAAGAGGGGTTCTGGAGAGCCCTGGAAGGTTCTTGAGACCTCTCGAGGCAATCCAAAATGTCTTCCCGAAATGCCTTGGCCCATCATTTCACTCAGATATCTATATAAAGTCTCCCCTTAGACAGATCTTCTCTGACAACCCATTAGAAAATAGCAGCCTCTGTTACTTCATCACCTTCCCTACTTCACATTTTGTATAGTTCTGTTGCAACCTGAAATAAAATAATTTAAACCGAAATATAAATAGCACATTTGTTTATATTGGGTTTCCCACACAAGCTCAAAGAATGTAAGGACATGTACTTTTGTTTATTACTTTATCCCCAACACATTCAATAGTACATACCATATTGCATGTCTACAGAAATCGTTTGTAATTTTTTTGTACAATGAATGTATTTTATCTGATAGTTTTTCTTGGCAGTGAAAATATGCTTTTCCCTTACAGCTGCTCTTATTGAAAGACATTACTCTTAAGTGAATTTCCTCACTCCAGTAATTCAAGAAGAAAAAGTGTATATAGAGAAAAAGCATTAATAGTGTTTTATAACTTATTCCTAAAAATGGGTTGATTAAATGTTTATCATTAGTGCAGCAATGAAGTTTCTTTTAAACTCTGAAAATGAGGGCACATTCAGTGACTTATATTTTCAATGCCTTGTGTAGACCAAAAATAGATAAAAACAAGAATCACTAGGAAAGTAATATTGTATAAGCCAATCTCTAACAGAGTCACAATAAAACAAATTAATGTTTGAAATTATCACCATTAGGTCAAATCTGTGTCTTGAGCTTCAAAATACTTCATTCATTCAATGGTTAATCGGTCACTGACTACTGTAGGCTGGGTACTGGGGAGCCAAAAGAGAAATTAATCACGGTCATCAATTTAAAAACCAAAAACTCTGTCAGCCAAGTGTATGCAACAGTTTTGCAGAATAAACACAGTGAGTTTGGTTTAAGACAGAGAAATTTAAGTTTCCAGAATATTGGGGAGAAAGTGTCTAATAGGATGGTGGAGTTCATGTAGAGATTCTGGACTGGAAAAATGATTTGGCCACCATTAGCATAGGACTAGATGCCACTAAAGTGGCAGAGATCACTTAGAATAAATGGCAAACAAAAAAGAGGCCTTACTTCCTTGAGATTCTTCTGACTAGGAGCCAGACACTACAGAGCATGGAAAATATTTTGTAAGGTAGAGTTACCGAAGACGGCCTTTTTCTCCGAGATATGCTGACATGCTTAATGTGGGCTTTCTTTACAACAATGTGATCATTCCAACAACTACTAGTTCCACGATGTTTTTAGAGTTTACAAATGTATTACTACAGTGAGTTTTATTGTATCTGAGCCTCGTGAGAGATTTACGATTATCCCTATTTTATGCAAAACTTCAGAAAGTTTAAATGAAAAGTCACAAATAGATGATTGATACCTAATCCACAGCTCTTGGATGACCTATAGCGTCAATGTTTTCAATGAAGAGAAGGTGATTTTCACCCCATCCTTCACTTCTAGTTTTTCCTAATTGTTCTATATGACTTTATTGAAAGCTTCACTTCAAAATCAATCTCTCCCCTTCTCAAACTATCTTTCTTAATAAGGATAATTGTTAGGAAGTTCCCACAGCTACCTAACACCCTCTAATTCCCAAGACCTTGTGAATGCTTCTGACTATGAATTTTGAAGGCATTCCAGAAATACAGTTTCAGTTTGATTATAAAGCAAATAACATCTTGGATATTATTATATTTAAATATTTAGAATTATTTAAAATTAATTTTTTGCAAAAAATTCTTGGAGGGAAATGAGAACAAGAGTTTATTTAAGAAGTAGAATTTTATTTCTTTTTCTACAGGTCGACTTACTAACACTGTGGTTCTCCATAGAAATAAATAAAATTCACATACATAAAAAACGGTAGAGAATACTAAATGTGCCAAATAACGAATTCCTTTAAGCATAGATATATATATACACATATATACACATATATATATACATATATACATACGCACACATATATATACATATATATACACACACACACATACATATACATGTATATATACACACATACATACTTATATACACTTTTATACCTGCCAAGAAAGGTAAGTTTGTCACTGCTTAGAGATTGCTGAAAGCAAAATGAAAGAGTTCCATCAAGTGGTCATATCAAGACACAGCAGTTTGTATTTCACCAATAGAAAGAGGAAAACAATTTCTCTGAAATCTAGTTCAGACATAGATTTCTAACCGAGCTATTAAAATTTTATGCCATGCAACATTAAAAAACACAATTAAATGCATTTTAAACATTATTACTAATTCATTTTCCAATTCATTTTTAAACTGCAAAGAAAATAGAAACTATGTGATTTTTATTTTTTATCTTTTTCATAACGAATACTCTCTCCATATAGTTTGCAGTTGAAAATGCGTGGCTATAATCTTAATTTGCATGTTAGTCATTTTTTTAAATTAGCAGGTAAACCACAGGTAATACTAAACTAAGTATTTGGATTGCACCGAAAATTCAGAAACTAACTACTTGCAAATGACCTATACATCTTAAAATAGTACAAAATAAATACAAAGAAAACTCTACTCAAGGTTGTTTTAAAAAATAAAATAAGTTATAAAACATAAACATGAGTTAACTTGCTTCTTTTAACAATCTATAGTTTTTGCCTTGCCAAATTTCATCTCCTTCATAAAGACAGACAAAACAGGCATCTTTCTTTTTAAAGTATAATTGATTTAAGGGGTCATTTTCTCATTATTTTGGAAAAACCATCATGGCTTATTTTAATGTTATAAATGCTACTTCTAAATATATATTACAGATTAAGATTTGTTTCTTGCTTAATAAAGCAGTAGTTCATTTAAGCAACCATTGTTTAATTAAACTTTCTGAATATTATATATATATTACTAATGAGATGAGGTTAAACAATAGATTTTTATATAAAACCTATGAAATATATATTATCTAGACATAAAATTGGAAGCAATGTATTTAATGATTAAGATCATGGATTTTGGCATCAGAGAGATTTGATTTGAATCTAATCTCTTCCACTTTTTTTCTCTGTAACCTGGAGCAATGACAAGCGTACTTTGTTTCATTGCACTTTTCTTGTAGATGTTGTGTTTTTTACAAATTGAAGGTTTGTGGCCAGCCTGCCTTGAGCAATTCTATCCACACTATTTTTTCCAACAGTATGTGCTCACTTTTGGTTTCTGGGTCACAGTTCAATACTTCTCACAATATTTCAGATTTTATCATTGTCATTATATTACTTATGGTTATCTGTCATCAATGATCTTTTATGTCACTATTGTAATTGTGGGACACCATACACTCTGCACATATAAGATAGCAAACTTAATTAATATCATGTGTGTTCCCACTTCTTCAGCAGCTAGCTGTTCTTCCATCTCTCTTCTTCTCCTCAAGCCTCACTATTCCCTGAGACACAACAATATTAAAATTAGACCAAGTAATAACCCTGCAATGGCCTGTAAGTGTTCAAGTGAGAAGAAAAGCATCATACATCTCCCACTTTAAGTCAAAAGCTGGAAATGATTAAACTTAATGAAGAAGGCATGTTGAAAGCTGAGAGAGGCTAAAAGCTAGGTCTCTTATAACAAACAGCCAACTTACGAACACAAAGGAAAAGTTCTTGAAGGTAATTGACAGTGCTACTACAGTGAACAAATGAACGATGAAGAATGTAAAACAGGCTTGTTGCTGATATGGAGAACGTTTTATCAGTCTGGATAGAAAATCAAACCAACTACAACAAGGCCCAAATTATCTTCAATTCTCTTCAGGCTGAGAGAAATGAAGAAGAAAAGTTGGAAACTAGAAGAAGTTGGTTGATAATTTTTAAGGAAAGAAGCCATCCCAAAATAAAAGAAAAAGTGCAAGGTGAAGTAGTAGCATGTGCTGATGTAGAAGCTTTAGCACATAATCTGGAAAATCTAGCTAAGATAATAGATGAAGTTTGTTACACTAAACAAGAGATTTTCAGTGTAGATGAAACAGACTTATATTGAAAGAAGATGCTGTCTAGGACGTTCATGGCTAGAAAATAAGTCAATGCCTGGCTTTAAAGCTTCAGTGCACAGGGTGACACTCTTGGTAGGGGCTAATGCAGCTGGTAAATTGAAGTTGAAGCCAATACTGATTAACGATTCTGAAAATAGCAAGAATTATGCTAAATCTACTGTGCCTGTACTCTATAAATGGAGCAAAGTCTGAATGACAGCATATCTGTTAACAGTATGGTATACTGGATATTTTTATCCCGCTCTTGAGACCTACTGCTCAGAAAAAAAAGAGTCCTTTCAAAATATTGCTGTTCATTGACAATGTACCTGACCACCCAAGAGTTCCGATGGAGGTGAACAAGGATATTAGTGTTTCTAAGCTCGTTAACACAACATCCATTCTGTAGCCTCTGAATCAAAGAGTAATTTCAACTTTCAAGTTTTATTACATAAGAACTAAACATGGTAAGGTTATTGCTGCCATAATGACTACTCTGATGAATCTGGGTAAAATAAATTGAAAATCTTCAGGAAAGGATTCACCACTCTAGATGACACTAAGGACATTTGTGATTCCTGGGAGGAGTCCAAAATATCAACAATAACAGGAGTTTAGAAAAAGTTGAGTCCAACTCTCACAGATGACCTTGAGGGGTTTAACTCTTCAGTGGAAGTAAATGCGGATGTGGTGGAATCAGCAAGACAACTAGAATTAGAACTGGAGCCTGAAAATGTGACTGAGTTGCTGCAGTTTCAAGATACAATTTTAATGCATTAGGATTTGTTTCTTAGAGATGAGCAAAGAAAGTCGTTCCTTGAGATAGAATCTACTCCTGGTAATGATGCTGTGAACATTCTTCAAATAACAACAAAGAATTTAGAATATTACAGAAACTTAGTTGATAAAGCAGTGGTAGAATTTGGGTTTGAAAGAAGTTGTACTGTGGGGAAAAAGCTATCAAACAGCATCACGTTACAAAAAAAAAAAAAAAATCTTTCATGAAAGGAAAAGTCAACCAATGTGGCAAACTTCATTGCTGCCTTGTTAGAAGAAATTGCCACAGCCACATTAACTTTAAGAAACCACCACCCTGATTGGTCAGCTGCCACCAACACTTGGACCAAACCCTTTACCTGTGAAAAATCACAACTTGATGAAGGAACAGATAATCATTAGCATTTTAGCAATAAAGTATTTTAAAATTAAAGTATGTGCATTGTTTTTTAGACATACTTCTATTGCACACTCAGCTGCTTATATTGTAATGTAAACATGACTTTTTTATGCATTGGAAAACCAACAAACTTGTATGACTCACTTTATTGCAATGTTTGCTTTACTGCAGTGGTCTGGAACTGAATCTGTAATATCTCCAAGGTATGCCTGTATATCTTCATGTATAATAGGGAAGTAATTCTACTGATACAGGTATGGTAGAGCTTAGATAATGTCTCTTATATCAAGCATCTAGATTAGTAGCTGACTATCATCAAAATGAAAACACATGTTTGTGAATTAATATTTCCACTGTTCTATCTTGTTATTGGTAGGTGAGAGTGGTGGTGAACTTTCACCTCAAATTGTTTGATTTAAATAGTTGAAAAAATATAAACAAGTAAGGAGACAAAAGACAAATGTATTGCTTCTATGATGACAATACGATCATATTTCTTCTGAGTGCTCTATGACCTTCCTCCAATCTAAGCAATATTTCCATTTCTACTAGAAGCCAGAGAGATTCACACTGTTACCCTTCTTTCTGTCTTTTGGAAATTTGCAGTGATAATAAGTTGATTTAAAATCCTTACTTAATATCAAGAACAACTCTTCCTGTCAACATGGTAATAAAATGAACACTGAGGATGAAGAGAGAGAGAATGATAAAGTGCATTCAGTAAAACATAAACAAGTAAAGGATGTGGGCGCAAGGTATATAGGAAGTATTAATAGTTGTACTCCTCTCACATATTTTGTCATGTGTGAAATAATTCAAAAGTAAGATGTAAGTAAACCTAAAAGAAAAACTAAAACTCCCTTTAGGAAACCTAAAAGTGAATAGATTCACACTTCAACAAACTTTTGACGATATGTCAGCAAGATGGAAAATAACTACAAAAGGAAAGCTGCAGATACAAGAAGAAATGTTGAGTGAAGAACATGGAAAGCATGTAGATAAACCACAGGGTCTGTGTGAAATAACAAAAAAATTAAATTTGGGAATACAGAAAGGATATAATTAAAATATGGGACAATAAGTAAGACTAGCAGGTGATTTGATTTTTATAATTCTAAGGTCCCTATGTTATATAAAGAAGGAATAGAGAAAATGATTAATGTAGACTTTAAGTAAATAAATCTGTTAAAATTTCATGGTAACTATTAAAAGAATAAAGAGGGAAATAGAATTTAAATAAAAACTTCATGTAAAAGATGCAGAAAAAGTGATAAAAAGTAAAAGCGATGAAGCAAAAGAGGAACATACAAAACAAGAAATAGGATGGTAATGAATCCAAATATATCAGCAATCCTAATAAATGTAAATAAATTAACTTTCTAGTTAAAGGTTAAATTCAATAAAAGATAAGATCCAGGATTATACTATCGAAGAATCACACATGAAAATAAAAACATGGAAAAACTGATACACAAAGGATAAGAAATTAGGCAGCTTAAATATTAGTCAAAGGAAAGCTGGTGTATCTATATTAATATTATAGAGTGAAGTCTTTAAGGCACAAAGCATCATATAGAATGGAAAACATCATAAAACAATGATAATTATACACTCATTTCAACTTTGATGCCTCTAATAACTTGCCTCAAAACATATAAAGAAGTCAACAAACCCATCATACCAAGGAATACACAGTGTTCTCAGGTACGCACGGAACTTCAGAGAAAGCCGAACCACATGGGGAAGACATAATGCACATATCAGCCAATTCCAAGGAATTATCAGACAGATATACTTCTCTTAGCACAACGAAGTTCAAAGTCAGAAAAAAACATTTTTTTTTTAAAAATTTGTAGATTTGGAAATAGGAAAGCATATTTAAAACATACAAGAAAGCAATAAAGTCTGAAAACCGATAAATTCAACAGTTAACTTAAGATATTAGGGAAAATATAAGAAACCCAAGCAGAAGAAATGCAATTATAAAAACCAACAATAATAATGAATGAAATAGTAAATAGAGATACAGCAGATTAAAACAAAAAGATTAACAAATCGAAAGGCTAATTCTTATATATTTAATATATGTGTGTGTCTAATCTACTCTCAATATTAAACTATTAATCCTTTCTTTCCTAAATATATATCAACAATGATTGTTATATTTTTTCTATTTTTATATTTACACAGGGAAATGTGATATTCACCATGTTTCACTTAGTGTTTTTTAACTCAGTATCATTTTTGAGGCCAATTTTGAGACCCATGTGTATAGAGAGATACTTTATCCCTTTTAACTCTTGCCCAGTAATATATAGATTAAATTTTTATCCATCTATCCCCCATTTGCTATCTACTAATAGTATTTCAAAGCACATCCCTGAATTTTCCTATGCATCTCTGTTACACGTTACCCTAAAGAGAAATGACAAGCTTTTTAGAGAAGTGGCATACTCAATTTCCCTAAATGTTGGCAAATTGATTATTTAAATGGCATTTAGCAGAAAATCTAACAAAACATTTTTCTTCACATTAAAAAAGAAATCCTTAAATTGCTTCTTAGTTTCTATAAAAATGGAAGAGTGGAGAAGTATTCAGGGCTTTATGTTTTATTCAATTGGATCAATATCCTCCATAATCCTGTGAATCACCTTTTTAAAAAATTTGTAAAACTTAAGACAATATTTTATAGTTTTGCTCCACATTGTTTGAAATTTAGAAACTTTTATTTCTAATTAGATTGCTATGACATTAAGTGTGTGTGTGTGTGTGTGTGATTGGTAGGTATATAAATTATCTACTACATGCAAGATATAAAAATATGATAAAGTGTTTGGACCTTACCCTTAGAAAACAATATCTCAATAACTGTGGTGTGGCTGAGATGATGTTCAGGTATCATCTCATATTTGCCTACATTTCTAAGTTTATTTCTACATTGCCAAGTTTGTCACTATAACATGGCCATTTCCTGTATAGGAGACAGATGCTCTTTAGGTGTGTCCATCATAAAACTAGTTTAATAAATCAGGACACGTTGAAAATAAAATAAGCCTCAAGCATAAAGCAGGACCAATCCTTGAACAAAGTGTATATTCAATATATACTCCATTGGCTTCAATAGTGAAAATATACTGTGAGCTGTCACAAAGTTGGTAGGCTCTGATCCCCAGCGGGTACTGTGCCTGTCCTTTGCATAACTAGAGGGATTGTTAGTCCTCTTTGCATACATCACGATTGTTAATAAAGTGACATTTGTCAAAATGAGTAAGCACCTGTTGCCATGGAAGGTGCCATAAGCAAGATTATAAAACAAATTGTTGTAGTTGGCTAGGAACCAGGAGGAAGATGAACACCAGAAGAAAAGGCATTCTTTCCTTAATTCCTCATACCCATTTTACAATGCATTGCATACAGTTGTTTATGCAGAACACAGGCTGTTTTCTTTTTTTCTGAAACCTCATGTAACCGATGGTATTTTAAATGAGCTCTAATACAAAATGCCTCACACACTGCTATCCTATGCCTCATTTAACCCATTATATGGGTTCCCTCTTGAAACATTTAGTCTTCATTTGTCTATTTTTCCTGTAACTTATTTTTAGGAATAGAAAAATCATGTCCTGGGAAGCATGTCTTCTGGCACATATTTAAAATACCTAAGGGGGCTCAGGTAACATCAAGACCCTAGTAGGTGCAGACGGGTCCCCACCAATATCTTGGCATTTTATTTCAATTATTTACTATCTTTCAATATGGCCCACAGCATGAAGATTTTGCATATACCAGTTTATTTTTTAATTGAAAATTGAAATAATACCAATACTCATAAAAAAATCCATTCAATTCTATTCAGTAAACAGTCTTCCTCTTCATGCCAGTAGATATCTGTAACTCTTTCCCCAGGTTCCTTATTTAAAGTATCTTTACCAAAAAAAGCAGACAGGCTTCAAATAACCGTCTGACATTGGAGAATGACAATATTTTTTCTTGTGAATTAGCATCCTAGCTAGGCACTGATATGAGATATACTGACATAGCTTTCCTGCCAAATCTCATTCTTGTATTGTTCATGAATAGATTCATTATTTTGGTACAAAGACTTTAAATATCAACTTTAATTGATCTTTTATATCACACTTCTCCAGAATTTTTTACTGAAGGATAAATTTGTTCCTCTAAAAAGCACAGCCTGTCCCGAGCAGATGCATGCCATTAAAAAAAAAAAAAATCACATAAATGTCTTCTTTTGGTTCTATCACAGCCTAACATATGAATCCATGTTTATTGTGGTAATGATTCAAACTAGTAAAATGGGGTATAATTTTTGTTTGTATTATAATTGCAGTGCTCCTCATTTCTAGGTACCCCATACTGGCTATTCTCATGTTTTATGTGAATCTCAGGGTGTATTGACTAGCTCTGTGATCTTGGAAAAAATGACTGGCTGCAAAAAGTTCTCTCATTTCTTCTGCCAATCCCATTCTCTGAAGAGGAAAATGTAAGACTATGTGTGCAAAAATTCTAAGACACTGAGAGTCCAAAGAAAATAGAGAATAGATATTTAAGCTTGAGACCAGAAAGCATTTGTGATTATTAAGACTGAATTCTTGTGACTTTGAGTCAGAATGGCTTGTTTTTAGTTGGAAGTTATCTTCTAGATCCTTATTCTCTGATTATATGCAATTTGGAAATGTCCTACATAAAAACTGCTGCCTAACTTGTCACCTGGTTTTCTTCCAATGCACAGAAAGAACTAGAAGCCCTGCAACAAATGGATTATGTGCACCATCTGGCCATTTTGTGTCGCATACTAAATTTTAAACTAAAAATGCCTTTCTTCTTCCCATACTAGAACATAAGAAATTTGCTATCTTTTCTGGCTTGATGTATAACTTAATTTATTTGTTAATATAAGTTGTTGATGGCTAAAATTGTGTAAAATGTAGTTATACATAATTTTTAGCTTCAAAGTCACAAATTTTGTCACTTTATTATGGAGGAATTGCAAATATCTCTAGGGTATAAACTCAGCCTGATTTCTGGATATCTGTTTTTTTCTATTTGCAACTTCAAATATGTGTGTAACGCCATTGCGAACTCTCAATTTTGTTAGGTGTCTTTCAAGTATATATGAGAAGTTAACATATGCATATTTTATATAATTTTTACATGTAAGTGCATATGAGTTCCTCTGAACTTTGAGAAACTAAACTGTCCAGAAAGGTATGTTTTTACGTGTAGCCATTTGTAATTTGGTAACCACAGGAAATGTAAATCTGAAAATAACTATAAAACAGTTAAGGATAAGTATATAGTGTGATTCTTTTCCTTATCTAATATAAATTTTTAAAGCCACAGGAAAAGGAGCCGAAGACTGGACTGTAACAGGTTTGGAGGCTATGAATACATAGAATGATACCAATTTATGGAAATACAGATTGATATTAGCTCATGTTATTGAGGGCCTACTCTTTGCCTTTTTTGTGTATGTATGTATGTATGTCTTTATTTATTTATTTCTGTATTTATTTATTTTTAGAGACAGGGTCTCACTCTGTGGTTCAGATCGGAGGGCAGTAGCGCGATCACAGCTCACTGCAACCTCAACCTCCCAGGCCTAAGCAATCCTTCTGCTACAGCCTCCCAAGTAGCTGGGACTACAGGCACGTGCCACTGCACCCAGCTAAATTTAAAAATATTTTGTAGAAACTGGGTCTTTCCCTGTTGCCCAGGCTGATCTTGAACTCCCGGGCTAAAGCGATCGTCCCACCTGGGCCTCCCAAATTGCGGGGATTACACGCACAAGCCACCGTGCCCAGCCACCATTGCCTTTATACATATTACCTCATTTAAATATGCATTTTTCCAATGGAAGGAACTGGAGCTTAGATAAATTCTATACCTCTCAAAATAACACCACGTGGATTTTTAAAAAAATCTTTAAGCATTTACCTACTTATTTATTTGGCTAATGGGAAAAAAAAGCTCCCAGTCACAAACATCCCCCGTCACAAACATCACGATCCATGATGATAGAGCAAAATCAGATATGCTAAATTTAGCCAAATGTATTGCATACAGTAGGTCATCAATACATGCTTATTGAATTAATTAAAATCCAACTTGAAAAGGAAATTGACCCTGTCAAATATTTGTATATTTTATCTCATCAAATTTAGTTGTGTGTGAGCCAAAGAAAACATATGAAAAGTGTTTTATTTTGCAGGGACAGATGTATAAAATATTATCTAATTTTAATATACTAAAGGCATAGTTATAGTTTTCCTTTAAACATCATTTTGACCTTAATGATGTGACTTACTATTTTACCCTCCAAAAACAGTACACTTTATAATTATAATTGCTGGAACACGCCACTTTCTAGAATTACGAAAAATAATTCATTACACATAAAGGCTTTATTTTGGAATGAATAAATGAATGTTGGCTGTCATCGTAATTTGTGCCTCCCGAAAGATTGGTTTCCTACCTCTAGATAGAGAGAAAATAAAATTTAATCTTTAAGAATTCACATTTCTTGTTTGGCAAGAGTTTGTATTGCTACTAATTAGCTGAAATAGAAATTAAAGAATCTCGGCTACATTGAACAACTGGGCTTTGAATGTCTAAAACTGTTTCCTCAGAAGAGAACAGGTGATGTCATTGCATCAAGTCACTGGGATGAATTGCTGAAAGGGAGATGCATGGAAACAATATCGTACCCTCAAAATTTCCATTGAGGAGCACAATGTCTCCATATACACTATTACCAGTTTCCCTTCAGAATTTTCTCTATGTCTGCTTTTAATTATCACAAATTCATTTATCCCCCCTATTTAAGTTCCCCCTCCCTCTTCCCCTATATTTCCCCTTGAACCTATCTTTTCTGTATCCATTGCAGAGAGATCACTTCGTTGTAACTGAATACAGATCTGAATGCTTACCACTTGCAGAGTCCAATTCACAAGAGTGAGGTCTGGTGGAAAGAAAGGGATTTTACTAACCAAAACTAGTAAAGGGGATGTGGCCGGATTCCCATCCAAAGCAACCACTTCAATTTTGGGGGTGAGGGTAGGAGTTTAAGTGTGGAAAAATTGATAAGGAAGGCGCGCAAAATTGTGCTGAGTACAATGTCTGTGTGTCTTGCTCTGGTGGCTATTTTGTGTCTCAGTCCTCCTGAATCACGAGCTGGCAGCATCTCAACAATGGCGGGGTTGTTGACTAGCCAGCCACCTTGAAATAATCTTGGGAATTTTGCAGCTGAGTCTCCAAGCTTCCTTTGTCAGACTCAAGATTAGCCCCTGCAACTTCTAAGAAGGCATATAGACGACAGCATACAATTAGATAAATGTGAAGGGAGTATACATGGTAGGAAAGGGAGGGATATGGAGTCTATTTTATGGCTAAGAGAAAAGGCTTCTACAGTTTTCTTCAAGGTTTTATCTTGAAACCCAAGACTAAAAAAAATAAAATGCATTTTGAAGTTAAGCTATCTGGTTTTTTAATGATTTATAGCTCTGGGGGTCTTCTCTTTTCTAAATATCCCCAAGCCCTAGGATGTATTTTGGGCAATAATTTGTACTAAATATGTGAGTTCAAAATGAGATATTTATTTACCTTGTACTTTATGTTGCAAATTTCCTAAAACTGTAATTTTAACAATCTACACGTTTATATTTATGTGATGGTTTTGTTAATTTCATTTCAACACTTTTCTCCAACAAGTGGATTTATACAAAACTGACAATGTGAATCTTCTTCAGCATCCCCCTTCAACATCTTAATAGGATAAAATGAATCATAATTTTAAACTACATTTCTTAATTTAAAGAAAAAAATTATGTGGACATATTCACATTCAAGGTGAGTATCCAGCAAACAGTAAATCAGGCAGGTGGTTATGTTGGGAAATGGTAGCAAAACATTTACAATTGATGCCATATGGCTTTCAGCCTAGTAGGGCCAACTAGCTGTGTTCAATGACTCTGGGGAAATTAAGCTGTTTGAAGGTCATTAATGCTAATTCTAAACCTCTGGGGCAGTGACAGGAAGTTGGCAGCAATATGCAGGGAAACCATACCTCCAACTGAGTGGATAAGCCTCCTTCATAAGTGGACCGAGGATTGTTCTTGTTGGGCCTGTGCTCTGATTTGGAGACAAAGAACCAGGTATAACCACTATTGCTGCATATACACAGCAGGCAGTAACGTATATTCTGATCCTGCCATTGTCTTTCTTAAACTGACCAGGAGTCCTCATCATAAAGTTCAAATCCCCTTCCATTATCTTCCTGTTTCAGCTGATACCACTGTCCTCTGGACTAAGCCCCAGGCACATTAAGTTTCTAAGTTGACATTTTTAATTAAGTTTTAAAGACATATTTGGAGAATTTTTTAATGCACAAGTATATGTCCAGCTCAAATAATTCCACTTTCAATGTGCTTTCCTGGGTTTCTTGAATGCCATTGAGAAATTACAGTACATATAAAGAAAATAGAAAAGAAATAGTAATCACTGAATCAATGATTAGCGAAAAAAAAACAGCAAAAGCTAAAGCTTTTCAGCAATTAAGTTCACCAATTTTCAGTAAATAACTCAAGTGAAAAAAATTAATTTATCTACTTGAAAATGGCTAACGCAGAGTCAAAGATTAAAATGTTGGAAATAAATTTTCTTCTTCCACGCCAACCTTTAAGGAAAATATTATTGAACTCTTCTGGAACACAAAATCTTTGCAACCAGCATTATTATGTATATTATCCACTTACATTAAATTAAAACTCTATATGCATGAGGGAATGTTTCTTCAAATATTAACCATAAATAGAAATTAGAAAAATGTATAAAATTAGGTTGTATATTTCATTCCTAAGATTTTCTAGACTGGGTTTTCTGAAAGATGCAACACCATTCTCTTGATATTCTACAAATAGAAACACGCTACCCCAGAGCATTGGGTTCAGAACGTGCTACCCCAGAAGATGGCACCTTCACATTTGAGAAAATCACAAAGGAGAAAGGTCTCTGACCTTCTCCAATCCTTCTTCTCTGAAGCAAGCTGTAAAAGAATCTGATCTTCAGCTGGGTGCGGTGGCTCACTCCTGTAATCCCAGCACTTTGGGACGCCGAGGTGGGTGGATCACGAGGTCAGGAGATTGAGACCATCCTGGCTAACACGGTGAAACCTCGTCTCTACTAAAAATACAAAAAATTATCCGGGTGTGGTGGTGGCACCTGTAGTCCCAGCTACTCGGGAGGCTGAGGTAGGAAAACGGTGTGAACCCGGGAGGTGGAGCTTGCAGTGAGCGGAGATCACGCCACTGCCCTCCAGCCTGGGCGACAGAGCGAGACTCTGTCTCAAAAAAAAAATAAAAAAAGAATCTGATCTTCCTCTGAAGTATGTGATAAGAGCCTCATGTGCCTCATATCTGGAGACAAGGAATGTCACACTGGGACACAGAAAATAATATGAACAAACAGGCCTTGCTAAGTTCCCCCAGCTTATTACCATTAGATCATACTCCTTCTGTTCAATCATGCTTCCTCATGACTGTCTACTCCCCATCCAACCTAAGCATAAATATACATAGATTTCGCCATTTCTTTGGGTCTTCATTTCTGAAGGTCCACATGTCACATAAAATTTACATTAAATAAATATGTATGCTTTTCTGTTGTTAAACTGCCTTTTGTTATAGGTGCTTCAGCCATGAACCTAGTGATGGATGAGAAAAAAAAAATCCCTTCTACCCTACACTAACAAGGAAGGACGAGAGAGAGAATTCTAATTTCTTACCATAGGTATTCAATGTGATGAGAGGGTGGTCATTTGATGTATAAAATTAGGAATTCATTCTAAAACATGTTTGAAACTTTTGTTTACTTTATTGCAGAGGAAGGGGCAAGTTTGGTGCTCCAAATTCCTGTTTTATTTGCCATCATAGAAAGGATTTGAATTTGCAAGACACTTCAGAAAAGTCTGATTTTTTTTTTCACTTTAAATGTGGTATTGTGGTTACCGTAATGAGGTGGCATCGACACTGCTAATACTTACCCTTTGGAGTTTACCCCAAGGCTTTACCATAAGACATCATCCAGATCACTGTGCTTTCTTTTAAAAAACAAGTCTTTATTAAAAAGAAAAGCACAAACTAGACCATCACAAATAGAAATTAGTAATAGCCAGAAACGTATTTAGCAGCGATATTTTTTCTTTTTTTTTTTTTAACAGTCTTGCTCTGTCTCTCAGGCTGGAGTGCAGTGGCGTGATCTCGGCTCACTGTAACCTCCACCTCCCAGGTTCAAGCAATTCTCCTGCCTCAGCCTCCCAGAGTAGTTGTAACTAGAGGTATCCACCACCACACCCAGGTAATTTGCATATTTTTAGTAGAGTTGGGGTATCACCATGTTGGCCAAGCTGGTCTTGAACTCCTGACCTCAGGTGACCCGCCTACGAAAGTGCTGGGATTACAGGAGTGAGGCACTGCACCCAGACTTATTTAACATCAGTTCTAAACATTGTTGACACATTGCAGTATCTAATTTTCTCTAGTATCCTTAATTAATTATATAATGTGACTTTTGAAGAATTCTTATATACATTAAGATAAAGTTCAAGAAGGCCATTAGCAAAGGATTTTAAAAAGAGTAGTTTTTTTACAAAGATTTTCCATTTTAAACAGATTTTTCTTATAAAATAAATTTCTCCATGTCTTTTAAAAATACGAAACTTGGCTCCCATTAAATATGCTCATTTTTAGTTACCCATGGGATACCCTTACTTATCTATGATAACAGATACTTGTCATAATTTCCTGTATACTCCTAATGTCAGAGGTATGTTTACAAGTGGTATCATTTACTTCTGGATTTCATTTCCAGCTATTTAACCTCCAGATTCATGATAAAGCATTTTTAAGATTATCTCTGAAAACAATACCTGCTTTTTATTTACTCAAAATATATCTACACTTAACATAAGTACACTTTGGATAAGCAGTTATTTTTAGGCAAACTTTTACTAAGATAAGTATATGACAACATAAATAATGGAGGATATCCATGTGTAGCTAAAAGTGAAAATATTTACTTTACCTGGAAGATGTGTTTTTTTTAAAAAAAAAAACCCTGAAACAATTGATTTCATGCAAAAAAAGTGCTAAAAGAAAAATGCGTAATCTCTGTATGATAAAAACATTTTCTCGAGCTGTGCAAATGACCTTGTTGATTTTTATTTTATCTAAGAATGATTTTAATATGCAATAATACAACTTACAGCAACATATAACAATGCATTTAATAGTAATGCACAAAAGTAACAAAGCAATGCAGATAAAAATGTTATACGGAACTCATCATTTGACATACTTCCTGTATTAGAATAATTTGCTGAATAATGTCAATTATCAAAACATGTAGCTGCTATGTAGTCCCTTAAAAACTGATATTTCCAGCATGTATATAATACACATATAAGTATATTCGTGTTGAACATAGCTTTAGTACTTTTTATATTTTTTTAAAAAGAAATTGTATGCCTTTTGTTCAAAACCACTATAACTTACTTGACCTGTGTGTGATTTTTATTTTCCGTTAAAATATTTAATTTCCAATATAGTTTGGATGTAGGACAGTCTGCATTTTAGGAAGCAAAAAAATAAATTTTAGAAAGGTAAAATATCAAAGCCAGTTTTGTAGTAATAGTGATGTCTAAAAGTTGAAATAGTAGCTGTCATTAAATGAGCACCTACTATATTTCAGGCACTAAACTGGATTCTTATAGACTCTTTAATAATAATATCATACATTATAAATGTGAAATTTTAGACTGCAAAGTACATAATTTGCTAAAAGTCACAGATGTAATAAACTGTCAATCCAGAATTTGAACTTAAATCTTTTGGCTGCAGAGAGGAAAACAAAAGAACGGTAGGTAAATAGCTAGATGAATCCGTTGACTGACAGTCGTATCAGCTTCCCTTTACTGAATGCTGATCTCATCACACCAGTATAACTTTGTAAAATGTGTTTATTATTTCCATGTTCAAAGTGAGTGACTTAAGGCTAAAAATGATAAGAAATGTGTCCTTGATGGCAGCTATCACTGGAAGATCCAGAATTTTAACCAATATTTCACTATCCAGTATTACTCATTTCAAAGCACTCAGCCTTTCTGCTATCACATACAATTTCCACTTCAAGTAACAAATTCAAATATAATCGGTACAAAGTTTATCCTACCCTGAAAATGAAATGTATAATATTCAAGAACAACTTGATGATTCACATCTGAGAAAACATAGTACTCTCAAAGTGACAAATACTGAATAAATAAATATTACCTCTGTATTGGATGTCTAAAAATGAGTAAGGACAAGATACTTCAAGCTGGAAAAATTAGAATGCAAACAAAAGACAACGGAGGAACCAAACATAGCTGGTCACATATGTATTTTTGTAACGATTTTTAAGTCTGGGAGTCTTGTTTCCTAAGCAAACATTTATTTTTTTGTTAGCCAGAAGTTTATATCTCCCTAGATTATGTAAAATACTGAAAAAAGAAATATGAAAACTTTATTTTTAGTTGTGTCATCAAACAGTGCCTTACATATTTGAATGACTACACTTTCAAAAGCTGCCAAACTTTAATTTCTTCTGTTAGTATCTATATCTACACATATTCAACATTCAAAGTAAGGAATCTTGTAGTGTGTGTTATATTGTTCAAGTATTGATGATTTTGTTGCAACTCTGGGAACACTTTTTAGCCCCTGAAGCCTGAATTAGGGGTATCTATATAGAGAGGAAATTATTGGCTTATCAAAAGTGTGCATAGATTCTGTAGGTCAAGTCTATCCATCATAGACTTCCTAAAAGGTGGATTAGATTTGAAGCTCTCCCAATTTATTTTGTTATGGTTTATTGGCACATTCATTTTGCACAACTGTTTATACAAAATAAATGGCTGCTGATATCTTAAGCCCCTCCATTAGTGGAGTCCAATTCACCATCTAAGATAACAAAAACATAGGAATCTTCAGTTCCTACTGCTACCATTACAGAAGGCTCAAGCTGTAGAATATTTGATGCTTTCTGCTCTCAAAGTTCTGATCCAGTCCTTTCTCTTACATAACATCTGTCCATGGCCTTGCTCAGAGGGACCCAGTGCTCATTCAAAGATCCCTTTATTGTGGTGAATGTTTAATTTCTTACTAATATTCATTCAAATGCAATACATGTATAGTTACATTCAGTCTGTGCTGCTATAATGGAATATAAGAGACTGGGCAATTTGTAGAGATTCTTCATGGTTCTGGAAACTGGAAAATCCAAGATGCAAAGGCAAGTGTCTGGTGAGGACCTTCTTTCTGTGTCATCTCATGGTGGAAGGTGAGACAGCAAGAGATTGAACTCCCAGCTTTAAGTTATTTTAAATCAGCATGAATCTGTTCACAAGGCTTCAGCCTTCATGACCTAAACACCTCCCATTGGGCCCCACCTCCCAACAGTGGTTCATTGGATTATGTTCCAACACATGCCTTTTGGAGGGACACAGCCAAACGATAATGATATATAACAGCATTTTCTAAGTGTTCATTTTGATGAATTTTGACAAATGTTTACAGTAGTGTAACAACCACTTCAATGGAGACGTTTCATCCTAAAAATTCCCTTGTTCTATAGATTCAATTTTTATATTCTTCTGAAATTTTATGCTGAAATCTAATACCCAATATAATGGTATTGCGAGTTGGAGGCTTTGGAAGGTGATTAGATCATAAGAACAGAGACTTAATCAAAGGAGTTAGTGCTTTTTATAAGAGACCCTGGAGATATCCCGTCCTTCTACAATGTGAGGAGACAAAAGAATGACAGCCACCTCTGAATCAGGAAGTGAGTCATTACCAGGCACTGAATCTGTCAGTAACGTGAATTTGAACTTCTGGTCACGAAAACTGTGAAAAATAAATTTTGTTTGTTTATAAACTACCCAGTCTATGATATTCTGTTACAGCAACCTAAAGTACTATGTTACCTGGTGCCCCTTTGTAATCAGTCCTCGCCCCCAACCTGACACCTAGCCCCTGTCTACCCCACTCAGATTTGGGTGGCTACAGTTTTGGCTATTAAATAATGTCACAAAAATTGAATCATATACTATGTAGCTTTGATTGTTTTTTATTGAGTTTACTTAATGCGTTGGAGATTTATTCATGCTGTTACATATGTCTATATTGTATTTTTTTATCGCAAACTAGTGTTCCATTTGATTATACCTTTACTAATACATGGGCCTCTGGATTATTTCTAGTTTAAGGCCACGCAAATAAAGTTGCTATAAACATTAGCAAATGGGTCTCTGTATGAACATGCTTTTATTTCTCTTGGGTAAACATCCAGGAATTGACAGTTGAGTCATATGATAAATGTATATTTAAATTTAAAAGAAACTTCCCTATTGTTATCCAAAGCAACTATACCACTGATGTTTCTACATATCCTCATCAGTACTCCGTCTTCTGTGATTTGATTATAGCCGTCCTAGTAGCTGTATAGAGCATCTCATTGCAGTTTTAATTGCATTTTCCTAATGACTAGTGGCGTTAAGCAAATTTTCACTGCTTATTTGCCATTGGTATATACAGTGGTTCCACGTTCTCCGTGAGAGATTAGTTCTAGAACCCTGATGGATGCCAAAATCCAGAAATGCTAAAATTCCAACATTGGTCCTGTATAACCTGGGAAAATTAAAACTGAGCCCTCTGCATCCTTGGGCTGCCCAATCTGGGAATACTATATTTTCTATCCATAGTTGGTTGAATCTGTGAATGCGGAGCTCGTACACAGGAAAGGCCAACTATATTTTTTGAAAGTCCAGTTTTTAGTCTGTTTCTACCAGTTATAAAAATTTCCAGTTCGCATATATGGAAACTGTTTTTATGTGGATGGCTGAGGATTCTTTTGGAAAAACATACTGTCAAGAAAAGAACATAGGGATTATAAGCCTGACTCTATAGCAAAATCTGATTTTTTAAAAAGAAATTTTTATTAAAATGTCTAAAAAACACTGGGGCCCTGTTGACATCACTTGGATACCCGGCTGGTATAATCTATGACAGTATAAAGAGCCCGTCTATGTACTCTTCCATGGAATATGAGATGTTGAGGACTTTGGCATGTCGGTAGTTATGTCCACTGGTATTTATTTAGGCAGAGTATGGGGGGTTGCCAGGATTAAGAGAGGGCATAGGGTCGAGTGTGCATCCTGAGAAGCCATAAACAGAAAAGAAAGTGTAACCTAGTAAGCCGTGCAGTTCCCGCAGGAATCTGGCAGGAATGGGACACAGTGGGCCCAGCATGGTCTACCAACCCCCTGCCGAATCCTTGAAATTCCTTCTGAAAACCTCCAGAAAGAAAGGACAGAGTACTGCATAGAGGGTTGAAGGTTCTGGTTTCTCCTGGCTCTTGTTTCTGTTTACGATTTGTATCTGTAGTAGTTTCCTGGGACTGCCCTAACAAAACAGCGCACAGTGGGTGGCTTAACCATAAGTGTACTGTCTCAGAGTTCTGGAAGGCAGAAGTCTAAAATCATGGTGTTGAAAAGGTGGCTCCTTCTGAGAGCCACAAGGAAAAAGCTATTCCAGAGAAGTCTCTCTCCTTATGTCATGCAGCTTTGGGTGTTTCTTGGTGTTTTAGTCTGTTCTCCTGCTGCTCATGAAGACATACCAGAGACTGGATAATTTATACAGAAAAAGAGGTTTAATGAACTCACAGTTCCATGTGCTGGGAAGGCCTCATAGTCATGGCAGAAGACGAAAGGCTCATTTCACATGGCGGCAGGCAAGAGAGAATGAGAACCAAGCAAAGAGGAGACCCCTTATCAAACCAACAGATCTTGTGAGACTCATTCACCACCACAAGAACAGTATGGGGAAAACCACCCCGTGATTCAATGATCTCTCACCAGATCCCTCCCACAACACATGGGAGTTACGGAAACTACAACCATGATTCAATTACCTCCCCCAAATCCCTCCCACAACACATGGGAGTTACAGGAGCTAAGACAGACCATATCGCTTGGCTTATCAATGGCATTCTTCCTGTGTCTTCACATCGCCTTCTCTGTATACCTATCTTTCCCTGTGTCCACATTTCTCCTTTTTGTAACTACAGAGTCATATTGGATTGGGCCCATCCTAATGACTTCATCCTGACTTGGTCATCTGCAAAGGCTGTATTTCCATACAAGGTCACATTCACAGCTACTGGAATTACCGCCTCATTATTTGCTGAAGGTACACAATTCAACCCATAACACTGTCAGTCTAGTAATTGTGCCCTTTTAGGTAATTTCTGTTTTCTACTCATAATTTAAAATGAAAGCATCTTGAAATTATAAAAGACAATAGTGCTAAGAGAAAATTTCCATCAACCTATGATTTTAAACTCTTCAAAGTGCTAAGAGAAAATATCCATCAATCTATTATTTTAAACCTTTCTAAATTATTAAGAGTAAGATATATAAAATAAGATAATTTTCAGGACAGCCATGGTTGTTCATGCGTGTAATCTCAGCACTTTGGGAGGCTCGGGAGAGCAGACTGCTTGAGCTCAAGAGTTCAAGACCAGCCTGGACAAGATAGTGAAACTTCATTTCTACTAAAAATACAAACAATTAGCCTGGTGTGGGCATGGTGGCAAATGCCTGTAGTCCCAGTTACCCAAGAGGCTGAGGTGGGAGACCTGCTTGAGCCCAGAAAGTCAAGGCTGCAGTGAACCATGATTGCACCACAGCACTGCAGCCTGGGTGACAGCCTGAGACCCTGCCACATACACACACACACATATTCAAATAAATGATTGAGTTTACATACCAAAGAGCACCAAAATATATGCTTCAATGAGAAGAAAAGAGTGAGATCTAAGTGGCACTGAGTTATACAGAAACTTGAAAACACGTTGGTGTATCTAAATAATCAATAACCAAAGTAACAGCAATAATAACATTAAGGATAATGACTATTTAGCTTGGAATTTAAAAAACAATACATAATTATATTTACAAATTGCAATAATATAAAAACTGGAAGAGATGATCATATCTAAAATTTTCTACAGCCTTTAAGTTGTTCAGGTAGAAGGAGATGATTGTTTCAAGTTGTACTTTGCTAATGCAACCTTGTGCTTCATTAGTGCTAATGCACTTTGTTCAACATTTAATAACTAAAGAGCAATGAAAAGCGACACAGATTAAATGGAAAAGGAAATATACAAACAACACACCCCCCAAAAATATGCAATCAAGTCAATGAAAAGCAGAAAACAAACGAAAAAAGTAAAGAAGTAAAAATACAGTGAAATTTTATTAAAGATGCAGAAATATATCCATATGTGTCAAAATCATATTTAGTATAAATACATTAAGTTCACTATTAAAAGACAGAGAGTACAAGCTATAATGACAAAGGATTTTTACACGCTGAGGGACATAAAATGATATGCCAAAATTTAGATTGTATAGTGACATTAATATCTCATTAAATATGCTAGAGCAAAATCTGAAATATATTCAAAAATTAACTTTGGGAGCCCGAGGTGGGTGGATCAAGAGGTCAGCAGATCGAGACCATCCTGGCTAACATGGTGAAATACCATCTCTACTAAAAATACAAAAAATTAGCCAGGCATGGTGGCAGGCGCCTGTAGTCCCAGCTACTAGGGAGGCTGAGGCAGGAGAACAGGGTGAACCCGGGAGGTGGAGCTTGCAGTGAGCCGAGATCGTGCCCCTGCACTCCAGCCTGGGCGACAGAGCCAGATTCCATCTCAAAAAAAAAAAAAAAAAAAAAAAAAAAAAGCTTTCCAGTTGAAATATCTTTATAACGTAATATTGAATTCTCATGGCTAAGGAAAAATAATTTTATAATTAATCAGGTCTAAATAAAATAAATTAAATACTGAAAGGGCAAAAAATTATCTTAAAGCTTTTACACTTCAATGCTCAGTTTTGCTGTGAACCTAAAACTGTTTTAAAATTAAATTATGTTAAATAGAAATAATTATTTGTGGGACATTTAATGTTTCTTGATCAACCCTTGGACTTGTAGAGATTTTAACTTAGAACAGGCATAAAAATTGTAACAATTGTTATTGTGAATAGAATAGAATATTATTCTGAGAACAGTAAATATTTCTTGAGAATTTCGATGTGTCAGAGGCTGGAATATTTTCACATATTGTTTAACTCTTTTGTCTTATATACTATTTTGTCTTTAAAACAATCAGATGAGGAAAATGAGGCTCAGATAGCAACTAGCCTGACCCAAATCACACAGCTAGAAAGCAGAGGATGCAGGATTTAAACCCAGAACCTGTTTGACTATTCACTACACTCTACCACCTCCAAGGAACGTGGTGCGTATATGATACTTGAGGACATATCAACAGTCACGACTAAGATTTAGTAAAACGGTGGAGAAATGAAGACAATGTTGAAAGAGAAAGAGTTCTAAGCCAACCACAATTAAAGTCTGAGTATGAAGAAGTCATGCAAAATATTTAACAATTTTACAAATGAAGAAGATGAGGCTAAGAGAGAATTCATTGCTTGCCTTATCGGACATCACAGTCCTCACTAATTATTTTAGTTTGTGTTTTCTTTCACATGTCTTGAAACTTGCACCATCCTATAATAGTCACTAGAACTTAGTACTTAATTTTTCTCTCGTTTCTGTGCATCTGTGCATGGAGAGGGATACCCCTGCTGCATGCTGATAGAAACTGACATTGTTTGAAAACACCTACTTTCATTTCCTAAATATGTGACTTCAAATATAACATAATTAAATATATAAATACTTAGGATATTTTTCTCTCTCTTAAAATTTATCTTAGCTTTGCAGGCCATAAGCTCAGAAATATGTGTTCCTTGTAAAAGCCACCATCTTGACCTCTTATTCTCCAACCATTAGCACAGTAAGTGTGCATTTAAACAGTTAACTAGCTATGAAATTGTTGGTAGAGGAGTTCTACAAAAACTGCAATGTATTAAAATCCTGTTTGGTCACAACTTTCTGAGGGAGGGAAGAAAACTTCATATGAGTTATGGCGATGTAATTTATGTTGATTATAAGAAAAAATTTGTTTAGGCCAATAAAATTCAAATTAACAAAGCACATTCAGAAACGAGGTTTAAAACATAAATAGCATGAAATAGGGGAGATTAGAGCTAATATTTTCCAGGAGCTAAATAAACACACAAGCTCATATAGCATTTATTGTAAAGGTTAGAAGAGAAATCTAATTCAATATATTTAATGTACATGTAGAATGATTAGAATCTGTCTGGTTCTTGATAAATATAATCTAAAGAATTAATTTAGACATCTTTCTCCCATCTTCAGAGTTTTATAAATTAATGAAATTATCTATTATCATTTCATCTTAGATGTCATAAGACTTTGGAAACAGGGGGTATTAGGGACTAATTTACAACACATAAATAGCTTGAACAGGTGGTACTTAATACCATCACAGATACTGGTCACTGGGTAGAGTTCACAGTTATGGAAGTGAATGCCAATTAGAAAAATGTTCATATCCTCATCACTGAGTAAACTTAAACTAAGTGAAAAGACACCACTTGCCAGGTGCAGTGGCTCAGGCCTGTAATCCCAGCACTTTGGGAGGCCGAGGCAGGCAGATCACGAGGTCAGGAGATCGAGACCATCCTGGCTAACAGGGTGAAACCCCGTCTCTACTAAAAATGCAAAAAAAAAATTAGCCAGGCGTGGTTGCGGACAACTGTAGTCCCAGCTACTCGGGAGGCTGAGGCAGGAGAATGGTGTGAACCCGGGAGGCGGAGCTTGCAGTGAGCCGAGATTGCACCACTGCACTCCAGCCTGGGCGACAGAGCGAGACTCCGTCTCAGGAAAAAAAAAAAAAGAATGGATGAATACAAATGCCTTTAATTCCGTTCAGACTTAAGACTTCACAGTTCTCAGAGACACCAAAGAAATTCTTTCCAAAAGTTTTTTTTGCAGAGATATATTTAAAGGCATAATTATATTTTTAAGAGCTTCCCAGATTGTAACAAATATAAGTAACTTCAACTAGCAAATAAGAAATTCATAAATGTAGCTAGCTGCTCAGTATTGCTGATTTGATATCATTTGATATCTTCGAAGTGTACCAACATTTAATGAGGATATAACTGAGTGAATCCTGCAACAGAAATATTAACATATGTGCTAAAATGAGCTATAATGGATATATATATTTCCAATGTCATTTAGAGCAAATACTTATATTAATCAGGCTGAATTATATGACTCCTACATTGAATCTTTGAACAATTGAGTTACAGTGGCAAATAATAGACAAATAAAGAAATGACATAATTAGATCATAAACTGATTTAGTAGTCTTATATAATTTTTATGTAGAGCCTGAAGGAAGAGTGCTGATCATGAAATAGTATCCTAAAAGAATGCAGCTATTACTTAATAATACAAGGAAATCAGAAAATTTGTCAAGGATCATGCAGCATAGTGAGTAGTGATGATTTACATATATCTGAATAGATGATTTACATATATCAGAATAGATGATTTACATATATCAGAACTGATGATTTACATATATCAGAACTGATGATTTACATATATCAGAATAGATGATTTACATATATCAGAATTGATGACTTACATATATCAGAATATTCATCCCTTAACTTAACTACTCATAGATAACAACTTGAGCATTGTGAAATGTTGTTTTCTCTCTGAGGTATTCTTTCAGATCCTACATACCAGTGAAACTACTGACATCAGCTCCTCCGAAGGGCTCCAGGAGAAGCTGACTCACTAAAGGGTGAAGTTTCTATATCCTGGTGATTTAAGATTTAATCCCCCTAACCCAAACCAGTCAGTGACCCCATTTATCCAGCCCCTGGTCCTCTACAATCCCTTCACCCCAACCAAGTACTCTCTGGAAAGACAGATTTGAGGGTGCTCGCATCTCCTCACTCAGCTGTCCTGCAATCATTAAACTCCTTCTTTACTGCAAACTCTGTTTATCAATTTATCAGACTGTGACTGCACAGCAGTCAGAGAATACAAACACGTGAGTCCTGTATCATTTATAAATATTTAACTTTTATATATATTTAACTTCTATACACATAATTGACTATTTTGTATATTACTATTAGTAGGTAATAATAATATTTATATTTCCTCCATAGGTAGCTTCTGGGGCATTTCTGCCTGGTAAATTTTATTCTTTAATGACAAAGACTAAAGTAAGTAACTTTAAAATATTATTGAGAATTTTTTTTCTATTGATGGGACACTGAATTTGTAGGTAGAAATAAAAACCTAGCTTTTTACTAAACTTAATTTTAAACACAATTCAAAATATAAATATAAAATTAAGAATTTCCAAAATTAAACTTAGTTTTAGAAACTCACATAAGCAAGTGTAATACTGAAGAGCAAAGAAACTGTGGTCTACAAAAAAAATTATAAGTAATTCATGAAATCTAAGGGCTAATTTGTGAAGTAAATTAGGAGGATATTTTATGCTGTAGCACCATCCTAGAGACCAAGAGAATCGCTCTAGGAAAACCTGCTCAACTCTTTTTAACCAGAAATTCTTTCTTTCTCCAGAAATCCCTTTCAGGTAATGCCTAATAATATCTCACTGAACATGTATTAGAAATCGTAGTTTAATTTTTAATTAAATAATTCAGTGAAAATATATTAATTGTAAAGATAAATTTTAACACATATGGGAATACTAGACTTACGGTGGTCATCAACCCAAAATGCTACAAAATTACATGGAATGGTTAGTTTGGCAAAAATAAATATCAACACTACCACCAAAAACCTAGGTTTCAAAAAGAAATACAAGAAGCATTCCAAAATGTTAAAAATTTTTCATTTGTCTACTTTCTAAATGCTCTTTAAAATACTTATGTCATCATAATTTTGAAGTTTAAAAGTAAAGAAATAGTTCTCCTAGTTAATATACTGCCTTAAAGTTACTCTGGCTCACAAACAGAACAAATCAAAGCATGACTTGACAGCCGTCAAATTACAGGAAATTGAAGCTAAATGAAATTGGACACCTCACCTCATCTAAACTCCTTACTTTATAAGAAGGAAAAGCCTCACAAAATGTTGAGGTCATTTAGCTTAAAGTCATCAGGTGAGTTAGAGATAATCTGAGAACACCACTTTTTTTCTCTTTGTTACTATTCTCTCATGAAATTTTGCCTGAAAACAGGTCTACTAAAGATATAAGAATTTGTAATGAAGATGAATATATATCATTGTCTTTCTGCTTAGGGTTGTTCAATATTTTCCCATTGATAATATATAAAATCCTACCTACTTTGACCTCCTATCATTGCCTTTCTGCTTAGGGTTGTTCAATATTTTCCCATTGATAATATATAAAATCCTACCTACTTTGACCCCCTATCATTGCCTTTCTGCTTAGGGTTGTTCAATATTTTCCCATTGATAATATATAAAATCCTACCTACTTTGACCTCCTCTCCCACCATTTCCTTGCTATCTCCTAGAACTTCATTCTTGACTCCAAAGCTGCACCCTCCTGCATCAGTTTCTTTTGTTTGAAATCTTCAGCCCTTCATAAATTTCATCCACCAAACTCCTATTTATCCTTTAACTCCCTATTATTTTTTCTTACACTGCCACATTTTCCTTCATTAGCACATATCCAATTTAAAGTTATATAGTTTGAGTTTTTGCTTGACTTTCTGTTTCTCCATTAAAGCATAAGCTCCACAAAAGCAAGTATCATGTCTGATTTAACAGGGTATATTCTATTCTTATAAGAGTGCTGCCACGTAAGTGTCAATGAATGTTTGTGAAATAAATGAAGGACTAAAGGAGTGACTGAACAAATAAAAATAAGTTCTCTGTGTGTATTGTATGTGTGAATAAGATTTTGAGTTTGGCCAAGGCAGTTAATCACATATTAACAACTCATTAAAGTTTATTGCAATGAGGTACACAATTGGTTCAACACCAAATTCTAAGATGAAACAAGGTTTGTGTTCAGAAATATAGTGTCACTTTTTCTAATATCAGTTGCCCTCCAACTATCAGCATGACACATGCAAACCATTGATACGTGTTTTTCTGTTTTTTTTTTTGTATTGAAGATACAACATGAAGGAAAATTATTATATTTCTAATAGGAAGTCCTGTTCTAAATGACAACAAATCTGAGCGTGAACACATTTGTTTAAAAGAGAGAGATTAAAAAGATGAGATTCTGTTTGTACAGTATATAACTGAAGAGAGTTGTATCTAGCAATTTGACAAGAAAGGTGAAACAGAACATTAACCTGAGCACACAAGTTCAGCTAATGATCTGGGATGGGGAGTTGTGGGTAGAGAGGAGGACAAAGACGAAAGACAACCGTTTACCCCAAGTTACTCTCCAAAGATGAGAAAAAGCCCTCTTAGTAATGTCTTTCAAAATCTAACTACTTTCAAGAACACATCGATAAGATACAGAGAGATAACAATCAAGTTGGACAGTAACTTAAAAGTCAGATGTCTTTTTAAGCATAAGTAACTTAGAACTGTAAAGTAAAAAACACTAAATGTCATTGACTTTAGAGTGGATACTGAAGAAAAAGAAAACCCTTCTATTAAAAACTAGACTACATGCAGTAACTTATGTAGAAAACTTAGCATAAATATTTATACAAAATTGCCCTACCCTATTTTATTAAAGTATGACATTATAAATTAAGAGAAAATCATTTTAAAAATGAGTTATATTTTAGGCCTTTTTTCTCAAAATGAGTTTCATAAATTGATATGGTTATTAGCATAGGAATTTCAATAATAGGAACAAAGAAACCAAAAGAAAATGTGTGTGTGTGTATGTATACAATTACCTGGCATTCCAACTTCAACATGTTTAAAAATATTTCAGTAAAAAATGTTAGATTTATTTTAAGGTAGTTTGTAAGATATTTATTAGGTTTATTTGTAGGCCTTGCACACTAAGTTAAGCAACACTATCATAAAATAAATTATTTAATAATGAAACAGAAACTCAAAGCTTCATATTATAATTAAATAAACTCTAAAGTATCTAGTAACTTCAACTGTATCCCTAAAATAACATCAGGTCTACAGTGTGTATCAACTTGCCCAGAGAAAACGCAACAATGAAAGAAAGAAAGAAAGAGATATCTATTTTTTCATAAAAGATCAACACACTTTGTCCAATTTTTTTGTCCAACTGCTATCAAGTGGGCCAACGCTAATGGCAAATAAAAGAGCTGCCATTCAACATGCATTCTAGTAGTGAATATTAACTGACTACTCTGTGAAAGCAGTGTTCGTTGAACAAATAAAAGAATCTTTGCCTGCGTGACGCTTATATTTTGGTCACTTTACATTTTACTGGAGGAAACGTGAAGAATAGAATACCAGCAATATTAACAACATTATCCCACTAGAAGGTCTCCAGTGACTGATACTTTCAGACTCATGTCAATGACCCTATATGATCTTTATATTCCAAGGAGCATGGCAATGGATTTTAACATTTCCAAATTAAAAGGTAATGGTAAAGTAATGATAACCAACACAAAAATGACTCCCTGGAAACGACAGCAACTCATTTCAAATGGCTTTGGAATGCCATTAGGACAGTACCTTTTTCTTTGTAATGCAAAAGTCTCACAATCCAGAGAGCAGGTCTTGTGAATTTTGTGAATTTTGATGAGAGGTAAGGCATTACAGAAAGACCCAAAAGTCATGCTCCAGATTCCGGCAATATAGCTAGTAGGACAGACACAGAGTACATAGTTTTACTACTGATCACAGTGATTTAGAGATTGGAACCCATAGTTCTGTGAGATCAGGCATCACTTCAAGATAAATTTACATTTTTAATAAATGCAAACTTTGGCTCAGCTAAACAAGGTACCTTGGGCTATATTAACTGTAGATAGATAAATTTGGCGTAATTAACCCTTGCACAGTCTAAACATACCATGTGCCAAAAATGATGTAAAGCACTGAATATGTGAGATAAAGTATGATGAATTCCATTGACAAATACAGGCAATAGCTTCCATTTAATTGAGAAGAAACCGTATACCTAGCACAAGTCTTTTTCTGTGCATTAACTTTTCATAATACAACTATATGAAGTATATAGTATAAAATAGTATATGAAACTATTTTATATATAAATAAAGGTGTTTCCAAAGGTTAAGAAAGGGCACGGTGAGAGTGAGAAGCACAGTCTGGGTGGGCAGGACAATCTAGTTGTCTATCTGTGTTTTAAACTCCAATAAACATCATCTCCCACACCACGGCATCTAACTCAGAGTCACATTTCAATTGCCAGCAAATGGAAGCCTCATAAACCCAAAATGTGAACGGCAATGAAGTTCATAGAGCACGCTTTGAGTGCACAGAGTATCTTTGCAAACATTATCTTTTTTTATTACACTTTATGTTTTAGGGTACATGTGCACAACGTGGAGGTTTGTTACAGATGTATACATGTGCCATGTAGGTGTGCTGCACCCATTAACTCATCATTTAACATTAGGTATATCTCCTATTGCTATCCCTTCCCCTCCCCCCAAACATTATCTTTTAAGACTTTCACAATCACGCCATGAGATTATTCCCATATCAAAAAGTAGGAAATGAAAGCCTGGAAAGAAGTTATATTGACATTAAACTGCTCTCAAACCCAAGTGTACAAATGATTCTTCTTGCAAAGAAATTCATATTCTACACAAAGTTCTATTTCAAAATGAATTCTGGAATTCAATTAAACACTCATCTGGAAAACGAGAGCTTAAGTGGAAATTCCTCACTGGTATTCAAGCAAATAAATTAAATAATGATATTAAACCTACATCTAATCTCTTATTATTACATATTCAAAGTTTGCTATACAGCTACCACTAAGTTATACATTTCCAGTGACACAAACCATAAAATGAATTTGTTTCTATTGGTACTAGCAAAAAAAAAAAAAACCTGCGTAGACAGCAAAAGGGTCAATCTACTAATTTATCTTCTAATAACTTTCCACCCAGGAGCATTCGTCCCTCTCATTAGACAGTTGTTCTATGCTTCTTTTTTTCACATTCTAATTGCCTCACCTGAACCAAAAAAAGAATGTGGATCTAGGATCAATACCTTTTGAAAAGTCATTTATTTCATTATATTATTTTTTCATATATCTGCATTATTGCATAGAATACCTGATTGGTCTTATGCTAAGTTTTTCATGTAACATTACCTCTGCAAGATGTTAATAAGTATCCTTCCAAAAATGTTTGAAAAATCTTGGGTAAAACATATTACGTAAGTTCCTGTTTTATAGTTTTCCAAGAGTTTTACTATCCTTGGCCAATGACAAAATTCAAAGCAGAGATACAGTACACAACTTTTGTAAAACTTACCTATTTTTCTTATAAGACTGTGGCTTTGTTTTGTTTTGTTTTGAACTTCTTTTCTGTGATGTGACATGAGACTGTGTGTTGAGTTAGGGGTGGGGACATACATTAACAGAGGTTTAGGAACTGCTTTGCTAAAGCAAGTTTGAGGAGAAAATGGGGAGACTAATACAAGATTTTCCTTTAAGCAGTGGGAGTTGAAGGGGTAGGTGGTTTTTGGAGAAAGAAGAGACCCATTCATGGCACAGGCTTCTTTATGTTTCTGCTCTGTGTGATACTTAATGAGGATACAGACATTCACTTCCTCTATTTCCCACCCCTGGCCGGGGGTAACCCAAAGGTACCTGATAAAGACACAGCCTTATAGCTGTATCAAGTATCCCTGAGTGTGTTAGGACTGGAGAGGCCTAAGGAATAAAAAACATACATGCATTAAATGGAACAAATACAGAGAAGAAGAAAACTCAGACATGGTACATTAATTGTGTACCTTTCCTTACAACCCAGCACATCACAGGGTACATGACCTGCTTCCTTTTGACCTGCTTCCTTTATGTTCACTGCATGAACAGGGAAGGGGGTTGGGGTACACGTGGGAGATAATTGTGTTTACTATGTACCTGGTATTAATACATCTATAGAGACAATTGGAATGACTATACTGGAGAAACAGCAAGAGAAGAACTGAAAAGGCTAAAACAAATACTTGGTTCTCTAAAAAATACTCCAAAGGATTTCTCATGTCTGACAAATTACATTTTAGTCTAATAGTAATAAGTGACCAAAACTAAGGTGATTTGATAAATATCATAAGGTATTTTACTGTGAAATTGATATCTATACGTATTGCTTATAAAGCTCAGTAATCTGTTCTTGAATTGAGAAATTACTGAGACAACATCAAAAGCTGTCATTTTTGTTTCTATGTTGTCGTTGTTATTGTTTGTGAGGTCAGAGCTTCTAAACTTTATGACTGTTTGAAAGGGGCCTATATAGACCTTGCCTGAATATTAAGTCATGTGAAATGATAAAAAGCTTTCTGATTTATTGGGTTAGACAAAGAAAAAATTGAGAAATTGAGCATCATTAAAATTAAAGACTTTTGTTATTAAAACTGTGCTTAGAATGAAAACAAAAGCCACAGGTTGGGAGAAAATTTTTTCAAAACATATTCAAAACATTTTCAAAACATATCAGATAAATTACTGGTATTTAAAGTATACAGAGAACTCGAAAATAAGAAAGAAAACAACTCATTTAAAAAATAGTCCAAAGGTCTAAATACAGCTGTCAAATGGGGATTTTGAAGTTACTAGTCATGTATCATTAGGGAACTGCAAGTCACAGCAACCGTGAGATATTATTACATGACTATTAAAATGACCAATATCCAAAAGTCTGATGATACCAAAAGCTGGCAAATGTGAGGAGAAACAGGAACTTTTATTCATTGCTTGTGAGAATGCAGAATAGTACAGCTACTTTGGCAGTCAGTTTGGCAGTTTCTTATAAAACTAAACATACTCCTACCACACAACCCAGCAATTACATTCCCGGTATTTACTTAAAGGATTTGAAAACTTACATGCACACAAAAGCCTTCTTCCCATGAATGTTACAGGAGCCTTATTCATGATCACTAAAATCGAAATGTCCTTCAGGAAGTGAATGGAAAAATAAACTGTGGTATATCCAGGCAATGGAATAGTATTCTGTCAAGCTACAGAAGACACACAGGAACCTTTAAATGCATATTGCCAAGTGAAAGAAGCCAGTCTGAAAAGTCTACATACCGTATGATTCAACTACATGACCTTCTGGAGAAAGCAAAACTATGGAGACAGTAAAGAGATCAGTGGCTATTAGGGATTTGGAGGAGATTTGTGCAGTCTAAACATGTCATGTGCCAACAATGACGTAAAGATATGTGAGATAAAGTATGACGAATTCTATTGACAAACACACGCAATGGCTTCCATTTAACTGAGAAGAAACCATATACCTAGCACAAGTCTTTTTCTGTGCATTAACTTTTTGTAATACAACTATATGAAGTTATAGCCTATTTTATATATGAATAAAAGCATTTCCAAAGGTTAAGAAAGGGCACAGTGAGAGTGAGAAGCACAGTCTGGGTAGGCAGGTCAATCTAGTTTTCTATCTGTGCTTTAAACTGCTATAACCATCAACTCAATCTACTAATTTATCTTCTACATAAATTAGTAGAGGAAACGATGAACGGATGGAGCAAGGAAGAATTTTAGGAGAGTGAATCCATTATTCTGTATGACACTGTAATGAGGATTATTTGTCATTACACATTTGACAAAACCTATAGAATTCATAAGACAAGGAGTAAACTCTAATACAAACTACATACTTTAGTCAATAGTAATGTACCAATATCGACTCATCAACTATAACAAATGTACCACACTATTGCAAGATGTTAAAAATCGGGGAAATTGGGGTAGAGGCTGAGGATGACGTGTGAATGCTTATTCACTTCTTTCTACAAACCTAAAATTGCTTTTAAAGAGTCAATAAAAATTAAAACAAGGCAGGGTTTTCATGCAATGGAAAAAAACACACAACTTTAGTAAGTGACTCATAATTATGCTTATGCCACTTTGCTAGATTACACTTCATTAATAAATATAGTTTCATTCTTTATGTTATAAAGCAGAATAAAGTCAGATATCTAGAGAAATTGATTTTAATGATTAGAGTAAAAGCATTTTCACCTCCAACGTCAGAATGAGTTCTTCAGAATCAGTCCATTTTATAGTTAAATCAATCATTGATTTTAAAAAAATATTGAGAAAAACTTTAACTTCACTTTTTCCATCAAACTCAATGTCATGACAGCATTGTCATTTCAATCTAGGATTAAAACCTATTTCTGGACCCAGTGGACTTACTGTGATAGATTCTGAAAATGTCAGACGTTAAAGTCCAGTCTTTGATCTGCTGTCCTCTGCAGTTATCAAAAGGTCAGTTTATCCTGCTTCTTTTCTCTCTTTTTCATATATCTTGCACTTCAGCTTAATATTAGTATTAAGCTAAATTTCTTATTTTATTTTGATTGATAAAGGAAAACAGATTGTTTCAATACAGTTACTGAGAATAAGCAGCAAAACGTACTTATAAAGTACACAAGAGAGCTATAAGATAAAAATTTGTTCAAAAAAAGATTTGGAAATTTTTATTGCATGAATGTTCAAATGGAAAGGAAAACTTTCTGGATTCTTTTTCCACCACACAGGAGTAGCAGCACTAAAGTAGTGAATAATGTCCGTTCAATTGGTAGTTTTCATGTATTTCTGATATCAGAAATGGACTGTTAGTAACTAGTTTTAAAAGCAGAGCATTTTTGTGCATGGCATTCCCCTGAATTCCAAAGCCCAAACTTAACTTAGGCTAATTTCTCTCTGCTGGGAGCCCCATTAATTTCTCATAGATAACATTTCATATATATGCGGCATTCTGATGATGTAAAGGAATTCACACCTTATGGGCCTACAAGCCAAATTTAATCAATGGCTTGCTTCATATGGCTGAGAGCTAAAAATTGTTTTGGCATTTTGGAAGTGTTTAAAGAAGGAGAAGGAAGGGGAGAAGAAGAATGAGTAGATGAAGGAGAGACAGAGACTACATATGGCCAGCAAAGCCTATAATATTTACTGTCTAGTTCTTTACACAAAGAACTTTTCCAATCTTGAACAAAACACACACATTTTCGTTATGCCAAAAAAGGACTACAATAAGTCTTCACTTAACATCATTGACAGGTGCTTGAAAACTGGTCATAGGTATATATATTTATGGTCACGTGATGTTTTGATACACGCATAGGGAGGGATAAATTGGGGATGGTTAATTGGTACAAAAATACAGTCAGCGAAACCCATTTTACCATAGGTTGACATCAAAAGAGTTCAGCTTCTATGGCTTTTGGTAACTAAAACGTCAACAAACTTGTAAATAAAGATCAAAACACTTCTAATATTAAATGCTGAAATAAATTTCAGCTATTCATACGTTTAAGATTAATAAAAGCTAGTAAAATCATTATTTACCTACTTATTTCAGTTTAGGGTTGCAGTTGACCGCAGCCTATCCTGTCAGCTCAGGACGCAATGTGGGAACCAGCCCTGGACAGGGTGCCGTCGCATTGCAGGTGCACTCACACATACCCACAGTTACTCAGACTGGGACCACATAGACACGTCAATCAACCTCACATGCACAGCCTTGGGAAGTGAGAGGAAACTGGAGCATCCAGAGAATATCAATGCAGACATGGGGAGAATACATAAGCTCTACACAGACAGTGAACCCCAATTGGAATCAATTTGTTTTTTCTCATCAACATCATAATGAAATGACATTGAATGAAACGTCGTTATTCAAAGACCTGTTGTACTCAGTTCTAAACATTTCAGAATTAAGAGATCTACACACATCCTCTTCTATATAATGGAGTGGGTCTCTTAAAATTTCCTGGCAACATACTCTTAGCCTGCCTAGGAAACACTTTAGAATACAACTGCATTATAATAAATTTTCATATTCTATTCATATCTTCATATTTCTCCCTCTACTTATTAAGGTATAGTCTTGTATATGTAATCCTTCAGTTCCTGAACAAGGTGAACATATGATCTCATGATGTGTGTTTTAATTTCTTAACTTTGTTGAGATTTGGGAATGTGAGGATGATGGAAAGGAAAGAAAGGAATTCAGCAGCTATAAAAGAAATCTGACCTTTAATTTTTTTATTGAATTTGTTTCTTGTTTTATTTTTCCTTCCTTTGCACAAATGAGAACTTCTAGTTTTACAAAGGGTACCATCAACTTTAGGACAAAAATTTGTATTTGTGGCATAACACAAGTTGGAGACACAATGATTTAGAGATTGCATATCAATTTTATCAAATAAATGTGATAAAGTAGGTGATATGCACACACACACACACATTTGTAGTGACAAAACCATTGACACAGATACCCAGATGGCACTTAATGTACTTTCAGCCTTAAATTCTTTCTCAAGGACAAGCCATTTGTTTGCAAATGATTTAGCATTCAAAAATGATTAAACACGGGAAAAAATGCATTGCACATAAAGTTCAGATTACAAGTGAATTAAAGTCACACTAATATAACTATAATTTATAATGAATTCAAATGGCTTTCAGAAGGGTCATCTGTGGAAGGTGAAGAGCAATCTGAATTTATTTTTCTGGTAACTGGTCACAGCAATGTTTTCTAGACTAGTGAGTGAGTGCTCATACAGCACCATGTGTGTTCAACAACACATAAAGTTGGATGACAAAATCTACTTTAGTGAGAAGGTAGCTATTTCCAGGGGCACCAATAGTAATGTCAGTTTTGAGTCTTGGGTTTGCTTTTGTTTGTTTACAAGGCGATGAAATGTTTAAGGAAAAAATAAATTCTACCAATCCATGTTGAGTGAACATTTCAATCCTTGTAAAGACCAAAGTCAGCTGCCACCATGCCATGCAAACCTTATAGTACATGACATGTTAAATCGGTAACCTCGAAAGGGACTTCTGAGAAGCTATGAGTAAAAGGCACATACAAAATGCCTCTGAGATGAATTCACAAATGAAATGGAAAAGGATAACTGTGTACATCCAAGAAGAATAGTAATTAACAGAAAACAAGAACACTTCTAAATTGAAAGAATCCCTAAAGTAAAAGAAGACCAAAGAAAAAGAAATAAAGATGAGAAGTGAAATGAGGCGGAAATGGTGAGCGACAAGGAGATACACTGAGAAAAAAAGTAGCTAAAGTTAGTGTGTTATTATTTCAGCAAAATTAAGTATATCAATACTGAGAAATATGACTTGAAATAGATTCAGTACCTCAAGCAGAAACATAAACAAATAACATCTGAGTTTTTCTTTTGATAACCAGTATTTTAAATACAAAAATCTAAAAATTTTGTCTTTGTGTAAGAGTTACACATTTATCATACCAATCAATAACAAAAAGGCGCTATAAATACTGTATGGAAATAAATGTCCTAACAGATGTTAACCAGACATCAGTCTTCACCGGTAAGGATTAGATTTGAAGGTGTTTGCAGATAATTAAAACTTGTTTTTATAACATAACTTAGCAGCTAAGTAGTATAATGAAAATGGGATATTCAAATTATAAGATATAAAATATTAAAGATAGAAGAACATGTTTATTTTTTCAATATAAATATTGTTACAGCTCAGAGAAACAGTATGAAATCTCAGGGCTCATGAAAGGCCACATTCTAGAGATAGTGATTGACAGGTATGGTAATTCCCCTACAGCGTGGTGCCTGTTGTCATGGAGTAGCATGTCTCCTACAGGGTACTACCAGCAGGTTCATGTAGGAAGAGCCAATAGTCCATGTGAGAAACCCCGGAAGGCTAAAGATAGAAGGAAATATTTGTGCCACGTTGAAGAGCAAGTTCACCAGGTGAATTGGCATGTGGCTAGGGTACAACTTCCCATACATATATAAATAATGAAACACACAAAAAATTATCAGAAAAGTATTTTATTATTATTAGAGTCACGATTAGCACTCTCCTCATCAGGAGAGTTTTAGGTTTTTTTCTAGCCCTACTCTATACTTTTTAAACACAGTCTCCAAGTTTCAAAATAAAAGTTTCTTATTTTTAATTCAAATCTCAATTAAAATAAAACAAAAACCGAAAATGTAGAAGTTCCTTATTTTGACCATCTATATATCATACACAACAAAAAGACTGATAAAATTCCACTAAACACAACAGCTAGATCCGTATTCCCGTTACTGCTTAAGCCCATTCCAATAAGGATTTTATACCAAATCTGCCCTTGCCAAGGCTACCTGGGGCCTTCATTTTATTATTTGCAATGGACAATTTTAACTTCACATCCATGTTGGCTTCCTTACATCCTAGATGCACATACAGCCAGATTTTTTCCATCAGATGTGATTTGATCCTCCAAATTCGGAATGCCTTGATGACCTCCTCTTTATCTAAAGATCACTTTAAAAAGCCTGAAGTATTTGGCTCTTCCCTAAATCTTTGGCCAGATGTAATGTCATCCTCCCATTGGCTTTCTTTGTCCAAACTACATTAGCCTTATCTCAGATCTTCAAACAAGTTATATTTCCTGCCTAAGATCTTTCTATGAGTGAGTGAAAGGTGTGACGAAGATAGTTCCTCTTTGCCCCCAAAGGTTTCATTGATCACGCTGATAATGAATTTACTGTTATTTTAATCTCTTACTGTTATACTCAGGCTTAAATTCTCTACCCTACACACTTCAGTTGACATAATTTTAATTTCCACTGTGATGCTTCTCTCTCTTCTGTCAACACTCTCTCCTCACAGGGTTTCATCCAGATCAGGAGTCAGTAACATTTTTGACAAAGAGCCAGATAGTAAATATTGCAGGCTTTGTGTTGCCAAGAGGCAAATTTATGGAACTCTCCCTGCTGAAAAATTTCCCTGTATTTTACATTTTAGACTTATAAATGCCACACGTACTTATAACTCATGAGCCATACAAAAATAGGTGGCAGACCAGATCTGGCTCATGGGCTATAATAGTTTTCCAACCCCTCACCTAGATTCATGACTTTAGGCATGCTCTATAGGCTACGATGATCTAACTCACATCTCTAGCCAAGTCAACTTGTCAGTGCCTACTTGATGTCTCCACTTGGATTCTAACTAGCGTCTTAATTTAAGATTAAAAAATGTAAAATCAATCACACATACGCACCTACCCACACCTCTGTCACTTGCAAACTGCCTCATGTCATCAAGACTTTGCCATATCACTAAAAGTGACCATAATCCCCCATGTCCCTAAATCCAAATACCTTGATATAATTCTTGCTCAGTAAATTCAATCATCTTCAAATCAACTTCCAATCTCAACTGATTTTCTCCAACTTTATTGCTACACTCATAATCCCAACTACCATCATCCTTCAACTGGACAGGTGCAATAGTCAGCTAAATGAACCCCCTTCCTTCACTAGTGTACCCTTCCACAATAGTACACCCTCCTAAGAGCTAACCTCATCGTATCACACATCCATCATACACTTTTCAATGTAGTTAATTTATATTCACATTTTGATATAAGATCTAGATTTGGTCCCTGAGAACACTCATGTAATCTCTCTCCATGCTCTTCCTTCATGGACATTCCAGCCAAACCGGCCTTCTTTTCTTTGTAAGAAACTATCAAGCTCTCTTTTTAAATTACAGAATCTTTATATCTGCCCTTCTTTCTGCTCAGAGCACCCCAGATCTTCAAAGTACCTTCCTCTTTGTCTTCACTCAACTCTCAAATGAAATATTACCTCCTCAGAGAGAAAAATGCTCTGAAATACCTACAGCCAGATCAGTGCCTTCCTCCTTGACAGTTTTACTCAGCCATGTTATCACATGTAATCTTCTTCGTAGTAGTGTACTTTATAGCCCTTCACACCATTGCTTTGTTTAGGTATTTGTATGTCTTCCTCCTCTTTCCCTCCTCACTACAGTATAGCCAATTGTGTCTTTGCCTTCTTCACTGCTATATCCCCTAGTGCCTGGTAGGCTTTCTATAAACAGCCATTTATTGACTTATTGACTACATGTATATGCTAATCCTTTTTACTAATTGTTGTTACACTATAAATTTCTCTTCTCCCTCTCTTCGCTTCCCTCTTCTCATGTCCCTTGATGCTTCCTACTCAATATTAACATGGACATCATTTTGTGTCTTCAGCATTTCTCTTTTCATTATATTATGATAGGTTAATTTTCCTAAGAAAACACTATTTTGACAAAAGCAAAGCATTAAAGTAAAGCAGCATAGGATCAATTTTTTCCTATTGAAAAGGAAACACCATCTTTCCGAGAAGACAATTCCACCAGGAAACAAAAAAAACACACACATTTCCGGTAAGTCCTAGTTCCCAAGACTTGAAGCCAGTATGTTTTTCCACTTTCAAGTATCCTTGACTGTAGAGATAAAAGGTATCCACTTAGAGATATTGACTCATTACCACTGCCTAAATTTGGTTTCCAGAAACACAACTTAATATGACATCAATGGATGTGATAATCATTTGAAAGTAGCTTTATCAAAATCATCCAACAGAACAAGTTACTTTCCTAATTAGCATCCTCGGTTAAATACCTAAATCTGATGAATAATAAGTTATGCATTATGCTAAATTGCATTGGCTCACTATCTTAGAATGCTTTCAAACTAATTAAAAATGAGATATTCAGTGATGAGAAACATAAAAAGATAAAAACCTATTTCAATCAGTTTAAATTAGAATTTAACATTTCTTCAATACGCTCTTTTGTAGTCAATTGCAAGAGTAATAAAGCAAAATTATTGAGTCTATAATAGTGACCGTTCAAAATTCATAGTGAATTATTAAAAAGAAAACTAAGGTCCCTGCCAACTTTCCACCTCACTTCAAAGCATAGCCAAGGTCATTACAACAGCAAGTAAAAGACTCCACACAATTCCCACTTCTTCGCCTCTATACTGTTACTTCTGGAATCTTCTACTGCTCCAAATTGTGTGTTTGCTCCAGACTCAGCAGTTCTCACCACCTTGTTCTTCCAATTGCCATCTTCTCTGTGCGGCCTTTCTTGACTACCCAGTTAAAAATTATCCTATCAAAATTATCTGATCCCCATCCAGGATTACTTTTCACCATCTAACTTACGATACTTTGCATATTTATGTGGCTCATTGTCTGTTATCTGTCTCCCTAAGTTAGAATGCGAGCTTCATGATGGCAGAGTTTTGGTCAATTTCCTTCACTCAATAATTCCTGACCCAAAGTAAACACTTCATAAGTATTTTTTGAATATACTAATATATAGTCCGAATTATCAAGGAACTTATAAATAAATAAAGACACAACCCAGCATATAGTGCAGCTTGAGAAATGTTGATAGTGTGGTACAGGAGGAGGTATGTAAACTATGAGAAGCAACAGTTAAATAAGAAGCAATCCAGAAAGACACACAGTGTGGGTGACATCTGAGTTAAAGGACAGAAGGTAAGAAGATAACCAGATGGAGAAAAGAGAGGAAGATCTTACAAACAAGCATCAGAAGTTACCATAAGAAAAGCAAGTACAAAATCATCAGAAGAAAAACAATTGCATCCCAGTTATTACCACAAACACAATTAACTATGAAAACCCAGAACAGTTCATGCTTTGATAATGCTAAAGTTGATACGTAGATTAAGATGTGATATAACAATCTGCAAATCTTAGTTTTCAGAAAACCTTTTTAGGCAAGATATGATGATTTAAGGAAGAAAAGTTGCTGATGGATGAGGCATGTTGTCCCTTAAAGACAAACACTATGAAGACTGCGTACAGCCTTTATAATGGAAAGGTGCCACGTTTTTTCTTTTTTAAGTCCTTGGAATCTCAGTTGGCAACTTTGAAATTCATGTGTAATTCATGAGTTTTTTAAAAGAAATGTAATAAGTAACACAAGTGATTCTAGAGCTTGTCTTTAGGCTGAGGTAGATATTGGCATTATAAATTGAAGTGCTAGAAAGGAACAATAAGAATTAAGAATAAGCAGTAATTTCTGCCAAGATCTGTGGCACCCAGTCTCACACATAAGGCTTTTTGGAATCTCTTGGTTTCCAAGGTTCAGGCTCTCATACTTTAGTTTGTACATAAAGGACTTAAGTTATTCTTAAAGCACAGTTTTAGCACTTCACACCAGGAGATGGTTATGAGACTGATCACAGGATAAAGTGAAATAGGATGTGTGCCTACTTGTAGAAGGAACCTCGTTCCTTTTGCCATTCTATTCCTACTTTTCTGGCAGGAAAGTCCTAGAAAAAATTTCATATACAGATTAATTTTAAACAATTTACATTATATTTTACTATTAATAGCTTCTAGAATATCTTAGCTTAGGCTGGCCCTGGTGGCTCACACTTGAAATCCCAGAATTTTGGGAGGCTGAAGTGGGCGGATCAACTGAAGTCAGGAGTTTGAGACTAGCCTAGCCAACATGGTCAAACCTAGTCTCTACTAAAAATCCAAAAATTAGCCGGGTGTGGTGATGCGTACCTGTAATCCCAGCTACACAGGAGGCTGAGGCAGGGGAACCATTGAGCCTGGGAGGTGGAGGCCGCAGTGAGCCAAGATTGTGTCACTGCACTCCAGCCTGGGCAACAGAGCAAGACTCTGTCTCACAAAAACAAAAAACAAACAAACAAAAAAAGAGTATCTTAGCTTATATATTTCTCACATCTGATCCTACCACTTTACTTCTTTTTTCCTGTTTATACCAATTATTTCTATTCCTCTTTACATATAGGCAGAAAGATAAGACTAAAATGTGTCATAGACAATGACATCTAGTAAATTGACGTATTCTTCATGTTTAATTCCACAACAGATTTCAAATACAACCAAAATCTCCAAATAAAATCTTAATTCTAAATTGAGTGCTTGTACAGTCTTCAAATATGTTCAAATAGAACATCAAAGCTCAATAAAAATAGTTATATCACTTGGGATGGTGTTTAAAATATTTTTTCCTAAATAAATTCAGCTTCAGAGGATGAGAAAACCTTCGTTAGGAGATGTTTTAAAGAACAAATTAAGTTAAATGTGAAGGAAATCATACTTTATTTTGTTGAATAGTAAGATTTTTTTGTTGCTATTGTGAATTAATGCCATCCAAATATTGAGTGATGTAATTCAATTTAGTAAAAGAAAAAAGTCTAAATTATCAACTTCTTTCCTTATAAAAATGAAATATGCTGTAACTTGCATTTTTTCCATGGCAATGACCCTGATGATCAGAGAGGTTAAAACCTAAAAACATTTAAAATCATCTAATCTAAATTATAAAAAAGAAATCCCTTTCTTCAGAAAAAATAATTTTTTAAGGAAGCACTCATAAACAAATCTCTACTAGTAGATATACAGCATACACATCTCTTACTATCTCCCATGCAGACTGCATAAAAAGGCGTGCTGGCTACTTTTAAGAAAACAACATTCAGATGTCTGGAAAGTATCTGAAATGCATGATTAATCTACACAGATAATTTTCTCAAGAAACCAAATTTTGAAGACAAGTAATTCAAAAGTCTATTGTCTATAAAGTAAATCCGCTGGTATACTTAAACTGCTGTAATCCTTTCTCTGTTTACCTTATAGTGTGCACCTCTCAAGCTATGGGAATGCATGTCTTCTCTAAGAAGAGCTGACTTCTTTTGTAGGAAAAAGCTGTTGGAAATGACTGTTAGGATTTCAAATGTTTGGGAGTGTGTATTCATGTGGGTTTTACGTGTTGAATATTTGCATTTGTAATTTTAAGATGCTTAAATCAAAAACTAAAATGACCTATGCAACATAATTCTGCCATAGGATAAATTAAATTCAATTAAATGTTCCCATACAAATTATTATCTACCACAATGTAAAAATATTTATATATCACAAAGATGTAAGAAACACTGACTTCTATTATACAGCAGAGTTCAATTTCACTACTACTTAGCTTGATGATATTTTAAGGTCATGTCTCTTGGAATACACATTCAATATTCATTGCCAAACGTCTGAGCTCACCTCTCTTGAAGCAATATTCAATTATCAAAGGAAAATAATTTACCAAGCAACCTCACAAAACACAAACTCTAGGTAGCATCAAGGTTTTTCAAAGTGATTATTCCTTACTGGTCGAGATCCTAAGATATTAAAACTCATAGATCACATGATCTGAGATTTTCTAATTGAAAAGCTGTAGCTGTAAACCTTTCATTCAAAGTCGGATACTACTTTCAGCTGTCAAAAGAATTATGCAATCACTTAAACTTCTGGAATGAAAGAGAAAATGAAGGGAACAATAAAAGTAACTGAAATGCACTGAGAAATGAACATAAGGAACCAAATGGAGGCAAAGACAGAGAGAGAGAGAGAGAGGGCTGTTTATCTAACCTTCCCTTCTTGAGTGGGTTTTCTCTGATATCTCTAGAGAACAATTGGATGTGTAACAATGAAATACAAAACACAAGATACTGTCTTCGTATAATTACTTGTAATGATTCCAAGATGGCATAATTTGAGAACTTGCTAAATAGGACAACAAAGTGATCTGCTTTTCCAAAATTTTGCCCCTTAGCTTATATATTATTTCATGGTGAAGATCAATAAAACTGAAAATTGGAATTGCCAGATATTATCAGATTTTATTTTTTGAATGCTTAACAGCTGACCCAAAATCTGGTCATAAAAATGGAAGTTAAATTAAATTGTCCTCAAAATTTAAGTTTGCTACATTTGTAAGAACCACTTGCTTCTTCAAAATCTCAAACTTTCTCATATCTAGCAGCAAATTGAAATTAGGAATTTAAGCATGTAAATTCATCATGGAAACCAAATTGATTAAAATTTTCTGTGTATGCATGATAATGTTTAAAATTTTTGCTACATTTAAACCCTAAGTTAGTTACAAAAACCCTAAAATTATGCTTGTTTAAAAACTTGGGCTAACTTGCTTTTGAAAACATACTGACATATTCGTTCCATTCTTCTTATAATTATTTTTTTGTCACTCCCAAGCAGCACACCATTGTATATATCCCCAAAACGGCACTTCTTTGTTAAAGCCATTAGGACAGAAATATTTTTGAGCCAGATGCAATGGCTCATGCCTGTAATGTCAGTACTTTGGGAGGCCTAGGTTAGAGGACTGCTTGAGGATAGGAGTTTGTGACCTGCCTGGGCAACATAGCAAGACCCAGTCTTTACAAATGAAATGAAAATAAAATATAAAATAAACTGGCTGGACAAAGTAGTGCACACCTGTGGTCATAGCTACCAGGAGGCTGAGATGAGAGGACCATATGAACCCAGGAGTCTGGGGCTGAGAATGAGCTATGACTGCGCCACTGCACTTCAGCCAGAACTATGGGTTGGTGAGTTAGAAATAAGTTCTCAGTTCTGAATATAATAACTGCTCCTGGCACTCCCCAGAATGAGCTGGGTTTTCTTTTGCCTCTCTATAGTCCCTCTTCCTCAGGAAATACCCCCATGGTTCTGCCCGCTGTGCTATTAATTACACCAATGCTTATTATATGTCAGTTCAGTTTTATCTAGATTCTCCCAAAGTCAGTGCTGAACTTAGTTGTTTGAAAATGTATATATTGTAATAGTTACCAAAAAGACCAAATACAGCTAGATATTTATGCTATTTGTTTTATTTCCATCGTAGGTATATTTCCTTTTAAAATTCATATATATCTTTCTCTAAGGATTGTCTCCGTTTTCAGATGTTAAGCACTTTCTCATGCACACACCACCTAAGCAGCAAAGACAGAGTCCAGGTCAGGGAATGTCACATTCAGGATAAGTACCTATTATTCTGTAACTCAGAAGTAGGAAAATGGATGTCCTCAAGCAGATGCTTTTCTTGACAGATACAAAAATTTGACAAGGATCACTGACTGACTTCCAACCCACCATTCATCACTTTTATCTTATTTTGACCCTAAGGGTCCCAGAGGGATAATGGCACTACATTCCTATTTAGAATTCAGATTTCAGATTGCATTTCTTATATCATTGTTTATAAGTAGTGGTTGCACACAGTCGCGATAATACTGTGACATTAATCTACATTCCTCGTTAAATCGATTTTTGTCTTCCGTTTTTGAGCTTAGCTACAATTTCTCACACGGTTTCTCTAGGAAGATTCCTCAATGACTGAAACATTTAGAACATGGTCGATTCATAAATACGACACTGGGATTCCCCAATGACTGAAACATTTTGAACATGGTCCATTCATAAATACGACACTGGGATTCCCCAATGACTGAAACATTTAGAACATGGTCCACTCATAAATACGACACTGGGATTCCCCAATGACTGAAACATTTAGAACATGGTCCATTCATAAATACGACACTGGGATTCCCCAATGACTGAAACTTTTAGAACATGGTCCATTCATAAATATGACATTGGGATTCCCCAATGACTGAAACATTTAGAACATGGTCCATTCATAAATATGACATTGGGATTCCCCAATGATTGAAAAATTTAGAACATGGTCTATTCATAAATATGAAGAGCTTGTGTAGAAAGTATAATTTACTTATCCTATTATGCTTAAGAAATTATGTGAAATAATGTGAAAATAATCTTAAAACATTTGCATGCATATTTGCTGCAAGAGTCATCTTTCATTGATACTTAATCATAATCATGGACATGGTGGGTCCCAATAACCAATATTTAATGCAAGACTGTAAATTTAATAGAGGGAAAACCTTATTTATAAATTTTCATGTGTTCTTTTCTTGACAATAAGGAGCTGTGAGATTTGTATTTTAAAAGATACTTAGTAATAAAAACTTTAATTTTTAAAACTTTTATTTTTAAATTCTGCTTAATTGCATAAAAGTTAAAAGGTAATATTTAATATTTAATGAGGCTTATTGAGCTAAATGATGATGTGCAGCTTGGGTTATACTTGCAATTATAAGATTTGCTCATTATACCTAAGCAATCTCCTTCACTCAATCTAGCTACCACTAAGGAAGCAAAATTCCCTGAATCATAGTATCAAAGCATTCCATTATGTTTTCTATTAAGTTGTTTTGTTCTTTGAATCATTGTCTATTTTAATTTATCCTTTTAGAAAGAAAACAAATTACTTAACTTGCATTTCCCACTAGAAGCTTCACTACAGCTAGACTTGGAATTGATTTCAGGCCATTTTTTAATAAATGATGGTCCCTAGTGAAAGATAGAATACTTGAGCCATCAATATTGAGTAAATAAAAGGGTTTGGGTAAATAAGAGAGAAGATACCTATTTTTCTCAAATATTTTAAATATCTAATAACCTATTCCTCATCTAAAACAAGCCACAATTACTGGAAATGATGGTCAGAGGAAGGTATTAGCAACCCTGTGTAATACTACATGTCATGTTGGATCACTATTACAGAGAAACAGTTGTCATGCTGCATTTTAGTAATTCTACACATCACCAGAGAAATAGACAACTCTTATAGCCAAAGAAATCCAACGTAGCTACTGTCTACATATTCTTGTTTTAGACCTTTGGTGAAAAAAACTACTATGTGTATTGAATATATTTTACATTAGTTTTATCGCAAAAGAAAAATGAGAATTCTATTAGATGCAAATACAAATTCTGAATGACAGGAAAGAAAAATTAAAATCAAAGCTGATCTTAATTAACAAAATGTATTATCTGCTTACATGTATATACAACTGTTCATATACAAAGGCACAGATGCATTTGTGGTTTTGAAAAAATATCTATTTCATTTCAAATCTTCATTGAACAATATTACATATGGCAAGAAAACTGATCTTTTTGAAGGATCTTTTAAAAAGTGTTAAACTTTATTAGATACTCCAAACTAGCAAAGCTCAACTTCATCACAATTATATAATAACACTGCACACTTTCAATTTTATCTGGAGAAATATATCTATCCCTTGAAATAACTCTGTAAACTTCCTGCTCACAGATTTCATTTCAAGCCTTGAAAATGCAGAAAATCAATGCTGAATATACTTGCCCCGAAAGGAAAAGAAAATTTCAGGGGTGTCAGGATGTTTTATCACATAAAGTACAGAATTGCAATTTGTATATGAGCAGGCAACACACCTCCAAAAATAATACAATACTTATCACAAAATACATTCACAGATACTAGATTTGGCACAAACCACTCCATACAGCTATTGATGAAATCAGTATTGAAAGCCTTATTCCAAAATCTATGGCCCTTTTCTACTCTCCAACTGACATTTCAGGATGCCACAACCTTGCAGCTCCACTCTCTCATTAATTTCCCCTAAATACCCTTGGCAGAAGAACGAGAAACGTCACATTTTTCATTTAATTTCTAAAGAACATCACATCCTTTAAGAATAGGTTCTTGAAATTTTAAAATGTTAAACATAAAAACCCTAAAGAGACAAACATCCAAAAACATAAAAACCCTAAACAGACAAACGTCCAAAAACTTTTCTTCAAAATCACAACAACTTTATATGCTACGTGTTCCTGTAAAATACCACATACACAAACTCACAGGCACACCCACCCACCCAAAACCCACACACTCGAATTTATATGGCCTCGTAATACCTCACATATATATACATGTCACCAAATGCAACAGAGACACACGCATATATATGGCCTCATAATACCTCACATATATATACATATCATCAATTACAACAGAGAAAAGCCAATTTCAGAAACATGGCTTCAATTTTGATGCATTTACTCACACTTAATTCTATTTCAATTTAACTGCAGAGATATTACAATACCCTGTAACAAAAACCTGACGGAAGATTGTAACAAATTGCTTAAACATCAAACCAAACACTAAACATAATTTCATCACAAAGTGAAATTCGCATCCAACTCGCAAAGAATTAGAAAATCCTTGCACTTACCTTGGCCTTGTCCATTCCCCAGATGACCCCAAAACACCACCGTCATCATCAACAGCCCCGGAGCCCACGTCCACATCCTTCTAGTGACACGCTCGTGTCTTCTGGCCATTGCATCTTAAACTCTGCATATTCAGTGGGGTGGATGTGAAAGTACAATAAATTACATTCTTAGAGAAATACACTACGACTCAAATCCCATATCTAATATGCACTGTGCATTTCTGAATTATCCTGCCTACAAGGAGGTACATTTGAAAATCATGCTTCCCTTTAGGGTTGTCATATTGATGATTAATACGAAAGCTCATTCATTTTTAATCTTTAAGCATTCATCTGAATTCCATTTTTAATATCATTTTCCAAAACAGGCCACTTAACCTATGAATGTTAAAAAGTACTCCCGATATACATATTGGAGTTCAGTCAAGCAAAAGCATGGTGTATGGACACTACTTAAGTATAACTTGATATTTAGGCAAATTGATGAATTTAACATACCATGTAATCTCTACATATATACAAAAGGACTTTTCAACACATTTATGTAAGTTTTGCATAAATACCCTTGAAAATATTCTCAAGTTTTAAGTGGTATTCTAATTATGTCAGTAATTTTAACTGAATAAAGAGATGCATCATGTGCAAAAACTAATCTTGTTTACTTAAAATTGAGAGTAAAATTAATTATAGAAGGTACAAAACACTTGTAATTTTGATTTCAGATATATGACCCACAGGAACCTTCATATATACAAATATTATACACATATATGACAATGTATATTTGAATGTTCATTTTGAAACTGCTTTTCATACTGATACATGAAAATACTTAAATGTCCACCAAAGCAAGGTTATTTATTCATACATTTGAATGATATACAGTAGCTCAAAAGAATAAACTTGAGTTGCATGTACTAATATGGATAAGTGTCCAAAATGAATAGTGAAGCAAAACTAGCAAATTTAATAATGATAAGTTCAAAATTACACCTTTCATATGTAAACATGTGCAATAGTTAAAACTATAAATTTTATGTTGCATAAATATATAATACAGTATAATAACGCATAAGAATGAGAAACACCTTCAAGACTAAAGTTAGGAAATTACAAGACTACAATTTAAATGGTTACTAGGTGGAATTTTAAATCAGAGGTTACTCCTAAATCCCAATTTTTCCACAGTTGACAAAATAACGGAGTTAAGAAAAATAAACTTAATGATTTCCAGAATGAATGCTTTATTCAAAATGCTACGTAATTACAATTCTAATAAACTTGCAAGGGAATCCAGTCACCCAGAAATTTTTTATGCCTTTCTCCTACATCACGAAAGGGGAAGATTTAAGTACCAACTTTGCATTACTTAACGTCAGACTCATAGTATCAGAGCTAAAGAGAAATTTAAGAAACACCTAACTCAACCTCTCCATTTTAAATGACCAAATGAGTTGAGAAGGTTACAATGACATTTCTAAGTTCATATGTAAAAACAGAATTTTGATGACAATGACAGTTTAAGTACTAATAAACACTCCTGGAAAAGTTACTGTAATCCAGGTTATTTTACTGTGCTAAATGCCTTACATTCTTTACCCAATTCAGTTTTCACAGAAATCCTATGAACAAAGCACTTCCAAAATTTACCACTTCACAGCTAAGAAAACAAGGCTTAGAGAAATGCTACACGATCCCCTAGTCATGAGGTTAGTAGGTACCACTGTGGAGACTGAGGCAAAACAGGACGATTTCAAAGCCTATGCTCTGAACAAGTAAACACTAAGCAGGAATTTAGTTCTAGATCTCCCAGTTGTAGTCCAATAATCAGCCAAAAAATGGTGCTGAGAAGAGGGGAAAGAAAGATGTCTCGTATGTGGAGCCTCATGTATTTGATCCCAAATACATCTTCATATTGAAAATCATTAGAGCACAAGGCAAAAGAATTATTAGTTTGTTTCTAAAATCATCAACCTTTCCCAAGTTGAACATACAAATATATTTTATCATATATATACTATATGTGTGTATAGCGTGTGTTTATCTAAGTATTCCTGTGGTTTATATATCTGGATGTGGAATTACAAGTGTTTTGTGGTTTATTATTTATTTATTATTATACTTTGAGTTTTGGGGTACATGTGCACAATGTGCAGGTTTGTTACATATGTATCCATGTGCCATGTTGATGTGCTGCACCCATTAACTCGTCATTTAGCATTAGGTGTATCTCCTAATGCTGTCCCTGCCCCCTCCCCCCACCCCACCACAGTCCCAGAGTGTGATGTTCCCCTTCCTGTGTCCACGTGTTCTCATTGTCTCCCTCTGTTGCTCTGGCTGGAGTCAGTGGTGTGATCATAGCTCACTGCAGACTCCAAGTCCTAGGCTCAAGCGATACTTTTGCCTCGGCCTCTCAAGTAGCTCGGACTACAGGCACGCACCACCATCCCCGGCTAATTTTTTTACAGAGATGGGTCCCACCGTGTTGCTTGACTGGTCTCAGCCTCCTTAAGTCAAGGGATCCTCCCACCTGGACTTCCGAAAGCACTGAGATTACAGGTGTCAGCCACCGTGCGTTTTTTGATTTCTTCAATTAATTTTACTTATACACTTGATTACACAAGATTAATTTTGTGTACATAATGAATCTCTTTTGAGGTTTAAGTTACTGATTAATTAGAGTACCACTTAACAAGCGTGTCATCCCAGCACTTTGGGAGGCTGAAGTGGGCGGCTCACCTGAGGTCAGGCATGAGCCACCGTGCCCGGCTTACACACATTCTTTTCACTCCTGCTTGCAGATCTCTGTTCCCTTCTAATTCCAGTGGAACCACTTTCACTTAGTATCAAAATATCCAGATCCACTCATCAAAGTGTAAATAATCCTCCAGCAAATTACCTTTGCAAATCTATTTTTATGTAATATTTCCTTAACTTCTTCTTACCTACATCCAGTAGTCATTTTACAAGGCAGAATTTTTTCTATTTTATATAGAACTGAGGCAGTATTTGAAAAAAATCTCAAAACACTCTTCAGGAAGGACTGGCATCTAAAACACCAGTTCCAATATATATTTCAGTAACATTTTAAAGGACAGATGCTTTTCAAAATGTTATTATAATTTAAAAAAATGTAACCTTCCTCTCTGAGTTCATGTTTATGGAAAACTAATATTTCATAAATGCCAAGTTACTATGATGTATTATCTAAATGCTGCCCCTGCCATTCTATAAATACAAAAATCATAACCTTCTAACTAACTTTGGTATTAGTCAACAACTGTGCTGATGAAAAGTAAAATCAATTCATTTAAAATAATTTTCCATGAACAAAATCAAGTAACTTGTAAGTAGTATGGTAGATGAACCAAAAAATAAAGTAACATTAACCAGAAAGACATGCCATGGACTTCTCTAATCTTTTTTTGGAACACCCTTTTCATGCATATGAAAATAAAAATTAAATATAAAATACCTACTTTATGTATGTACTTTTACTTGTGTCTATTGTTCTTTAAAGATTAAAATAACTCCTAAAGCCTGGATAGCTGAGCCCATTGTGCTCTTCTGCCCATAAAATAGACCGGATGTGCAGTGAAAGAGGTAAAACTTAGGCTTTCAGGTTAGTTATGACGATGGAAACACAATTCTATTCAATAGTGTTCATCTTGGTCTTTCAAATGTTTAAGGTCACAAGGCAAAAGAGAACAGACTTTAAGAATGTTCGTGTATTACTTCTCGTCTTACCCAATAGCTACATTAGTTCAATTAGGCCAGTGTTTTGGAGTAAACAGCACTGTGAAATGTGTCGTGGAGTCCGGAGGCTCCACCACCTACCTCCATGTAGTTGTTCTGTCCGATGGAGCCTAGAGTAATACCTTAGGAGATGCATTACATCTACAGGTACCAACCAGGAAGGGTAGTCTTGAATTAAATGGCTTTAGAACACGTTATAAGAGCAAATCGAAGCTTCTAGGTATTAGAACCACTTCAATCACAGAGCGTCTCTGGGTTCTATCTGTGGCCAGCATCAAGTATCTGTCTGCCCTCCCCGAATGCTTTCTCTCATCATGTGGATCTTCTAGATGGTCTTATTCTTCCCCAGCCAGCCAACTTGATCAACAAGCCTAGGTATATTAGATATGTATAAAGTTGGTTCTTAAATAAAGTCCATTTCTGTATCTAGGTAAGTAATGTCTTCAGACTTACAATTTCATTGATATCTAGAAAGAGTGACTCTAGTTAGCTTCTAGTGTCAGTTTTTCTAGCAGCTTCTTTAAAAACAAAAATCCTCTCTGGAACAAAGCTTCCTTGCAAGTATTGCTGTTGGCAATAGTCCTCTTTACTGAAATGCTTATCCGGTGAAACTTGCGCTGTGCCAGTGAGCCTGCAGGTTGATGGTCCTTTTGTTCAACTTCTCCATTATAAAGCAACCTCTCTGATCACCCTTTTAAAACTAAAGACCAAAGAATCAAATGAGATCAGGAAGTGACCAGAGCTCACAGGTCATCAACTCCTCTTCTTAGCATATTATAGCACACAGTCTAAGCCCGAAAAACACAGCAGAACCCATTACAGCTCTCGAGTTCCAGTTATTAACATTGATTTTTTCCAATGGGAAATTTTCATTAGAAGCTATCACAGGACTCACATTCAGTAATAACTTAGATTAGGATACATACTGGAGCCTTTGTCCTTAGAGTAGGTGCCACTGAGTCACTATTAAAAGGAGTCTTTTTGATCTTAGTAAATTCTCACAGGGCTTATCTCAGTCTAAACTGTAACTGGCCTTTACTAGTGATGTCATGTGTAGTTCAAATTAATATTGTAATGTATATAAATTGTATATATAGGTATAATACATGCATGTATTTACAATTATTTATTTTATTTTATTTTTTAATAAGATAAAAGTTAGAGGTTAAAATATGACTCTAGGCCATTGTGCTTTAGAATGAAGAGCACAGACATGGGTTGGAAATGTAAATTTTGGCCCAATTTAATTTCTGTGACAAATTCATTAATGTCTTCAAGGTTCAGGCTCTATGTATGAGACAAATGAAAACAGCTCTAAGATTCCTGAAAACCCTAAAATATTAAAATTCCACTCTGCCATTAGTTCAGATAAATCATTTGCCAATTTGCCCCACAAGAACCAGGCATCTTTAAATGGTAACATAACATGCACTTCTCTCTCCCAAAGTGTGGTGCATAAACGTTCTGCTTCTCAATAACACAGGATGCCTGCTAAAATGTGCTGTCAGGGGGATTAGTAAGGAAATGTTGTATCAAAACTTCTGCAGATGTGGCCCTGAAATACACATTGTAATAAATCCTCCAGGCCTCTCAAGTTAGGAATAACTGGTTTATAAAATTGTACTTACTTAAAAATTATAGATAAACAGATTTCACCGTAACCCATTCTTTCTGTTCTGAATGAAATAAGGCTCTATATTCAGACTGAATTTTCAGTGAAAAACAACTTAAAATAGTGACAAATCATCTATAAGTTTAAATGAATATAACTAGGAGACCTGAAAACTCAGGTTTAGCAGTCATCTTCCAACAGTTTGAGAGCCCACAGGAGCCACAGAGCCCTCATGTCTCTCCAGAGAAGCAGGGTGATTCTTCCCCCTAAACACCATGCAATTCTTGAAGTGAGTGAAAGCATCCCTGCTCACACTGATACCCTCTCAAGTGAACTCAAAGTTAAGCCATCTCCAGCCAGACCAGATATCCTGGCCCATATCTCATTCATTAATATATGTTGAGAAGCCTTTGTTTCTTGGAAACTACATGAAGTGAATAGGCTGTGGACTCCACTGGACATAGTGGTCTATATTTAACCAATTCCCTTCACACATATGTATCAGATGCTCTCTTAGTTACGGAGCTGCAGTGGTGAATAAGAAAGCCACAGTCCTGTACTCCCAGGGTTTCAATTCTGAAGACGAAGACAGGCACAGAAACCCAACTGAGCAAAGAGAAGAGATTATTACAAAATGTGTTCACATGCAAAGTGAAGCAAGGGACTGAATATACAACAAGGGTTTTGGGGCGAACATTAGATACAATCTTAATTCAGATTATATAAGATTCATACATATAATTTTTATATATAGATATATTAATTTGGGCCGGGCGTGGTGGCTTATGCCTGTAATCCCAGCATTTTGGGAGGCCAAGGCGGATGGATCACTTCAGTCCAGAAGTTTCAGACCAGTCTGATCAACATGGCAAAACCCCATCTCTACTAAAAATAAAAAAGTTAGCCGGGTGTAGTGGTGTGCGCTTGTAGTCCCAGCTACTCAGGAGGCTGAGAAAGGAAAACTGCTTGAACCCAGGAGGCAGAGGTTTCAGTGAGCCAAGATTGTGCCACTGCACTCCAGCCTGGGTGACACAGCAAGACCCTGTCTCAAAAGAAAAAGAAAAAAAGAAATATTAATTTGGATTATACAGATTCTAACCACTTCTTTCAAGTGAGAATATTTAAGGTAAGACCTGAGAATAAAAAGAGTTAGCTTTTCATACACTACAGAAAGATTCGTCTTTTAGGAAAAACCCCCAGTGTTCATGGACCCTAATATATGAGCAAGATCTTGGCATGTAGAAGAAACCTGTGAATTGGATGAAATGAAAAACTGAAAAGTAGGAATCTGGATGAAGTACAGAAGGGAGAAAGACTAATGTGAGACGTGGCTGAAAGAGAAGGATATGTGAAACAGTACAGGTCTTCATTAGTAATGATGAGGAACATAAATCTTAGTCCAAGTACACCAGAAAAGTGGGAGAGTTGGAAACTGAAAGACATGTTAAGAGATCACTTTGGTTTCTCTGTAGCTAACAGGGTGTAGGAGATTAAGAATTAAAGTAGGTTGACTAAGGATGACCTAAGAAAATAAGCATAGGTAAGAAAATATGTGGCTCTGGCTAGGCTGGGGACATTGGAAATCAAAAGAGGTGGAGGAAATTACAGATGTATTTGGAACCAAAATATTTTTTAAATGAATGTTGAATTGGATATTGTCAGAATATTGAGGAAGGGCCAAAAATGACTTATAAGCGTCTAGCATGGCTGGCAGTGCCACTTACTGACATGTGGGAAACCAGGACATGTTACCTCTGAATTATTCGAGTGCTATTGTCATGTAAATCATCAACTCCCAGAATAAAGGTCTGGGCCAAACTCTAAGACTGGAAATTATGAGCTGTTTAGTAGTGTTTAGAGCTTAGAGAGAGTATGTGTGTGGAGAGAAAAGAAGAGCAATTAGGACAGAACCCTTAGAAACATCAATATTTAAAATTTGGGAAGAGAAACAGAAACAAATAAATTGTGGGAAAATGAAGCTCAGGGTAGTTGCAAGGGAATGCTAAAAATGAACTATGGCATTTGAGGAGGAAAACGTGGAAACTGAAAGCAAGAGAGTACGGATGGATCGTGAGGGAGCAGCAGCAGCTGTGTCCTAAGAAGAGTCTCAGTGAAAATGAAGGGTTGTAGGAATGAGGACATCTGGGCCAACGAGCTGGCAAGGAGTGATGTCCAGGAGGCAGAATATTTGCATCTAGATCCTGGTGGTATATACCCTTATAGAAAATGTTTCAGATTTGATGACAATAAAGTGGAGGAAAGAAAAAAAGTAATGGAAATAAAGATGTCAAAAAATGGGGAACCGAGGTTTGTACTGGTCCTTTCACGTGAAAGCTGAGCCACTAAAATGATGGCTGAACTTGCCTGAAGATGATATTGAGCAAAAGATCTACAGCCTTAAATAAATGGCAAGAGGCCAGGTGCAGTGGATCATGCCTGTAATCCCAGAACTTTGGGGGGCTGAGGCAGGCATATCACCTGAGGTCAGGAGTTCGAGACCAGCCTGGCCAACATGGCGAAACCCCGTCTCTACCAAAAATACAAAAATTAGCTGGGTGTGGTGGTATGCACCTGTAATCCCAGTTACTCAGGAACCTGAGGCAGGAGAATCACTTGAAACCGGGAGGAGGAGGTTGCAGTGAGCCGAGATCACACCATTACACTCCAGCATGGGTGACAGAGCAAGACTCCATCTCAAAAAAAAAAAAAATAAGACCAGAGTGCCCAGGAGGGAGGTCTGTTGATGATGGTAATACCAAAGGGGCATGGCCGATATTTCCAAGGGGTTTGAGTTTCAAAGGAACAGTCTAATTTGCAAGGAGCGGAGAAATTAACAGTCTAGAAGTTGTAACGGGAACCAAGAACAACCACCTCGGCTTCCAGCCATAGGTATGTGGAGGGTGAGAAAAAGACCTGTCTCAATTTATGAAAGCTAGAGGAAAAACTGCACTTTAGTATCAACCAACTTTTGTTTTAAGATAATTACAAACCAATATGGAACTTAGCAAGAGTCAATTTTGACAGTTTCCTGCAGCTTAGTAAATTCTGCACAAAATTAAGATTTAACACAAAAGTAGAGAAAAATTTTAATGGCATAGCACATTTCTTCACAATTCCTTAAACCAAATAATTCCCTGTTCTTCTAACTCTCACCTTACACTATCAACTAGGCTTCTTATTCAATGAACGGTTTAAGTCTACTAAGACACACACACACACACACACACACGTCTTATCCAGCTGCAGATCTCATTTTTGAAGGTACATTGAAAGTACATAGATCATTCTATAATCATCAACTATGAAGATTGTGAGCAACTGGAACAAGTATTCTTGGAAAAGAAGTTTCCTGTGTATAAGAAAAAAAAGAGTCCAACTCTGGGAACTGACTTGGCTGAGTCATCATTATATGCCACTGGCAAGAAATCAAGAAGTAACTCAGGACTGATAAACTTTGTTAAAGGAAATGGAAACAGCCTATCTGTGAGGCTTAATTCTTGATAATCTGGCCAAGATATAGCATCTGGATAAGAGTTCACTGACTCAACTAAATTTTGTGAAGGTGAAGTACTTGTTAAAATGAAAGATCTATTTAGAGAGAAATAAGTAGACATAATGTCTGCACTATGGATAGGTGTATACCTGTTTTTTGCAAAAACAGTTTGTATCTTTGAAATGCTGGTTTGCCCTGGACAGAGCTAACTTAAATAGAGACCTGGCGCGGTGGTTCATGCCTGTAATCCCAGCACTTTGGGAGGCCGAGGAGGGTGGATCATGAGGTCAGGAGATCGAGACCATCCTGGCTAACACGGTGAAACCCCGTCTGTACTAAAAATGCAAAAAATTAGCCGGGCATGGTGGCGGGCACCTGTAGTCCCAGCTACTCTGGAGGCTGAGGCAGGAGAATGGTGTGAACCCGGGAGGCGGAGCTTGCAGTGAGCCGAGATCGCGCCACTGCACTCCAGCTGGGTGACAGAGAGAAACTCCGTCCCCAAAATATATATATATAGTTTTTTTATATATATATGTATATATACCCAAAGGATTATAAGTCATGCTGCTATAAAGACACATGCACACGTATGTTTATTGTGGCACTATTCACAATAGCAAAGACTTGGAACCAACCCAAACGTCCAACGATGATAGACTGGATTAAGAAAATGTGGCTGGATACATATGTAACAAACCTGCACATTGTGCATATGTACCCTAAAACCTAAAGTATAATAAAAAAAAAAAGAAAATGTGGCACATATACACCATGGAATACTATGCAGCCATAAAAAAGGATGAGTTCATGTCCTTTGTAGACACATGGATGAAGCTGGAAACCATAATTCTCAGCAAACTATCACAAGGACAAAAAAAACCAAACGCTGCATGTTCTCACTCATAGGTGTGAATTGAACAATGAGAACACATGGACCCAGGAAGGGGAACATCACACTCCGGGGCCTGTCATGGGGTGGGGTGAGGGGGAGGGACAGCATTTGGAGATATACCTAATGTAAATGATGAGTTACTGGGTGCAGCACACCAACATGGCACATGTATACATATGTAACAAACCTGCACGTTGTGCACATGTGTCCTAGAACTTAAAGTATATATATATATATATATATATATATATATATATATATATATATATAAATATAAAGAGAAAACCATTAAAGAAAGGCTATAATACACATGAACACACAGACATACATACACCTGTGTGTCTATATCTTCAGTTATCACACTTTTTCTATACAGACTCCACACGAGACAAACATGTTACATTTTATGAGAAACTATAAGTGGAAAGAGGAGAATTTGTGAAATCAATATAGAATGTTCCTTGTTTAGCATAATTCTAACTGTTTCTCATTAGAGGTCTGAGTATCAATCTGTATTATATGTGGCCATGCTGGCATTTGGGAAATTCCACAAGAAACTTTTTAAATATGAATTTGGAAAAGGGAAAAGGATTTTTAAAGTGTCTTTTTTTGTTCTGCATTCTATGTGGAACATCTATTTTGTGCTAACTGCTCGTGTTAGCTTGTGATTGCCTGTGACTATGTGGAAGATATACTTTACGTGACTATGTGAGCAATAGTCTTAAAGTTAAGAAATCTAAAATTTGGTTGGTTTAGTTGCTAATTAGGTAAATTACCTTGTAATGGTTACTTAACCTCTCAAAGATTAATTATCTTCAGTGGTACATTGAAGGTTCCATTCATATTGATTTTAGTAGACTTATCCTACTAAAAAGTAAATTTAACAGAAATTATTCTAGACCTCATTATTTCAGGAGACCCCACCCCAGCTTTTATTCCTAACTTCAAGAAATGCAGAGAAATTTAAAAATTCGATGTTCTCCCAATTCAACAGAATATAACTGAACTAAATCGATTTATGTATAATTCATTATTTCAACCTTTAACGCTATATCCGAGCGGTTTGTTTTCACCATAAAGTTATAGCTGTTTAGGCCAATAATTAAAGAGGACCTTGATAGAGAATGACAAGAGAGGATGATCACCCTATTGTCTATCTTCCAGCTGTTTTCAATGCCCTGAAGTTTTATTCACACCCAAATATTAGAATCTTATCTGAGAGAGCGTACTCAAATGATGAATCATGCTAATTTCTCAAGAAAAGTGTTACAGAATAATAAATGCCTTTCTGGTCAAAGCACTGATGCTCTGGAAATAATCTTTATCCAAATGAGGTACAGGAATTGTTAGGACTATTAAAAGTTTGTATATGATATCTGCCAGGTTCGACTGAGCTTCACTTAAAATCTACCATATTAGGGCCAAGTGTAATGACTCAAATTAGTGAACTTAAAAATTGTTTTAAAATGTTTCCTGGAGACATTTCAAATATTGCTCTCTGATTTATCACTGTTACTTTTGCTGAATTCAATTTGATGCCAAGATTTATTCAGATTAATCAAATGCCATAAACTCTGATACCTAATGTTCCTTAACACCTTAAGAACTTTTAAACAGATCAAATGTTGAAGATACGCTTTTAGTGAAACTGTACCTAAGCACATGAATTCTATTGAATATAGCTTTTTAGAAGACTAACAAAGAAAGAAGACTTAGGAAATTCGGAAACATTTTTTAAACCTTCTAGAGGGAATTAAACTACTGAAAAATAATTTCAATTGGTGAATCTAATGGCATTAATCAGAAGATAAGAAAAAAGTAACCATAAAACTTTATGGGGGTAATATTTGCTATGAGGATCAGGAAAAACAACTAATGGATATTAGGCTTAATATCTGGGTGATGAAATAAACTGTACAACCAATCCCATGGCATAAGCTTACCTCTGTAACAAACCTACACTTGTACCCCTGAACTTAAAAGTTAAAATTTAAATAAATAACGTTGTGCTATTAATTTCAACCAGAGCCTTTCCAAGGTGCAGGGAACTTTTGAGAATTTTATTTCTTGCAAAAGGAAACTTGATTCCTTGCTTAGGGCCTTCCTAGGAAAACCTCTATTCTTTGGAGAAGCATCATACTCCTACAATATTTAAGGACCATCATATTTGTCAGACTTTTTTTCTGTTTTACTGTGAGCAGTTTACAGAACATAAAGAAAAATCAAATCCGAAGGTGCACTACACGTGTTTTATCAAAAGGAACATTTTTGTGTACTTTTAAGAAAATACGACAAATTGAGTTTTCTGACCTATTACCAAGTTAGACATCTTGAGTGAATTGAATCTGTTGTAATCCTGTTTGGTTTTCATCCCATGGCTCTGGAAAACTGACATTTATCTCCAATTTTTCAACTCTGCTTCTTTCCAGTACCTCATCTATACGACTATTATAGTACTTTTCATCTGCTTCTACCACTACACTATGGCTGCATTACTTTTAACACAGTGTCCCACATGTTACCCATTTCTACCTTATATAAAGAGTAGAAATTGAATTGTAATTGAGTATCCAGTTGCCTCATATTCAGGTCTTCAACTGAAATAACTCCAGCTATCTCAAAACTTCAACCCTCTCTGGAAGTATTGGACCAAATTATCCCAGATTATAGCACTCTCAGGCTAAAATTACTAATGCTTCTATAGTTTCAGAGACTGTATCAGGTTATTCAACACAACATTCCATGCACCATTCCAGCCTCATATAATCAGAGGACACTTAGACGACTTTAATAGCCTTCAAAAGACACCCTCCTCTTTTACTTATATATATATTTATTTATCTATTTATTTAATGGAGACAAGGTCTCACTCTGTCACCCAGACTGGAACGCAGTGGCATAATCACGGTCCACCGCAGCCTGCACCTGCCGGGCTCCGATCCTTCCACCGCAGCCTCCTGAGTGGCTGGGACCACAGGCGCCGCCACCACGTCTGCCTGGTTTTTGTATTTTTGTGGAGATGGGGTTTCACATGTTGCCCAGGCTGATCTGAGACTCCTGGGCTCAAGAGATCCACCTGCCCCGGCCTCCCAAAGTGCTGGGATTACATGAACGAGCCATTGTGCCCAGCCGGTCCCGCCCGGTTTTTAACCTTCGTACTGTTTATATAATCATCCTTCACAAAATAGAACACTTCATTACTCGATGGTTCTCATTATTCTAATATGAAGAACTATATTAAGAAAATAAATTCCTGGCCGGGCGCGGTGGCTCACACTTGTAATCCCAGCACTTTGGGAGGCCGAGGCGGGCGGATCACGAGGTCAGGAGATCGAGACCACGGTGAAACCCCGTCTCTACTAAAAATACAGAAAATTAGCCGGCGTGGTGGCGGCGCCTGTAGTCCCAGCTACTCGGGAGGCTGAGGCAGGAGAATGGCGGGAACCCGGGAGGCAGAGCATGCAGTGAGCCGAGATCGCGCCACTGCACTCCAGCCTGGGCGACAGAGCCAGACTCCAGCTCAGACAAAAAAATAAATCAATAAATTTCCAATATTTCCTAGCATATCCAATTTAATTCTATACATCACATAAAAATAAAAGCCGTCTTACTGTGTTAGTTTCTTACTGCTGTTACAGTAAATTAACATAAACTCAGAGGCTTAAAACAACACATTTTTTTTCTTTATACTTCTGGGGGTCAGAAGTCCAAAATGGGTCTTAGTGTGCTAAAATCAAGGTATCATCAAGTGTATATTTTGTCTAGAGATTCCAGGAGAGAATTCACCAGGTTTGAGGGGTCACATGTATCCCTGAGCTCTTGGCCTCTGCACATCTTGGACACAGCACATCACTTCAGCCTCGGCTCCAGTTTACCCAAGCTCTTCTGCTCACTCTGGTCTCTCCGCCTTCCTGTCTGAAGGTTCTTTGTGACTACAGTGGGCCCACCTAGATAATTCAGGATAATCGCTCCAGTTTAAGGTGAGGTGATTAGCAATCTTAATTCCACCTCTAACCATAATGCTTCCATGCTGCCTAACAACACATTCAAAAGGTCATCCTGCTAAGGGTCATTATTCTACCTACACACTAAGTGACTGAGAAAAAGTAAAGTTATCTATCATGCCTTACCTATGGCGAGGAAATAATAACTTATAATGATTTATCTACGAAAACCTGTTTTTAAAAGCTTTGGTCCTAGTCTATTGATTAAAGTTTTGGTATATTCCAGATAAATTTCATGTCCTTGATGCTAACACATTGTGCACAGTAGATGGCCTTTTTAAAATAGTACTGCATAAAGGAATATTTAAGGTTGTCTGGACAATAGAAAAGGAACTTTAGTTGCTATGCCACAAAAGGCCGGATTTCTGCACATTACACCTCCTACCAGTGCACACATGTGCCAAACTCCTTCCTGAAAGCCTGGTTTATGTTTCCTATGTGCTTAGCAATAGTTTTACTCTCACGACTGTTTATATTAAGTCCTATTTTTTAAAGCATATCCTCATTTGTTTGTTTTCCTGAGCCTCTGAACTGGATTTCATCTGGTATGTATTGCACAGGTTTGCACACTTGATTGTACGCTACCTAAAAGCATCCTCTTGTGTTCTGGACACGGTTATTTTTCTCCATGGTAAGGTGATAAGTGACTTCTCTGAGGACTTGCCACCTTAGAATGCAGTGGTGACATCACCTGCTCAGGCTCTGTCTGCAATGTGGAATTTAGTATTTTCCAACTTCTGGTCTAACTTGAACTTCATAATTAAGCAGAGCCGCCTTTTGAGGGAACAGTAGGGTGTCTGCCCCTAAACGTCTGTGTAAATGCAGAGACACATTTGGGAACATAACTGACTTTTACGTACAGAAGCCAGATGCATTTCATGACCATGCATGCTTAGGGAAGCAAGTTCATCTCATCTATCACAATAAGCATCTGTGCCACTAAATTCCACTGCAGGATACTTTTCACACTTAGACAACAAAACATTTAAGGAAATAAAAGCTCTTTCCAATAAAAATGTGCATCAAATACTGTGTGTATGTTTAAAAAAAAACCTTCCTCTATAAGATAAGGCCACAGGAACTACTAAAAAAGCATTCTTGAAATACATTTTCTGATAGGAATCTAGGCCCTTGCCTTATATAAGATTTAAGGAAAGTGATGTGTGTGTCTTTATACTTGAAAGGCTGTTTTCAACAGCAAAGGGTATGCTTTGAGGTATCAATATAGTTTTGAGAATGCAAAAGTTTAAAAGAAATGGAATGCATATTCTCCAGGTATGAATATGCAATTGTCATTATTTTCCTACCATCTACTAGATTAGAAACAGAAGAAAAATTATGGAAATGTCTGTTTTCCCTCAATAGGAGTACCTATTTATTAAAGTTAATTAATTACTATTCTTTAAACATTTTCAAAATAGACTCATAAGTGACAACTTTCAGAGAAAACAAGGGTTTTTGGATGTAAATATTTACTTATGGATAAAATAATTTTGTTAAATATTAACTCCATATTCATAATGTTCTCTATTGTTTTTGCATTTTGTTTAACAATAGAGAATCTAAGACATTTAGTGTTCATGAGTTTCATACAGTTTCCTGTCAATGTACTTTGTCTTTTTTTTATTGGACTACTAATCATTTATTTATGATTTGTTGGAACTACTCATATTTTAAATATGTCAAGTGAACTGCAAGCACTTGTTGCTGATTTGATATTTGCTTTTTACACATATTCATTGTATCCTCTGAAAAAGAAAAGTTTTATATTTTAACAAATTCCAATCCATAAATTTTTTTTAAAATTTTCTGTTATTGGTTAGGGCTATGTTTGGATATTTAATTTTAACCGTAATGTTGCAAGTGATATTTGTCTATGGTATTTTTTCTTTATATTTTGGAAAAGTGTATTTGACATCCACTATGGAATTAATATTTATTAATGACATATTATACCTTTGTGCAACTATAAAATACATATAGCCAATTATCTGAACACCATTTTATGAACTGTTTATCACTTATCCACTGATTTGAAACACTATCTTTATCATATATTGGATTTTAGGTTTATCGAGATTATGTAACATGAAATTATTTAATTATGAAATTATGTGAATTCAAGCATGACAGTCAGCTCTTCTTCCCCACCACTACCCTGTAAAAGGATGGATGGAATAATTGCTTCCCTATGGCTTAAGTGTATGAGAGGTATACAACATGGTCTTGATGAAGTGGGAACTACACAGAAACTGTTTTTGGTCCTGAAATGTACTCCAGCTTTACCAATTTGTTCTACACATATACCATTGAGGGTAGAAGCTGAATTTTGCTAATGATTATATTTACACTACTTAACATTGTGCCAGATACTGAGTAGATGCTTAGAAACATGTTTAATGACTTGTTTTATTGCTAGAGACCTAATTATCTGCTGTAGTGGTGCTATCTCATTCAGAATCATTTTGACCAGCCTTTCTCCATCATGAATAAAACACTTATTTACACACTTGTGTACATGCACATGTGCATAGAAACACACACACCCTTTGCAGAGACAAACTGCATCGAAAGCATGTACAAACATTATAGTATTTTTGTTGATTCTGACCTGATTCTGATTCTATTGTATACATTTTCATTCTGATCACAATAACAATAAAAATAGAAAACTATAAGTTGTGAAGCTGGAAGATGCAGAACATGAAAGATCGAATTACCAATTTTTTTTTCTATTTTCTTTAGTTGGCTGCTGATAAAATCAGAAAAGAAATGGACACAAAAATGAAAGTATGCAATGTGTGTGCGTGTGTGTGTGTGTGTATCACATGCACTCGTTTCCATGATGTACATATGGAATTTCATAACCAGCCAAACTAAGCTTCATAAGTGAATGAGAAATAAAATCCTTTACAGACAAGCAGATGCTGACAGATTTAGTCACCATCAGACCTGCCTTCCAAGAGCTCCTAAAGGAAGCACTAAACATGGAAAGGAAAAACCAGTACCAGCCTCTGCAAAAACACACCAAAATATATAAACCAATGAAACTAGGAAGAAACTGCTTCAACTAATGTGCAGAATAACCAGCTAACATCATGATGACAGGACCAAATTCACACATAACAATATTAACGGTAAATATAAATGAGCTAAATGCCCCAATTAAAAGACATACACTGGCAAATTGGATAAAGAGTCAATACCCACAGGTGTGCTGTATTCAGGAGACACATCTCACTTGCAAGGTCACACATAGGCTCAAAATAAAGGGATGGAGGAATATTTACCAAGCAAATGGAAAGAAAGAAAAAAAAAGCAGGAGTTGCAATCCTAGTCTCTAATAAAACAGACTTTAAACCAACAAGGATAAAAAAGGACAAAGAAGGGCATTACATAGTAGTAAAGGGATCAATGCAACAAGAAGAGCTAAGTATCCTAAATATATATATATGCCAAATACAGGAGCACCAGGATTCATAAAACGAGTTTCTAGAGACCTACAAGGAGACTTAGACTCCCACACAATAATAGTGGGAAACTTTAACAACCCACTATCAATATTAGACAGATCAACAAGAAAGGAAATTAACAAGGATATTCAGACTTGAACTCAGCTCTGGTCCAAGTGGACCTAATAGATACCTACAGAACTCTCCACCCCAAATCAACAGAATATACATTCTTCTCAGCACCACATAGCACTTATTCTAAAATCAACCACATAATTGGAAGTAAAACACTCCTCAGCAAATGCAAAAGAATGAAAATCATAACAAACAATCTCTCACACCACAGTGTAATCAAATTAGAACTCAGAATTAAGAAGCTCACTCAAAACTGCACAACTACATGGAAACTGAACAACCTGCTTATGAATGACTACTGGGTAAATAGCAAAATTAAGGCAGAAATAAATAAGTTCTTTGAAACCAATGAGAACAAAGACACAACATATCAGAATTTCTGGGATACAGTTAAAACAGTGTTTAGAGGGAAATTTACAGCATTAAATGTCCACATTAGAAAGTGGGAAAGATCTAAAATAGACACCCTAACATCACAATCAAAAGAAGCAATGGAAAACACATTAAAAACCTAGTATAAAACAAGAAATAACTAAGATCACAGCAGAACCGAATGGGAGAGAAACACAAAAAAACCTTCAAAAAAAAATCAATGAATCTAGGAGTGGGTTTTTTGAAAAGATTAACAAAATAGATAGACCGGTAGCCAGACTAACAAGGAAGAAAAGAGAGAAAGATCAAATAGACACATTAAAAAACGATAAAGGGGATATCACCACTGATCCCACAGAAATACAAACTATTATTAGAGAATACTGTAAACACCTCTACACAAATAAACTAGAAAATCTAGAAGAAATGGATAAAGTCCTGGACACATACACCCTCCCAAGACTAAAGCAGGAAGAAGTCAAATCCCTGAATAGACCAATAACAAGTTCTGAAATTGACTCAGTAATTACTAGCCTACCAACCAAAAAAAGCCCAGGACCAGATGTCTTCACAGCCGAGTTCTACCAGAGGTACAAAGAGGAGCTGGTACCATTCCTTCTGAAACTATTCTGAACAATAGAAAAAGAAAGACTCCTCCCTAAATCATTTTATGAGGCCAGCATCACTCTGATTCCAAAACCTGGCGGAGACCCAATAGAAAAAGAAAATTTCAGGCCAATATCACTGATGAACATCGATGCGAAAATCCTGAATAAAATACTGGCAAGAGAATCCAGCAGCACATCAAAAACTTATCCACCACGATCAAGTTGGCTTCATGCCTGGCATGAAAGGCTGGTTCAACATATGCAAATCAATAAACATAATCCATCACATAAACAGAACCAATGACAAAAACCACATGATTATCTCAATAGATGCAGAAAAGGCCTTCAATAAAATTCAACACCCCTCATACTAAAAACTCTCAATAAACTAGGTATTGATGGAACATATCTCACAAAAATAAGAGCTATTTATGACAAATGCATAGCTAATATCATGCTAAATGGCCGAAAGCTGGAAGCATTACCTTTGAAAACTGGCCCAAGAGTAGGATGCCCTCTCTCCCCACTCTTATCAACATAGTATTGGAAGTTCTGGCCAGGGCAATCGAGTAAGAGAAAGAAATAAAAGCATGCAAATAGGAAGAGAGGAAATCAAATTGTCTCTGTCTGCAGATGACATGATTGTATATTTACAAAACGCCACCACCTCAGCCCAAAAATTCCTTAACCTGATAAGCAACTTTGGCAAAGTCTCAGGATATAAAATTAATGTGCAAAAATCACAATCATTCTTATATACCAATAACAGACAAGCAGAGAGCCAAATCATTAGTAAACTCCCATTCACAATTGCTATAAAGAAAACAAAATACCTAGGAATACAACCTACAAGGGATGTGAAGGACCTCTTCAAAGAAAACTACAAACCAGAGCTCAAGGAAATGACAGGACACAAACATATAGAGAAACACTCCATCCTCATGGATAGGAAGACTCAATATCATGAAAATGGCCATATTGCCCAAAGTAATTTATAGATTCAATGCTATTCCCATCAAGCTACCATTGACTTTCTTCACAGAACTAGAAAAAAACTATGTTAAATTTCATATGGAAGCAAAAAAGAGCCTGTGGAGCCAAGGCTAACCTAAGCAAAAAGAACAAAGCTGGAGGCATGACGCTGCCTAACTTCAAACTATATTACAAAGCTAAAGTAACCAAAACAGCATGGTGCTAATACCAAAACAGATATATAGACCAATGAAACAGAATAGAGGCCTCAGAAATAACACCACACATCTACAACAATCTGATCTTCAACAAACCTGACAAAAGCAAGCAATGGGGAAAGGATTCCCTATGTAATTAATGGCGCTGGGAAAACTGGGTAGCCATATGCAGAAAAGAGAAACTAGACCCCTTCATTATACCTTATAAAAGAATTAACTCAAGGTGGATTAAAAACATAAATGTAAAACCTAAAACTATAAAAACCCTAGAAGAAAACCTAGGCAATATGATTCAGGACATAGGTGTGGGCAAAGACTTCATGACTAAATCACCAACAGCACTTGAAACAACAGCCAAAATTGACAGATGGAATCTAATCAAACTAAAGAGCTTCTGCTCAGTAAAATAAACTATCACAAGAGTGAACAGGCAACCTACAAAATATGAGAAAATTTTTGCAATCTATCCATCTGACAAAGGTCTAATATCCAGAATCTAGAAGGAACTTAAACAAATTTACAAGAAAAAAAAAACAAACAACCCCATCAAAAAGTGGGCAAAGGATATGAACAGACACTCCTCAAAAGAAGATATGTATATGGCCAATAAACATATGAAAAAAGCTCATTATCACTGTTCATTAGAGAAATGCAAATCAAAACCACAATGACATACCATCTCACACCAGTTAGAATGGTGATCATTAAAAATTCTGGAAACAGCAGATGCTGGAGAAGATGCAGAGAAATAGGAACACTTTTACACTGTTGGTGGGCTTGTAAAATAGTTCAACCATTGTGGAATACAATGTGGTGATTCCTCAAGGATATAAAACCAGAAATACCATTTGACCCAGCAATCCCATTACTGGGTATATACCAAAGGATTATACATCATTCTACTCTAAAGACACATGTACATATATGTTTATCATGGGACTATTTACAATAGCAAAGACTTGGAACCAACATAATGCCCATCAATGATAGACTGGATGAAGAAAATGTGGCACATATTCACCATGGAATACTACACAGCCATAAAAAAGGATGAGTTCACGTCCTTTGCGGGGATATGGATGAAGCTGGAAACCATCATCCTCAGCAAACTAACACAGGAACAGAAAACCAAACACTGCATGTTCTCACTCATAAGTGGGTGCTGAACAATGAGAACATGTTGACACAGGGAGAGGAACATCACACACTGGGGTCTGTAGGTGGGTGTGGGGAAAGGGGAGGGAGAGCATTAGGACAAATAGCTAATGCATGTGGAGCTTAAAACCTAGATGACGGGTTGATGGGTGCAGCAAATTACCATGGCACAAGTATACCTATGTAACAAACCTGCATGTTCAGCACATGTATCCCAGAACTTAAAGTAAAATTTTAAAAAATGAAAGTATGCAATATGTGTATGTGTGTGTATACATACATATAAAACAAGCACTCATTTTCATTTTGTACATATATGCACATTATGAGTGTGAATATATGTTAAATAATATCCTATCAGTTTTGTATTTGTAACACATATATGTACATGCATATACAACAAATAGAGGTGTTTTGCATAATAATTTCATTTATATTCATTTCATCAGCTAAGAACTAAAAAGAATTTAAATCAAAATCAATTATTCATTTACAGGTGTTTTTAACCATCATCTCCCCCTTTATCTTCAGTTTTATGCCTCCTTGTATTGCCATTTTGTGACTTTTTTGCCATAAATTATACATATTTGGAACAGTCACTTTAAGAAATTCAATCTTTGGATAAGATCTCTAAGATTGATTTAGTATGAATACGTGTGTGGGCACACACTTGACAAAGAAAGGTCAGTTATAAATATATGTGTACACTTATCAAAATAATTCACATAAAATCTCTGAATAAAATTATCTGTATGCTTTTTCTGTCAATAAAAGCAATATAGTATAATTCTTGGTAGTAAACCTGTTTGTTTTCATTCTGTTGCCTACCATGTGAGCTGCCATGTTGGTATAAAACATCGATCATTTGATATTTTACTACAGCAAATAATAGTGATCCCCACGAAATAATAAATAAATCAGTGAGTTTCACGGAAATAAGTTTTTGGATGGATCAGATAATTTGAAGTTGTTAGTTTATTCTCCAGCAAGGTGAAAGAAAAAAGCTGTTAGTTTGTTCTCTATCAGGTGATCGAAGATGAAAACTAAAGTTCTCAAGGCCAGTGCATAATAATGGTGCCGTATTCTGTGCATCAATCACCATTACCAAATACCTATATTGCCAAATATTTCATGTACCGCTTTAGTGGTGATTAATCAATGTGCCATGGCACTGAAACTGAAACGAGACTTTGTAGTACAAGTGATATTCAAAGGGTTTTGAAAATTTATCAGCTCTATAGATATAGATGAAAATTTATCATCATCTCTCTAGAAATCCTGTTTTTATAAATGTTACCTAGCCAAATATTGGTTTTATTTACTTAATATTTAGAAAACATGAGTTTAGTAAAAATTGTTCAGATTTTCTTAATGTAGTGTGTGAAATTACTATGTAATTATACAAGAAATATGCTACACAGCTGAATACACAAAGAGGTCAGCAGAGGGAGCAAAAGGTGCCTTTCCCCTATAATCCACAGCAACATCACCCGCTCTTCTCTCTACATCATCGATGTATGTTATCTAAAGTCCTGTGCAAATGCCACCTCAACACAAGTCCTCTAGCCTTGCCCTCTTATCAGAAGCAGCTCGAAAGCCCCGATAATTCTAGAACCACTGAAAAATACACACTTGTTGCAAGGATTGAAAAGCCTCATATTGCAAATTCAGAATTCACAGTACTGAAAAAATTCATAATTTTTTAAAGTTACAATACTGTGAACTATACAAAATGAATTATGCTGGGATCCGATGACTCTCTTCATTCCAGCCTATCTTATATTTTCTCATTCATTTCTCCACATAGTCACAACAACAGACTCACTATTACATTTCATTAATGGCTATTTTATAATAAATGATCTCAATAGCATTTCTGAAACCTCTGCTGTTCTGGTTTTACAGAACTCTTGAATTTTTGAATGAGTTAGTTTTTGATTGAAAAAGACCTGACTCTTATGCTTAGAAAAGCCATCATTTCTTTCTGTAAGCTTTCCGTCTTCTATAAGCTTTACATGTTCCATAAGCAAACATTCGCTGGTTTTGTGATCAAACTAGAGAGGCAAATTCAGTTAATAATAACAACGTCATTTATCATCCTCAAATCTAGTGTTATGGATAATACGATCTCCACAAGGAGACGGTTGCACGAGCGACAAGAGAAAGACAATCAACAGTCTTTTACTCATACCAAGATATGTCCACACACACTTGTTTCAACAGTCAAAGTAACGCCATATGTCCCCAGTGATGTGGGTGGGCAAAAGGAACAGTTGGCCTGCTAATGAGGGCCATATGTACACGCAGCCTATCGTACCATCCTTCTTACTTATGGTTGCTGAAAACTCAGTGGAAGAGCTTGCTCTGAGGAATGGCATGGCTGGAGGAGGAGAGGCTTCCTTAAGAGCAGGAAAGGACCATTTGTTGTACAACTACTGTATCTCTGAAACTGGGAGCTAAAGATATGCATGTACGTTACTCATTCTTATTAAGAGTTACTTACGCATCCGTAGAGTTCTTTACTCCAGTTTCACCTTCTTTCACTAAATTCTTTTGCATTTATGTGCAAAGGGATTTTGGGCCCTTTTCAAAAATTACTTTTCCTAATCAATCTTGTTAATTTGATGTTCATTTACATCGGCTTCTCTTTATTTTTAGCTTGATTTCCAGAAAAATTATACTTTCTTTGACATTGTTAAATGTTACAATATTAAAAGAAATGAAAAAGACTTAAAAACTTAGAATATTTGAATGAGGGTTTCTGGAAGGCAGAGAGAACAATAAGGCAAAAGTACTTACTGCACTACTGTTCCAAAGTAAAAGAAAAACAAAGATTTTAAAAATGATTATAGCAGCTTTGTATCTCAACCAGGGTTTCCTTTGAAATTTCTACAACTGCAAACACTATTCAGCAATTTGCACTGATTATAAAATTTATTGTTTTAAGGTCAATTGTGATACTATGATCAGATAATATAATTTACTTTACTCTTAATGGCTTCATTTTGACAACTGAGGGAGCTTTCAGGAAGGACAACGCTTCCTGCACAACAACCAGTAAAGCAGGTCACATCCATTTTCAATCTAATTTTAAGAAAAATGAAGGACAAACTACTTGTGAGGCAGCAAGAATTCATTTGCATTAAATTAATTTGAACAGGGCATTTCAAGTTCTCTCTGGCAACAATGGAATAAAGGGGAAAATGAATCTATCTTATGCAATGATCCTCTTCTAGGTTACAGAAAGATTTGAAAGGCTGACATGACCATTGCTAAATTTCTTCTAGAAGTCTATGATTAGTGTCATAGATATAACTCATGAGATAAAATATTCACAAAGAATGTCTGTGAACTGCATCAATTGTGATGGAACTACTGTCTAACATCCCTTTGAAAAGTTATATTCTGCAAAGGTTAAAAAAACACCAACCTTTCGATGCTTTCTTATATGGATGAGCTTTTGTCAACAAGAACTAAGCTTCACAATTAAGCACTATGGAAGATAATGTTCTAGGTTAATTTAAACCTAACTAATCCAGGACTTGGCCTTGATAAATAATGGGTTTAATTAATATTTTTGACCCTAGCAGTGCAAATACTTTTACTTATATTTTACTAAAGCTAGTTTTGACAAATCTAAGGGTATTTAATTTATCAGTATCTGTTGTCAGATGAAAACTTCCCCATCAATACCTTCTAATGGTTCAAAAATAAACTGTTACCCCCACAGATACATTGTTTTTCCATGCGTAAGCAAGTACATTAATTTCAGGGTCTCAAGGCATAAAAGTGATATTACCACTTGTGATAGGCTGCATAATAGTCCCAAAAGATGTTCTTCACCTAATCTCCCGGCCCTGGGAATGTGCTGCCTTACACAGCCAAAGGACTTGTAGATACGATTCATTTAAGGATCTGGAGACAAGGTGATTATCCCAGATCATCCACGTCAGTCCAAAGTAATCACAGGAGTCCTTAGATGAAGTGGAGAGAAGGACTCAAAGTTAAAGGAGGAGACAGCGCGGAGACAGAAACAGAAATAAAAGCAACGCACCTTGAAAATGGAGGAATGGGGAAAAGACAATGAAGACAGGTGCCACCAGAAGCAGAAAATGCAAGAGAATGGATTCTCCCCTCAGCACCTCCAGAAGGAACCCACACTGCAGACACATTGACTTAGCCATATTAAAGTGATTTTGGACTTCTGACCTTTGAAACTGCAAGACAATAAATATGTGTTAAGTTATGTAAATGTGTCGTAATTTGTTATAGCAGCAGTAATACAACTAATACACCACTACAATAAGCAAAGGAAATAAAGTGCAATAGTGACAAACTTAAGGGTTTCCAGGAAAGAGAAACGAAGTGGTAAACTCAATCACAGGATTATATTAGTAACTGTAGTATATGTTACTTGCTTACCCTTTCAATCACATTATTGCTGTAATTATCATTATCATCCAATCAATATGATTACACCAGTATGTATAACTTAGACATGAAAATTTTTTTCTATTTCACTCTTCCCATAATTCCATGCAGCTACCCCTAAGCAACTATGTATCTGATGAAGCTAATATTTTCAGGGAAAATCTTCCATGTTAAGCAGAAAATTTACATCTAAAATTAAATTCTTTTAAGGCAGTCTGGGGACAATACCTAGAAAATTCAAACATTACTTCTCAAGAATACCACTAGCAGTGAGTTTGTGACGCTATCTTCCACCAACTGAATCAAAATTAATTTTAAATATTTTCAAAGCAATATTTTAAAAAATCGTGTACACATTTTTTCCTCTTGGTAAAAATAAACCACTTCTCAACCATCCATTATATTTATGTTAGTTACATGAAGTCCATACATGAATTATCATACCACAAATAGAAAACTATTTAAATAGAAAAATCTCACTTGGTGCTGACAGAATGACAGCATAAAACTGTTAAGCATGAGGAGAAAGTTGTTTGCAGTGTAAATATTTCCCTTTTCCTATCAAAGTGTGTCCTGTGATCTAGCGCTCTTCTCTCCACATGCTTAAGTACAGCAAAAGTTATAAAAACACTCATTCTAGTTTTCTATACTTTAATGGTTGTAGAACATCAGAAGAGAATTGGGAGATGGGAATGTTTTGTGCTTGACATTGCATTTGAGGGGAAAATAAAAACTTGGACATAATATGTGGGATGTCTCCACAGTAATACATGGGAGGGCAAGAAAAAAATGCTATCAAATTTCTACCATGCGCTGAGCCCCTTATATCAACAAATATCCAGCCTTTCTAATGTACTAACAACCACTCTTCATAGCAAGTATTCTATTCCCAGCTTGTAGGTAAGAAACAAAGCTTCAGAAAGGGATCTTCACCAATTTCACACAGTCAATAAAAGGCAGAACTAGGGCAAATATCAATAATAAAAATAGCAATCTAATCCTAATTGGACCTGGCACTGTTCTAAGAAGAAAATCATTAACAAAGGATTTTGAGTTACCACACTCTTAGTCTCCCCGTTTTACAAAAGAAGCAACTGGGGTAAAGTGAAGCTATGCCGTTTCTTTTCAAGCTCATATACCTAACAAGATACCACTTTAATCATGGGTCTCTGATAGATCGTGTACCTCATTTCTAGCGTTTGCCGAGATTTTTCTTATTAACCCTAAGCAAGTATTTGATCCCTGGTAAGTATGCTGTAATTTTTTCACCGCTTATTCTTATCACGGTTCTTCAAGAAAAGTACAGTTCAACACATTTGTCCTATTTGGTTACAAATTTTGAAATTCAAAATATGTATCACACTAAGCTGTTAGCTCCATTTGGAATTTTAAAAAACTAAATTTTTCACTCAGTTAAAAAAAATTGCATTGTTTAGTCCCATATCTACAATATAGCTTATAAGTGTATATTTGTATTGAAAACATAATTTTCTACAACTTTTATAATATTTAAATATTATTTAAGGTTTTAATAATATTTAAATATTTAAATAATACATTTAAAAACATAGTTCAACAAGTCCGAATAATCCATCACTTACTTATGACAGAATATTTGTTCAGTATCTTCTGTTTGTTCACTCTTGTGTAATATATCCTATTTTAAGAATCAAAAACTTCTCTTAATGTCAACACTACAGCCTCTTCACAATTCCTACTTATTCCTAATTACCCTTCAGGAGCAAATAAAATGAATTTATCCCAAATTTCTTTGCTTTGAAACAACTTCAGTGAAAATGGTGGTTGTCAACCATATCTACCATTCATATATCCCATTGTTTTCTGCATTAAATTTCATCTAATACTCCTTATGCCATCAGTGTCACTACAAAGGGGGACAGGGGATGAATCTCATCATGAACAAAGGTATATACACTAGATCTTAGGATGTTCAATCATTTCCTTACTCTATTATGTCCCATCTGAACTACTCATATTAAAATGAGCAACTATATGAACATGGTACTTTTAAGAAAGGATGTTCAAAAATTAATTCATATCTTGTACAAATTGGTATCCAAGAAATCATGACCTAATAGGCATCACATATGTGAATGAAAAAATTCACTTTCAGCAATGAATGTTGATGACACTCCTTTAGCAAGAGTTGTACCGAGCTACCCACAACTCCTCAGCACTCACTATTCTCATACATGCGGTCGGACAATGTCCAAGGGTGCAGTGATTCTGTCCAGAGGCTTTTCTGGGCCGTTAGAGCTGTCTCAGCCTGTGTACAGGGTTATACAGACACTCTAGGGCATTCATGACTCTGATCACTGGAGCAGCCCTGTACTAACTGCAAATTTATGGAGGAAACTTTCAAGTCCTCTTGCCCCCCAGTTGGGGTAACTCTGTTACCTATTTCATGTGGTCTCAGTTCTCCAACAAAAATGATCTCGGCCTGCTCATCTTACTTCCATTTCACTACATGGCATAACTAGAAGTTGACTAGGTATTCTGCTTTAATGTATATGCAAAGCCCTCTTGTTCAGGAATGTTTGTAGAATAATATTTCTAAATTAGGAATACAATTGGTCTTGTTCTTTCCTGAGGGATAAAATGTCATCTCTCTTCTTCTCTCCCTCTCTCCTTTCTTCCTAACTCAGCTAACCCTCTATCTGAAAGAATTACAAAGGAAGAAATCTAGGGCATTGTTTAGCATTCTCAGGAGGATTGGAAATGTTGGAATGACAGCGAGTATCACACATACACTGCTTGAAGTATTTTGTAGGATCCAAGGGAAGAGAAAATTTTGACATTCCAGAAAATTTAAGTCATCCTTTTAATATCAGGACCAGAAAGAAACAGGTCACACGGGCAAGAGCCATAAAACTAATTATCTTGACTCTTTCCAGAATACCTGAGCTATAAATGTACAGGGAATCCTGTAATCAGATGCAAAGTTGTGTATAATATACTTAGTTCCCAAATGTAACTAGGAATTTTATGTATATAATGTGAAAAATCGTTCCAAAGTATTTGAGACTCCAAAAACTTTCCTAGCTAGCATTCAATATTCTTGCTTAACTTCTCCTTATACCCCTAACTGTATTGAGCATGCATAGACACACAAAAGCTAGGATCAACTATTACCGCTTAAGAAAGAAAAGGAGGAAAAAGGCTGTATTATAGGGATTTAGTTTTCTTCCTCAACTCTTGAAGAAGCCTATTTGTATCAGCCCGTGTCAGACAACAAAGTACTTATCAATAAAGTTTTATGAATGTGGTCACATATGAAATATAAGAGCATTCAGTTTCTACCTCTCCTTTTCTCATAAATCCTACATCAGATAGACATTAGCTATATCTGCCAATGTTTCCACGGAATCTTAAAGACTATTCACTGCAAAGCTGGCAGTGTAGCCTGAAAGCAAGTTATGTCTGCGTTGCAACTTCACACTAAGTGGTTTAAAAATACAACTAAATGTGGCCTGTCTTTATCTTGATTATAAGACATAAATTATCCCAAGAATATTCTTAGTAAAAATTGGGTCTCCCGGTCAAGCCACTTCTATTAAGAAGGACACAGGTCAGTTTTTAGGAGTTTAGGTGTTATTTGGAAGTTAGGAGCATCTAAATATGGAATATAACTCCATTAAATTATAGTATATTTTATATCAAAGAGAAACGACAAAAATAAGAAATGTTTTAAGTATTTTTTCGTATAGCGTGTTCATATATAATTACTTCAGTAGTCTCAATGTAGTCATGCAATTGTTTGGGTAAAGAACTAAACTTGAAGTTAAATAGCATAGGTCTGAATTCTTATGGTTTATAACATTCATATATTTTATATGTTCCAGAATAATATGTAATTTCTAAGTTTATAACATAATAATTACAGAAATCTAGGTAAAGTAATACTTCTGTGACACAGTCTCTTCATCTACAAAATGGAATATTGCTTTTCTCCTTAAATTTATATTAAAAATTGGAGAAGTAATATATGTGAAAGAACCTTACATTAAATATGCAAGTTTTATTTGTTGAATTCAAACAGTCATTAAAGAACAAAATAAAACATTACATTTGGATTAACAAAGTAGATACATATATCTCAATCTGAGAAACCTTTAAGCTCTCTTGACCATAAAATGACATTGGATCCTATAAGAGAGTTTGGTAAATATTTGAAAGATATTTCAATTTCACACCTAAATGTTGATTCTGACATTTATTTCCTAAACTTATCATTTGTATACTTACCTGCTATTAAATCCACAGGGGTCATGTCACTAACTGTATGCCCACCGATTTTATTGAGAGGTATTCAGCAAGGCCCACAAAGTAAGTATTGAATTTTTTTAAAAAACAGACCCAAAACACCTAAAAGCAAAACACTTAGTAAATTCTTATAATCATGAAGATCACAAATTAGTGCTATTAGTAAGAAAGAAACTTCTAAACCAAATAAAGTCCTAATACCTCCAACGAATTTTGTCTCTCTGATACACACACACACGATTAAAAAAAAAATGAAGGAAATGTAAAAAAATAAATAAATGAAGGAAGTTCTGTGGGAAATGTCCATAATTTCATGCCCAGAATTTCCCTATCAATCTCTTTCCCCAAAGTTCTTCCGAGAAAATAAAGTTGCCTTTCTCTCAACGTTAACTCATCACTTTTCTCATAGCATTTTCAAAAGAAATATTTCCTGTCAGCCGGCCACTTAAACTTTGTGCTGTTAAAGAAATCCAAAAAGGTATCAATTTTGCAACAAAGGATAAAGAGGAGACGAAGTGAACCAACATGGCTTTTAAGCTAAATTGCCGTCACCTGTCACAGGTTGTCTAGCGAGCCTCAAGTTCCCTCTAATAAGCTTATGGAGGGTGCGGAGCAAAGGCACCTCAAGGTGCTCTGCGGGTTTTCCCCTGGTAAATTAGGCTGAAAGGAAAAGAGTCCCACCCCCCACCCCCAAACTTGGAGACCAGGGCTGCCCTGCCGAATGCTGTGCCCAGACCTCCTACTTCCACGCCCTTCCAGTCCTTTCCTCGGCTTGGAAAATTGGGCATGAGGCAAGCAAAAGGAAGGACAGAAGGCCAAAACGGGCATCCGGGAAGCCAAATTTCTGTCTCAAAAGCTCGTCTAGAAACGCGTACATAGCGCGTGCCTTGCGGACATCTCCTAAAACCCCGTTCACTGAAGCTAATTCCTCCCGAACGCCCCCACGCCGGCTGAGGATCGCAACCGCCCATCCGCCCCTCCAGCCTGTGCAGCCGCCCCCAAAACCTCCCGTGAATCGGGAAATGTCAAGGCAGCAGCGCTTGGGGAGCCGAGCAGCCTCGCCAGTTCCAAGTCTCTGGTTCGAGACCCCTCGCTTCGCCTCTTTGGGGAACTCACCTGGAGTCAGGTTTAGATGGCAGCCTCCACCCAGGGGACCGGGAAGCGGCCCCGGGAAGCGCCGCCGCGTCCTGTGAATAACGAGCGCAGCGCAGCGGAGCAGCTCCCCCTGGACTGGCCGCTCCCCGATTCCTCCCGCTCTGTCCGGGAACCGTCCCTCCGTTCTTTCCTCTCCCTCCCCTGCCTGCAGCCACCGCGCTCCCTCCTCCTGCTGGCGGCTCAGGGCTGTGCTTCCGCCTCCCTCCTGCGGGCGCACGAGCTGCCCGCGCTGCTAATGAGCAGGCTCCAGGCTCCGCCCGGCCAGGGGTGCGCACACACCCCACGCCGGAGACGAGCTCCCGGGAGCGGAGCTATGGATACGCCTGGTGCGGCCGCTGGAGAAATGAACTGGAGGAGGCATCCAGCATCTCACACTTTCTGGCCACTCAGCTTAACTAAGCCATAACCCCAGACTTCTTCCTAAATCTCCAGTAATTTACAGGTGCTGAAAAGTCAATGAGGGGTTTGAGCACAATCTGTGTTAACAGTATTGCCAGTATAGACATGCTAATCTGGCTAGATTCTAGGGATGAAATGTTCAAGGGACGGTATATGATTCTTTCTGGTGGTTATTTTGACATATTTTGGCTATACTTACAGATCTGTAAAATAAACCAGCAATCTTCTAATCATGACAACACAGATTCCTAATTGAAGGCAGCTGATACTTATTAAATACCAGGCTCTGTTTAATAGGCTCTTCTTTCCCAGCTGATCTTTACTACAATTCTGTGAGCACTACTAGCACCCCTATTCTATATTTTAAGAATTTGGGTTTAACTTTTAAAACAAGACGGTCTTAAAACAAGACTAAGGATCATGTCCAACCTTGCAGAGATTCTAAGTTTCTGAGCCTAAATAATAACTGAAATCTGTAGCTCCCACAACCCATAGCCTGTGTATAATGTGTTGCAGCATCTTGGATGGTACTGTGTAACTGAACCAACAAAGATAATAGGACCATCAGCAAATACACACCACGAGACTAATGAATACCTAGAATCCTAGTGAGACTTGTAAATAGTCAAGCACCCTAAGTAACAATAGTTCAAGTGCATGCTAAACATGGTGATTACTTATAAAAGAACAGCAACCAGTATGAGTGAAGACAGGCAAATAATGTTCAAAATGTTCAGAATCAATGTCCAGCCACTTATGAGTTGAATTCCCCACTCTAAAAAGGAGGCCAGATGTGATGTATTCTAAGAAGTCTACAATGGGCGTGGTCTTTTCGCAACCAAAAAGGGCTTTCTAAACACTTATTTCCCATTAAGAATATGCAATAGCTAATTAATATTAAATCTGAAAATCAGTGATAATTTATTTCAACTAACCTTACATGAAAAAATCATTACTCATTCAAGCTTTTAGAATTAGATTAAATAGCATTGAGTATCAAATTTACTTCAACCCATAGAAATAATAGACAGTTAATTAATAAAGTAAGTAATTTAATTAACTTTACTTTTGTGTCATGATGTATTTTTCCTTAGGAAAAGGATAAGACATTTTTTCCATGGTATAAAATACTAGAATATGACTTTTATATTTTTCTTCATGAAGATTAAAGAATTAATAAAATAAGTACAGACATATTGTCAACAAATCTATCCAGATCATTCATTCTCCACTCAAGAAATTATGCTAGGCAAGCTTTATTTCTCCATATGTACAAGGCAATTCAGAGGTCAAAAATTTGAAAACACTTCAATGAACATCAACCATTAATTAACTAAGAGTAGATTTTATTTATAAACAACTTTAAAAGACTATAAAAAAGGTATAACAAACTTCTACTTTATCAGTACTGCTACTCCTGTTGAACACAAAGATATATAATTATAGTTTTCTCCCTATTTAAAATATTTATTGATTCTGGCATAATAATGTCATACTCATCCCTCAATAATCAGTGTACATGGAACCAGAAATCTTTTCTTTCACCTAGTCAATTTAAGTATTTCTGTGTTTTGCATGTTAACACTCTATTTATTCTGTGTTTCTAGTGCTTATCCTCAAAATTTTTATAGTTCCGTTCACATATGAATTCTACCAATCAGCACTATATATAAATAATGCAACGTATAAAATGTGTTAAATAAATGGATGTAAGATTTATGCTAAATTTTTCACATAGTAAGTACTTCAAAACCCTTATTATTTTTCCTTAAGCTTTTATGTGCATATATTTTATCTCTCCAACTAAAGAATAAACTTCTAAATAAGAAGAGTTTTGTCTATAAATTTTACGCATTTTAATACATTATTAATCTAAAACCTTGGACTAGAGTTTGGAATTCTTTTATGTATTCATTTATTGATTCAAAAAATAGGTGTCCATGCCATTTTTTCTAAACCTTGTGCAAGATGTAGGGTATACAATGATGTCCAGACTTTAGAGTCCTTGACCTCATGGCGTTTAAAGTGCAGTAATGTACAGTAATTTTAAAATCTATTTATTATTATTTAAAACAATCAATGAATACATTCTTGTCGAAAATAACTGAAAAGTCTGTCTGAATTCCCTGGCCAAGGCCAAAACATGAAAGCAAAAGAGCTGCCTGAAAACAGTGCAAGCCACTCTCCAGAGGGTTTCTCTGTTGAAACAGCACATCGCATTATGGAAATAATGAGAAAAATTAGTAACTGTGCAAACGACAACACATATGCATCTTTGTGGTTTCTGACCTTTTAGCATCGTCGAAGCAAGACCACAAACCTTTCAACACCAGGCGTGGTATTAATCTTGCACAGAATATAATGTTTTCACATATTTTATTCTGATTTCCTACAAAGTAATTTCAATTTCTAGCTAAAGCTAATGGATTTTTCTAGTGAAAACATTGTGTACCGAATGACTTTCCAGTGAGATCCGCGTACCATGCGCCATTTTCATGTTCCTGCTCATTTCTCTGAAGTCTGTTTGCCTTTAATTCACCATAATGAAATTCCTTGTGTACTTTTATTGGCAACCATTGCATAGTGACACTTGCATCCAAATGTAATTCCATTTGAGCTTGGCAGTGTTTGCTTTTTTATCAGAAGAGGAAAGTTAGAGGGAACAAGGGGCAAAGATGTGTGTAAGAATATCTGAGGGACCATCACAGCATCATCACAAATTCAAGATTTTTTTGAAACATTAGACAAGGGACTCACAGCCATGCCCTGGGATGGCTGAAACACTTCACAACCTGCTCATGTTTATGACCAAAATCATCACCTAAAATGAATTCAATGTGTCAATATCATAATATTGTTTGTGTATAAGTAATCATGAAGCAGTTAGGGAAGGGAGTATAATCTAGTAAGAAATTGGAACAAAAAGTGTTAGACAAAATTCAAGAAGATTTAAAAGAAGAAAATTAACCTGTCTGATCTGAACAGAATTGGAAAAGCACATCAATCATAGCTCTATACATTGACCATAGACTTAAAGCATAACATAAAAATAAAGAAGGCAGATAACTCAGGAAAACATTTCTATTAAATCTACTCCGTAAAGTTTTCCCATACTTTTATTTTACTAACAGGAGCACACATTTAAATCTGACAAAATCATATATATTTTGTTGATTCAATTTGTAGCAGATAGAGGAGCATGTCCCAGTGCTATGACAGTGAGTTGTCACTATAACATACCACTGCTTTACATCTTACCCACAGGCTAAAATGTTTACCCCTAGAGTCGTGACTTTGTATATGACAGGAGATTGCTACTAAAAGTAAATATATTTGGCTGAAGGGTAGATACAACTTTAGGCCATTATATCATTCACTAAAATTTAGCTGGCATTTACATATTTACCTGCTTAGTTCATATGACAAATATGTTTGAGAGACTGCCATATACAAAAAAAAAAGATGGAACCATCTTACAAATTTAGAGATTACTTAAAGAAATGGAACTGAAGGGTTAACTGTGATGGCAAGAATGAAGAGAGCAAAACCAGAGGGTACTTCAAGGAGAACAGGCATGAGAGAGGCATTATAATTTGGAGGGTGCTATGATTTGAACCTATGTGCCCATCCAAAGTTTGTATGTTGAAACTAAAATCCCAGGACAATGACATCAAGAGATGGGGCTTTTGGTTAAGTGATTAAATGAAGAAGGATCCACCCTCATGAATGAGATAAACGTCCTCGTAAAAGATGCTTTAGAGGAATGCCGGGCTCCTCAGTCTCTTCTGCCATGTCGTTACATTGTCCGTTTTTGCCCACTTTTGTCACGTGAAGACGAAGCAAGAAGGTGCCACCTCGGGACCAACTGCCAAATCTCCACTGCCTTGATTTCGGACTTCTCAGCCCCAGAACTGTGAGAAATACATTTCTGTTTTTTATGAATTACTCAATCTGTGGCATTTTGTTATAGCAGCATACAGACAAAAACAGGGTAAACAACCTGGTGAGAGTGGATATTTTAGAAACTTGAGATGATTCAATGTCGCTGATTCTCCATTTTCTCATATGTAAAATGAAGGAAATAATGCTGATTACTTCATAGTTCATTGTACAAATTAAATTAACTATGTAAATAAAGCAATATAGTTCCTTTTATCTAGTATACATTGTTTAAGTGTTGTTGTCATTACATGAGGAAAACAAGAACTTCCCCAAACAGAAGGATGTGGGAACCAAAACTAAGATATAAGAAAGGACCAAAGTTCACTGTGACAATCTGGTCAAGCGCTGGTTAGGGAAGATAGCATAATGTTACGCATAGATATTATTATAGGATAATTTTCCTCCACCCCGAACTCCTCTAGCACTTTCCCTACGTCTTTCATTGCACTTCTTCATTTGTCTCTTTAATTACGGTTATTTATATAAATCTTTTAGCTTCCTACAAAAATAAGCTTGTAGTGGGACAGATTCTTGAGGATCTATGTCAAAGCAATTTTTCTATTTCCTACAGCAAGTAACCCAGTAGTAATCACACAGAATTTGTTAAAAGAATAAACATAGGAAGATTAATTTCCATTTTTTTCTTTGCTAATTTTTAATCAGAATTATACCATTGTTAGGGAGGGAGAAATTATAAATTGAGGACATGAGTATTAACATTTAAATCTGTTATTCTGCTTTATTTTAGAGCTTGCCATGTTTTGTGATTAAAAAAAGAAACAGGACATTCTATATAGCTGTTGCAAAACGTGTGGTCTGTTGGTGAACTAGCAGCACCAGCATTATCAAGATTTCCTTAGTTTGCAGGGCTACTGAGTCAGAATTCGCATTTTGACAAAACTCCAGGTGATTCATGCTCTGCATTTAAGTTGGAGAAGCACTGTTCTATAGTTCTCCTTATGTCCTAAATGCATTGTCAGTGAAAGAAAATACTATACGTATGATAATAATAACGGTAATATTAACAAAAATGTAACTATTAGTAATTTTCTATGCTCTCCCAGATACTAAGTCCTTTATTTAATACTTGTGATATTTCTGCGAAGTTGCAATTGATATCACCTACTAAACTGATACTCAGAAATCTGAAGTAATTCTCCAAGGTCACAAAGCTAGTGAATCACAAACCAGATTTTTAAACTCTTGCTGCTTCATTCCAAAGACTAAACCGTTTCTAACTCACGGTTAATACATTTGCTTCTGCCTTCCATTTCCTAAATATGGTTTCCTTTCTATTTCATTAGCTTTACTTATACATGACTGATTTTTAACCCTCTCTAACATTTGCAGAATATGGTGTACTATGGTTAATAAGGACAATACCAAGTAATATCATGTTGAGAAAGCGTGCAGAAGTAGCATCAAAAAACAGACTTTTTCCAAAATGTTTACTAAAAACTTTCAATAAAAACAAGATTTTCTACTTAGAATTTCTACCTTGCATAACTCAAATGGAGCATGATTATTAAAATGACAAAAAGATTCCGTAATTGCCTAAGAGCTAAGAATAAGAATTGCTATATAAAAAAGCATAAATATGCCATATGAATGACATGTATAAGAATCATGGGAGTGCTATTTGGTATTTAGTATTTAGTTCCATTCTGCAGCATGATCAAAAAGAAGCATCTGTATAGTTCACTGTGCATTATAGCACAATAAATCACCTCATTAGGCTCAGATATATGTAAAGATTTACAGTCTGGGAAAGTCCACTAGATATTCTTAATCACTTCTTAGACTGTACTGTCCCCCATATTTCTCTTTTTCTATAGAAAGGTTGCACATGGAAAGGCTTTATTTGAAATCCAGCAATGAATGGAATGTCTGTGAAGCAAGAAATAGATGGAAATTGACATTTTAAAAGAAAGTTTGGCTTCTGAAGAGATACAGCTGTGACCTTGGTCTTTTTGTTGGAGAGAAGTATTCCCTAGCCTTACTGTACTATTTTTCCCAAAGCACCCTCTCTATTGTTCTCCCTTCATCTCTGGCTCGTATCATATGGCCCCTCCCTCATTCTATCTGGTGAGTTCTGAGAAAAATGCTTAAATTCTGCAGAGAAGATTGAGAACAATGCTAAATATTCCTCAGAGAAGCAAAATATTATGTTAACAGTTTATATTTTCACATGAAATTGTCTATCTCTTCTCTCTGTCTCATGTGTGTATGTGTGTATGTGTGTATGTGTATATATATATATACATATAATATACAGTAGATATGTATATATAGAGTATAATATTCAGTATATATGTATATATAGTATAATATACCGTATATATGTATATATATACAGTGTGTGTGTGTGTATATATATATACATATATATATATATATATGTATATATATATACTACCATTTACCTCCCAGGCTATACGTCCTGACATCTTAAAAGTAGAAAGCCCTCACAGGCCGCGGTTGCTCATGCCTGTAATCCCAGCACTTTGAGAGGCCGAGGCGTGCAGATCACCTGAGGTCGGGAGTTCAAGACCAGCCTGACCAACATGGTGAAACCCCATCTCTACTAAAAATACAAAAAATTAGCTGGGCGTTGTGTTGCGCACCTGTAATCCCAGCTACTCAGGAGGTGGAGGCAGGAGAATCACATGAACCCGGGAGTCGGAGGTTGTGTGAGCCGAGACCATGACATTGCACTGCAGCCTGGGCAATGAGAGCAAAACTCCATCTGAAAAATAAAGGTGGATAGGCCTTAAAAGACTTTTGAAAATGAGATTTGTCAAATATTTATTAGAGATGAAGAAAATAAGTGCGGACCCACACGTAACTTGTCTGAGGTCACAGAAGTAGGGACCCACACGTAACTTGTATGAGGTCACAGAGGTAGTCATGCTGCAGCAGCCTTATTGGTTTTCCTCTATGACATGCATTATTATTGTTTTTGATCATTTCAAGAGGTTTCTAGTCGATAGTGGGACAAAATTTCTAATTTGGGAACCTAATTTTCTCTGCAAATCTTCTTTACATCTCTAGCTTATTAATACACCTCAGAAGTGTTACAGGAATTAATTCGCAGGATTTTGAAGAATATTTTGAGGTATGCTGGGAAAAATCATGTCAAGTATCAATGATTAGAAACTAAACAATCAATATTAGATATTGTAAAATTATATTTAATCTTCCATATGGCATAAATAAGTTATTTTAATGTACAGTCGTTGTACTTTGTAAATTTGCATATAAAATATTTGAAAAAATAACTTTCAATATGTAAAATGTAAATATACAAAGGAAAGGATCGGAAAAAATAGATAAAAATAATCAGGCTAAGAAAACACTACAGTGTCACCCTCAGAAGACTATAGAAGGATTCTCACCCTCGAGAAACAGAGGAACTTGAACATGGAAATGACCCTCTGCTGGCCATACTGATTATGGTACATAATTTTAAAAGGCTTTTAGAGAGAAGGGAAATGTTTTATTATGCATTCAGCACAGTGTTATGGTGATGTTTCTTAACTATCAGCTATTTTTAAAATTCTTATAATCTTTCTATAGATGACAAAGTTACATAAATATGAAGGATAAGAAGGGCCCCTGCAAACCTGATAATACAATTCTCTTTTCAATGATAACGTATTTCTAAGCGCGCATCTCCTAATCATATTGATGTGCATTAAGTGTTCTTTTCCCTACACCTGTCAAAGTGGCTAAAGTAATATTTCATGAGGAGATAATTTTTTCCTTTAGGTGATTTTTTCCGCATAATACTCTAACATTTCCAATTCCATCTTTCTCGAAAAAGTTTACATGATATACATATACAATTACTAAAATTTTGGCGGCATAAATAATTTAAATGGACTTTACTTCAAAGATAATATTTACTTTTAAACTTGTAAACCTCTGAATCATCAATTAATTAGAATTATCTTTTTCTTTATAAATAAAGTTTTTTGTCCCTACATATTTATGATTTGGAAATTTTCACCTGGAAAATTTCATTTTCAGTTGTATGCCTTGTCTTTAGTATAAAATTCAGTATTTCAATTTCAATATAATTTTTTGATTGATTTTAATGCAGAGAACAGAAAGGAATATCTTCAAATATAAACTACACAGAATCATTCTGTGAAACATCTTTCTGATCTGTGCATTCAGCTAACAGAGTTAAACCGTACTTTTGATTGAGCAGTTCTGAACACTCTTTCTGTAGAAAATGCAACTGGACATTTGCAGCGCTAAGAGCGTAGTAGTGGAAAAAGGAATATATTCAAATATAAAGTAAACAGAAGCATTCTGTGAAATTTCTTTCTGTTCTCTGCAACTTCTTTCTGTTCTCTGCATTCAACTAACAGAGTTGAGCCTTACTTTTGAAGGAGCAGTTCCGAAACACTCTTTGTGTAGAAACTGAAATTGGACATTCGGAGAGCTAAGAGGATAAAAGTCGAAAAAGGAATATCTTCAGCTAAATACTACACAGAAGCATTCTGTGAAACTTATTTCTGATATGTGCATTCAACTAACAGAGTAAAACCATACTTTTGATTGAGCCATTATGAACACTCTTTCTGAAGAAAATGCAAGTGGACATTCGGAGCACTACGAAGGTAATACAGGAAAAAGGAATATATTCAAATATAAACTACACAGAAGAATTCTGTGAAACTTCTTTCTGTTCTGTGCATTCAACTAACAGAGTTGAACCTTACTTTTGATTGAGCCGTCCTGAAACACTCATTCTGTAGAAACTGCAATTGGACATTCTGAGCGCTAAGTGGCCTATATTGGGAAAAAGAATATCTCCAAATAAAAACTACTCAGAAGAATTCTGTGAAACTTATTTCTGATCTGTGCATTCAGCTAACAGAGTTAAACCATACTTTTGATTGAGCACTTATTAAACACTGTTTCTGTAGGAAATGCAAGTGGACATTAGGAGCGCTAAGATTGTAATAGTGGAAAAAGGAATATCCCCAAATAAAAACTACACAGAAGCATTCTCTGAAACTCCTTTCTGTTCTCTGCATTAAACTAACAGAGTTGAGCCTTACTTTTGAAGGAGCTGTTCTGAAACACTCTTTGTGTAGAAACTGCCAGTGGACATTCGGAACGCTAAGAGGGTAATAGTCAAAAAAGGAATATCTTCAACTAAATACTAAACAGAAGCATTCTGTGAAACTTCTTTCTTTTCTGTGCATTCAACTAAAAGAGTTGAACCTTACTTTTTATTGAGCCGTTCTGAAACACTCTTTCTGTAGAAAATGCAAGTGGTGATTCGGAGCGCTAAGAGGGTAATAGAGGAAAAAGGAATATCTTCAAATATAAACTACACAGAAGCATTCTGTAGAACTTCTTTCTGTTCCTTGCATTCAACTAACAATATTGAACCTTACTTTTGATTGACCAGTTCTGAAACTCTCTTTCTGTAGATACTGCAATTGGAAATTCTGAACGCTAAGAGTCCTATATTGGAAAAAGGAATATCTTCAAATAAAAACTACACAAAAGAATTCTGTGAAACTTCTTTCTGATCTGTGCATTCAACTAACAGAGTTAAACCATACTTTTGATTGAGCAGTTCTGAACACTCTTTCTGTAGAAAATGCAAGTGGACATTCGGAGCTCTAAGAGGGTAATAGAGGAAAAAGTAATATCGTCAAATAAGAACTACAGACAAGCATTCTGTGAAACTACTTTCTGTTCTGTGCATTCAAATAACAGAGTTGAACCTTACTTTTGATAGAGCCATTCTGAAACACTCTTTCTGTAGAAACTTCAATTGGACAATCTGAGCGATAAGAGGCCTATATTGGGAAAAAGAATATCTTCAAATAAAAACTACACAGAAGCATTCTGTGACACTTTTTCTGATCTGTGCATTCAGCTAACAGAGTTAAATCATACATTTGATTGATCAGTTCTGAACACTCTTTCTGTAGAAAATACAACTGGACATTTGGAGCGCTAAGAGGGTAGTAGTGCAAAAAGGAATATATTCAAATATAAACTACACAGAAGCATTCTGTGAAACTTGTTTCTGTTCTGTGCATTCAACTAACATAGTTGAACCTTACTTTTGATTGAGCCTTTCTGAAACACTCTTTCTGTAGAAAATGCAATTGGATATTCTGAGCGCTAAGAGGCCTATATTGGTAAAAAGAATATCTTCATATAAACACTACACAGCAGCATTCTGTGAAACTTCTTTCTGATCTGTGCATTCAGCTAACAGAGTTAAACCATACTTTTGATTGAGCAGTTCTGAAACACTCTTTCTGTAGAAAATGCAACTGGACATTCAGAGAGCTAAGTGGGTAATAGTGGAAAATGGAATATATTCATATATAAACTACACAGAAGAATTCTGTGAAACTTATTTCTGATCTGTGCATTCACCTAACAGAGTTAAATCATACTTTTGATAGAGCAGTTCTGAACACACTTTCTGTAGAAAATGCAAGTGGACATTCTGAGCTCTAAGAGGGTAACAGTGGAAAAAGGAATATCTTCAAATACAAACTACACAGAAGCAATCTGTGAAACTACATTCTGTTCTGTGCATTCAACTAACAGATTTGAACCTTAGATTTGATTGTGCCGTTCTGAAACACTCTTTCTGTAGAAAATGCAAGTGGAGATTCGGAGCGCTAAGAGGGTAATAGTGGAAAATGGAATGTCTTCAAATATAAACTGCACAGAATGATTCTGTGAAACTTCTTTCTGATCTGTGCATTAAGCTAACAGAGTTAAACCATACTTTTGATTCAGCAGATCTGAACACTCTTTCTCTAGAAAATGCAACTGGACATTTGGAGCGCTAAGAGGGTAGTAGTGGAAAAAGGAATATATTCAAATATAAACTACACAGAAGCATTCTGTGAAACTTCTTTCTGAACTGAGCATTCAGCTAACAGAGTTAAACCATTCTTTTTATTGAGCAGTATTGAAACACTCTGTCTGTAGAAAATGCAACTGGTCATTCGTAGCGCTAAGTGGGTAATATTGGAAAAAAGAATATGTTCAAATATAAACTACACAGAAGCATTGTATGAAACTTCTTTCTGTTCTGTGCATTCAACTAAAAGAGTTGAACCTTACTTTTGATTGAGCCGTTCTGAAACACTCTTTCTGTAGAAACTGCAATTGGACATTCTAAGCGCTAAGAGGCCTACATTGGGAAAAATAATATCTTCAAATAAAAACTACACAGATACATTCTGTGAAACTTATTTCTGATCTGTAAATTCAGATAACAGAGCTAAACCATATTTTTGATTGAGCAGTTATGAAACACTCTTTTTGTAGAAAATGCAAGTGGACATTCGGAGCGCTAAGATTGTAATAGAGGAAAAAGAAATATCTCCAATTAAAAACTACACAGAAGCATTCTCTGAAACCCCTTTCTGTTCTCCGCATTCAGCTAAGAGAGTTGAGCCTTACTTTCGAAGGAGCAGTTCTGAAACATTCTTTGTGTAGAAACTGCCAGTGGATATTCGGAGCGCTAAGTGGGTAATAGTCCAAAAAGGAGTATCTTCAACTAAATACTACACAGAAGCATTCTGTGAAACTTCTTTCTGTTCTGTGCATTCAACTAAGAGAGTTGAACCTTACATTTGATTGAGCCGTTCTGAAACACTCTTTCTGTAGAAACTGGAATTGGACATTCTGAGTGCTAAGAGGCCTATATTGGGAAAAATAATATCTTCAAATAAAAACTACACAGAAGCATTGTTTGAAACTTATTTCTGATATGTGCATCCAGCTAACAGAGTGAAACCATACTTTTGATTGCGCAGTTCAGAACACTCTTTCTGTGGAAATTGCAAGTGGACATTCGGAGCGCTATGAGGGTAAGAGTGGAAAAAGGAATATATTCAAATATAAACTACACAGTAGCATTCTGTGAAACTTCTTTCTGTTCTGTTCATTGAACTAAAAGAGTTGAACCTTAGTTTTGATTGAGCCGTTCTGAAACACTCTTTCTGTAGAAACTGCAATTGGACATTCTGAGCGCTAAGAGGCCTATATTGGGAAAGAGAATATCTACAAATAAAAACTACACAGAAGCATTCTGTGAAACTTCTTTCTGTTCTGTTCATTCAACTAAAAGAGTTGAACCTTAGTTTTGATTGAGCCGTTCTGAAACACTCTTTCTGTAGAAAATGCAAGTGGAGATCCGGAGCGCTAAGACGGTAATAGTGGAAAAAGGAATGTCTTCAAATATAAACTACACAGAATCATTCGGTGAAACTTCTTTCTGATCTGTGCATTCAGCTAACAGAGTTAAACCATACTTTTGATTGAGCAGATCTGAACACTTTTTCTGTGGAAAATGCAACTGGATATTTGGAGCGCTAAGAGGGTAGTAGTGGAAAAGGAATATATTCAAATATAAACTACACAGAAGCATTCTGTGAAACTTCTTTCTGATCTGAGCATTCAGCTAACAGAGTTAAACCATACTTTTGATTGAGCAGTTTTGAAACACTCTGTCTGTAGAAAATGCAACTGGACATTCGTAGCGCTAAGTGGGTAATAGTGGAAAAAAGAATATGTTCAAATATAAACTACACAGAAGCATTGTATGAAACTTCTTTCTGTTCTGTGCATTCAACTAACTGAGTTGAACCTTACTTTTGATTGAGCCGTTCTGAAACAATCTTTCTGTAGAAAATGCAATTGGACATTCTGAGCGCTAAGAGGCCTATATTGGGAAAAATAATATCTTTAAATAAAAACTACACAGAAGCATTGTGTGAGACTTATTTCTGATATGTGCATTCACCTAACAGAGTTAAACCATACTTTTGTTTGCGCAGTTCCGAACACTCTTTCTGTAGAAAATGCAAGTGGACATTCGGAGCGCTAAGAGGGTAATAGTGGAAAAAGGAATATATTCAAATATAAACTACACAGTAGCATTCTGTGAAACTTCTTTCTGTTCTGTGCATTCAACTAACAGAGTTGAACCTTACTTTTGATTGAGCCGTTCTGAAACACTCTTTCTGTAGAAACTGCAATTGGACATTCTGAGCGCTAAGAGGCCTATATTGGGAAAAAGAATATCTACAAATAAAAACTACACTGAATCATTCTGTGAAACTTCATTCTGTTCTGTTCATTCAACTAAAAGAGTTGAACCTTAGTTTTGATTGAGCCGTTCTGAAACACTCTTTCTGTAGAAAATGCAATTGGACATTCTGAGCGCTAAGAGGCCTATATTGGGAAAAATAATATCTTCAAATAAAAACTACACAGAAGCATTGTGTGAAACTTATTTCTGATATGTGCATTCAGCTAACAGAGTTAAACCATACTTTTGATTGCGCAGTTCCGAACAGTATTTCTGTAGAAAATGCAAGTGGACATTCGGAGCGCTAAGAGGGTAATAGTGGTAAAAGGAATATATTCAAATATAAACTACACAGTAGCATTCTGTGAAACTTCTTTCTGTTCTGTGCATTCAACTAACAGAGTTGAACCTTACTTTTGATTGAGCCGTTCTGAAACACTCTTTTTGTAGAAACTGCAATTGGACATTCTAAGCGCTAAGAGGCCTACATTGGGAAAAAGAATATCTTCAAATAAAAACTACACAGATGCATTCTGTGAAACTTATTTATGATCTGTAAATTCAGTTAACAGAGCTTAACCATATTTTTGATTGGGCAGTTATGAAATACTCTTTTTGTTGAAAATGCAAGTGGACATTCGGAGCGCTAAGATTGTAATAGAGGAAAAAGGAATATCTCCAATTAAAAACTACACGGAAGTATTCTCTGAAACCCCCTCTGTTCTCCGCATTCAACTAACAGAGTTGAACCTTACTTTTGAAGGAGCAGTTCTGAAACACTCTTTTTGTAGAAACTGCCAGTGGATATTCGGAGCGCTAAGTGGGTAATAGTCCAAAAAGAGTATCTTCAACTAAATACTACACGGAAGCATTCTGTGAAACTTCTTTCTGTTCTGTGCATTCAACTAAGAGAGTTGAACCTTACATTTGATTGAGCCGTTCTGAAACACTCTTTCTGTAGAAACTGCATATGGACATTCTGAGCGCTAAGAGGCCTATATTGGGAAAAATAATATCTTCAAATAAAAACTACACAGAAGCATTGTTTGAAACTTATTTCTGATATGTGCATTCAGCTAACAGAGTTAAACCATACTTTTGATTGCGCAGTTCAGAACACTCTTTTGTAGAAAATGCAAGTGGACATTCGGAGCGCTAAGAGGGTAATATTGGAAAAAGGAATATATACAAATATAAACTACACAGAAGCATTCTGTGAAACGTCTTTCTGTTCTGTGCATTCAACTACCGGGGTTGAACCTTACTTTTGATTGAGCCGTTCTGAAACACTCTTTCTGTAGAAACTGCAATTGGACATTCTGAGCGCTAAGAGGCCTATATTGGGAAAAAGAACATCTACAAATAAAAACTACACAGAAGCATTCTGTGAAACTTCTTTCTGTTCTGTTCATTCAACTAAAAGTGTTGAACCTTAGTTGTGATTGAGCCGTTCTGAAACACTCTTTCTGTAGAAAATGCAAGTGGAGATTCGGAGCGCTAAGATGGTAATAGTGGAAAAAGGAATGTCTTCAAATATAAACTACACAGAATCATTCTGTGAAACTTCTTTCTGATCTGTGCATTCAGCTAACAGAGTTAAACCATACTTTTTATTGAGCAGATCTGAACACTCTTTCTGTAGAAAATGCAACTGGACATTTGGAGCGCTAAGAGGGTAGTAGTGGAAAAAGGAATATATTCAAATATAAACTACACAGAAGCATTCTGTGAAACTTCTTTCTGATCTGAGCATTCAGCTAACAGAGTTAAACCATACTTTTGATTGCGCAGTTCAGAACTCTCTTTCTGTAGAAAATGCAAGTGGACATTCGGAGCGCTAAGAGGGTAATTGCGGAAAAAAGAATATGTTCAAATATAAACTACACAGAAGCATTGTATGAAACTTCTTTCTGTTCTGTGCTTTCAACTAACAGATTTGAACCTTACTTTTGATTTTTGCCGTTCTGAAACACTCTTTCTGTAGAAACTGCAATTGGACATTCTGAGCGCTAAGAGGCCTATATTGGGAAAAATAATATCTTCAAATAAAAACTACACAGAAGCATTGTGTGAAACTTATTTCTGATATGTGCATTCAGCTAACAGAGTTAAACCATACTTTTGATTGCGCAGTTCCGAACACTCTTTCTGTAGAAAATGCAAGTGGACATTCGGAGCGCTAAGAGGGTAATATTGGAAAAAGGAATATATTCAAATATAAACTACAGAGTAGCATTCTGTGTAACTTCTTTCTGTTCTGTGCGTTCAACTAACATCTTTGAACCTTATTTTGATTGAGCCGTTCTGAAACACTCTTTCTGTAGAAACTGCAATTGGACATTCTAAGCGCTAAGAGGCCTACATTGGGAAAAAGAATATCTTCAAATAAAAACTACACAGATGAATTCTGTGAAACTTATTTCTGATCTGTAAATTCAGTTAACAGAGCTAAACCATATTTTTGATTGAGCAGTTATGAAACAAACTTTTTGTAGAAAATGCAAGTGGACATTCGGAGCACTAAGATTGTAATAGAGGAAAAAGGGATATCTCCAATTAAAAATTACACAGAAGCATTCTCTGAAACCCCTTTCTGTTCTCCGAATTCAACTAACAGAGATGAGCCTTACTTTTGAAGGAGCAGTTCTGAAACACTCTTTGTGTAGAAACTGCCAGTGGATATTCGGAGCGCTAAGTGTGTAATAGTCCAAAAAGGAGTATCTTCAACTAAATACTACACAGAAGCATTCAGTGAAACTTCTTTCTGTTCTGTGCATTCAACTAAGAGAGTTGAACCTTACATTTGATTGAGCCGTTCTGAAACACTCTTTCTGTAGAAACTGCAATTGGACATTCTGAGCGCTAAGAGGCCTATATTGGGAAAAATAATATCTTCAAATAAAAATTACACAGAAGCATTGTTTGAAACTTATTTCTGATATGTGCATTCAGCTAACAGAGTTAAACCATACTTTTGATTGCGCAGTTCAGAACACTCTTTCTGTAAAAAATGCAAGTGGACATTCGGAGCGCTAAGAGGGTAATAGTGGAAAAAGGGATATATTCAAATATAAACTACACAGTAGCATTCTGTGAAACTACTTTCTCTTCTGTGCTTTCAACTAACAGTGTTGAAACTTACTTTTGATTGAGCCGTTCTGAAACACTCTTTCTGTAGAAACTGCAATTGGACATTCTAATCGCTAAGAGGCCTACATTGGGAAAAAGAATATCTTCAAATAAAAACTACACAGATGCATTCTGTGAAACTTATTTCTGATCTGTAAATTCAGTTAACAGAGCTAAACCATATTTTTGATTGAGCAGTTGTGAAACACTCTTTTTGTAGAAAATGCAAGTGGACATTCGGAGCGCTAAGATTGTAATAGAGGAAAAAGGAATATCTCCAATTAAAAACTACACAGAAGCATTCTCTGAAACCCCTTTCTGTTCTCCGCATTCAACTAACAGAGTTGAGCCTTACTTTTGAAGGAGCAGTACTGAAACACTCTTTGTGTAGAAACTGCCAGTGGATATTCGGAGCGTTAAGTGGGTAATAGTCCAAAAAGAAGTATCTTCAACTAAATACTACACAGAAGCATTCTGTGAAACTATTTTCTGTTCTGTGCATTCAACTAAGAAAGTTGAACCTTACATTGGGTTGAGCCGTTCTGAAACACTCTTTCTGTAGAAACTGGAATTGGACATTCTGAGCGCTAAGAGGCCTATATTGGGAAAAATAATATCTTCAAATAAAAACTACACAGAAGCATTGTTTGAAACTTATTTCTGATATGTGCATTCAGCTAACAGAGTTAAACCATACTTTTGATTGTGCAGTTCAGAACACTCTTTCTGTAGAAAATGCAAGTGGACATTCGGAGCGCTAAGAGGGTAATAGTGGAAAAAGGAATATATTCAAATATAAACTACACAGAAGCATTCTGTGAAACTTCCTTCTGTTCTGTGCATTCAACTACCAGGGTTGAACCTTACTTTTGATTGAGCCGTTCTGAAACACTCTTTCTGTAGAAACTGCAATTGGACATTCTGAGCGCTAAGAGGCCTATATTGGGAAAAAGAATATCTACAAATAAAAACTACACAGAAGCATTCTGTGAAACTTCATTCTGTTATGTTCATTCAACTAAAAGATTTGAACCTTAGTTTTGATTGAGCCGTTCTGAAACACTCTTTCTGTAGAAAATGCAAGTGGAGATTCGGAGCGCTAAGAGGGTAATAGTGGAAAAAGGAATGTCTTCAAATATAAACTACACGGAATCATTCTGTGAAACTTCTTTCTGATCTGTGCATTCAGCTAACAGAGTTAAACCATACTTTTGATAGAGCAGATCTGAACACTCTTTCTGTAGAAAATGCAACTGGACATTTGGAGCGCTAAGAGGGTAGTAGTGGAAAAAGGAATATATTCAAATATAAACTACACAGAAGCATTCTGTGAAACTTCTTTCTGAGCTGAGCATTCAGCTAACAGAGTTAAACCATACTTTTGATTGAGCAGTTTTGAAACACTCTGTCTGTAGAAAATGCAACTGGACATTCGTAGCGCTAAGTGGGTAATAGTGGAAAAAAGAATATGTTCAAATATAAACTACACAGAAGCATTGTATGAAACATCTTTCTGTTCTGTGCATTCAGCTAACAGAGTTGAACCTTACTTTTGATTGAGCCGTTCTGGAACACTCTTTCTGTAGAAACTGCAATTGGACATTCTGAGCGCTAAGAGGCCTCTATTGGGAAAAATAATATCTTCAATTAAAAACTACACAGAAGCACTGTGTGAAACTTATTTCTGATGTGTGCATTCAGCTAACAGAGTTAAACCATACTTTTGATTGCGCAGTTCCGAACACTCTTTCTGTAGAAAATGCTAGTGGACATTCGGAGCGCTAAGAAGGTAATAGTGGAAAAAGGAATATATTCAAATATAAACTACACAGTAGCATTCTGTGAAACTTCTTTCTGTTCTGTGCATTCAACTAACAGATTTGAACCTTACTTTTGATTGAGCCGTTCTGAAACATTCTTTTTGTAGAAACTGCAATTGGACATTCTAAGCGCTAAGAGGCCTACACTGGGAAAAAGAATATCTTCAAATAAAAACTACACAGATGCATTCTGTGAAACTTATTTCTGATCTGTAAATTCAGTTAACAGAGCTAAACCATATTTTTGATTGAGCAGTTATGAAACAATCTTTTTGTAGAAAATGCAAGTGGACATTCGGAGCACTAAGATTGTAATAGAGGAAAAATGGATATCTCCAATTAAAAACTACACAGAAGCATTCTCTGAAACCCCTTTCTGTTCTCCGCATTCAACTAACAGATTTGAGCCTTACTTTTGAAGGAGCAGTTCTGAAACACTCTTTGTGTAGAAACTGCCAGTGGATATTCGGAGCGCTAAGTGGGTAATAGTCCAAAAAGTACTATCTTCAACTAAACACTACACAGAAGCATTCTGTGAAACTTTTTTCTGTTCTGTGCATTCAACTAAGAAAGTTGAACCTTACATTTGATTGAGCCGTTCTGAAACACTCTTTCTGTAGAAACTGCAATTGGACATTCTGAGCGCCAAGAGGCAAATATTGGGAAAAATAATATCTTCAAATAAAAACTACACAGAAGCATTGTTTGAAACTTATTTCTGATATGTGCATTCAGCTAACAGAGTTAAACCATACTTTTGATTGTGCAGTTCAGAACACTCTTTCTGTAGAAAATGCAAGTGGACATTCGGAGCGCTAAGAGGGTAATAGTGGAAAAAGGAATATATTCAAATATAAACTACACAGAAACATTCTGTGAAACTTCTTTCTGTTCTGTGCATTCAACTACCAGGGTTGAACCTTACTTTTGATTGAGCTGTTCTGAAACACTCTTTCTGTAGAAACTGCAATTGGACATTCTGAGCGCTAAGAGGCCTATATTGGGAAAAAGAATATCTACAAATAAAAACTACACAGAAGCATTCTGTGAAACTTCTTTCTGTTCTGTTCATTCAACTAAAAGAGTTGAACCTTAGTTTTGATTGAGCCTTTCTGAAACACTCTTTCTGTAGAAAATGCAAGTGGAGATTCGGAGCGCTAAGAGGGTAGTAGTGGAAAAAGAATATATTCAAATATAAACTACACAGAAGCGTTCTGTGAAACTTCTTTGTGATCTGAGCATTCAGCTAACAGAGTTAAACCATACTTTTGATTGAGCAGTTTTGAAATACGCTGTCTGTAGAAAATGCAACTGGACATTCGTAGCGCTAAGTGGGTAATAGTGGAAAAAAGAATATGTTCAAATATAAACTACACAGAAGCATTGTATGAAACTTCTTTCTGTTCTGTGCATTCAACTAACAGAGTTGAAGCTTACTTTTGATTTTTGCCGTTCTGAAACACTCTTTCTGTAGAAACTGCAATTGGACATTCTGAGCGCTAAGAAGCCTATAATGGGAAAAATAATATCTTCAAATAAAAACTACACAGAAGCATTGTTTGAAACTTATTTCTGATATGTGCATTCAGCTAACAGAGTTAAACCATACTTTTGATTGCGCAGTTCAGAACACTCTTTCTGTAGAAAATGCAAGTGGACATTCGGAGCGCTAAGAGGGTAATAGTGGAAAAAGGAATATATTCAAATATAAACTACACAGAATCATTCTGTGAAACTTCCTTCTGTTCTGTGCATTCAACTACCAGGGTGGAACCTTACTTTTGATTGAGCCGTTCTGAAACACTCTTTCTGTAGAAACTGCAATTGAACATTCTGAGCGCTAAGAGGCCTATATTGGGACAAAGAATATCTACAAATAAAAACTACACAGAAGCATTCTGTGAAACTTCTTTCTGTTCTGTTCATTCAACTAAAAGATTTGAACCTTAGTTTTGATTGAGCCGTTCTGAAACACTCTTTCTGTAGAAACTGCAATTGGACATACTAAGCGCTAAGAGGCCTACATTGGGAAAAAGAATATCTTCAAATAAAAACTACACAGATGCATTCTGTGAAACTTATTTCTGATCTGTAAATTCAGTTAACAGAGATAAAACATATTTTTGATTGAGCAGTTATGAAACACTCTTTTTGTAGAAAATGCAAGAGGAGATTCGGAGCGCTAAGAGGGTAATAGTGGAAAAAGGAATGTCTTCAAATATAAACTACACAGAATCATTCGGTGAAACTTCTTTCTGATCTGTGCATTCAGCTAACAGAGTTAAACCATACTTTTGATTGAGCAGATCTGAACACTCTTTCTGTAGAAAATGCAACTGGACATTTGGAGCGCTAAGAGCGTAGTAGTGGAAAAAGGAATATATTCAAATATAAACTACACAGAAGCATTCTGTGAAACTCCTTTCTAATCTGAGCATTCAGCAAACAGAGTTAAACCATACTTTTGATTGAGCAGTTTTGAAACACTCTGTCTGTAGAAAATGCAACTGGACATTCGTAACGCTAAGTGGGTAATAGTGGAAAAAAGAATATGTTCAAATATAAACTACACAGAAGCATTGTATGAAACTTCTTTCTGTTCTGTGCATTCAACTAACAGAGTTGAACCTTACTTTTGATTGAGCCGTTCTGAAACACTCTTTCTGTAGAAACTGCAATTGGACATTCTCAGCGCTAGGAGGCCTATATTGGGAAAAATAATGTCTACAAATAAAAACTACACAGAAGATTTGTGTGAAACTTCTTTCTGTTCTGTTTGTTCAACTAAAAGAGTTGAACCTTAGTTTTTATTGAGGCGTTCTGAAACACTCTTTCTGTAGAAAATGCAAGTTGATATTCGGAGCGCTAAGAGGGTAATAGTGGAAAAAGGAATGTCTCCAAATATAAACTACACAGAATCATTCTGTGAAACTTCTTTCTGATCTGTGCATTCAGCTAACAGAGTTAAACCATACTTTTGATTGAGCAGATCTGAACACTCTTTCTGTAGAAAATGCAACTGGACATTTGGAGCGCTAAGAGAGTAGTAGTGGAAAAAGGAATATATTCAAATATAAACTACACAGAAGCATTCTGTGAAACTTCTTTCTGATCTGAGCATTCAGCTAACAGAGTTAAACCATACTTTTGATTGAGCAGTTTTGAAACACTCTGTCTGTAGAAAATGCAACTGCACATTCGTAGCGCTAAGTGGGTAATAGTGGAAAAAAGAATATGTTCAAATATAAACTACACAGAAGCATTGTATGAAACTTCTTTCTGTTCTGTGCATTCAACTAACACAGTTGAATCTTACTTTTGATTGAGCCTTTCTGAAACACTCTTTCTGTAGAAACTGCAATTGGACATTCTGAGCGCTAAGAGGCCTATAATGGGAAAAATAATATCTTCAGATAAAAACTACACAGAAGCATAGTGTGAAACTTATTTCTGATATGTTCATTAAGCTAACAGAGTTAAACCATACTTTTGATTGCGCAGTTCTGAACACTCTTTCTGTAGAAAATGCAAGTGGACATTCGGAGCGCTAAGAGGGTAATAGTGGAAAAAGGAATATATTCAAATATAAACTACACAGTAGCATTCTGTGAAAATTCTTTCTGTTCTGTGCATTCAACTAACAGAGTTGAACCTTACTTTTGATTGAGCCGTTCTGAAACACTCTTTCTGTAGAAACTGCAATTGGACATGCTAAGCGCTAAGAGGCCTACATTGGGAAAAAGAATATCTTCAAATAAAAACCACACAGATGCATTCTGTGAAACTTATTTCTGATCTCTAAATTCAGTTAACAGAGATAAAACATATTTTTGATTGAGCAGTTATGAAACACTCTTTTTGTAGAAAACGCAAGTGGAGATTCAGAGCGCTAAGAGTGTAATAGTGGAAAAAGGAATGTCTTCAAATATAAACTACACAGAATCATTCGGTGAAACTTCTTTCTGATCTGTGCATTCAGCTAACAGAGTTAAACCATACTTTTGATTGAGCAGATCTGAACACTCTTTCTGTAGAAAATGCAACTGTACATTTGGAGCGCTAAGAGCGTAGTAGTGGAAAAAGTAATATATTCAAATATAAACTACACAGAAGCATTCTGTGAAACTTCTTTCTGATCTGAGCATTCAGCTAACAGAGTTAAACCATACTTTTGATTGAGCAGTTTTGAAACACTCTGTCTGTTGAAAATGCAACTGGACATTCGTAGCGCTAAGTGGGTAATAGTGGAAAAAAGAATATGTTCAAATATAAACTACACAGAAGCATTGTATGAAACTTCTTTCTGTTCTGTGCATTCAACTAACAGAGTTGAACCTTACTTTTGATTGAGCCGTTCTGAAACACTCTTTCTGTAGAAACTGCAATTGGACATTCTGAGCGCTAAGAGGCCTCTATTGCGAAAAATAATATCTTCAAATAAAAACTACACAGAAGCATTGTGTGAAACTTATTTCTGATATGTTCATTAAGCTAACAGAGTTGAACCGTACTTTTGATTGCGCAGTTCTGAACACACTTTCTGTAGAAAATGCAAGTGGACATTCGGAGCGCTAAGAGGGTAATAGTGGAAAAAGGATTATATACAAATATAAACTACACAGTAGCATTCTGTGAAAATTCTTTCTGTTCTGTGCATTCAACTAACAGAGTTGAACCTTACTTTTGATTGAGCCTTTCTGAAACACTCTCTCTGTAGAAACTGCAATTGCACATACTAAGCGCTAAGAGGCCTACATTGGGAAAAGAATATCTTCAAATAAAAACTACACAGATGCATTCTGTGAAACTTATTTCTGATCTGTAAACTCAGTTAACAGAGATAAAACATATTTTTGATTGAGCAGTTATGAAACATTCTTTTTATAGAAAATGCAAGTGGAGATTCGGAGCGCTAAGAGGGTAATAGTGGAAAAAGGAATGTCTTCAAATATAAACTACACAGAATCATTCGGTGAAACTTCTTTCTGATCTGTGCATTCAGCTAAAAGAGTTAAACCATACTTTTGATTGAGCAGATCTGAACACTCTTTCTGTAGAAAATGCAACTGGACATTTGGAGCGCTAAGAGCGTAGTAGTGGAAAAATTAATATATTCAAATATAAACTACACAGAAACATTCTGTGAAACTTCTTTCTGATCTGAGCATTCAGCTAACAGAGTTAAACCATACTTTTGATTGAGCAGTTTTGAAACACTCTGTCTGTAGAAAATGCAACTGGACATTCGTAGCGCTAAGTGGGTAATAGTGGAAAAAAGAATATGTTCAAATATAAACTACACAGAAGCATTGTATGAAACTTCTTTCTGTTCTGTGCATTCAACTAACAGAGTTGAACCTTACTTTTGATTGAGCCGTTCTGAAACACTCTTTCTGTAGAAACTGCAATTGGACATTCTGAGCGCTAGGAGGCCTATATTGGGAAAAAGAATGTCTACAAATAAAAACTACACAGAAGAATTGTGTGAAACTTCTTTCTGTTCTGTTTGTTCAACTAAAAGATTTGAACCTTAGTTTTGATTGAGCCGTTCTGAAACACTCTTTCTGTAGAAAATGCAAGTGGAGATTCGGAGCGCTAAGAGGGTAATAGTGGAAAAAGGAATGTCTCCAAATATAAACTACACAGAATCATTCTGTGAAACTTCTTTCTGATCTGTGCATTCAGCTAACAGAGTTAAACCATACTTTTCATTGAGCAGATCTGAACACTCTTTCTGTAGAAAATGCAACTGGACATTTGGAGCGCTAAGAGAGTAGTAGTGGAAAAAGGAATATATTCAAATATAAACTACACAGAAGCATTCTGTGAAACTTCTTTCTGATCTGAGCATTCAGCTAACAGAGTTAAACCATACTTTTGATTGAGCAGTTTTGAAACCCTCTGTCTGTAGAAAATGCAACTGGACATTCGTAGCGCTAAGTGGGTAATAGTGGAAAAAAGAATATGTTCAAATATAAACTACACAGAAGCATTGTATGAAACTTCTTTCTGTTCTGTGCATTCAACTAACAGAGTTGAACCTTACTTTTGATTGAGCCTTTCTGAAACAATCTTTCTGTAGAAACTGCAATTGGACATTCTGAGCGCTAAGAGGCCTCTATTGGGAAAAATAATATCTTCAAATAAAAACTACACAGAAGCATTGTGTGAAACTTATTTCTGATATGTTCTTTAAGCTAACAGAGTTAAACCATACTTTTGATTGCGCAGTTCTGAACACTCTTTCTGTAGAAAATGCAAGTGGACATTCGGAGCGCTAAGAAGGTAATAGTGGAAAAAGGAGTATATTCAAATATAAACTACACAATAACATTCTGTGAAAATTCTTTCTGTTCTGTGCATTCAACTAACAGAGTTGAAATTTACTTTTGATTGAGCCGTTCTGAAACACTCTTTCTGTAGAAACTGCAATTGGGCATGCTAAGCGCTAAGAGGCCTACATTGGGAAAAAGAATATCTTCAAATAAAAACTACACAGATGCATTCTGTGAAACTTATTTCTGATCTGTAAATTCAGTTAACAGAGATAAAACATATTTTTGATTGAGCAGTTATGAAACACTCTTTTTGTAGAAAATGCAAGTGGAGATTCGGAGCGCTAAGAGGGTAATAGTGGAAAAAGGAATGTCTTCAAATATAAACTACACAGAATCATTCGGTGAAACTTCTTTCTGATCTGTGCATTCAGCTAACAGAGTTAAACCATACTTTTGATTGAGCAGATCTGAACACTCTTTCTGTAGAAAATGCAACTGGACATTTGGAGCGCTAAGAGCGTAGTAGTGGAAAAAGGAATATATTCAAATATAAACTACACAGAAGCATTCTGTGAAACTTCTTTCTGATCTGAGCATTCAGCTAACAGAGTTAAACCATACTTTTGATTGAGCAGTTTTGAAACACTCTGTCTGTAGAAAATGCAACTGGGCATTCGTAGCGCTAAGTGGGTAATAGTGGAAAAAAGAATATGTTCAAATATAAACTACACAGAAGCATTGTATGAAACTTCTTTCTGTTCTGTGCATTCAACTAACAGAGTTGAACCTTACTTTTGATTGAGCCGTTCTGAAACACTCTTTCTGTAGAAACTGCAATTGGACATTCTGAGCGCTAGGATGCCTATATTGGGAAAAAGAATGTCTACAAATAAAAACTACACAGAAGAATTGTGTGAAACTTCTTTCTGTTCTGTTTGTTCAACTAAAAGAGTTGAACCTTAGTTTTGATTGAGCCGTTCTGAAACATTCTTTCTGTAGAAAATGCATGTGGAGATTCGGAGCGCTATGAGGGTAATAGTGGAAAAAGGAATGTCTCCAAATATAAACTACACAGAATCATCCTGTGAAACTTCTTTCTGATCTGTGCATTCAGCTAACAGAGTTAAACCATACTTTTGATTGAGCAGATCTGAACACTCTTTCTGTAGAAAATGCAACTGGACATTTGGGGCGCTAAGAGAGTAGTAGTGGAAAAAGGAATATATTCAAATATAAACTACACAGAAGCATTCTGTGAAACTTCTTTCTGATCTGAGCATTCAGCCAACAGAGTTAAACCATACTTTTGATTGAGCGGTTTTGAAACACTCTGTCTGTAGAAAACGCAACTGGACATTCGTATCGCTAAGTGGGTAATAGTGGAAAAAAGAATATGTTCAAATATAAACTACACAGAAGCATTGTATGAAACTTCTTTCTGTTCTCTGCATTCAACTAACAGAGTTGAACCTTACTTTTGATTGAGCCTTTCTGAAACACTCTTTCTGTAGAAACTGCAATTGGACATTCTGAGCGCTAAGAGGCCTCTATTGGGTAAAATAATATCTTCAAATAAAAACTACACAGAAGCATTGTGTGAAACTTATTTCTGATATGTTCATTAAGCTAACAGAGTTAAACCATACTTTTGATTGCGCAGTTCTGAACACTCCTTCTGTGGAAAATGCAAGTGGACATTCGGAGCGCTAAGAGGGTAATAGTGAAAAAGGAGTATATTCAAATATAAACTACACAATAGCATTCTGTGAAAATTCTTTCTGTTCTGTGCATTCAACTAACAGAGTTGAACCTTACTTTTGATTGAGCCGTTCTGAAACACTCTTTCTGTAGAAACTGCAATTGGACATGCTAAGCGCTAAGAGGCCTACATTGGGAAAAAGAATATCTTCAAATAAAAACAACACAGATGCATTCTGTGAAACTTATTTCTGATCTGTAAATTCAGTTAACAGAGATAAAACATATTTTTGATTGAGCAGTTATGAAACACTCCTTTTGTAGAAAATGCAAGTGGAGATTCGGAGCGCTAAGAGGGTAATAGTGGAAAAAGGAATGTCTTCAAATATAAACTACACAGAATCATTCGGTGAAACTTCCTTCTGATCTGTGCATTCAGCTAACAGAGTTAAACCATACTATTGATTGAGCAGATCTGAACACTCTTTCTGTAGAAAATGCAACTGGACATTTGGAGCGCTAAGAGCGTAGTAGTGGAAAAAGGAATATATTAAAATATAAACTACACAGAAGCATTCTGTGAAACTTCTTTCTGATCTGAGCATTCAGCTAACAGAGTTAAACCATACTTTTGATTGAGCAGTTTTGAAACACTCTGTCTGTAGAAAATGCAACTGGACATTCGTAGCGCTAAGTGGGTAATAGTGGAAAAAAGAATATGTTCAAATATAAACTACACAGAAGCATTGTATGAAACTCCTTTCTGTTCTGTGCATTCAACTAACAGAGTTGAACCTTACTTTTGATTGAGCCGTTCTGAAACACTCTTTCTGTAGAAACTGCAATTGGACATTCTGAGCGCTAAGAGACCTATATTGGGAAAAAGAATGTATACAAATAAAAACTACACAGAAGAATTGTGTGAAACTTCTTTCTGTTCTGTTTGTTCAACTAAAAGAGTTGAACCTTAGTTTTGATTGAGCCGTTCTGAAACTTTCTTTCTGTAGAAAATGCAAGTGGAGATTCGGAGCGCTAAGAGGGTAATAGTGGAAAAAGGAATGTCTCCAAATATAAACTACACAGAATCATTCTGTGAAACTTCTTTCTGATCTGTGCATTCAGCTAACAGTGTTAAACCATACTTTTGATTGAGCAGATCTGAACACTCTTTCTGTAGAAAATGCAACTGGACATTTCGAGCGCTAAGAGAGTAGTAGTGGAAAAAGGAATATATTCAAATATAAACTACACAGAAGCATTCTGTGAAACTTCTTTCTGATCTGAGCATTCAGCCAACAGAGTTAAACCATACTTTTGATTGAGCAGTTTTGAAACACTCTGTCTGTAGAAAACGCAACTGGACATTCGTATCGCTAAGTGGGTAATAGTGGAAAAAAGAATATGTTCAAATATAAACTACACAGAAGCATTGTATGAAACTTCTTTCTGTTCTCTGCATTCAACTAACAGAGTTGAACCTTACTTTTGATTGAGCCTTTCTGAAACACTCTTTCTGTAGAAACTGCAATTGGACATTCTGAGCGCTAAGAGGCCTCTATTGGGTAAAATAATATCTTCAAATAAAAACTACACAGAAGCATTGTGTGAAACTTATTTCTGATATGTTCATTAAGCTAACAGAGTTAAACCATACTTTTGATTGCGCAGTTCTGAACACTCCTTCTGTGGAAAATGCAAGTGGACATTCGGAGCGCTAAGAGGGTAATAGTGAAAAAGGATTATATTCAAATATAAACTACACAATAGCATTCTGTGAAAATTCTTTCTGTTCTGTGCATTCAACTAACAGAGTTGAACCTTACTTTTGATTGAGCCGTTCTGAAACACTCTTTCTGTAGAAACTGCAATTGGACATGCTAAGCGCTAAGAGGCCTACATTGGGAAAAAGAATATCTTCAAATAAAAACAACACAGATGCATTCTGTGAAACTTATTTCTGATCTGTAAATTCAGTTAACAGAGATAAAACATATTTTTGATTGAGCAGTTATGAAACACTCCTTTTGTAGAAAATGCAAGTGGAGATTCGGAGCGCTAAGAGGGTAATAGTGGAAAAAGGAATGTCTTCAAATATAAACTACACAGAATCATTCGGTGAAACTTCCTTCTGATCTGTGCATTCAGCTAACAGAGTTAAACCATACTTTTGATTGAGCAGATCTGAACACTCTTTCTGTAGAAAATGCAACTGGACATTTTGAGCGCTAAGAGCGTAGTAGTGGAAAAAGGAATATATTAAAATATAAACTACACAGAAGCATTCTGTGAAACTTCTTTCTGATCTGAGCATTCAGCTAACAGAGTTAAACCATACTTTTGATTGAGCAGTTTTGAAACACTCTGTCTGTAGAAAATGCAACTGGACATTCGTAGCGCTAAGTGGGTAATAGTGGAAAAAAGAATATGTTCAAATATAAACTACACAGAAGCATTGTATGAAACTCATTTCTGTTCTGTGCATTCAACTAACAGAGTTGAACCTTACTTTTGATTGAGCCGTTCTGAAACACTCTTTCTGTAGAAACTGCAATTGGACATTCTGAGCGCTAAGAGACCTATATTGGGAAAAAGAATGTATACAAATAAAAACTACACAGAAGAATTGTGTGAAACTTCTTTCTGTTCTGTTTGTTCAACTAAAAGAGTTGAACCTTAGTTTTGATTGAGCCGTTCTGAAACTTTCTTTCTGTAGAAAATGCAAGTGGAGATTCGGAGCGCTAAGAGGGTAATAGTGGAAAAAGGAATGTCTCCAAATATAAACTACACAGAATCATTCTGTGAAACTTCTTTCTGATCTGTGCATTCAGCTAACAGTGTTAAACCATACTTTTGATTGAGCAGATCTGAACACTCTTTCTGTAGAAAATGCAACTGGACATTTCGAGCGCTAAGAGAGTAGTAGTGGAAAAAGGAATATATTCAAATATAAACTACACAGAAGCATTCTGTGAAACTTCTTTCTGATCTGAGCATTCAGCTAACAGAGTTAAACCATACTTTTGATTGAGCAGTTTTGAAACACTCTGTCTGTAGAAAATGCAACTGGACATTCGTAGCGCTAAGTGGGTAATAGTGGAAAAAAGAATATGTTCAAATATAAACTACACAGAAGCATTGTATGAAACTTCTTTCTGTTCTGTGCATTCAACTAACAGAGTTGAACCTTACTTTTGATTGAGCCTTTCTGAAACACTCCTTCTGTAGAAACTGCAATTGGACATTCTGAGCGCTAAGAGGCCTCTATTGGGTAAAATAATATCTTCAAATAAAAACTACACAGAAGCATTGTGTGAAACTTATTTCTAATATGTTCATTAAGCTAACAGAGTTAAACCATACTTTTGATTGCGCAGTTCTGAACACTCTTTCTGTAGAAAATGCAAGTGGACATTCGGAGCGCTAAGAGGGTAATAGTGGAAAAAGGAGTATATTCAAATATAAACTACACAATAGCATTCTGTGAAAATTCTTTCTGTTCTGTGCATTCAACTAACAGAGTTGAACCTTACTTTTGATTGAGCCGTTCTGAAACACTCTTTCTGTAGAAACTGCAATTGGACATGCTAAGCGCTAAGAGGCCTACATTGGGAAAAAGATTACCTTCAAATAAAAACTACACAGATGCATTCTGTGAAACTTATTTCTGATCTGTAAATTCAGTTAACAGAGATAAAACATATTTTTGATTGAGCAGTTATGAAACACTCTTTTTGTAGAAAATGCAAGTGGAGATTCGGAGCGCTATAAGGGTAATAGTGGAAAAAGGAATGTCTTCAAATATAAACTACACAGAATCATTCGGTGAAACTTCCTTCTGATCTGTGCATTCAGCTAACAGAGTTAAACCATACTTTTGATTGAGCAGATCTGAACACTCTTTCTGTAGAAAATGCAACTGGACATTTGGAGCGCTAAGAGAGTAGTAGTGGAAAAAAGAATATATTCAAATATAAACTACACAGAAGCATTCTGTGAAACTTCTTTCTGATCTGAGCATTCAGCTAACAGAGTTAAACCATACTTTTGATTGAGCAGTTTTGAAACACTCTGTCTGTAGAAAATGCAACTGGACATTTGTAGCGCTAAGTGGGAAATAGTGGAAAAAAGAATATGTTCAAATATAAACTACACAGAAGCATTGTATGAAACTACTTTCTGTTCTGTGCATTCAACTAACAGAGTTGAACCTTACTTTTGATTGAGCCGTTCTGAAACACTCTTTCTGTAGAAACTGCAATTGGACATTCTGAGCGCTAGGAGGCCTATATTGGGAAAAAGAATGTCTAAAAATAAAAACTACACAGAAGAATTGTGTGCAACTTCTTTCTGTTCTGTTTGTTCAACTAAAAGAGTTGAACCTTAGTTTTGATTGAGCCGTTCTGAAACACTCTTTCTGTAGAAAATGCAAGTGGAGATTCGGAGCGCTAAGAGGGTAATAGTGGAAAAAGGAATGTCTCCAAATATAAACTACACAGAATCATTCTGTGAAACTTCTTTCTGATCTGTGCATTCAGCTAACAGAGTTAAACCATACTTTTGATTGAGCAGATCTGAACACTCTTTCTGTAGAAAATGCAACTGGACATTTGGAGCGCTAAGAGAGTAGTAGTGGAAAAAGGAATATATTCAAATATAAACTACACAGAAGCATTCTGTGAAACTTCTTTCTGATCTGAGCATTCAGCTAACAGAGTTAAACCATACTTTTGATTGAGCAGTTTTGAAACACTCTGTCTGTAGAAAATGCAACTGGACATTCGTAGCGCTAAGTGGGTAATAGTGGAAAAAAGAATATGTTAAAATATAAACTACACAGAAGCATTGTATGAAACTTCTTTCCGTTCTGTGCATTCAACTAACAGAGTTGAACCTTACTTTTGATTGAGCCGTTCTGAAACACTCTTTCTGTAGAAACTGCAATTGGACATTCTGAGCGCTAAGAGGCCTATATTGGGAAAAAAAATGTCTACAAATAAAAACTACACAGAAGAATTGTGTGAAACTTCTTTCTGTTCTGTTTGCTCAACTAAAAGAGTTGAACCTTAGTTTTGATTGAGCCGTTCTGAAACACTCTTTCTGTAGAAAATGCAAGTGGAGATTCGGAGCGCTATGAGGGTAATAGTGGAAAAAGGAATGTCTCCAAATATAAACTACACAGAATCATTCGGTGAAACTTCTTTCTGATCTGTGCATTCAGCTAACAGAGTTAAACCATACTTTTGATTGAGCAGATCTGAACACTCTTTCTGTAGAAAATGCAACAGGACATTTGGAGCGCTAAGAGAGCAGTAGTGGAAAAAGGAATATATTCATATATAAACTACACAGAAGCATTCTGTGAAACTTCTTTCTGATCTGAGCATTCAGCTAACAGAGTTAAACCATACTTTTGATTGAGCAGTTTTGAAACACTCTGTGTGTAGAAAATGCAACTGGACATTCGTAGCGCTAAGTGGGTTATAGTGGAAAAAAGAATATGTTCAAATATAAACTACACAGAAGCATTGTATGAAACTTCTTTCTGTTCTGTGCATTCAACTAACAGAGTTGAAACTTAGTTTTGATTGAGCCTTTCTGAAACACTCTTTCTGTAGAAACTGCAATTGGACATTCTGAGCGCTAAGAGGCCTCTATTGGGAAAAATAATATCTTCAAATAAAAACTACACAGAAGCATTGTGTGAAACTTATTTCTGATATGTTCATTAAGCTAACAGAGTTAAACCATACTTTTGATTGCGCAGTTCTGAACACTCTTTCTGTAGAAAATGCAAGTGTACATTCGGAGCGCTAAGAGGGTAATAGTGGAAAAAGGAATATATTCAAATATAAACTACACAGTAGCATTCTGTGAAAATTCTTTCTGTTCTGTGCATTCAACTAACAGAGTTGAACCTTATTTTTGATTGAGCCGTTCTGAAACACTCTTTCTGTAGAAACTGCAATTGGACATGCTAAGCGCTAAGAGGCCTACATTGGGAAAAAGAATATCTTCAAATAAAAACTACACAGATGCATTCTGTGAAACTTATTTCTGATCTGTAAATTCAGTTAACAGAGATAAAACATATTTTTGATTGAGCAGTTATGAAACACTCTTTTTGTAGAAAATGCAAGTGGAGATTCGGAGCGCTAAGAGGGTACTAGTGGAAAAAGGAATGTCTTCAAATATAAACTACACAGAATCATTCGGTGAAACTTCTTTCTGATCTGTGCATTCAGCTAACAGAATTAAACCACACTTTTGATTGAGCAGATTTGAACACTCTTTGTGTAGAAAATGCAACTGGACATTTGGAGCGCTAAGAGCGTAGTAGTGGAAAAAGGAATATATTCAAATATAAACTACACAGAAGCATTCTGTGAAACTTCTTTCTGATCTGAGCATTCAGCTAACAGAGTTAAACCATACTTTTGATTGAGCAGTTTTGAAACACTCTGTCTGTAGAAAATGCAACTGGACATTCGTAGCGCTAAGTGGGTAATAGTGGAAAAAAGAATATGTTCAAATATAAACTACACAGAAGCATTGTATGAAACTTCTTTCCGTTCTGTGCATTCAACTAACAGAGTTGAACCTTACTTTTGATTGAGCCGTTCTGAAACACTCTTTCTGTAGAAACTGCAATTGGACATTCTGAGCGCTAAGAGGCCTATATTGGGAAAAACAATATCTACAAATAAAAACTACACAGAAGAATTGTGTGAAACTTCTTTCTGTTCTGTTTGCTCAACTAAAAGAGTTGAACCTTAGTTTTGATTGAGCCGTTCTGAAACACTCTTTCTGTAGAAAATGCAAGTGGAGATTCGGAGCGCTAAGAGGGTAATAGTGGAAAAAGGAATGTCTCCAAATATAAACTACACAGAATCATTCGGTGAAACTTCTTTCTGATCTGTGCATTCAGCTAACAGAGTTAAACCATACTTTTGATTGAGGAGATCTGAACACACTTTCTGTAGAAAATGCAACTGGACATTTGGAGCGCTAAGAGAGTAGTAGTTGAAAAAGGAATATATTCAAATATAAACTACACAGAAGCATTCTGTGAAACTTCTTTCTGATCTGAGCATTCAGCTAACAGAGTTAAACCATACTTTTGATTGAGCAGTTTTGATACACTCTGTCTGTAGAAAATGCAACTGGACATTCGTAGCGCTATGTGGGTAATAGTGGAAAAAAGAATATGTCCAAATATAAACTACACAGAAGCATTGTATGAAACTTCTTTCTGTTCTGTGCATTCAACTAACAGAGTTGAACCTTACTTTTGATTGAGCCTTTCTGAAACACTCTTTCTGTAGAAACTGCAATTGGACATTCTGAGCGCTAAGAGGCCTCTATTGGGAAAAATAATATCTTCAAATAAAAACTACACAGAAGCATTGTGTGAAACTTATTTCTGATATGTTCATTAAGCTAACAGAGTTAAACCATACTTTTGATTGCGCAGTTCTGAACACTCTTTCTGTAGAAAATGCAAGTGGACATTCGGAGCGCTAAGAGGGTAATAGTGGAAAAAGGAATATATTCAAATATAAACTACACAGAAGCATTCTGTGAAACTTCTTTCTGATCTGAGCATTCAGCTAACAGAGTTAAACCATACTTTTGATTGAGCAGTTTTGAAACACACTGTCTGTAGAAAATGCAACTGGACATTCTTAGCGCTAAGTGGGTAATAGTGGAAAAAAGAATATGATCAAATATAAACTACACAGAAGCATTGTATGAAACTTCTTTCTGTTCTGTGCATTCAACTAACAGAGTTGAACCTTACTTTTGATTGAGCCGTTCTGAAACACTCTTTCTGTAGAAACTGCAATTGGACATTCTGAGCGCTAAGAGGCCTATATTGGGAAAAAAAATGTCTACAAATAAAAACTACACAGAAGAATTGTGTGAAACATCTTTATGTTCTGTTTGTTCAACTAAAAGAGTTGAACCTTAGTTTTGATTGAGCCGTTCTGAAACACTCTTTCTGTAGAAAATGCAAGTGGAGATTCGGAGCGCTAAGAGGGTAATAGTGGAAAAAGGAATATATTCAAATATAAACTACACAGTAGCATTCTGTGAAAATTCTTTCTGTTCTGTGCATTCAACTAACAGAGTTGAACCTTACTTTTGATTGAGCCGTTCTGAAACACTCTTTCTGTAGAAACTGCAATTGGACATGCTAAGCGCTAAGAGGCCTACATTGGGAAAAAGAATATCTTCAAATAAAAACTACACAGATGCATTCTGTGAAACTTATTTCTGATCTGTAAATTCAGTTAACAGAGATAAAACATATTTTTGATTGAGCAGTTATGAAACACTCTTTTTGTAGAAAATGCAAGTGGAGATTCGGAGCGCTAAGAGGGTTCTAGTGGAAAAAGGAATGTCTTCAAATATAAACTACACAGAATCATTCGGTGAAACTTCTTTCTGATCTGTGCATTCAGCTAACAGAGTTAAACCATACTTTTGATTGAGCAGATCTGAACACTCTTTCTGTAGAAAATGCAACTGGACATTTGGAGCGCTAAGAGCGTAGTAGTGGAAAAAGGAATATATTCAAATATAAACTACACAGAAGCATTCTGTGAAACTTCTTTCTGATCTGAGCATTCAGCTTACAGAGTTAAACCATACTTTTGATTGAGCAGTTTTGAAACACACTGTCTGTAGAAAATGCAACTGGACATTCTTAGCGCTAAGTGGGTAATAGTGGAAAAAAGAATATGATCAAATATAAACTACACAGAAGCATTGTATGAAACTTCTTTCTGTTCTGTGCATTCAACTAACAGAGTTGAACCTTACTTTTGATTGAGCCGTTCTGAAACACTCTTTCTGTAGAAACTGCAATTGGACATTCTGAGCGCTAAGAGGCCTATATTGGGAAAAAAAATGTCTACAAATAAAAACTACACAGAAGAATTGTGTGAAACATCTTTATGTTCTGTTTGTTCAACTAAAAGAGTTGAACCTTAGTTTTGATTGAGCCGTTCTGAAACACTCTTTCTGTAGAAAATGCAAGTGGAGATTCGGAGCGCTAAGAGGGTAATAGTGGAAAAAGGAATGTCTCCAAATATAAACTACACAGAATCATTCGGTGAAACTTCTTTCTGATCTGTGCATTCAGCTAACAGAGTTAAACCATACTTTTGATTGAGCAGATCTGAACACTCTTTCTGTAGAAAAGGCAACTGGACATTTGGAGCGCTAAGAGAGTAGTAGTGGAAAAAGGAATATATTCAAATATAAACTACACAGAAGCATTCTGTGAAACTTCTTTCTGATCTGAGCATTCAGCTAACAGAGTTAAACCATACTTTTGATTGAGCAGTTTTGAAACACTCTGTCTGTAGAAAATGCAACTGGACATTCGTAGCGCTAAGTGGGTAATAGTGGAAAAAAGAATATGTTCAAATATAAACTACACAGAAGCATTGTATGACACTTCTTTATGTTCTGTGCATTCAACTAACAGAGTTGAACCTTACTTTTGATTGAGCCTTTCTGAAACACTCTTTCTGTGGAAACTGCAATTGGACATTCTGAGCGCTAAGAAGCCTCTATTGGGAAAAATAATATCTTCAAATAAAAACTACACAGAAGCATTGTGTGAAACTTATTTCTGATATGTTCATTAAGCTAACAGAGTTAAACCATACTTTTGATTGCGCAGTTCTGAACACTCTTTCTGTAGAAAATGCAAGTGGACATTCGGAGCGCTAAGAGGGTAATAGTGGAAAAAGGAATATATTCAAATATAAACTACACAGTAGCATTCTGTGAAAATTCTATCTGTTCTGTGCATTCAACTAACAGAGTTGAACCTTACTTTTGATTGAGCCGTTCTGAAACACTCTTTCTGTAGAAACTGCAATTGGACATGCTAAGCGCTAAGAGGCCTACATTGGGAAAAAGAATATCTTCAAATAAAAACTACACAGATGCATTCTGTGAAACTTATTTCTGATCTGTAAATTCAGTTAACAGAGATAAAACATATTTTTGATTGAGCAGTTATGAAACACTCTTTTTGTAGAAAATGCAAGTGGAGATTCGGAGCGCTAAGAGGGTACTAGGGGAAAAAGGAATGTCTTCAAATATAAACTACACAGAATCATTCGGTGAAACTTCTTTCTGATCTGTGCATTCAGCTAACAGAGTTAAACCATACTTTTGGTTGAGCAGATCTGAACACTCTTTGTGTAGAAAATGCAACTGGACATTTGGAGCGCTAAGAGCGTAGTAGTGGAAAAAGGAATATATTCAAATATAAACTACACAGAAGCATTCTGTGAAACTTCTTTCTGATCTGAGCATTCAGCTAACAGAGTTAAACCATACTTTTGATTGAGCAGTTTTGAAACACTCTGTCTGTAGAAAATGCAACTGGAAATTCGTAGCGCTATGTGGGTAATAGTGGAAAAAAGAATATGTCCAAATATAAACTACACAGAAGCATTGTATGAAACTTCTTTCTGTTCTGTGCATTCAACTAACAGAGTTGAACCTTAATTTTGATTGAGCCTTTCTGAAACACTCTTTCTGTAGAAACTGCAATTGGACATTCTGAGCGCTAAGAGGCCTCTATTGGGAAAAATAATATCTTCAAATAAAAACTACACAGAAGCATTGTGTGAAACTTATTTCTGATATGTTCATTAAGCTAACAGAGTTAAACCATACTTTTGATTGCGCAGTTCTGAACACTCTTTCTGTAGAAAATGCAAGTGGACATTCGGAGCGCTAAGAGGGTAATAGTGGAAAAAGGAATATATTCAAATATAAACTACACAGTAGCATTCTGTGAAAATTCTTTCTGTTCTGTGCATTCAACTAACAGAGTTGAACCTTACTTTTGATTGAGCCGTTCTGAAACACTCTTTCTGTAGAAACTGCAATTGGACATGCTAAGCGCTAAGAGGCCTACATTGGGAAAAAGAATATCTTCAAATAAAAACTACACAGATGCATTCTGTGAAACTTATTTCTGATCTGTAAATTCAGTTAACAGAGATAAAACATATTTTTGATTGAGCAGTTATGAAACACTCTTTTTGTAGAAAATGCAAGTGGAGATTCGGAGCGCTAATAGGGTACTAGTGGAAAAAGGAATGTCTTCAAATATAAACTACACAGAATCATTCGGTGAAACTTCTTTCTGATCTGTGCATTCAGCTAACAGAGTTAAACCACACTTTTGATTGAGCAGATCTGAACACTCTTTCTGTAGAAAATGCAACTGGACATTTGGAGCGCTAAGAGCGTAGTAGTGGAAAAAGGAATATATTCAAATATAAACTACACAGAAGCATTCTGTGAAACTTCTTTCTGATCTGAGCATTCAGCTAACAGAGTTAAACCATAGTTTTGATTGAGCAGTTTTGAAACACTCTGTCTGTAGAAAATGCAACTGGACATTCGTAGCGCTAAGTGGGTAATAGTGGAAAAAAGAATATGTTCAAATATAAACTACACAGAAGCATTGTATGAAACTTCTTTCTGTTCTGTGCATTCAACTAACAGAGTTGAACCTTACCTTTGATTGAGCCGTTCTGAAACACTCTTTCTGTAGAAACTGCAATTGGACATTCTGAGCGCTAAGAGGCCTATATTGGGAAAAAGAATGTCTACAAATAAAAACTACACAGAAGAATTATGTGAAACTTCTTTCTGTTCTGTTTGTTCAACTAAAAGAGTTGAACCTTAGTTTTGATTGAGCCGTTCTGAAACATTCTTTCTGTAGAAAATGCAAGTGGAGATTCGGAGCGCTAAGAGGGTAATAGTGGAAAAAGGAATGTCTCCAAATATAAACTACACAGAATCATTCTGTGAAACTTCTTTCTGATCTGTGCATTCAGCTAACAGAGTTAAACCATACTTTTGATTGAGCAGATCTGAACACTCTTTCTGTAGAAAATGCAACTGGACATTTGGAGCGCTAAGAGAGTAGTAGTGGAAAAAGGAATATATTCAAATATAAACTACGCAGAAGCATTCTGTGAAACTTCTTTCTGATCTGAGCATTCAGCTAACAGAGTTAAACCATACTTTTGATTGAGCAGTTTTGAAACACTCTGTCTGTAGAAAATGCAACTGGACATTCGTAGCGCTAAGTGGGTAATAGTGGAAAAAAGAATATGTTCAAATATAAACTACACAGAAGCATTGTATGAAACTTCTTTCTGTTCTGTGCATTCAACTAACAGAGTTGAACCTTACTTTTGATTGAGCCGTTCTGAAACACTCTTTCTGTAGAAACTGCAATTGGACATTCTGAGCGCTAAGAGGCCTATATTGGGAAAAAGAATGTCTACAAATAAAAACTACACAGAAGAATTGTGTGAAACTTCTTTCTGTTCTGTTTGTTCAACTAAAAGAGTTGAACCTTAGTTTTGATTGAGCCGTTCTGAAACATTCTTTCTGTAGAAAATGCAAGTGGAGATTCGGAGCGCTAAGAGGGTAATAGTGGAAAAAGGAATGTCTCCAAATATAAACTACACAGAATCATTCTGTGAAACTTCTTTCTGATCTGTGCATTCAGCTAACAGAGTTAAACCATACTTTTGATTGAGCAGATCTGAACACTCTTTCTGTAGAAAATGCAACTGGACATTTGGAGCGCTAAGAGAGTAGTAGTGGAAAAAGGAATATATTCAAATATAAACTACGCAGAAGCATTCTGTGAAACTTCTTTCTGATCTGAGCATTCAGCTAACAGAGTTAAACCATACTTTTGATTGAGCAGTTTTGAAACACTCTGTCTGTAGAAAATGCAACTGGACATTCGTAGCGCTAAGTGGGTAATAGTGGAAAAAAGAATATGTTCAAATATAAACTACACAGAAGCATTGTATGAAACTTCTTTCTGTTCTGTGCATTCAACTAACAGAGTTGAACCTTACTTTTGATTGAGCCGTTCTGAAACACTCTTTCTGTAGAAACTGCAATTGGACATTCTGAGCGCTAAGAGGCCTATATTGGGAAAAAGAATGTCTACAAATAAAAACTACACAGAAGAATTGTGTGAAACTTCTTTCTGTTCTGTTTGTTCAACTAAAAAAGTTGAACCTTAGTTTTGATTGAGCCGTTCTGAAACACTCTTTCTGTAGAAAATGCAAGTGGAGATTCGGAGCGCTAAGAGGTTAATAGTGGAAAAAGGAATGTCTCCAAATATAAACTACACAGAATCATTCGGTGAAACTTCTTTCTGATCTGTGCATTCAGCTAACAGAGTAAAACCATACTTTTGATTGAGCAGATCTGAACACTCTTTCTGTAGAAAATGCAACTGGACATTTGGAGGGCTAAGAGAGTAGTAGTGGAAAAAGGAATATATTCAAATATAAACTACACAGAAGCATTCTGTGAAACTTCTTTCTGATCTGAGCATTCAGCTAACAGAGTTAAACCATACTTTTGATTGAGCAGTTTTGAAACACTCTGTCTGTAGAAAATGCAACTGGACATTCGTAGCGCTATGTGGGTAATAGTGGAAAAAAGAATATGTCCAAATATAAACTACACAGAAGCATTGTATGAAACTTCTTTCTGTTCTGTGCATTCAACTAACAGAGTTGAACCTTACTTTTGATTGAGCCTTTCTGAAACACTCTTTCTGTAGAAACTGCAATTGGACATTCTGAGCGCTAAGAGGCCTCTATTGGGAAAAATAATATCTTCAAATAAAAACTACACAGAAGCACTGTGTGAAACTTATTTCTGATATGTTCATTAAGCTAACAGAGTTAAACCATACTTTTGATTGTGCAGTTCTGAACACTCTTTCTGTAGAAAATGCAAGTGGACATTCGGAGCGCTAAGAGGGTAATAGTGGAAAAAGGAATATATTCAAATATAAACTACACAGTAGCATTCTGTGAAAATTCTATCTGTTCTGTGCATTCAACTAACAGAGTTGAACCTTAATTTTGATTGAGCCGTTCTGAAACACTCTTTCTGTAGAAACTGCAATTGGACATGCTAAGCGCTAAGAGGCCTACATTGGGAAAAAGAATATCTTCAAATAAAAACTACACAGATGCATTCTGTGAAACTTATTTCTGATCTGTAAATTCAGTTAACAGAGATAAAACATATTTTTGATTGAGCAGTTATGAAACACTCTTTTTGTAGAAAATGCAAGTGGAGATTCGGAGCGCTAAGAGGGTACTAGTGGAAAAAGGAATGACTTCAAATATAAACTACACAGAATCATTCGGTGAAACTTCTTTCTGATCTGTGCATTCAGCTAACAGAGTTAAACCATACTTTTGATTGAGCAGATCTGAACACTCTTTCTGTAGAAAATGCAACTGGACATTTGGAGCGCTAAGAGCGTAGTAGTGGAAAAAGGAATATATTCAAATATAAACTACACAGAAGCATTCTGTGAAACTTCTTTCTGATCTGAGCATTCAGCTAACAGAGTTAAACCATACTTTTGATTGAGCAGTTTTGAAACACTCTGTCTGTAGAAAATGCAACTGGACATTCGTAGCGCTAAGTGGGTAATAGTGGAAAAAAGAATATGTTCAAATATAAACTACACAGAAGCATTGTATGACACTTCTTTATGTTCTGTGCATTCAACTAACAGAGTTGAACCTTACTTTTGATTGAGCCTTTCTGAAACACTCTTTCTGTGGAAATTGCAATTGGACATTCTGAGCGCTAAGAAGCCTCTATTGGGATAAATAATATCTTCAAATAAAAACTACACAGAAGCATTGTGTTAAACTTATTTCTGATATGTTCATTAAGCTAACAGAGTTAAACCATACTTTTGATTGCGCAGTTCTGAACACTCTTTCTGTAGAAAATGCAAGTGGACATTCGGAGCGCTAAGAGGGTAATAGTGGAAAAAGGAATATATTCAAATATAAACTACACAGTAGCATTCTGTGAAAATTCTATCTGTTCTGTGCATTCAACTAACAGAGTTGAACCTTACTTTTGATTGAGCCGTTCTGAAACACTCTTTCTGTAGAAACTGCAATTGGACATGCTAAGCGCTAAGAGGCCTACATTGGGAAAAAGAATATCTTCAAATAAAAACTACACAGATGCATTCTGTGAAACTTATTTCTGATCTGTAAATTCAGTTAACAGAGATAAAACATATTTTTGATTGAGCAGTTATGAAACACTCTTTTTGTAGAAAATGCAAGTGGAGATTCGGAGCGCTAAGAGGGTACTAGTGGAAAAAGGAATGTCTTCAAATATAAACTACACAGAATCATTCGGTGAAACTTCTTTCTGATCTGTGCATTCAGCTAACAGAGTTAAACCATACTTTTGATTGAGCAGATCTGAACACTCTTTCTGTAGAAAATGCAACTGGACATTTGGAGCGCTAAGAGCGTAGTAGTGGAAAAAGGAATATATTCAAATATAAACTACACAGAAGCATTCTGTGAAACTTCTTTCTGATCTGAGCATTCAGCTAACAGAGTTAAACCATACTTTTGATTGAGCAGTTTTGAAACACTCTGTCTGTAGAAAATGCAACTGGACATTCGTAGCGCTAAGTGGGTAATAGTGGAAAAAAGAATATGATCAAATATAAACTACACAGAAGCATTGTATGAAACTTCTTTCTGTTCTGTGCATTCAACTAACAGAGTTGAACCTTACTTTTGATTGAGCCGTTCTGAAACACTCTTTCTGTAGAAACTGCAATTGGACATTCTGAGCGCTAAGAGGCCTATATTGGGAAAAAGAATGTCTACAAATAAAAACTACACAGAAGAATTGTGTGAAACTTCTTTCTGTTCTGTTTGTTCAACTAAAAAAGTTGAACCTTAGTTTTGATTGAGCCGTTCTGAAACACTCTTTCTGTAGAAAATGCAAGTGGAGATTCGGAGCGCTAAGAGGGTAATAGTGGAAAAAGGAATGTCTCCAAATATGAACTACACAGAATCATTCGGTGAAACTTCTTTCTGATCTGTGCATTCAGCTAACAGAGTTAAACCATACTTTTGATTGAGCAGATCTGAACACTCTTTCTGTAGAAAATGCAACTGGACATTTGGAGCGCTAAGAGAGTAGTAGTGGAAAAAGGAATATATTCAAATATAAACTACACAGAAACATTCTGTGAAACTTTTTTCTGATCTGAGCATTCAGCTAACAGAGTTAAACCATACTTTTGATTGAGCAGATTTGAAACACTCTGTCTGTAGAAAATGCAACTGGACATTCGTAGCGCTACGTGGGTAATAGTGGAAAAAAGAATATGTCCAAATATAAACTACACAGAAGCATTGTATGAAACTTCTTTCTGTTCTGTGCATTCAACTAAGAGTTGAACCTTAATTTTGATTGAGCCTTTCTGAAACACTCTTTCTGTAGAAACTGCAATTGGACATTCTGAGCGCTAAGAGGCCTCTATTGGGAAAAATAATATCTTCAAATAAAAACTACACAGAAGCATTGTGTGAAACTTATTTCTGATATGTTCATTAAGCTAACAGAGTTAAACCATACTTTTGATTGCGCAGTTCTGAACACTCTTTCTGTAGAAAATGCAAGTGGACATTCGGAGCGCTAAGAGGGTAATAGTGGAAAAAGGAATATATTCAAATATAAACTACACAGTAGCATTCTGTGAAAATTCTTTCTGTTCTGTGCATTCAACTAACAGAGTTGAACCTTACTTTTGATTGAGCCGTTCTGAAACACTCTTTCTGTAGAAACTGCAATTGGACATGCTAAGCGCTAAGAGGCCTACATTGGGAAAAAGAATATCTTCAAATAAAAACTACACAGATGCATTCTGTGAAACTTATTTCTGATCTGTAAATTCAGTTAACAGAGATAAAACATATTTTTGATTGAGCAGTTATGAAACACTCTTTTTGTAGAAAATGCAAGTGGAGATTCGGAGCGCTAATAGGGTACTAGTGGAAAAAGGAATGTCTTCAAATATAAACTACACAGAATCATTCGGTGAAACTTCTTTCTGATCTGTGCATTCAGCTAACAGAGTTAAAGCACACTTTTGATTGAGCAGATCTGAACACTCTTTCTGTAGAAAATGCAACTGGACATTTGGAGCGCTAAGAGCGTAGTAGTGGAAAAAGGAATATATTCAAATATAAACTACACAGAAGCATTCTGTGAAACTTCTTTCTGATCTGAGCATTCAGCTAACAGAGTTAAACCATAGTTTTGATTGAGCAGTTTTGAAACACTCTGTCTGTAGAAAATGCAACTGGACATTCGTAGCGCTAAGTGGGTAATAGTGGAAAAAAGAATATGTTCAAATATAAACTACACAGAAGCATTGTATGAAACTTCTTTCTGTTCTGTGCATTCAACTAACAGAGTTGAACCTTACCTTTGATTGAGCCGTTCTGAAACACTCTTTCTGTAGAAACTGCAATTGGACATTCTGAGCGCTAAGAGGCCTATATTGGGAAAAAGAATGTCTACAAATAAAAACTACACAGAAGAATTGTGTGAAACTTCTTTCTGTTCTGTTTGTTCAACTAAAAGAGTTGAACCTTAGTTTTGATTGAGCCGTTCTGAAACATTCTTTCTGTAGAAAATGCAAGTGGAGATTCGGAGCGCTAAGAGGGTAATAGTGGAAAAAGTAATGTCTCCAAATATAAACTACACAGAATCATTCTGTGAAACTTCTTTCTGATCTGTGCATTCAGCTAACAGAGTTAAACCATACTTTTGATTGAGCAGATCTGAACACTCTTTCTGTAGAAAATGCAACTGGACATTTGGAGCGCTAAGAGAGTAGTAGTGGAAAAAGGAATATATTCAAATATAAACTACGCAGAAGCATTCTGTGAAACTTCTTTCTGATCTGAGCATTCAGCTAACAGAGTTAAACCATACTTTTGATTGAGCAGTTTTGAAACACTCTGTCTGTAGAAAATGCAACTGGACATTCGTAGCGCTAAGTGGGTAATAGTGGAAAAAAGAATATGTTCAAATATAAACTACACAGAAGCATTGTATGAAACTTCTTTCTGTTCTGTGCATTCAACTAACAGAGTTGAACCTTACTTTTGATTGAGCCGTTCTGAAACACTCTTTCTGTAGAAACTGCAATTGGACATTCTGAGCGCTAAGAGGCCTATATTGGGAAAAAGAATGTCTACAAATAAAAACTACACAGAAGAATTGTGTGAAACTTCTTTCTGTTCTGTTTGTTCAACTAAAAAAGTTGAACCTTAGTTTTGATTGAGCCGTTCTGAAACACTCTTTCTGTAGAAAATGCAAGTGGAGATTCGGAGCGCTAAGAGGGTAATAGTGGAAAAAGAAATGTCTCCAAATAGAAACTACACAGAATCATTCGGTGAAACTTCTTTCTGATCTGTGCATTCAGCTAACAGAGTTAAACCATACTTTTGATTGAGCAGATCTGAACACTCTTTCTGTAGAAAATGCAACTGGACATTTGGAGGGCTAAGAGAGTAGTAGTGGAAAAAGGAATATATTCAAATATAAACTACACAGAAGCATTCTGTGAAACTTCTTTCTGATCTGAGCATTCAGCTAACAGAGTTAAACCATACTTTTGATTGAGCAGTTTTGAAACACTCTGTCTGTAGAAAATGCAACTGGACATTCGTAGCGCTATGTGGGTAATAGTGGAAAAAAGAATATGTCCAAATATAAACTACACAGAAGCATTGTATGAAACTTCTTTCTGTTCTGTGCATTCAACTAACAGAGTTGAACCTTACTTTTGATTGAGCCTTTCTGAAACACTCTTACTGTAGAAACTGCAATTGGACATTCTGAGCGCTAAGAGGCCTCTATTGGGAAAAATAATATCTTCAAATAAAAACTACACAGAAGCATTGTGTGAAACTTATTTCTGATATGTTCATTAAGCTAACAGAGTTAAACCATACTTTTGATTGCGCAGTTCTGAACACTCTTTCTGTAGAAAATGCAAGTGGACATTCGGAGCGCTAAGAGGGTAATAGTGGAAAAAGGAATATATTCAAATATAAACTACACAGTAGCATTCTGTGAAAATTCTATCTGTTCTGTGCATTCAACTAACAGAGTTGAACCTTACTTTTGATTGAGCCGTTCTGAAACACTCTTTCTGTAGAAACTGCAATTGGACATGCTAAGCGCTAAGAGGCCTACATTGGGAAAAAGAATATCTTCAAATAAAAACTACACAGATGCATTCTGTGAAACTTATTTCTGATCTGTAAATTCAGTTAACAGAGATAAAACATATTTTTGATTGAGCAGTTATGAAACACTCTTTTTGTAGAAAATGCAAGTGGAGATTCGGAGCGCTAAGAGGGTACTAGTGGAAAAAGGAATGTCTTCAAATATAAACTACACAGAATCATTCGGTGAAACTTCTTTCTGATCTGTGCATTCAGCTAACAGAGTTAAACCATACTTTTGATTGAGCAGATCTGAACACTCTTTCTGTAGAAAATGCAACTGGACATTTGGAGCGCTAAGAGCGTAGTAGTGGAAAAAGGAATATATTCAAATATAAACTACACAGAAGCATTCTGTGAAACTTCTTTCTGATCTGAGCATTCAGCTAACAGAGTTAAACCATACTTTTGATTGAGCAGTTTTGAAACACTCTGTCTGTAGAAAATGCAACTGGACATTCTTAGCGCTAAGTGGGTAATAGTGGAAAAAAGAATATGATCAAATATAAACTACACAGAAGCATTGTATGAAACTTCTTTCTGTTCTGTGCATTCAACTAACAGAGTTGAACCTTACTTTTGATTGAGCCGTTGTGAAACACTCTTTCTGTAGAAACTGCAATTGGACATTCTGAGCGCTAAGAGGCCTATATTGGGAAAAAAAATGTCTACACATAAAAACTACACAGAAGAATTGTGTGAAACATCTTTATGTTCTGTTTGTTCAACTAAAAGAGTTGAACCTTAGTTTTGATTGAGCCGTTCTGATACACTCTTTCTGTAGAAAATGCAAGTGGAGATTCGGAGCGCTAAGAGGGTAATAGTGGAAAAAGGAATGTCTCCAAATATAAACTACACAGAATCATTCGGTGAAACTTCTTTCTGATCTGTGCATTCAGCTAACAGAGTTAAACCATACTTTTGATTGAGCAGATCTGAACACTCTTTCTGTAGAAAATGCAACTGGACATTTGGAGCGCTAAGAGAGTAGTAGTGGAAAAAGGAATATATTCAATATAAACTACACAGAAGCATTCTGTGAAACTTCTTTCTGATCTGAGCATTCAGCTAACAGAGTTAAACCATACTTTTGATTGAGCAGTTTTGAAACACTCTGTCTGTAGAAAATGCAACTGGACATTCGTAGCGCTAAGTGGGTAATAGTGGAAAAAAGAATATGTTCAAATATAAACTACACAGAAGCATTGTATGACACTTCTTTATGTTCTGTGCATTCAACTAACAGAGTTGAACCTTACTTTTGATTGAGCCTTTCTGAAACACTCTTTCTGTGGAAACTGCAATTGGACATTCTGAGCGCTAAGAAGCCTCTATTGGGAAAAATAATATCTTCAAATAAAAACTACACAGAAGCATTGTGTGAAACTTATTTCTGATATGTTCATTAAGCTAACAGAGTTAAACCATACTTTTGATTGCGCAGTTCTGAACACTCTTTCTGTAGAAAATGCAAGTGGACATTCTGAGCGCTAAGAGGGTAATAGTGGAAAAAGGAATATATTCAAATATAAACTACACAGTAGCATTCTGTGAAAATTCTATCTGTTCTGTGCATTCAACTAACAGAGTTGTACCTTACTTTTGATTGAGCCGTTCTGAAACACTCTTTCTGTAGAAACTGCAATTGGACATGCTAAGCGCTAAGAGGCCTACATTGGGAAAAAGAATATCTTCAAATAAAAACTACACAGATGCATTCTGTGAAACTTATTTCTGATCTGTAAATTCAGTTAACAGAGATAAAACATATTTTTGATTGAGCAGTTATGAAACACTCTTTTTGTAGAAAATGCAAGTGGAGATTCGGAGCGCTAAGAGGGTACTAGGGGAAAAAGGAATGTCTTCAAATATAAACTACACAGAATCATTCGGTGAAACTTCTTTCTGATCTCTGCATTCAGCTAACAGAGTTAAACCATACTTTTGATTGAGCAGATCTGAACACTCTTTCTGTAGAAAATGCAAATGGACATTTGGAGCGCTAAGAGCGTAGTAGTGGAAAAAGGAATATATTCAAATATAAACTACACAGAAGCATTCTGTGAAACTTCTTTCTGATCTGAGCATTCAGCTAACAGAGTTAAACCATACTTTTGATTGAGCAGTTTTGAAACACTCTGTCTGTAGAAAATGCAACTGGACATTCGTAGCGCTAAGTGGGTTATAGTGGAAAAAAGAATATGTTCAAATATAAACTACACAGAAGCATTGTATGAAACTTCTTTCTGTTCTGTGCATTCAACTAACAGAGTTGAACCTTACTTTTGATTGAGCCGTTCTGAAACACTCTTTCTGTAGAAACTGCAATTGGACATTCTGAGCGCTAAGAGGCCTATATTGGGAAAAGAATGTCTACAAATAAAAACTACACAGAAGAATTGTGTGAAACTTCTTTCTGTTCTGTTTGTTCAACTAAAAGAGTTGAACCTTAGTTTTGATTGAGCCGTTCTGAAACACTCTTTCTGTAGAAAATGCAAGTGGAGATTCGGAGCGCTAAGAGGGTAAGAGTGGAAAAAGGAATGTCTCCAAATATAAACTACACAGAATCATTCGGTGAAACTTCTTTCTGATCTGTGCATTCAGCTAACAGAGTTAAACCATACTTTTGATTGAGCAGATCTGAACACTCTTTCTGTAGAAAATGCAAGTGGACATTTGGAGCGCTAAGAGAGTAGTAGTGGAAATGGAATATATTCAAATATAAACTACACAGAAGCATTCTGTGAAACATCTTTCTGATCTGAGCATTCAGCTAACAGAGTTAAACCATACTTTTGATTGAGCAGTTTTGAAACACTCTGTCTGTAGAAAATGCAACTGGACATTCGTAGCGCTAAGTGGGTAATAGTGGAAAAAAGAATATGTTCAAATGTAAACTACACAGAAGCATTGTATGACACTTCTTTATGTTCTGTGCATTCAACTAACAGAGTTGAACCTTACTTTTGATTGAGCCTTTCTGAAACACTCTTTCTGTAGAAACTGCAATTGGACATGCTGAGCGCTAAGAGGCCTACATTGGGAAAAAGAATATCTTCAAATAAAAGCTACACAGATGCATTCTGTGAAACTTATTTCTGATCTGTAAATTCAGTTAACAGAGATAAAACATATTTTTGATTGAGCAGTTATGAAACACTCTTTTTGTAGAAAATGCAAGTGGAGATTTGGAGCGCTAAGAGGGTACTAGTGGAAAAAGGAATGTCTTCAAATATAAACTACACAGAATCATTCGGTGAAACTTCTTTCTGATCTGTGCATTCAGCTAACAGAGTTAAACCATACTTTTGATTGAGCAGATCTGAACACTCTTTCTGTAGAAAATGCAACTGGACATTTTTAGCGCTAAGAGCGTAGTAGTGGAAAAAGAAATATATTCAAATATAAACTACACAGAAGCATTCTGTGAAACTTCTTTCTGATCTGAACATTCAGCTAACAGAGTTAAACCATACTTTTGATTGAGCAGTTTTGAAACACTCTGTCTGTAGAAAATTCAACTGGACATTCGTAGCGCTAAGTGGGTAATAGTGGAAAAAAGAATATGTTCAAATATAAACTACACAGAAGCATTGTATGAAACTTCTTTCTGTTCTGTGCATTCAACTAACAGAGTTGAAGCTTACTTTTGATTGAGCCGTTCTGAAACACTCTTTCTGTAGAAACTGCAATTGGACATTCTGAGCGCTAAGAGGCCTATATTGGGAAAAAGAATGTCTACAAATAAAAACTACACAGAAGAATTGTGTGAAACTTCTTTCTGTTCTGTTTGTTCAACTAAAAGAGTTGAACCTTAGTTTTGATTGAGCCGTTCTGAAACACACTTTCTGTAGAAAATGCAAGTTAAGATTCGGAGCGCTAAGAGGGTAATAGTGGAAAAAGGAATGTCTCCAAATATAAACTACACAGAATCATTCGGTGAAACTTCTTTCTGATCTGTGCATTCAGCTAACAGAGTTAAACCATACTTTTGATTGAGCAGATCTGAACACTCTTTCTGTAGAAAATGCAACTGGACATTTGGAGCGCTAAGAGAGTAGTAGTTGAAAAAGGAATATATTCAAATATAAACTACACAGAAGCATTCTGTGAAACTTCTTTCTGATCTGAGCATTCAGCTAACAGAGTTAAACCATACTTTTGATTGAGCAGTTTTGAAACACTCTGTCTGTAGAAAATGCAACTGGACATTCGTAGTGCTATGTGGGTAATAGTGGAAAAAAGAATATGTCCAAATATAAACTACACAGAAGCATTGTATGAAACTTCTTTCTGTTCTGTGCATTCAACTAACAGAGTTGAACCTTACTTTTGATTGAGCCTTTCTGAAACACTCTTTCTGTAGAAACTGCAATTGGACATTCTGAGCGCTAAGAGGCCTCTATTGGGAAAAATAATATCTTCAAATAAAAACTACACAGAAGCATTGTGTGAAACTTATTTCTGATATGTTCATTAAGCTAACAGAGTTAAACCATACTTTTGATTGCGCAGTTCTGTACACTCTTTCTGTAGAAAATGCAAGTGGACATTCGGAGGGCTAAGAGGGTAATAGTGGAAAAAGGAATATATTCAAATATAAACTACACAGTAGCATTCTGTGAAAATTCTTTCTGTTCTGTGCATTCAACTAACAGAGTTGAACCTTACTTTTGATTGAGCCGTTCTGAAACACTCTTTCTGTAGAAACTGCAATTGGACATGCTAAGCGCTAAGAGGCCTACATTGGGAAAAAGAATATCTTCAAATAAAAACTACACAGATGCATTCTGTGAAACTTATTTCTGATCTGTAAATTCAGTTAACAGAGATAAAACATAATTTTGATTGAGCAGTTATGAAACACTCTTTTTGTAGAAAATGCAAGTGGAGATTCGGAGCGCTAAGAGGGTACTAGTGGAAAAAGGAATGTCTTCAAATATAAACTACACAGAATCATTCGGTGAAACTTCTTTCTGATCTGTGCATTCAGCTAACAGAGTTAAACCATACTTTTGATTGAGCAGATCTGAACACTCTTTCTGTAGAAAATGCAACTGGACATTTGGAGCGCTAAGAGCGTAGTAGTGGAAAAAGGAATATATTCAAATATAAACTACACAGAAGCATTCTGTGAAACTTCTTTCTGATCTGAGCATTCAGCTAACAGAGTTAAACCATACTTTTGATTGAGCAGTTTTGAAACACTCTGTCTGTAGAAAATGCAACTGGACATTCGTAGCGCTAAGTGGGTAATAGTGGAAAAAAGAATATGATCAAATATAAACTACACAGAAGCATTGTATGAAACTTCTTTCTCTTCTGTGCATTCAACTAACAGAGTTGAACCTTACTTTTGATTGAGCCGTTCTGAAACACTCTTTCTGTAGAAACTGCAATTGGACATTCTGAGCGCTAAGAGGCCTATATTGGGAAAAAAAATGTCTACAAATAAAAACTACACAGAAGAATTGTGTGAAACATCTTTATGTTCTGTTTGTTCAACTAAAAGAGTTGAACCTTAGTTTTGATTGAGCCGTTCTGAAACACTCTTTCTGTAGAAAATGCAAGTGGAGATTCGGAGCGCTAAGAGGGTAATAGTGGAAAAAGGAATGTCTCCAAATATAAACTACACAGAATCATTCGGTGAAACTTCTTTCTGATCTGTGCATTCAGCTAACAGAGTTAAACCATACTTTTGATTGAGCAGATCTGAACACTCTTTCTGTAGAAAATGCAACTGGACATTTGGAGCGCTAAGAGAGTAGTAGTGGAAAAAGGAATATATTCAAATATAAACTACACAGAAGCATTCTGTGAAACTTCTTTCTGATCTGAGCATTCAGCTAACAGAGTTAAACCATACTTTTGATTGAGCAGTTTTGAAACACTCTGTCTGTAGAAAATGCAACTGGACATTCGTAGCGCTAAGTGGGTAATAGTGGAAAAAAGAATATGTTCAAATATAAACTACACAGAAGCATTGTATGACACTTCTTTATGATCTGTGCATTCAACTAACAGAGTTGAACCTTACTTTTGATTGAGCCTTTCTGAAACACTCTTTCTGTGGAAACTGCAATTGGACATTCTGAGCGCTAAGAAGCCTCTATTGGGAAAAATAATATCTTCAAATAAAAACTACACAGAAGCATTGTGTGAAACTTATTTCTGATATGTTCATTAAGCTAACAGAGTTAAACCATACTTTTGATTGCGCAGTTCTGAACACTCTTTCTGTAGAAAATGCAAGTGGACATTCGGAGCGCTAAGAGGGTAATAGTGGAAAAAGGAATATATTCAAATATAAACTACACAGAAGCATTGTATGACACTTCTTTATGTTCTGTGCATTCAACTAACAGAGTTGAACCTTACTTTTGATTGAGCCTTTCTGAAACACTCTTTCTGTGGAAACTGCAATTGGACATTCTGAGCGCTAAGAAGCCTCTATTGGGAAAAATAATATCTTCAAATAAAAACTACACAGAAGCATTGTGTTAAACTTATTTCTGATATTTTCATTAAGCTAACAGAGTTAAACCATACTTTTGATTGCGCAGTTCTGAACACTCTTTCTGTAGAAAATGCAAGTGGACATTCGTAGCGCTAAGAGGGTAATAGTGGAAAAAGGAATATATTCAAATATAAACTACACAGTGGCATTCTGTGAAAATTCTATCTGTTCTGTGCATTCAACTAACAGAGTTGAACCTTACTTTTGATTGAGCCGTTCTGAAACACTCTTTCTGTAGAAACTGCAATTGGACATGCTAAGCGCTAAGAGGCCTACATTGGGAAAAAGAATATCTTCAAATAAAAACTACACAGATGCATTCTGTGAAACTTATTTCTGATCTGTAAATTCAGTTAACAGAGATAAAACATATTTTTGATTGAGCAGTTATGAAACACTCTTTTTGTAGAAAATGCAAGTGGAGATTCGGAGCGCTAAGAGGGTACTAGTGGAAAAAGGAATGTCTTCAAATATAAACTACACAGAATCATTCGGTGAAACTTCTTTCTGATCTGTGCATTCAGCTAACAGAGTTAAACCATACTTTTGATTGAGCAGATCTGAACACTCTTTCTGTAGAAAATGCAACTGGACCTTTGGAGCGCTAAGAGCGTAGTAGTGGAAAAAGGAATATATTCAAATATAAACTACACAGACGCATTCTGTGAAACTTCTTTCTGATCTGAGCATTCAGCTAACAGAGTTAAACCATACTTTTGATTGAGCAGTTTTGAAACACTCTGTCTGTAGAAAATGCAACTGGACATTCGTAGCGCTAAGTGGGTAATAGTGGAAAAAAGAATATGATCAAATATAAACTACACAGAAGCATTGTATGAAACTTCTTTCTGTTCTGTGCATTCAACTAACAGAGTTGAACCTTACTTTTGATTGAGCCGTTCTGAAACACTCTTTCTGTAGAAACTGCAATTGGACATTCTGAGCGCTAAGAGGCCTATATTGGGAAAAAAAATGTCTACAAATAAAAACTACACAGAAGAATTGTGTGAAACATCTTTATGTTCTGTTTGTTCAACTAAAAGAGTTGAACCTTAGTTTTGATTGAGCCGTTCTGAATCACTCTTTCTGTAGAAAATGCAAGTGGAGATTCGGAGCGCTAAGAGGGTAATAGTGGAAAAAGGAATGTCTCCAAATATAAACTACACAGAATCATTCGGTGAAACTTCTTTCTGATCTGTGCATTCAGCTAACAGAGTTAAACCATACTTTTGATTGAGCAGATCTGAACACTCTTTCTGTAGAAAATGCAACTGGACATTTGGAGCGCTAAGAGAGTAGTAGTGGAAAAAGGAATATATTCAAATATAAACTACACAGAAGCATTCTGTGAAACTTCTTTCTCATCAGAGCATTCAGCTAAGAGAGTTGAACCATACTTTTGATTGAGCAGTTTTGAAACACTCTGTCTGTAGAAAATGCAACTGGACATTCGTAGCGCTAAGTGGGTAATAGTGGAAAAAAGAATATGTTCAAATATAAACTACACAGAAGCATTGTATGACACTTCTTTATGATCTGTGCATTCAACTAACAGAGTTGAACCTTACTTTTGATTGAGCCTTTCTGAAACACTCTTTCTGTGGAAACTGCAATTGGACATTCTGAGCGCTAAGAAGCCTCTATTGGGAAAAATAATATCTTCAAATAAAAACTACACAGAAGCATTGTGTGAAACTTATTTCTGATATGTTCATTAAGCTAACAGAGTTAAACCATACTTTTGATTGCGCAGTTCTGAACACTCTTTCTGTAGAAAATGCAAGTGTACATTCGGAGCGCTAAGAGGGTAATAGTGGAAAAAGGAATATATTCAAATATAAACTACACAGTAGCATTCTGTGAAAATTCTATCTGTTCTGTGCATTCAACTAACAGAGTTGAACCTTACTTTTGATTGAGCCGTTCTGAAACACTCTTTCTGTAGAAACTGCAATTGGACATGCTAAGCGCTAAGAGGCCTACATTGGGAAAAAGAATATCTTCAAATAAAAACTACACAGATGCATTCTGTGAAACTTATTTCTGATCTGTAAATTCAGTTAACAGAGATAAAACATATTTTTGATTGAGCAGTTATGAAACACTCTTTTTGTAGAAAATGCAAGTGGAGATTCGGAGCGCTAAGAGGGTACTAGAGGAAAAAGGAATGTCTTCAAATATAAACTACACAGAATCATTCGGTGAAACTTCTTTCTGATCTGTGCATTCAGCTAACAGAGTTAAACCATACTTTTGATTGAGCAGATCTGAACACTCTTTCTGTAGAAAATGCAACTGGACATTTGGAGCGCTAAGAGCGTAGTAGTGGAAAAAGGAATATATTCAAATATAAACTACACAGAAGCATTCTGTGAAACTTCTTTCTGATCTGAGCATTCAGCTAACAGAGTTAAACCATACTTTTGATTGAGCCGTTTTGAAACACTCTGTCTGTAGAAAATGCAACTGGACATTCGTAGCGCTAAGTGGGTAATAGTGGAAAAAAGAATATGTTCAAATATAAACTACACAGAAGCATTGTATGAAACTTCTTTCTGTTCTGTGCATTCAACTAACAGAGTTGAACCTTACTTTTGATTGAGCCGTTCTGAAACACTCTTTCTGTAGAAACTGCAATTGGACATTCTGAGCGCTAAGAGGCCTATATTGGGAAAAAGAATGTCTACAAATAAAAACTACACAGAAGAATTGTGTGAAACTTCTTTCTGTTCTGTTTGTTCAACTAAAAGAGTTGAACCTTAGTTTTGATTGAGCAGTTCTGAAACACTCTTTCTGTAGAAAATGCAAGTGGAGATTCGGAGCGCTAAGAGGGTAATAGTGGAAAAAGGAATGTCTAAAATATAAACTACACAGAATCATTCGGTGAAACTTCTTTCTGATCTGTGCATTCAGCTAACAGAGTTAAACCATACTTTTGATTGAGCAGATCTGAACACTCTTTCTGTAGAAAATGCAACTGGACATTTGGAGCGCTAAGAGAGTAGTAGTGGAAAAAGGAATATATTCAAATATAAACTACACAGAAGCATTCTGTGAAACTTCTTTCTGATCTGAGCATTCAGCTAACAGAGTTAAACCATACTTTTGATTGAGCAGTTTTGAAACACTCTGTCTGTAGAAAATGCAACTGGACATTCGTAGCGCTAAGTGGGTAATAGTGGAAAAAAGAATATGTTCAAATATAAACTACACAGAAGCATTGTATGACACTTCTTTATGTTCTGTGCATTCAACTAACAGAGTTGAACCATACTTTTGATTGAGCCTTTCTGAAACACTCTTTCTGTGGAAACTGCAATTGGACATTCTGAGCGCTAAGAAGCCTCTATTGGGAAAAATAATATCTTCAAATAAAAACTACACAGAAGCATTGTGTTAAACTTATTTCTGATATGTTCATTAAGCTAACAGAGTTAAACCATACTTTTGATTGCGCAGTTCTGAACACTCTTTCTGTAGAAAATGCAAGTGGACATTCGGAGCGCTAAGAGGGTAATAGTGGAAAAAGGAATATATTCAAATATAAACTACACAGTAGCATTCTGTGAAAATTCTATCTGTTCTGTGCATTCAACTAACAGAGTTGAACCTTACTTTTGATTGAGCCGTTCTGAAACACTCTTTCTGTAGAAACTGCAATTGGACATGCTAAGCGCTAAGAGGCCTACATTGTTAAAAAGAATATCTTCAAATAAAAACTACACAGATGCATTCTGTGAAACTTATTTCTGATCTGTAAATTCAGTTAACAGAGATAAAACATATTTTTGATTGAGCAGTTATGAAACTCTCTTTTTGTAGAAAATGCAAGTGGAGATTCGGAGCGCTAAGAGGGTACTAGTGGAAAAAGGAATGTCTTCAAATATAAACTACACAGAATCATTCGGTGAAACTTCTTTCTGATCTATGCATTCAGCTAACAGAGTTAAACCATACTTTTGATTGAGCAGATCTGAACACTCTTTCTGTAGAAAATGCAACTGGACATTTGGAGCGCTAAGAGCGTAGTAGTGGAAAAAGGAATATATTCAAATATAAACTACACAGAAGCATTCTGTGAAACTTCTTTCTGATCTGAGCATTCAGCTAACAGAGTTAAACCATACTTTTGATTGAGCAGTTTTGAAACACTCTGTCTGTAGAAAATGCAACTGGACATTCGTAGCGCTAAGTGGGTAATAGTGGAAAAAAGAATATGTTCAAATATAAACTACACAGAAGCATTGTATGAAACTTCTTTCTGTTCTGTGCATTCAATTAACAGAGTTGAACCTTACTTTTGATTGAGCCGTTCTGAAACACTCTTTCTGTAGAAACTGCAATTGGACATTCTGAGCGCTAAGAGGCCTATATTGGGAAAAAGAATGTCTACAAATAAAAACTACACAGAAGAATTGTGTGAAACTTCTTTCTGTTCTGTTTGTTCAACTAAAAGAGTTGAACCTTAGTTTTGATTGAGCCGTTCTGAAACACTCTTTCTGTAGAAAATGCAAGTGGAGATTCGGAGCGCTAAGAGGGTAATAGTGGAAAAAGGAATGTCTCCAAATATAAACTACACAGAATCATTCGGTGAAACTTCTTTCTGATCTGTGCATTCAGCTAACAGAGTTAAACCATACTTTTGATTGAGCAGATCTGAACACTCTTTCTGTAGAAAATGCAACTGGACATTTGGAGCGCTAAGAGAGTAGTAGTGGAAAAAGGAATATATTCAAATATAAACTACACAGAAGCATTCTGTGAAACTTCTTTCTGATCTGAGCATTCAGCTAACAGAGTTAAACCATACTTTTGATTGAGCAGTTTTGAAACACTCTGTCTGTAGAAAATGCAACTGGACATTCATAGCGCTAAGTGGGTAATAGTGGAAAAAAGAATATGTTCAAATGTAAACTACACAGAAGCATTGTATGACACTTCTTTATGTTCTGTGCATTCAACTAACAGAGTTGAACCTTACTTTTGATTGAGCCTTTCTGAAACACTCTTTCTGTAGAAACTGCAATTGGACATGCTGAGCGCTAAGAGGCCTACATTGGGAAAAAGAATATCTTCAAATAAAAACTACACAGATGCATTCTGTGAAACTTATTTCTGATCTGTAAATTCAGTTAACAGAGATAAAACATATTTTTGATTGAGCAGTTATGAAACACACTTTTTGTAGAAAATGAAAGTGGAGATTCGGAGCGCTAAGAGGGTAATTGTGGAAAAAGGAATGTCTTCAAATATAAACTACACAGAATCATTCGGTGAAACTTCTTTCTGATCTGTGCATTCAGCTAACAGAGTTAAACCATACTTTTGATTGAGCAGATCTGAACACTCTTTCTGTAGAAAATGCAACTGGACATTTGGAGCGCTAAGAGAGTAGTAGTGGAAAAAGGAATATATTCAAATATAAACTTCACAGAAGCATTCTGTGAAACTTCTTTCTGATCTGAGCATTCAGCTAACAGAGTTAAACCATACTTTTGATTGAGCAGTTTTGAAACACTCTGTCTGTAGAAAATGCAACTGGACATTCGTAGCGCTAAGTGGGTAATAGTGGAAAAAAGAATATGTTCAAATATAAACTACACAGAAACATTGTATGAAACTTCTTTCTGTTGTGTGCATTCAACTAACAGAGTTGAACCTTACTTTTGATTGAGCCGTTCTGAAACACTCTTTCTGTAGAAACTGCAATTGGACATTCTGAGCGCTAAGAGGCCTATATTGGGAAAAAGAATGTCTACAAATAAAAACTACACAGAAGAATTGTGTGAAACTTCTTTCTGTTCTGTTTGTTCAACTAAAAGAGTTGAACCTTAGTTTTGATTGAGCCGTTCTGAAACACTCTTTCTGTAGAAAATGCAAGTGGAGTTTCGGAGCGCTAAGAGGGTAATAGTGGAAAAAGGAATGTCTCCAAATATAAACTACACAGAATCATTCGGTGAAACTTCTTTCTGATCTGTGCATTCAGCTAACAGAGTTAAACCATACTTTTGATTGAGCAGATCTGAACACTCTTTCTGTAGAAAATGCAACTGGACATTTCGAGCGCTAAGAGAGTAGTAGTGGAAAAAGGAATATATTCAAATATAAACTACACAGAAGCATTCTGTGAAACTTCTTTCTGATCTGAGCATTCAGCTAACAGAGTTAAACCATACTTTTGATTGAGCAGTTTTGAAACACTCTGTCTGTAGAAAATGCAACTGGACATTCGTAGCGCTAAGTGGGTAATAGTGGAAAAAAGAATATGTTCAAATGTAAACTACACAGAAGCATTGTATGACACTTCTTTATGTTCTGTGCATTCAACAAACAGAGTTGAACCTTACTTTTGATTGAGCCTTTCTGAAACACTCTTTCTGTAGAAACTGCAATTGGACATTCTGAGCGCTAAGAAGCCTCTATTGGGAAAAGTAATATCTTCAAATAAAAACTACACAGAAGCATTGTGTGAAACTTATTTCTGATATGTTCATTAAGCTAACAGAGTTAAACCATACTTTTGATTGCGCAGTTCTGAACACTCTTTCTGTAGAAAATGCAAGTGGACATTCGGAGCGCTAAGAGGGTAATAGTGGAAAAAGGAATATATTCAAATATAAACTACACAGTAGCATTCTGTGAAAATACTTTCTGTTCTGTGCATTCAACTAACAGAATTGAACCTTACTTTTGATTGAGCCGTTCTGAAACACTCTTTCTGTAGAAACTGCAATTGGACATGCTAAGCGCTAAGAGGCCTACATTGGGAAAAAGAATATCTTCAAATAAAAACTACACAGATGCATTCTGTGAAACTTATTTCTGATCTGTAAATTCAGTTAACAGAGATAAAACATATTTTTGATTGAGCAGTTATGAAACACTCTTTTTGTAGAAAATGCAAGTGGAGATTCGGAGCGCTAAGAGGGTACTAGTGGAAAAAGGAATGTCTTCAAATATAAACTACACAGAATCATTCGATGAAACTTCTTTCTGATCTGTGCATTCAGCTAACAGAGTTAAACCATACTTTTGATTGAGCAGTTTTGAAACACTCTGTCTGTAGAAAATGCAACTGGACATTCGTAGCGCTAAGTGGGTAATAGTGGAAAAAAGAATATGATCAAATATAAACTACACAGAAGCATTGTATGAAACTTCTTTCTGTTCTGTGCATTCAACTAACAGAGTTGAACCTTACTTTTGATTGAGCCGTTCTGAAACACTCTTTCTGTAGAAACTGCAATTGGACATTCTGAGCGCTAAGAGGCCTATATTGGGAAAAAAAATGTCTACAAATAAAAACTACACAGAAGAATTGTGTGAAACATCTTTATGTTCTGTTTGTTCAACTAAAAGAGTTGAACCTTAGTTTTGATTGAGCCGTTCTGAATCACTCTTTCTGTAGAAAATGCAAGTGGAGATTCGGAGCGCTAAGAGGGTAATAGTGGAAAAAGGAATGTCTCCAAATATAAACTACACAGAATCATTCGGTGAAACTACTTTCTGATCTGTGCATTCAGCTAACAGAGTTAAACCATACTTTTGATTGAGCAGATCTGAACACTCTTTCTGTAGAAAATGCAACTGGACATTTGGAGCGCTAAGAGAGTAGTAGTGGAAAAAGGAATATATTCAAATATAAACTACACAGAAGCATTCTGTGAAACTTCTTTCTGATCTGAGCATTCAGCTAACAGAGTTAAACCATACTTTTGATTGAGCAGTTTTGAAACACTCTGTCTGTAGAAAATGCAACTGGACATTCGTAGCGCTAAGAGGGTAATAGTGGAAAAAAGAATATGTTCAAATATAAACTACACAGAAGCATTGTATGACACTTCTTTATGTTCTGTGCATTCAACTAACAGAGTTGAACCTTACTTTTGATTGAGCCTTTCTGAAACACTCTTTCTGTGGAAACTGCAATTGGACATTGTGAGCGCTAAGAAGCCTCTATTGGGAAAAATAATATCTTCAAATAAAAACTACACAGAAGCATTGTGTTAAACTTATTTCTGATATGTTCATTAAGCTAACAGAGTTAAACCATACTTTTGATTGCGCAGTTCTGAACACTCTTTCTGTAGAAAATGCAAGTGGACATTCGGAGCGCTAAGAGGGTAATAGTGGAAAAAGGAATATATTCAAATATAAACTACACAGTAGCATTCTGTGAAAATTCTATCTGTTCTGTGCATTCAACTAACAGAGTTGAACCTTACTTTTGATTGAGCCGTTCTGAAACACTCTTTCTGTAGAAACTGCAATTGGACATGCTAAGCGCTAAGAGGCCTACATTGGGAAAAAGAATATCTTCAAATAAAAACTACACAGATGCATTCTGTGAAACTTATTTCTGATCTGTAAATTCAGTTAACAGAGATAAAACATATTTTTGATTGAGCAGTTATGAAACACTCTTTTTGTAGAAAATGGAAGTGGAGATTCGGAGCGCTAAGAGGGTACTAGTGGAAAAAGGAATGTCTTCAAATATAAACTACACAGAATCATTCGGTGAAACTTCTTTCTGATCTATGCATTCAGCTAACAGAGTTAAACCATACTTTTGATTGAGCAGATCTGAACACTCTTTCTGTAGAAAATGCAACTGGACATTTGGAGCGCTAAGAGCGTAGTAGTGGAAAAAGGAATATATTCAAATATAAACTACACAGAAGCATTCTGTGAAACTTCTTTCTGATCTGAGCATTCAGCTAACAGAGTTAAACCATACTTTTGATTGAGCAGTTTTGAAACACTCTGTCTGTAGAAAATGCAACTGGACATTCGTAGCGCTAAGTGGGTAATAGTGGAAAAAAGAATATGTTCAAATATAAACTACACAGAAGCATTGTATGAAACTTCTTTCTGTTCTGTGCATTCAATTAACAGAGTTGAACCTTACTTTTGATTGAGCCGTTCTGAAACACTCTTTCTGTAGAAACTGCAATTGGACATTCTGAGCGCTAAGAGGCCTATATTGGGAAAAAGAATGTCTACAAATAAAAACTACACAGAAGAATTGTGTGAAACTTCTTTCTGTTCTGTTTGTTCAACTAAAAGAGTTGAACCTTAGTTTTGATTGAGCCGTTCTGAAACACTCTTTCTGTAGAAAATGCAAGTGGAGATTCGGAGCGCTAAGAGGGTAATAGTGGAAAAGGGAATGTCTCCAAATATAAACTACACAGAATCATTCGGTGAAACTTCTTTCTGATCTGTGCATTCAGCTAACAGAGTTAAACCATACTTTTGATTGAGCAGATCTGAACACTCTTTCTGTAGAAAATGCAACTGGACATTTGGAGCGCTAAGAGAGTAGTAGTGGAAAAAGGAATATATTCAAATATAAACTACACAGAAGCATTCTGTGAAACTTCTTTCTGATCTGAGCATTCAGCTAACAGAGTTAAACCATACTTTTGATTGAGCAGTTTTGAAACACTCTGTCTGTAGAAAATGCAACTGGACATTCGTAGCGCTAAGTGGGTAATAGTGGAAAAAAGAATATGTTCATATGTAAACTACACAGAAGCATTGTATGACACTTCTTTATGTTCTGTGCATTCAACTAACAGAGTTGAACCTTACTTTTGATTGAGCCTTTCTGAAACACTCTTTCTGTAGAAACTGCAATTGGACATGCTGAGCGCTAAGAGGCCTACATTGGGAAAAAGAATATCTTCAAATAAAAACTACACAGATGCATTCTGTGAAACTTATTTCTGATCTGTAAATTCAGTTAACAGAGATAAAACATATTTTTGATTGAGCAGTTATGAAACACTCTTTTTGTAGAAAATGAAAGTGGAGATTCGGAGCGCTAAGAGGGTAATTGTGGAAAAAGGAATGTCTTCAAATATAAACTACACAGAATCATTCGGTGAAACTTCTTTCTGATCTGTGCATTCAGCTAACAGAGTTAAACCATACTTTTGATTGAGCAGATCTGAACACTCTTTCTGTAGAAAATGCAACTGGACATTTGGAGCGCTAAGAGAGTAGTAGTGGAAAAAGGAATATATTCAAATATAAACTTCACAGAAGCATTCTGTGAAACTTCTTTCTGATCTGAGCATTCAGCTAACAGAGTTAAACCATACTTTTGATTGAGCAGTTTTGAAACACTCTGTCTGTAGAAAATGCAACTGGACATTCGTAGCGCTAAGTGGGTAATAGTGGAAAAAAGAATATGTTCAAATATAAACTACACAGAAACATTGTATGAAACTTCTTTCTGTTGTGTGCATTCAACTAACAGAGTTGAACCTTACTTTTGATTGAGCCGTTCTGAAACACTCTTTCTGTAGAAATTGCAATTGGACATTCTGAGCGCTAAGAGGCCTATATTGGGAAAAAGAATGTCTACAAATAAAAACTACACAGAAGAATTGTGTGAAACTTCTTTCTGTTCTGTTTGTTCAACTAAAAGAGTTGAACCTTAGTTTTGATTGAGCCGTTCTGAAACACTCTTTCTGTAGAAAATGCAAGTGGAGATTCGGAGCGCTAAGAGGGTAATAGTGGAAAAAGGAATGTCTTAAAATATAAACTACACAGAATCATTCGGTGAAACTTCTTTCTGATCTGTGCATTCAGCTAACAGAGTTAAACCATACTTTTGATTGAGCAGATCTGAACACTCTTTCTGTAGAAAATACAACTGGACATTTGGAGCGCTAAGAGTGTAGTAGTGGAAAAAGGAATATATTCAAATATAAACTACACAGAAGCATTCTGTGAAACTTCTTTCTGATCTGAGCATTCAGCTAACAGAGTTAAACCATACTTTTGATTGAGCAGTTTTGAAACACTCTGTCTGTAGAAAATGCAACTGGACATTCGTAGCGCTAAGTGGGTAATAGTGGAAAAAAGTATATGTTCAAATGTAAACTACACAGAAGCATTGTATGACACTTCTTTATGTTCTGTGCATTCAACTAACAGAGTTGAACCTTACTTTTGATTGAGCCTTTCTGAAACACTCTTTCTGTAGAAACTGCAATTGGACATTCTGAGCGCTAAGAGGCCTCTATTGGGAAAAATAATATCTTCAAATAAAAACTAGACAGAAGCATAGTGTGAAACTTATTTCTGATATGTTCATTAAGCTAACAGAGTTAAACCATACTTTTGATTGCGCAGTTCTGAACACTCTTTCTGTAGAAAATGCAAGTGGACATTCGGAGCGCTAAGAGGGTAATAGTGGAAAAAGGAATATATTCAAATATAAACTACACAGTAGCATTCTGTGAAAACACTTTCTGTTCTGCGCATTCAACTAACAGAGTTGAACCTTACTTTTGATTGAGCCGTTCTGAAACACTCTTTCTGTAGAAACTGCAATTGGACATGCTAAGCGCTAAGAGGCCTACATTGGGAAAAAGAATATCTTCAAATAAAAACTACACAGATGCATTCTGTGAAACTTATTTCTGATCTGTAAATTCAGTTAACAGAGATAAAACATATTTTTGATTGAGCAGTTATGAAACACTCTTTTTGTAGAAAATGCAAGTGGAGATTCGGAGCGCTAAGAGGGTACTAGTGGAAAAAGGAATGTCTTAAAATATAAACTACACAGAATCATTCGGTGAAACTTCTTTCTGATCTGTGCATTCAGCTAACAGAGTTAAACCATACTTTTGATTGAGCAGATCTGAACACTCTTTCTGTAGAAAATGCAACTGGACATTTGGAGCGCTAAGAGCGTAGTAGTGGAAAAAGGAATATATTCAAATATAAACTACACAGAAGCATTCTGTGAAACTTCTTTCTGATCTGAGCATTCAGCTAACAGAGTTAAACCATACTTTTGATTGAGCAGTTTTGAAACACTCTGTCTGTAGAAAATGCAACTGGACATTCGTAGCGCTAAGTGGGTAATAGTGGAAAAAAGAATATGTTCAAATATAAACTACACAGAAGCATTGTATGAAACTTCTTTCTGTTCTGTGCATTCAACTAACAGAGTTGAACCTTACTTTTGATTGAGCCGTTCTGAAACACTCTTTCTGTAGAAACTGCAATTGGACATTCTGAGCGCTAAGAGGCCTATATTGGGAAAAAGAATGTCTACAAATAAAAACTACACAGAAGAATTGTGTGAAACTTCTTTCTGTTCTGTTTGTTCAACTAAAAGAGTTGAACCTTAGTTTTGATTGAGCCATTCTGAAACACTCTTTCTGTAGAAAATGCAAGTGGAGATTCGGAGCGCTAAGAGGGTAATAGTGGAAAAAGGAATGTCTCCAAATATAAACTACACAGAATCATTCGGTGAAACTTCTTTCTGATCTGTGCATTCAGCTAACAGAGTTAAACCATACTTTTGATTGAGCAGATCTGAACACTCTTTCTGTAGAAAATGCAACTGGACATTTGGAGCGCTAAGAGAGTAGTAGTGGAAAAAGGAATATATTCAAATATAAACTACACAGAAGCATTCTGTGAAACTTCTTTCTGATCTGAGCATTCAGCTAACAGAGTTAAACCATACTTTTGATTGAGCAGTTTTGAAACACTCTGTCTGTAGAAAATGCAACTGGACATTCGTAGCGCTAAGTGGGTAATAGTGGAAAAAAGTATATGTTCAAATGTAAACTACACAGAAGCATTGTATGACACTTCTTTATGTTCTGTGCATTCAACTAACAGAGTTGAACCTTACTTTTGATTGAGCCTTTCTGAAACACTCTTTCTGTAGAAACTGCAATTGGACATTCTGAGCGCTAAGAGGCCTCTAATGGGAAAAATAATATCTTCAAATAAAAACTAGACAGAAGCATAGTGTGAAACTTATTTCTGATATGTTCATTAAGCTAACAGAGTTAAACCATACTTTTGATTGCGCAGTTCTGAACACTCTTTCTGTAGAAAATGCAAGTGGACATTCGGAGCGCTAAGAGGGTAATAGTGGAAAAAGGAATATATTCAAATATAAACTACACAGTAGCATTCTGTGAAAACACTTTCTGTTCTGCGCATTCAACTAACAGAGTTGAACCTTACTTTTGATTGAGCCGTTCTGAAACACTCTTTCTGTAGAAACTGCAATTGGACATGCTAAGCGCTAAGAGGCCTACATTGGGAAAAAGAATATCTTCAAATAAAAACTACACAGATGCATTCTGTGAAACTTATTTCTGATCTGTAAATTCAGTTAACAGAGATAAAACATATTTTTGATTGAGCAGTTATGAAACACTCTTTTTGTAGAAAATGCAATTGGAGATTCGGAGCGCTAAGAGGGTACTAGTGGAAAAAGGAATGTCTTAAAATATAAACTACACAGAATCATTCGGTGAAACTTCTTTCTGATCTGTGCATTCAGCTAACAGAGTTAAACCATACTTTTGATTGAGCAGATCTGAACACTCTTTCTGTAGAAAATGCAACTGGACATTTGGAGCACTAAGAGCGTAGTAGTGGAAAAAGGAATATATTCAAATATAAACTACACAGAAGCATTCTGTGAAACTTCTTTCTGATCTGAGCATTCAGCTAACAGAGTTAAACCATACTTTTGATTGAGCAGTTTTGAAACACTCTGTCTGTAGAAAATGCAACTGGACATTCGTAGCGCTAAGTGGGTAATAGTGGAAAAAAGAATATGTTCAAATATAAACTACACAGAAGCATTGTATGAAACTTCTTTCTGTTCTGTGCATTCAACTAACAGAGTTGAACCTTACTTTTGATTGAGCCGTTCTGAAACACTCTTTCTGTAGAAACTGCAATTGGACATTCTGAGCGCTAAGAGGCCTATATTGGGAAAAAGAATGTCTACAAATAAAAACTACACAGAAGAATTGTGTGAAACTTCTTTCTGTTCTGTTTGTTCAACTAAAAGAGTTGAACCTTAGTTTTGATTGAGCCATTCTGAAACACTCTTTCTGTAGAAAATGCAAGTGGAGATTCGGAGCGCTAAGAGGGTAATAGTGGAAAAAGGAATGTCTCCAAATATAAACTACACAGAATCATTCGGTGAAACTTCTTTCTGATCTGTGCATTCAGCTAACAGAGTTAAACCATACTTTTGATTGAGCAGGTCTGAACACTCTTTCTGTAGAAAATGCAACTGGACATTTGGAGCGCTAAGAGAGTAGTAGTGGAAAAAGGAATATATTCAAATATAAACTACACAGAAGCATTCTGTGAAACTTCTTTCTGATCTGAGCATTCAGCTAACAGAGTTAAACCATACTTTTGATTGAGCAGTTTTGAAACACTCTGTCTGTAGAAAATGCAACTGGACATTCGTAGCGCTAAGTGGGTAATAGTGGAAAAAAGTATATGTTCAAATGTAAACTACACAGAAGCATTGTATGACACTTCTTTATGTTCTGTGCATTCAACTAACAGAGTTGAACCTTACTTTTGATTGAGCCTTTCTGAAACACTCTTTCTGTAGAAACTGCAATTGGACATTCTGAGCGCTAAGAGGCCTCTATTGGGAAAAATAATATCTTCAAATAAAAACTACACAGAAGCATTGTGTGAAACTTATTTCTGATATGTTCATTAAGCTAACAGAGTTAAACCATACTTTTGATTGCGCAGTTCTGAACACTCTTTCTGTAGAAAATGCAAGTGGACATTCGGAGCGCTAAGAGGGTAATAGTGGAAAAAGGAATATATTCAAATATAAACTACACAGTAGCATTCTGTGAAAACACTTTCTGTTCTGCGCATTCAACTAACAGAGTTGAACCTTACTTTTGATTGAGCCGTTCTGAAACACTCTTTCTGTAGAAACTGCAATTGGACATGCTAAGCGCTAAGAGGCCTACATTGGGAAAAAGAATATCTTCAAATAAAAACTACACAGATGCATTCTGTGAAACTTATTTCTGATCTGTAAATTCAGTTAACAGAGATAAAACATATTTTTGATTGAGCAGTTATGAAACACTCTTTTTGTAGAAAATGCAAGTGGAGATTCGGAGCGCTAAGAGGGTACTAGTGGAAAAAGGAATGTCTTAAAATATAAACTACACAGAATCATTCGGTGAAACTTCTTTCTGATCTGTGCATTCAGCTAACAGAGTTAAACCATACTTTTGATTGAGCAGATCTGAACACTCTTTCTGTAGAAAATGCAACTGGACATTTGTAGCGCTAAGAGCGTAGTAGTGGAAAAAGGAATATATTCAAATATAAACTACACAGAAGCATTCTGTGAAACTTCTTTCTGATCTGAGCATTCAGCTAACAGAGTTAAACCATACTTTTGATTGAACAGTTTTGAAACACTCTGTCTGTAGAAAATGCAACTGGACATTCGTAGCGCTAAGTGGGTAATAGTGGAAAAAAGAATATGTTCAAATATAAACTACACAGAAGCATTGTATGAAACTTCTTTCTGTTCTGTGCATTCAACTAACAGAGTTGAACCTTACATTTGATTGAGCCGTTCTGAAACACTCTTTCTGTAGAAACTGCAATTGGACATTCTGAGCGCTAAGAGGCCTATATTGGGAAAAAGAATGTCTACAAATAAAAACTACACAGAAGAATTGTGTGAAACTTCTTTCTGTTCTGTTTGTTCAACTAAAGAGTTGAACCTTAGTTTTGATTGAGCCGTTCTGAAATACTCTTTCTGTAGAAAATGCAAGTGGAGATTCGGAGCGCTAAGAGGGTAATAGTGGAAAAAGGAATGTCTCCAAATATAAACTACACAGAATCATTCTGTGAAACTTCTTTCTGATCTGTGCATTAGGCTAACAGAGTTAAACCATACTTTTGATTGAGCAGACCTGAACACTCTTTCTGTAGAAAATGCAACTGGACATTTGGAGCGCTAAGAGCGTAGTAGTGGAAAAAGGAATATATTCAAATATAAACAACACAGAAGCATTCTGTGAAACTTCTTCCTGATCTGAGCATTCAGCTAACAGAGTTAAACCATACTTTTGATTGAGCAGTTTTGAAACACTCTGTCTGTAGAAAATGCAACGGGACATTCGTAGCGCTAAGTGGGTAATAGTGGAAAAAAGAATATGTTCAAATATAAACTACACAGAAGCATTGTATGAAACTTCTTTATGTTCTGTGCATTCAACTAACAGAGTGGAACCTTACTTTTGATTGAGCCTTTCTGAAACACTCTTTCTGTAGAAACTGCAATTGGACATTCTGAGCGCTAAGAGGCCTCTATTGGGAAAAATAATATCTTCAAATAAAAACTAGACAGAAGCATAGTGTGAAACTTATTTCTGATATGTTCATTAAGCTAACAGAGTTAAACCATACTTTTGATTGCGCAGTTCTGAACACTCTTTCTGTAGAAAATGCAAGTGGACATTCGGAGCGCTAAGAGGGTAATAGTGGAAAAAGGAATATATTCAAATATAAACTACACAGTAGCATTCTGTGAAAACACTTTCTGTTCTGCGCATTCAACCAACAGAGTTGAACCTTACTTTTGATTGAGCCGTTCTGAAACACTCTTTCTGTAGAAACTGCAATTGGACATGCTAAGCGCTAAGAGGCCTACATTGGGAAAAAGAATATCTTCAAATAAAAACTACACAGATGCATTCTGTGAAACTTATTTCTGATCTGTAAATTCAGTTAACAGAGATAAAACATATTTTTGATTGAGCAGTTATGAAACACTCTTTTTGTAGAAAATACAAGTGGAGATTCGGAGCGCTAAGAGGGTACTAGTGGAAAAAGGAATGTCTTAAAATATAAACTACACAGAATCATTCGGTGAAACTTCTTTCTGATCTGTGCATTCAGCTAACAGAGTTAAACCATACTTTTGATTGAGCAGATCTGAACACTCTTTCTGTAGAAAATGCAACTGGACATTTGGAGCGCTAAGAGCGTAGTAGTGGAAAAAGGAATATATTCAAATATAAACTACACAGAAGCATTCTGTGAAACTTCTTTCTGATCTGAGCATTCAGCTAACAGAGTTAAACCATACTTTTGATTGAGCAGTTTTGAAACACGCTGTCTGTAGAAAATGCAACTGGACATTCGTAGCGCTAAGTGGGTAATAGTGGAAAAAAGAATATGTTCAAATATAAACTACACAGAAGCATTGTATGAAACTTCTTTCTGTTCTGTGCATTCAACTAACAGAGTTGAACCTTACTTTTGATTGAGCCGTTCTGAAACACTCTTTCTGTAGAAACTGCAATTGGACATTCTGAGCGCTAAGAGGCCTATATTGGGAAAAAGAATGTCTACAAATAAAAACTACACAGAAGAATTGTGTGAAACTTCTTTCTGTTCTGTTTGTTCAACTAAAAGAGTTGAACCTTAGTTTTGATTGAGCCGTTCTGAAATACTCTTTCTGTAGAAAATGCAAGTGGAGATTCGGAGCGCTAAGAGGGTAATAGTGGAAAAAGGAATGTCTCCAAATATAAACTACACAGAATCATTCTGTGAAACTTCTTTCTGATCTGTGCATTAGGCTAACAGAGTTAAACCATACTTTTGATTGAGCAGACCTGAACACTCTTTCTGTAGAAAATGCAACTGGACATTTGGAGCGCTAAGAGAGTAGTAGTGGAAAAAGGAATATATTCAAATATAAACTACACAGAAGCATTCTGTGAAACTTCTTTCTGATCTGAGCATTCAGCTAACAGAGTTAAACCATACTTTTGATTGAGCAGTTTTGAAACACTCTGTCTGTAGAAAATGCAACTGGACATTCGTAGCGCTAAGTGGGTAATAGTGGAAAAAAGTATATGTTCAAATGTAAACTACACAGAAGCATTGTATGACACTTCTTTATGTTCTGTGCATTCAACTAACAGAGTTGAAGCTTACTTTTGATTGAGCCTTTCTGAAACACTCTTTCTGTAGAAACTGCAATTGGACATTCTGAGCGCTAAGAGGCCTCTATTGGGAAAAATAATATCTTCAAATAAAAACTAGACAGAAGCATAGTGTGAAACTTATTTCTGATATGTTCATTAAGCTAACAGAGTTAAACCATACTTTTGATTGCGCAGTTCTGAACACTCTTTCTGTAGAAAATGCAAGTGGACATTCGGAGCGCTAAGAGGGTAATAGTGGAAAAAGGAATATATTCAAATATAAACTACACAGTAGCATTCTGTGAAAACACTTTCTGTTCTGCGCATTCAACTAACAGAGTTGAACCTTACTTTTGATTGAGCCGTTCTGAAACACTCTTTCTGTAGAAACTGCAATTGGACATGCTAAGCGCTAAGAGGCCTACATTGGGAAAAAGAATATCTTCAAATAAAAACTACACAGATGCATTCTGTGAAACTTATTTCTGATCTGTAAATTCAGTTAACAGAGATAAAACATATTTTTGATTGAGCAGTTATGAAACACTCTTTTTGTAGAAAATGCAAGTGGAGATTCGGAGCGCTAAGAGGGTACTAGTGGAAAAAGGAATGTCTTAAAATATAAACTACACAGAATCATTCGGTGAAACTTCTTTCTGATCTGTGCATTCAGCTAACAGAGTTAAACCATACATTTGATTGAGCAGATCTGAACACTCTTTCTGTAGAAAATGCAACTGGACATTTGGAGCGCTAAGAGCGTAGTAGTGGAAAAAGGAATATATTCAAATATAAACTACACAGAAGCATTCTGTGAAACTTCTTTCTGATCTGAGCATTCAGCAAACAGAGTTAAACAATACTTTTGATTGAGCAGTTTTGAAACACTCTGTCTGTAGAAAATGCAACTGGACATTCGTAGCGCTAAGTGGGTAATAGTGGAAAAAAGAATATGTTCAAATATAAACTACACAGAAGCATTGTATGAAACTTCTTTCTGTTCTGTGCATTCAACTAACAGAGTTGAACCTTACTTTTGATTGAGCCGTTCTGAAACACTCTTTCTGTAGAAACTGCAATTGGACATTCTGAGCGCTAAGAGGCCTATATTGGGAAAAAGAATGTCTACAAATAAAAACTACACAGAAGAATTGTGTGAAACTTCTTTCTGTTCTGTTTGTTCAACTAAAAGAGTTGAACCTTAGTTTTGATTGAGCCATTCTGAAACACTCTTTCTGTAGAAAATGCAAGTGGAGATTCGGAGCGCTAAGAGGGTAATAGTGGAAAAGGGAATGTCTCCAAATATAAACTACACAGAATCATTCGGTGAAACTTCTTTCTGATCTGTGCATTCAGCTAACAGAGTTAAACCATACTTTTGATTGAGCAGATCTGAACACTCTTTCTGTAGAAAATGCAACTGGACATTTGGAGCGCTAAGAGAGTAGTAGTGGAAAAAGGAATATATTCAAATATAAACTACACAGAAGCATTCTGTGAAACTTCTTTCTGATCTGAGCATTCAGCTAACAGAGTTAAACCATACTTTTGATTGAGCAGTTTTGAAACACTCTGTCTGTAGAAAATGCAACTGGACATTCGTAGCGCTAAGTGGGTAATAGTGGAAAAAAGTATATGTTCAAATGTAAACTACACAGAAGCATTGTATGACACTTCTTTATGTTCTGTGCATTCAACTAACAGAGTTGAACCTTACTTTTGATTGAGCCTTTCTGAAACACTCTTTCTGTAGAAACTGCAATTGGACATTCTGAGCGCTAAGAGGCCTCTATTGGGAAAAATAATATCTTCAAATAAAAACTAGACAGAAGCATAGTGTGAAACTTATTTCTGATATGTTCATTAAGCTAACAGAGTTAAACCATACTTTTGATTGCGCAGTTCTGAACACTCTTTCTGTAGAAAATGCAAGTGGACATTCGGAGCGCTAAGAGGGTAATAGTGGAAAAAGGAATATATTCAAATATAAACTACACAGTAGCATTCTGTGAAAACACTTTCTGTTCTGCGCATTCAACTAACAGATTTGAACCTTACTTTTGATTGAGCCGTTCTGAAACACTCTTTCTGTAGAAACTGCAATTGGACATGCTAAGCGCTAAGAGGCCTACATTGGGAAAAAGAATATCTTCAAATAAAAACTACACAGATGCATTCTGTGAAACTTATTTCTGATCTGTAAATTCAGTTAACAGAGATAAAACATATTTTTGATTGAGCAGTTATGAAACACTTTTTTGTAGAAAATGCAAGTGGAGATTCGGAGCGCTAAGAGGGTACTAGTGGAAAAATGAATGTCTTAAAATATAAACTACACAGAATCATTCGGTGAAGCTTGTTTCTGATCTGTGCATTCAGCTAACAGAGTTAAACCATACTTTTGATTGAGCAGATCTGAACACTCTTTCTGTAGAAAATGCAACTGGACATTTGGAGCGCTAAGAGCGTAGTAGTGGAAAAAGGAATATATTCAAATATAAACTACACAGAAGCATTCTGTGAAACTTCTTTCTGATCTGAGCATTCAGCTAACCGAGTTAAACCATACTTTTGATTGAGCAGTTTTGAAACACTCTGTCTGTAGAAAATGCAACTGGACATTCGTAGCGCTAAGTGGGTAATAGTGGAAAAAAGAATATGTTCAAATATAAACTACACAGAAGCATTGTATGAAACTTCTTTCTGTTCTGTGCATTCAACTAACAGAGTTGAACCTTACTTTTGATTGAGCCGTTCTGAAACACTCTTTCTGTAGAAACTGCAATTGGACATTCTGAGCGCTAAGAGGCATATATTGGGAAAAAGAATGTCTACAAATAAAAACTACACAGAAGAATTGTGTGAAACTTCTTTCTGTTCTGTTTGTTCAACTAAAAGAGTTGAACCTTAGTTTTGATTGAGCCATTCTGAAACACTCTTTCTGTAGAAAATGCAAGTGGAGATTCGGAGCGCTAAGAGGGTAATAGTGGAAAAAGGAATGTCTCCAAATATAAACTACACAGAATCATTCGGTGAAACTTCTTTCTGATCTGTGCATTCAGCTAACAGAGTTAAACCATACTTTTGATTGAGCAGATCTGAACACTCTTTCTGTAGAAAATACAACTGGACATTTGGAGCGCTAAGAGTGTAGTAGTGGAAAAAGGAATATATTCAAATATAAACTACACAGAAGCATTCTGTGAAACTTCTTTCTGATCTGAGCATTCAGCTAACAGAGTTAAACCATACTTTTGATTGAGCAGTTTTGAAACACTCTGTCTGTAGAAAATGCAACTGGACATTCGTAGCGCTAAGTGGGTAATAGTGGAAAAAAGTATATGTTCAAATGTAAACTACACAGAAGCATTGTATGACACTTCTTTATGTTCTGTGCATTCAACTAACAGAGTTGAACCTTACTTTTGATTGAGCCTTTCTGAAACACTCTTTCTGTAGAAACTGCAATTGGACATTCTGAGCGCTAAGAGGCCTCTATTGGGAAAAATAATATCTTCAAATAAAAACTAGACAGAAGCATAGTGTGAAACTTATTTCTGATATGTTCATTAAGCTAACAGAGTTAAACCATACTTTTGATTGCGCAGTTCTGAACACTCTTTCTGTAGAAAATGCAAGTGGACATTCGGAGCGCTAAGAGGGTAATAGTGGAAAAAGGAATATATTCAAATATAAACTACACAGTAGCATTCTGTGAAAACACTTTCTGTTCTGCGCATTCAACTAACAGAGTTGAACCTTACTTTTGATTGAGCCGTTCTGAAACACTCTTTCTGTAGAAACTGCAATTGGACATGCTAAGCGCTAAGAGGCCTACATTGGGAAAAAGAATATCTTCAAATAAAAACTACACAGATGCATTCTGTGAAACTTATTTCTGATCTGTAAATTCAGTTAACAGAGATAAAACATATTTTTGATTGAGCAGTTATGAAACACTCTTTTTGTAGAAAATGCAAGTGGAGATTCGGAGCGCTAAGAGGGTACTAGTGGAAAAAGGAATGTCTTAAAATATAAACTACACAGAATCATTCGGTGAAACTTCTTTCTGATCTGTGCATTCAGCTAACAGAGTTAAACCATACTTTTGATTGAGCAGATCTGAACACTCTTTCTGTAGAAAATGCAACTGGACATTTGGAGCGCTAAGAGCGTAGTAGTGGAAAAAGGAATATATTCAAATATAAACTACACAGAAGCATTCTGTGAAACTTCTTTCTGATCTGAGCATTCAGCTAACAGAGTTAAACCATACTTTTGATTGAGCAGTTTTGAAACACTCTGTCTGTAGAAAATGCAACTGGACATTCGTAGCGCTAAGTGGGTAATAGTGGAAAAAAGAATATGTTCAAATATAAACTACACAGAAGCATTGTATGAAACTTCTTTCTGTTCTGTGCATTCAACTAACAGAGTTGAACCTTACTTTTGATTGAGCCGTTCTGAAACACTCTTTCTGTAGAAACTGCAATTGGACATTCTGAGCGCTAAGAGGCCTATATTGGGAAAAAGAATGTCTACAAATAAAAACTACACAGAAGAATTGTGTGAAACTTCTTTCTGTTCTGTTTGTTCAACTAAAAGAGTTGAACCTTAGTTTTGATTGAGCCATTCTGAAACACTCTTTCTGTAGAAAATGCAAGTGGAGATTCGGAGCGCTAAGAGGGTAATAGTGGAAAAAGGAATGTCTCCAAATATAAACTACACAGAATCATTCGGTGAAACTTCTTTCTGATCTGTGCATTCAGCTAACAGAGTTAAACCATACTTTTGATTGAGCAGATCTGAACACTCTTTCTGTAGAAAATGCAACTGGACATTTGGAGCGCTAAGAGAGTAGTAGTGGAAAAAGGAATATATTCAAATATAAACTACACAGAAGCATTCTGTGAAACTTCTTTCTGATCTGAGCATTCAGCTAACAGAGTTAAACCATACTTTTGATTGAGCAGTTTTGAAACACTCTGTCTGTAGAAAATGCAACTGGACATTCGTAGCGCTAAGTGGGTAATAGTGGAAAAAAGTATATGTTCAAATGTAAACTACACAGAAGCATTGTATGACACTTCTTTATGTTCTGTGCATTCAACTAACAGAGTTGAACCTTACTTTTGATTGAGCCTTTCTGAAACACTCTTTCTGTAGAAACTGCAATTGGACATTCTGAGCGCTAAGAGGCCTCTAATGGGAAAAATAATATCTTCAAATAAAAACTAGACAGAAGCATAGTGTGAAACTTATTTCTGATATGTTCATTAAGCTAACAGAGTTAAACCATACTTTTGATTGCGCAGTTCTGAACACTCTTTCTGTAGAAAATGCAAGTGGACATTCGGAGCGCTAAGAGGGTAATAGTGGAAAAAGGAATATATTCAAATATAAACTACACAGTAGCATTCTGTGAAAACACTTTCTGTTCTGCGCATTCAACTAACAGAGTTGAACCTTACTTTTGATTGAGCCGTTCTGAAACACTCTTTCTGTAGAAACTGCAATTGGACATGCTAAGCGCTAAGAGGCCTACATTGGGAAAAAGAATATCTTCAAATAAAAACTACACAGATGCATTCTGTGAAACTTATTTCTGATCTGTAAATTCAGTTAACAGAGATAAAACATATTTTTGATTGAGCAGTTATGAAACACTCTTTTTGTAGAAAATGCAATTGGAGATTCGGAGCGCTAAGAGGGTACTAGTGGAAAAAGGAATGTCTTAAAATATAAACTACACAGAATCATTCGGTGAAACTTCTTTCTGATCTGTGCATTCAGCTAACAGAGTTAAACCATACTTTTGATTGAGCAGATCTGAACACTCTTTCTGTAGAAAATGCAACTGGACATTTGGAGCGCTAAGAGCGTAGTAGTGGAAAAAGGAATATATTCAAATATAAACTACACAGAAGCATTCTGTGAAACTTCTTTCTGATCTGAGCATTCAGCTAACAGAGTTAAACCATACTTTTGATTGAGCAGTTTTGAAACACTCTGTCTGTAGAAAATGCAACTGGACATTCGTAGCGCTAAGTGGGTAATAGTGGAAAAAAGAATATGTTCAAATATAAACTACACAGAAGCATTGTATGAAACTTCTTTCTGTTCTGTGCATTCAACTAACAGAGTTGAACCTTACTTTTGATTGAGCCGTTCTGAAACACTCTTTCTGTAGAAACTGCAATTGGACATTCTGAGCGCTAAGAGGCCTATATTGGGAAAAAGAATGTCTACAAATAAAAACTACACAGAAGAATTGTGTGAAACTTCTTTCTGTTCTGTTTGTTCAACTAAAAGGGTTGAACCTTAGTTTTGATTGAGCCATTCTGAAACACTCTTTCTGTAGAAAATGCAAGTGGAGATTCGGAGCGCTAAGAGGGTAATAGTGGAAAAAGGAATGTCTCCAAATATAAACTACACAGAATCATTCGGTGAAACTTCTTTCTGATCTGTGCATTCAGCTAACAGAGTTAAACCATACTTTTGATTGAGCAGATCTGAACACTCTTTCTGTAGAAAATGCAACTGGACATTTGGAGCGCTAAGAGAGTAGTAGTGGAAAAAGGAATATATTCAAATATAAACTACACAGAAGCATTCTGTGAAACTTCTTTCTGATCTGAGCATTCAGCTAACAGAGTTAAACCATACTTTTGATTGAGCAGTTTTGAAACACTCTGTCTGTAGAAAATGCAACTGGACATTCGTAGCGCTAAGTGGGTAATAGTGGAAAAAAGTATATGTTCAAATGTAAACTGCACAGAAGCATTGTATGACACTTCTTTATGTTCTGTGCATTCAACTAACAGAGTTGAACCTTACTTTTGATTGAGCCTTTCTGAAACACTCTTTCTGTAGAAACTGCAATTGGACATTCTGAGCGCTAAGAGGCCTCTAATGGGAAAAATAATATCTTCAAATAAAAACTAGACAGAAGCATAGTGTGAAACTTATTTCTGATATGTTCATTAAGCTAACAGAGTTAAACCATACTTTTGATTGCGCAGTTCTGAACACTCTTTCTGTAGAAAATGCAAGTGGACATTCGGAGCGCTAAGAGGGTAATAGTGGAAAAAGGAATATATTCAAATATAAACTACACAGTAGCATTCTGTGAAAACACTTTCTGTTCTGCGCATTCAACTAACAGAGTTGAACCTTACTTTTGATTGAGCCGTTCTGAAACACTCTTTCTGTAGAAACTGCAATTGGACATGCTAAGCGCTAAGAGGCCTACATTGGGAAAAAGAATATCTTCAAATAAAAACTACACAGATGCATTCTGTGAAACTTATTTCTGATCTGTAAATTCAGTTAACAGAGATAAAACATATTTTTGATTGAGCAGTTATGAAACACTCTTTTTGTAGAAAATGCAATTGGAGATTCGGAGCGCTAAGAGGGTACTAGTGGAAAAAGGAATGTCTTAAAATATAAACTACACAGAATCATTCGGTGAAACTTCTTTCTGATCTGTGCATTCAGCTAACAGAGTTAAACCATACTTTTGATTGAGCAGATCTGAACACTCTTTCTGTAGAAAATGCAACTGGACATTTGGAGCGCTAAGAGCGTAGTAGTGGAAAAAGGAATATATTCAAATATAAACTACACAGAAGCATTCTGTGAAACTTCTTTCTGATCTGAGCATTCAGCTAACAGAGTTAAACCATACTTTTGATTGAGCAGTTTTGAAACACTCTGTCTGTAGAAAATGCAACTGGACATTCGTAGCGCTAAGTGGGTAATAGTGGAAAAAAGAATATGTTCAAATATAAACTACACAGAAGCATTGTATGAAACTTCTTTCTGTTCTGTGCATTCAACTAACAGAGTTGAACCTTACTTTTGATTGAGCCGTTCTGAAACACTCTTTCTGTAGAAACTGCAATTGGACATTCTGAGCGCTAAGAGGCCTATATTGGGAAAAAGAATGTCTACAAATAAAAACTACACAGAAGAATTGTGTGAAACTTCTTTCTGTTCTGTTTGTTCAACTAAAAGGGTTGAACCTTAGTTTTGATTGAGCCATTCTGAAACACTCTTTCTGTAGAAAATGCAAGTGGAGATTCGGAGCGCTAAGAGGGTAATAGTGGAAAAAGGAATGTCTCCAAATATAAACTACACAGAATCATTCGGTGAAACTTCTTTCTGATCTGTGCATTCAGCTAACAGAGTTAAACCATACTTTTGATTGAGCAGATCTGAACACTCTTTCTGTAGAAAATGCAACTGGACATTTGGAGCGCTAAGAGAGTAGTAGTGGAAAAAGGAATATATTCAAATATAAACTACACAGAAGCATTCTGTGAAACTTCTTTCTGATCTGAGCATTCAGCTAACAGAGTTAAACCATACTTTTGATTGAGCAGTTTTGAAACACTCTGTCTGTAGAAAATGCAACTGGACATTCGTAGCGCTAAGTGGGTAATAGTGGAAAAAAGTATATGTTCAAATGTAAACTACACAGAAGCATTGTATGACACTTCTTTATGTTCTGTGCATTCAACTAACAGAGTTGAACCTTACTTTTGATTGAGCCTTTCTGAAACACTCTTTCTGTAGAAACTGCAATTGGACATTCTGAGCGCTAAGAGGCCTCTATTGGGAAAAATAATATCTTCAAATAAAAACTACACAGAAGCATTGTGTGAAACTTATTTCTGATATGTTCATTAAGCTAACAGAGTTAAACCATACTTTTGATTGCGCAGTTCTGAACACTCTTTCTGTAGAAAATGCAAGTGGACATTCGGAGCGCTAAGAGGGTAATAGTGGAAAAAGGAATATATTCAAATATAAACTACACAGTAGCATTCTGTGAAAACACTTTCTGTTCTGCGCATTCAACTAACAGAGTTGAACCTTACTTTTGATTGAGCCGTTCTGAAACACTCTTTCTGTAGAAACTGCAATTGGACATGCTAAGCGCTAAGAGGCCTACATTGGGAAAAAGAATATCTTCAAATAAAAACTACACAGATGCATTCTGTGAAACTTATTTCTGATCTGTAAATTCAGTTAACAGAGATAAAACATATTTTTGATTGAGCAGTTATGAAACACTCTTTTTGTAGAAAATGCAAGTGGAGATTCGGAGCGCTAAGAGGGTACTAGTGGAAAAAGGAATGTCTTAAAATATAAACTACACAGAATCATTCGGTGAAACTTCTTTCTGATCTGTGCATTCAGCTAACAGAGTTAAACCATACTTTTGATTGAGCAGATCTGAACACTCTTTCTGTAGAAAATGCAACTGGACATTTGTAGCGCTAAGAGCGTAGTAGTGGAAAAAGGAATATATTCAAATATAAACTACACAGAAGCATTCTGTGAAACTTCTTTCTGATATGAGCATTCAGCTAACAGAGTTAAACCATACTTTTGATTGAGCAGTTTTGAAACACTCTGTCTGTAGAAAATGCAACTGGACATTCGTAGCGCTAAGTGGGTAATAGTGGAAAAAAGAATATGTTCAAATATAAACTACACAGAAGCATTGTATGAAACTTCTTTCTGTTCTGTGCATTCAACTAACAGAGTTGAACCTTACATTTGATTGAGCCGTTCTGAAACACTCTTTCTGTAGAAACTGCAATTGGACATTCTGAGCGCTAAGAGGCCTATATTGGGAAAAAGAATGTCTACAAATAAAAACTACACAGAAGAATTGTGTGAAACTTCTTTCTGTTCTGTTTGTTCAACTAAAGAGTTGAACCTTAGTTTTGATTGAGCCGTTCTGAAATACTCTTTCTGTAGAAAATGCAAGTGGAGATTCGGAGCGCTAAGAGGGTAATAGTGGAAAAAGGAATGTCTCCAAATATAAACTACACAGAATCATTCTGTGAAACTTCTTTCTGATCTGTGCATTAGGCTAACAGAGTTAAACCATACTTTTGATTGAGCAGACCTGAACACTCTTTCTGTAGAAAATGCAACTGGACATTTGGAGCGCTAAGAGCGTAGTAGTGGAAAAAGGAATATATTCAAATATAAACAACACAGAAGCATTCTGTGAAACTTCTTCCTGATCTGAGCATTCAGCTAACAGAGTTAAACCATACTTTTGATTGAGCAGTTTTGAAACACTCTGTCTGTAGAAAATGCAACGGGACATTCGTAGCGCTAAGTGGGTAATAGTGGAAAAAAGAATATGTTCAAATATAAACTACACAGAAGCATTGTATGAAACTTCTTTATGTTCTGTGCATTCAACTAACAGAGTGGAACCTTACTTTTGATTGAGCCTTTCTGAAACACTCTTTCTGTAGAAACTGCAATTGGACATTCTGAGCGCTAAGAGGCCTCTATTGGGAAAAATAATATCTTCAAATAAAAACTAGACAGAAGCATAGTGTGAAACTTATTTCTGATATGTTCATTAAGCTAACAGAGTTAAACCATACTTTTGATTGCGCAGTTCTGAACACTCTTTCTGTAGAAAATGCAAGTGGACATTCGGAGCGCTAAGAGGGTAATAGTGGAAAAAGGAATATATTCAAATATAAACTACACAGTAGCATTCTGTGAAAACACTTTCTGTTCTGCGCATTCAACCAACAGAGTTGAACCTTACTTTTGATTGAGCCGTTCTGAAACACTCTTTCTGTAGAAACTGCAATTGGACATGCTAAGCGCTAAGAGGCCTACATTGGGAAAAAGAATATCTTCAAATAAAAACTACACAGATGCATTCTGTGAAACTTATTTCTGATCTGTAAATTCAGTTAACAGAGATAAAACATATTTTTGATTGAGCAGTTATGAAACACTCTTTTTGTAGAAAATACAAGTGGAGATTCGGAGCGCTAAGAGGGTACTAGTGGAAAAAGGAATGTCTTAAAATATAAACTACACAGAATCATTCGGTGAAACTTCTTTCTGATCTGTGCATTCAGCTAACAGAGTTAAACCATACTTTTGATTGAGCAGATCTGAACACTCTTTCTGTAGAAAATGCAACTGGACATTTGTAGCGCTAAGAGCGTAGTAGTGGAAAAAGGAATATATTCAAATATAAACTACACAGAAGCATTCTGTGAAACTTCTTTCTGATATGAGCATTCAGCTAACAGAGTTAAACCATACTTTTGATTGAGCAGTTTTGAAACACTCTGTCTGTAGAAAATGCAACTGGACATTCGTAGCGCTAAGTGGGTAATAGTGGAAAAAAGAATATGTTCAAATATAAACTACACAGAAGCATTGTATGAAACTTCTTTCTGTTCTGTGCATTCAACTAACAGAGTTGAACCTTACATTTGATTGAGCCGTTCTGAAACACTCTTTCTGTAGAAACTGCAATTGGACATTCTGAGCGCTAAGAGGCCTATATTGGGAAAAAGAATGTCTACAAATAAAAACTACACAGAAGAATTGTGTGAAACTTCTTTCTGTTCTGTTTGTTCAACTAAAGAGTTGAACCTTAGTTTTGATTGAGCCGTTCTGAAATACTCTTTCTGTAGAAAATGCAAGTGGAGATTCGGAGCGCTAAGAGGGTAATAGTGGAAAAAGGAATGTCTCCAAATATAAACTACACAGAATCATTCTGTGAAACTTCTTTCTGATCTGTGCATTAGGCTAACAGAGTTAAACCATACTTTTGATTGAGCAGACCTGAACACTCTTTCTGTAGAAAATGCAACTGGACATTTGGAGCGCTAAGAGCGTATTAGTGGAAAAAGGAATATATTCAAATATAAACAACACAGAAGCATTCTGTGAAACTTCTTCCTGATCTGAGCATTCAGCTAACAGAGTTAAACCATACTTTTGATTGAGCAGTTTTGAAACACTCTGTCTGTAGAAAATGCAACGGGACATTCGTAGCGCTAAGTGGGTAATAGTGGAAAAAAGAATATGTTCAAATATAAACTACACAGAAGCATTGTATGAAACTTCTTTATGTTCTGTGCATTCAACTAACAGAGTGGAACCTTACTTTTGATTGAGCCTTTCTGAAACACTCTTTCTGTAGAAACTGCAATTGGACATTCTGAGCGCTAAGAGGCCTCTATTGGGAAAAATAATATCTTCAAATAAAAACTAGACAGAAGCATAGTGTGAAACTTATTTCTGATATGTTCATTAAGCTAACAGAGTTAAACCATACTTTTGATTGCGCAGCTCTGAACACTCTTTCTGTAGAAAATGCAAGTGGACATTCGGAGCGCTAAGAGGGTAATAGTGGAAAAAGGAATATATTCAAATATAAACTACACAGTAGCATTCTGTGAAAACACTTTCTGTTCTGCGCATTCAACCAACAGAGTTGAACCTTACTTTTGATTGAGCCGTTCTGAAACACTCTTTCTGTAGAAACTGCAATTGGACATGCTAAGCGCTAAGAGGCCTACATTGGGAAAAAGAATATCTTCAAATAAAAACTACACAGATGCATTCTGTGAAACTTATTTCTGATCTGTAAATTCAGTTAACAGAGATAAAACATATTTTTGATTGAGCAGTTATGAAACACTCTTTTTGTAGAAAATACAAGTGGAGATTCGGAGCGCTAAGAGGGTACTAGTGGAAAAAGGAATGTCTTAAAATATAAACTACACAGAATCATTCGGTGAAACTTCTTTCTGATCTGTGCATTCAGCTAACAGAGTTAAACCATACTTTTGATTGAGCAGATCTGAACACTCTTTCTGTAGAAAATGCAACTGGACATTTGGAGCGCTAAGAGCGTAGTAGTGGAAAAAGGAATATATTCAAATATAAACTACACAGAAGCATTCTGTGAAACTTCTTTCTGATCTGAGCATTCAGCTAACAGAGTTAAACCATACTTTTGATTGAGCAGTTTTGAAACACGCTGTCTGTAGAAAATGCAACTGGACATTCGTAGCGCTAAGTGGGTAATAGTGGAAAAAAGAATATGTTCAAATATAAACTACACAGAAGCATTGTATGAAACTTCTTTCTGTTCTGTGCATTCAACTAACAGAGTTGAACCTTACTTTTGATTGAGCCGTTCTGAAACACTCTTTCTGTAGAAACTGCAATTGGACATTCTGAGCGCTAAGAGGCCTATATTGGGAAAAAGAATGTCTACAAATAAAAACTACACAGAAGAATTGTGTGAAACTTCTTTCTGTTCTGTTTGTTCAACTAAAAGAGTTGAACCTTAGTTTTGATTGAGCCGTTCTGAAATACTCTTTCTGTAGAAAATGCAAGTGGAGATTCGGAGCGCTAAGAGGGTAATAGTGGAAAAAGGAATGTCTCCAAATATAAACTACACAGAATCATTCTGTGAAACTTCTTTCTGATCTGTGCATTAGGCTAACAGAGTTAAACCATACTTTTGATTGAGCAGACCTGAACACTCTTTCTGTAGAAAATGCAACTGGACATTTGGAGCGCTAAGAGAGTAGTAGTGGAAAAAGGAATATATTCAAATATAAACTACACAGAAGCATTCTGTGAAACTTCTTCCTGATCTGAGCATTCAGCTAACAGAGTTAAACCATACTTTTGATTGAGCAGTTTTGAAACACTCTGTCTGTAGAAAATGCAACGGGACATTCGTAGCGCTAAGTGGGTAATAGTGGAAAAAAGAATATGTTCAAATATAAACTACACAGAAGCATTGTATGAAACTTCTTTATGTTCTGTGCATTCAACTAACAGAGTGGAACCTTACTTTTGATTGAGCCTTTCTGAAACACTCTTTCTGTAGAAACTGCAATTGGACATTCTGAGCGCTAAGAGGCCTCTATTGGGAAAAATAATATCTTCAAATAAAAACTAGACAGAAGCATAGTGTGAAACTTATTTCTGATATGTTCATTAAGCTAACAGAGTTAAACCATACTTTTGATTGCGCAGTTCTGAACACTCTTTCTGTAGAAAATGCAAGTGGACATTCGGAGCGCTAAGAGGGTAATAGTGGAAAAAGGAATATATTCAAATATAAACTACACAGTAGCATTCTGTGAAAACACTTTCTGTTCTGCGCATTCAACCAACAGAGTTGAACCTTACTTTTGATTGAGCCGTTCTGAAACACTCTTTCTGTAGAAACTGCAATTGGACATGCTAAGCGCTAAGAGGCCTACATTGGGAAAAAGAATATCTTCAAATAAAAACTACACAGATGCATTCTGTGAAACTTATTTCTGATCTGTAAATTCAGTTAACAGAGATAAAACATATTTTTGATTGAGCAGTTATGAAACACTCTTTTTGTAGAAAATACAAGTGGAGATTCGGAGCGCTAAGAGGGTACTAGTGGAAAAAGGAATGTCTTAAAATATAAACTACACAGAATCATTCGGTGAAACTTCTTTCTGATCTGTGCATTCAGCTAACAGAGTTAAACCATACTTTTGATTGAGCAGATCTGAACACTCTTTCTGTAGAAAATGCAACTGGACATTTGGAGCGCTAAGAGCGTAGTAGTGGAAAAAGGAATATATTCAAATATAAACTACACAGAAGCATTCTGTGAAACTTCTTTCTGATCTGAGCATTCAGCTAACAGAGTTAAACCATACTTTTGATTGAGCAGTTTTGAAACACGCTGTCTGTAGAAAATGCAACTGGACATTCGTAGCGCTAAGTGGGTAATAGTGGAAAAAAGAATATGTTCAAATATAAACTACACAGAAGCATTGTATGAAACTTCTTTCTGTTCTGTGCATTCAACTAACAGAGTTGAACCTTACTTTTGATTGAGCCGTTCTGAAACACTCTTTCTGTAGAAACTGCAATTGGACATTCTGAGCGCTAAGAGGCCTATATTGGGAAAAAGAATGTCTACAAATAAAAACTACACAGAAGAATTGTGTGAAACTTCTTTCTGTTCTGTTTGTTCAACTAAAAGAGTTGAACCTTAGTTTTGATTGAGCCGTTCTGAAATACTCTTTCTGTAGAAAATGCAAGTGGAGATTCGGAGCGCTAAGAGGGTAATAGTGGAAAAAGGAATGTCTCCAAATATAAACTACACAGAATCATTCTGTGAAACTTCTTTCTGATCTGTGCATTAGGCTAACAGAGTTAAACCATACTTTTGATTGAGCAGACCTGAACACTCTTTCTGTAGAAAATGCAACTGGACATTTGGAGCGCTAAGAGAGTAGTAGTGGAAAAAGGAATATATTCAAATATAAACTACACAGAAGCATTCTGTGAAACTTCTTTCTGATCTGAGCATTCAGCTAACAGAGTTAAACCATACTTTTGATTGAGCAGTTTTGAAACACTCTGTCTGTAGAAAATGCAACTGGACATTCGTAGCGCTAAGTGGGTAATAGTGGAAAAAAGTATATGTTCAAATGTAAACTACACAGAAGCATTGTATGACACTTCTTTATGTTCTGTGCATTCAACTAACAGAGTTGAACCTTACTTTTGATTGAGCCTTTCTGAAACACTCTTTCTGTAGAAACTGCAATTGGACATTCTGAGCGCTAAGAGGCCTCTATTGGGAAAAATAATATCTTCAAATAAAAACTAGACAGAAGCATAGTGTGAAACTTATTTCTGATATGTTCATTAAGCTAACAGAGTTAAACCATACTTTTGATTGCGCAGTTCTGAACACTCTTTCTGTAGAAAATGCAAGTGGACATTCGGAGCGCTAAGAGGGTAATAGTGGAAAAAGGAATATATTCAAATATAAACTACACAGTAGCATTCTGTGAAAACACTTTCTGTTCTGCGCATTCAACTAACAGAGTTGAACCTTACTTTTGATTGAGCCGTTCTGAAACACTCTTTCTGTAGAAACTGCAATTGGACATGCTAAGCGCTAAGAGGCCTACATTGGGAAAAAGAATATCTTCAAATAAAAACTACACAGATGCATTCTGTGAAACTTATTTCTGATCTGTAAATTCAGTTAACAGAGATAAAACATATTTTTGATTGAGCAGTTATGAAACACTCTTTTTGTAGAAAATGCAAGTGGAGATTCGGAGCGCTAAGAGGGTACTAGTGGAAAAAGGAATGTCTTAAAATATAAACTACACAGAATCATTCGGTGAAACTTCTTTCTGATCTGTGCATTCAGCTAACAGAGTTAAACCATACTTTTGATTGAGCAGATCTGAACACTCTTTCTGTAGAAAATGCAACTGGACATTTGTAGCGCTAAGAGCGTAGTAGTGGAAAAAGGAATATATTCAAATATAAACTACACAGAAGCATTCTGTGAAACTTCTTTCTGATCTGAGCATTCAGCTAACAGAGTTAAACCATACTTTTGATTGAGCAGTTTTGAAACACTCTGTCTGTAGAAAATGCAACTGGACATTCGTAGCGCTAAGTGGGTAATAGTGGAAAAAAGAATATGTTCAAATATAAACTACACAGAAGCATTGTATGAAACTTCTTTCTGTTCTGTGCATTCAACTAACAGAGTTGAACCTTACATTTGATTGAGCCGTTCTGAAACACTCTTTCTGTAGAAACTGCAATTGGACATTCTGAGCGCTAAGAGGCCTATATTGGGAAAATGAATGTCTACAAATAAAAACTACACAGAAGAATTGTGTGAAACTTCTTTCTGTTCTGTTTGTTCAACTAAAAGAGTTGAACCTTAGTTTTGATTGAGCCGTTCTGAAATACTCTTTCTGTAGAAAATGCAAGTGGAGATTCGGAGCGCTAAGAGGGTAATAGTGGAAAAAGGAATGTCTCCAAATATAAACTACACAGAATCATTCTGTGAAACTTCTTTCTGATCTGTGCATTAGGCTAACAGAGTTAAACCATACTTTTGATTGAGCAGACCTGAACACTCTTTCTGTAGAAAATGCAACTGGATATTTGGAGCGCTAAGAGCGTAGTAGTGGAAAAAGGAATATATTCAAATATAAACAACACAGAAGCATTCTGTGAAACTTCTTCCTGATCTGAGCATTCAGCTAACAGAGTTAAACCATACTTTTGATTGAGCAGTTTTGAAACACTCTGTCTGTAGAAAATGCAACGGGACATTCGTAGCGCTAAGTGGGTAATAGTTGAAAAAAGAATATGTTCAAATATAAACTACACAGAAGCATTGTATGAAACTTCTTTATGTTCTGTGCATTCAACTAACAGAGTGGAACCTTACTTTTGATTGAGCCTTTCTGAAACACTCTTTCTGTAGAAACTGCAATTGGACATTCTGAGCGCTAAGAGGCCTCTATTGGGAAAAATAATATCTTCAAATAAAAACTAGACAGAAGCATAGTGTGAAACTTATTTCTGATATGTTCATTAAGCTAACAGAGTTAAACCATACTTTTGATTGCGCAGTTCTGAACACTCTTTCTGTAGAAAATGCAAGTGGACATTCGGAGCGCTAAGAGGGTAATAGTGGAAAAAGGAATATATTCAAATATAAACTACACAGTAGCATTCTGTGAAAACACTTTCTGTTCTGCGCATTCAACCAACAGAGTTGAACCTTACTTTTGATTGAGCCGTTCTGAAACACTCTTTCTGTAGAAACTGCAATTGGACATGCTAAGCGCTAAGAGGCCTACATTGGGAAAAAGAATATCTTCAAATAAAAACTACACAGATGCATTCTGTGAAACTTATTTCTGATCTGTAAATTCAGTTAACAGAGATAAAACATATTTTTGATTGAGCAGTTATGAAACACTCTTTTTGTAGAAAATACAAGTGGAGATTCGGAGCGCTAAGAGGGTACTAGTGGAAAAAGGAATGTCTTAAAATATAAACTACACAGAATCATTCGGTGAAACTTCTTTCTGATCTGTGCATTCAGCTAACAGAGTTAAACCATACTTTTGATTGAGCAGATCTGAACACTCTTTCTGTAGAAAATGCAACTGGACATTTGGAGCGCTAAGAGCGTAGTAGTGGAAAAAGGAATATATTCAAATATAAACTACACAGAAGCATTCTGTGAAACTTCTTTCTGATCTGAGCATTCAGCTAACAGAGTTAAACCATACTTTTGATTGAGCAGTTTTGAAACACGCTGTCTGTAGAAAATGCAACTGGACATTCGTAGCGCTAAGTGGGTAATAGTGGAAAAAAGAATATGTTCAAATATAAACTACACAGAAGCATTGTATGAAACTTCTTTCTGTTCTGTGCATTCAACTAACAGAGTTGAACCTTACTTTTGATTGAGCCGTTCTGAAACACTCTTTCTGTAGAAACTGCAATTGGACATTCTGAGCGCTAAGAGGCCTATATTGGGAAAAAGAATGTCTACAAATAAAAACTACACAGAAGAATTGTGTGAAACTTCTTTCTGTTCTGTTTGTTCAACTAAAAGAGTTGAACCTTAGTTTTGATTGAGCCGTTCTGAAATACTCTTTCTGTAGAAAATGCAAGTGGAGATTCGGAGCGCTAAGAGGGTAATAGTGGAAAAAGGAATGTCTCCAAATATAAACTACACAGAATCATTCTGTGAAACTTCTTTCTGATCTGTGCATTAGGCTAACAGAGTTAAACCATACTTTTGATTGAGCAGACCTGAACACTCTTTCTGTAGAAAATGCAACTGGACATTTGGAGCGCTAAGAGAGTAGTAGTGGAAAAAGGAATATATTCAAATATAAACTACACAGAAGCATTCTGTGAAACTTCTTCCTGATCTGAGCATTCAGCTAACAGAGTTAAACCATACTTTTGATTGAGCAGTTTTGAAACACTCTGTCTGTAGAAAATGCAACGGGACATTCGTAGCGCTAAGTGGGTAATAGTGGAAAAAAGAATATGTTCAAATATAAACTACACAGAAGCATTGTATGAAACTTCTTTATGTTCTGTGCATTCAACTAACAGAGTGGAACCTTACTTTTGATTGAGCCTTTCTGAAACACTCTTTCTGTAGAAACTGCAATTGGACATTCTGAGCGCTAAGAGGCCTCTATTGGGAAAAATAATATCTTCAAATAAAAACTAGACAGAAGCATAGTGTGAAACTTATTTCTGATATGTTCATTAAGCTAACAGAGTTAAACCATACTTTTGATTGCGCAGTTCTGAACACTCTTTCTGTAGAAAATGCAAGTGGACATTCGGAGCGCTAAGAGGGTAATAGTGGAAAAAGGAATATATTCAAATATAAACTACACAGTAGCATTCTGTGAAAACACTTTCTGTTCTGCGCATTCAACCAACAGAGTTGAACCTTACTTTTGATTGAGCCGTTCTGAAACACTCTTTCTGTAGAAACTGCAATTGGACATGCTAAGCGCTAAGAGGCCTACATTGGGAAAAAGAATATCTTCAAATAAAAACTACACAGATGCATTCTGTGAAACTTATTTCTGATCTGTAAATTCAGTTAACAGAGATAAAACATATTTTTGATTGAGCAGTTATGAAACACTCTTTTTGTAGAAAATACAAGTGGAGATTCGGAGCGCTAAGAGGGTACTAGTGGAAAAAGGAATGTCTTAAAATATAAACTACACAGAATCATTCGGTGAAACTTCTTTCTGATCTGTGCATTCAGCTAACAGAGTTAAACCATACTTTTGATTGAGCAGATCTGAACACTCTTTCTGTAGAAAATGCAACTGGACATTTGGAGCGCTAAGAGCGTAGTAGTGGAAAAAGGAATATATTCAAATATAAACTACACAGAAGCATTCTGTGAAACTTCTTTCTGATCTGAGCATTCAGCTAACAGAGTTAAACCATACTTTTGATTGAGCAGTTTTGAAACACGCTGTCTGTAGAAAATGCAACTGGACATTCGTAGCGCTAAGTGGGTAATAGTGGAAAAAAGAATATGTTCAAATATAAACTACACAGAAGCATTGTATGAAACTTCTTTCTGTTCTGTGCATTCAACTAACAGAGTTGAACCTTACTTTTGATTGAGCCGTTCTGAAACACTCTTTCTGTAGAAACTGCAATTGGACATTCTGAGCGCTAAGAGGCCTATATTGGGAAAAAGAATGTCTACAAATAAAAACTACACAGAAGAATTGTGTGAAACTTCTTTCTGTTCTGTTTGTTCAACTAAAAGAGTTGAACCTTAGTTTTGATTGAGCCGTTCTGAAATACTCTTTCTGTAGAAAATGCAAGTGGAGATTCGGAGCGCTAAGAGGGTAATAGTGGAAAAAGGAATGTCTCCAAATATAAACTACACAGAATCATTCTGTGAAACTTCTTTCTGATCTGTGCATTAGGCTAACAGAGTTAAACCATACTTTTGATTGAGCAGACCTGAACACTCTTTCTGTAGAAAATGCAACTGGACATTTGGAGCGCTAAGAGAGTAGTAGTGGAAAAAGGAATATATTCAAATATAAACTACACAGAAGCATTCTGTGAAACTTCTTTCTGATCTGAGCATTCAGCTAACAGAGTTAAACCATACTTTTGATTGAGCAGTTTTGAAACACTCTGTCTGTAGAAAATGCAACTGGACATTCGTAGCGCTAAGTGGGTAATAGTGGAAAAAAGTATATGTTCAAATGTAAACTACACAGAAGCATTGTATGACACTTCTTTATGTTCTGTGCATTCAACTAACAGAGTTGAACCTTACTTTTGATTGAGCCTTTCTGAAACACTCTTTCTGTAGAAACTGCAATTGGACATTCTGAGCGCTAAGAGGCCTCTATTGGGAAAAATAATATCTTCAAATAAAAACTAGACAGAAGCATAGTGTGAAACTTATTTCTGATATGTTCATTAAGCTAACAGAGTTAAACCATACTTTTGATTGCGCAGTTCTGAACACTCTTTCTGTAGAAAATGCAAGTGGACATTCGGAGCGCTAAGAGGGTAATAGTGGAAAAAGGAATATATTCAAATATAAACTACACAGTAGCATTCTGTGAAAACACTTTCTGTTCTGCGCATTCAACTAACAGAGTTGAACCTTACTTTTGATTGAGCCGTTCTGAAACACTCTTTCTGTAGAAACTGCAATTGGACATGCTAAGCGCTAAGAGGCCTACATTGGGAAAAAGAATATCTTCAAATAAAAACTACACAGATGCATTCTGTGAAACTTATTTCTGATCTGTAAATTCAGTTAACAGAGATAAAACATATTTTTGATTGAGCAGTTATGAAACACTCTTTTTGTAGAAAATGCAAGTGGAGATTCGGAGCGCTAAGAGGGTACTAGTGGAAAAAGGAATGTCTTAAAATATAAACTACACAGAATCATTCGGTGAAACTTCTTTCTGATCTGTGCATTCAGCTAACAGAGTTAAACCATACTTTTGATTGAGCAGATCTGAACACTCTTTCTGTAGAAAATGCAACTGGACATTTGTAGCGCTAAGAGCGTAGTAGTGGAAAAAGGAATATATTCAAATATAAACTACACAGAAGCATTCTGTGAAACTTCTTTCTGATCTGAGCATTCAGCTAACAGAGTTAAACCATACTTTTGATTGAGCAGTTTTGAAACACTCTGTCTGTAGAAAATGCAACTGGACATTCGTAGCGCTAAGTGGGTAATAGTGGAAAAAAGAATATGTTCAAATATAAACTACACAGAAGCATTGTATGAAACTTCTTTCTGTTCTGTGCATTCAACTAACAGAGTTGAACCTTACATTTGATTGAGCCGTTCTGAAACACTCTTTCTGTAGAAACTGCAATTGGACATTCTGAGCGCTAAGAGGCCTATATTGGGAAAATGAATGTCTACAAATAAAAACTACACAGAAGAATTGTGTGAAACTTCTTTCTGTTCTGTTTGTTCAACTAAAAGAGTTGAACCTTAGTTTTGATTGAGCCGTTCTGAAATACTCTTTCTGTAGAAAATGCAAGTGGAGATTCGGAGCGCTAAGAGGGTAATAGTGGAAAAAGGAATGTCTCCAAATATAAACTACACAGAATCATTCTGTGAAACTTCTTTCTGATCTGTGCATTAGGCTAACAGAGTTAAACCATACTTTTGATTGAGCAGACCTGAACACTCTTTCTGTAGAAAATGCAACTGGATATTTGGAGCGCTAAGAGCGTAGTAGTGGAAAAAGGAATATATTCAAATATAAACAACACAGAAGCATTCTGTGAAACTTCTTCCTGATCTGAGCATTCAGCTAACAGATTTAAACCATACTTTTGATTGAGCAGTTTTGAAACACTCTGTCTGTAGAAAATGCAACGGGACATTCGTAGCGCTAAGTGGGTAATAGTGGAAAAAAGAATATGTTCAAATATAAACTACACAGAAGCATTGTATGAAACTTCTTTATGTTCTGTGCATTCAACTAACAGAGTGGAACCTTACTTTTGATTGAGCCTTTCTGAAACACTCTTTCTGTAGAAACTGCAATTGGACATTCTGAGCGCTAAGAGGCCTCTATTGGGAAAAATAATATCTTCAAATAAAAACTAGACAGAAGCATAGTGTGAAACTTATTTCTGATATGTTCATTAAGCTAACAGAGTTAAACCATACTTTTGATTGCACAGTTCTGAACACTCTTTCTGTAGAAAATGCAAGTGGACATTCGGAGCGCTAAGAGGGTAATAGTGGAAAAAGGAATATATTCAAATATAAACTACACAGTAGCATTCTGTGAAAACACTTTCTGTTCTGCGCATTCAACCAACAGAGTTGAACCTTACTTTTGATTGAGCCGTTCTGAAACAATCTTTCTGTAGAAACTGCAATTGGACATGCTAAGCGCTAAGAGGCCTACATTGGGAAAAAGAATATCTTCAAATAAAAACTACACAGATGCATTCTGTGAAACTTATTTCTGATCTGTAAATTCAGTTAACAGAGATAAAACATATTTTTGATTGAGCAGTTATGAAACACTCTTTTTGTAGAAAATACAAGTGGAGATTCGGAGCGCTAAGAGGGTACTAGTGGAAAAAGGAATGTCTTAAAATATAAACTACACAGAATCATTCGGTGAAACTTCTTTCTGATCTGTGCATTCAGCTAACAGAGTTAAACCATACTTTTGATTGAGCAGATCTGAACACTCTTTCTGTAGAAAATGCAACTGGACATTTGGAGCGCTAAGAGCGTAGTAGTGGAAAAAGGAATATATTCAAATATAAACTACACAGAAGCATTCTGTGAAACTTCTTTCTGATCTGAGCATTCAGCTAACAGAGTTAAACCATACTTTTGATTGAGCAGTTTTGAAACACTCTGTCTGTAGAAAATGCAACTGGACATTCGTAGCGCTAAGTGGGTAATAGTGGAAAAAAGAATATGTTCAAATATAAACTACACAGAAGCATTGTATGAAACTTCTTTCTGTTCTGTGCATTCAACTAACAGAGTTGAACCTTACTTTTGATTGAGCCGTTCTGAAACACTCTTTCTGTAGAAACTGCAATTGGACATTCTGAGCGCTAAGAGGCCTATATTGGGAAAAAGAATGTCTACAAATAAAAACTACACAGAAGAATTGTGTGAAACTTCTTTCTGTTCTGTTTGTTCAACTAAAAGAGTTGAAACTTAGTTTTGATTGAGCCGTTCTGAAACACTCTTTCTGTAGAAAATGCAAGTGGAGATTCGGAGCGCTAAGAGGGTAATAGTGGAAAAAGGAATGTCTCCAAATATAAACTACACAGAATCATTCTGTGAAACTTCTTTCTGATCTGTGCATTAGGCTAACAGAGTTAAACCATACTTTTGATTGAGCAGATCTGAACACTCTTTCTGTAGAAAATGCAACTGGACATTTGGAGCGCTAAGAGCGTAGTAGTGGAAAAAGGAATATATTCAAATATAAACTACACAGAAGCATTCTGTGAAACTTCTTTCTGATCTGAGCATTCAGCTAACAGAGTTAAACCATACTTTTGATTGAGCAGTTTTGAAACACTCTGTCTGTAGAAAATGCAACGGGACATTCGTAGCGCTAAGTGGGTAACAGTGGAAAAAAGAATATGTTCAAATATAAACTACACAGAAGCATTGTATGAAACTTCTTTCTGTTCTGTGCATTCAACAAACAGAGTTGAACCTTACTTTTGATTGAGCCGTTCTGAAACACTCTTTCTGTAGAAACTGCAATTGGACATTCTGAGCGCTAAGAGGCCTCTATTGGGAAAAATAATATCTTCAAATAAAAACTACACAGAAGCATTGTGTGAAACTTATTTCTGATATGTTCATTAAGCTAACAGAGTTAAACCATACTTTTGATTGCGCAGTTCTGAACACTCTTTCTGTAGAAAATGCAAGTGGACATTCGGAGCGCTAAGAGGGTAATAGTGGAAAAAGGAATATATTCAAATATAAACTACACAGTAGCATTCTGTGAAAACACTTTCTGTTCTGCGCATTCAACTAACAGAGTTGAACCTTACTTTTGATTGAGCCGTTCTGAAACACTCTTTCTGTAGAAAGTGCAATTGGACATGCTAAGCGCTAAGAGGCCTACATTGGGAAAAAGAATATCTTCAAATAAAAACTACACAGATGCATTCTGTGAAACTTATTTCTGATCTGTAAATTCAGTTAACAGAGATAAAACATATTTTTGATTGAGCAGTTATGAAACACTCTTTTTGTAGAAAATACAAGTGGAGATTCGGAGCGCTAAGAGGGTACTAGTGGAAAAAGGAATGTCTTAAAATATAAACGATACAGAATCATTCGGTGAAACTTCTTTCTGATCTGTGCATTCAGCTAACGGAGTTAAACCATACTTTTGATTGAGCAGATCTGAACACTCTTTCTGTAGAAAATGCAACTGGACATTTGGAGCGCTAAGAGCGTAGTAGTGGAAAAAGGAATATATTCAAATATAAACTACACAGAAGCATTCCGTGAAACTTCTTTCTGATCTGAGCATTCAGCTAACAGAGTTAAACCATACTTTTGATTGAGCAGTTTTGAAACACTCTGTCTGTAGAAAATGCAACTGGACATTCGTAGCGCTAAGTGGGTAATAGTGGAAAAAAGAATATGTTCAAATATAAACTACACAGAAGCATTGTATGAAACTTCTTTCTGTTCTGTGCATTCAACTAACAGAGTTGAACCTTACTTTTGATTGAGCCGTTCTGAAACACTCTTTCTGTAGAAACTGCAATTGGACATTCTGAGCGCTAAGAGGCCTATATTGGGAAAAAGAATGTCTACAAATAAAAACTACACAGAAGAATTGTGTGAAACTTCTTTCTGTTCTGTTTGTTCAACTAAAAGAGTTGTACCTTAATTTTGATTGAGCCGTTCTGAAACACTCTTTCTGTAGAAAATGCAAGTGGAGATTCGGAGCGCTAAGAGGGTAATAGTGGAAAAAGGAATGTCTCCAAATATAAACTACACAGAATCATTCTGTGAAACATCTTTCTGATCTGTGCATTAGGCTAACAGAGTTAAACCATACTTTTGATTGAGCAGATCTGAACACTCTTTCTGTAGAAAATGCAACTGGACATTTGGAGCGCTAAGAGCGTAGTAGTGGAAAAAGGAATATATTCAAATATAAACTACACAGAAGCATTCTGTGAAACTTCTTTCTGATCTGAGCATTCAGCTAACAGAGTTAAACCATACTTTTGATTGAGCAGTTTTGAAACACTCTGTCTGTAGAAAATGCAACGGGACATTCGTAGCGCCAAGTGGGTAATAGTGGAAAAAAGAATATGTTCAAATATAAACTACACAGAAGCATTGTATGAAACTTCTTTCTGTTCTGTGCATTCAACTAACAGAGTTGAACCTTACTTTGATTGAGCCGTTCTGAAACACTCTTTCTGTAGAAACTGCAATTGGACATTCTGAGCGCTAAGAGGCCTCTATTGGGAAAAATAATATCTTCAAATAAAAACTACACAGAAGCATTGTGTGAAACTTATTTCTGATATGTTCATTAAGCTAACAGAGTTAAACCATACTTTTGATTGCGCAGTTCTGAACACTCTTTCTGTAGAAAATGCAAGTGGACATTCGGAGCGCTAAGAGGGTAATAATGGAAAAAGGAATATATTCAAATATAAACTACACAGTAGCATTCTGTGAAAATTCTTTCTGTTCTGTGCATTCAACTAACAGAGTTGAACCTTACTTTTGATTGAGCCGTTCTGAAACACTCTTTCTGTAGAAACTGCAATTGGACATGTTAAGCGCTAAGAGGCCTACATTGGTAAAAAGAATATCTTCAAATAAAAACTACACAGATGCATTCTGTGAAACTTATTTCTGATCTGTAAATTCAGTTAACAGAGATAAAACATATTTTTGATTGAGCAGTTATGAAACACACTTTTTGTAGAAAATGCAAGTAGAGATTCGGAGCGCTAAGAGGGTAATAGTGGAAAAAGGAATGTCTCCAAATATAAACTACACAGAATCATTCTGTGAAACTTCTTTCTGATCTGTGCATTCAGCTAACAGAGTTAAACCATAATTTGATTGAGCATATCTGAACACTCTTTCTGTAGAAAATGCAACTGGACATTTGGAGCGCTAAGAGCGTAGTAGTGGAAAAAGGAATATATTCAAATATAAACTACACAGAAGCATTCTGTGAAACTTCTTTCTGATCTGAGCATTCAGCTAACAGAGTTAAACCATACTTTTGATTGAGCAGTTTTGAAACACTCTGTCTGTAGAAAATGCAACTGGACATTCGTAGCGCTAGGTGGGTAACAGTGGAAAAAAGAATATGTTCAAATATAAACTACACAGAAGCATTGTATGAAACTTCTTCCTGTTCTGTGCATTCAACTAACAGAGTTGAACCTTACTTTTGATTGAGCCGTTCTGAAACACTCTTTCTGTAGAAACTGCAATTGGACATGCTAAGCGCTAAGAGGCCTACATTGGGAAAAAGAATATCTTCAAATAAAAACTACACAGATGCATTCTGTGAAACTTATTTCTGATCTGTAAATTCAGTTAACAGAGATAAAACATATTTTTGATTGAGCAGTTATGAAACACTCTTTTTGTAGAAAATACAAGTGGAGATTCGGAGCGCTAAGAGGGTACTAGTGGAAAAAGGAATGTCTTAATATATAAACTACACAGAATCATTCGGTGAAACTTCTTTCTGATCTGTGCATTCAGCTAACAGAGTTAAACCATACTTTTGATTGAGCAGATCTGAACACTCTTTCTGTAGAAAATGCAACTGGACATTTGGAGCGCTAAGAGCGTAGTAGTGGAAAAAGGAATATATTCAAATATAAACTACACAGAAGCATTCTGTGAAACTTCTTTCTGATCTGAGCATTCAGCTAACAGAGTTAAACCATACTTTTGATTGAGCAGTTTTGAAACACTCTGTCTGTAGAAAATGCAACTGGACATTCGTAGCGCTAAGTGGGTAATAGTGGAAAAAAGAATATGTTCAAATATAAACTACACAGAAGCATTGTATGAAACTTCTTTCTGTTCTGTGCATTCAACTAACAGAGTTGAACCTTACTTTTGATTGAGCCGTTCTGAAACACTCTTTCTGTAGAAACTGCAATTGGACATTCTGAGCGCTAAGAGGCCTATATTGGGACAAAGAATGTCTACAAATAAAAACTACACAGAAGAATTGTGTGAAACTTCTTTCTGTTCTGTTTGTTCAACTAAAAGAGTTGAACCTTAGTTTTGATTGAGCCGTTCTGAAACACTCTTTCTGTAGAAAATGCAAGTGGAGATTCGGAGCGCTAAGAGGGTAATAGTGGAAAAAGGAATGTCTCCAAATATAAACTACACAGAATCATTCTGTGAAACTTCTTTCTGATCTGTGCATTAGGCTAACAGAGTTAAACCATACTTTTGATTGAGCAGATCTGAACACTCTTTCTGTAGAAAATGCAACTGGACATTTGGAGCGCTAAGAGCGTAGTAGTGGAAAAAGGAATATATTCAAATATAAACTACACAGAAGCATTCTGTGAAACTTCTTTCTGATCTGAGCATTCAGCTAACAGAGTTAAACCATACTTTTGATTGAGCAGTTTTGAAACACTCTGTCTGTAGAAAATGCAACGGGACATTCGTAGCGCTAAGTGGGTAACAGTGGAAAAAATAATATGTTCAAATGTAAACTACACAGAAGCATTGTATGAAACTTCTTTCTGTTCTGTGCATTCAACAAACAGAGTTGAACCTTACTTTTGATTGAGCCGTTCTGAAACACTCTTTCTGTAGAAACTGCAATTGGACATTCTGAGCGCTAAGAGGCCTCTATTGGGAAAAATAATATCTTCAAATAAAAACTACACAGAAGCATTGTGTGAAACTTATTTCTGATATGTTCATTAAGCTAACAGAGTTAAACCATACTTTTGATTGCGCAGTTCTGAACACTCTTTCTGTAGAAAATGCAAGTGGACATTCGGAGCGCTAAGAGGGTAATAGTGGAAAAAGGAATATATTCAAATATAAACTACACAGTAGCATTCTGTGAAAACACTTTCTGTTCTGCGCATTCAACTAACAGAGTTGAACCTTACTTTTGATTGAGCCGTACTGAAACACTCTTTCTGTAGAAAGTACAATTGGACATGCTAAGCGCTAAGAGGCCTACATTGGGAAAAAGAATATCTTCAAATAAAAACTACACAGATGCATTCTGTGAAACTTATTTCTGATCTGTAAATTCAGTTAACAGAGATAAAACATATTTTTGATTGAGCAGTTATGAAACACTCTTTTTGTAGAAAATACAAGTGGAGATTCGGAGCGCTAAGAGGGTACTAGTGGAAAAAGGAATGTCTTAAAATATAAACTACACTGAATCATTCGGTGAAACTTCTTTCTGATCTGTGCATTCAGCTAACAGAGTTAAACCATACTTTTGATTGAGCAGATCTGAACACTCTTTCTGTAGAAAATGCAACTGGACATTTGGAGCGCTAAGAGCGTAGTAGTGGAAAAAGGAATATATTCAAATATAAACTACACAGAAGCATTCTGTGAAACTTCTTTCTGATCTGAGCATTCAGCTAACAGAGTTAAACCATACTTTTGATTGAGCAGTTTTGAAACACTCTGTCTGTAGAAAATGCAACGGGACATTCGTAGCGCTAAGTGGGTAATAGTGGAAAAAAGAATATGTTCAAATATAAACTACACAGAAGCATTGTATGAAACTTCTTTCTGTTCTGAGCATTCAACTAACAGAGTTGAACCTTACTTTTGATTGAGCCGTTCTGAAACACTCTTTCTGTAGAAACTGCAATTGGACATTCTGAGCGCTAAGAGGCCTCTATTGGGAAAAATAATATCTTCAAATAAAAACTACACAGAAGCATTGTGTGAAACTTATTTCTGATATGTTCATTAAGCTAACAGAGTTAAACCGTACTTTTGATTGCGCAGTTCTGAACACTCTTTCTGTAGAAAATGCAAGTGGAAATTCGGAGCGCTAAGAGGATAATAGTGGAAAAAGGAATATATTCAAATATAAACTACACAGTAGCATTCTGTGAAAATTCTTTCTGTTCTGTGCATTCAACTAACAGAGTTGAACCTTACTTTTGATTGAGCCGTTCTGAAACACTCTTTCTGTAGAAACTGCAATTGGACATGCTAAGCGCTAAGAGGCCTACATTGGGAAAAAGAATATCTTCAAATAAAAACTGCACAGATGCATTCTGTGAAACTTATTTCTGATCTGTAAATTCAGTTAACAGAGATAAAACATATTTTTGATTGAGCAGTTATGAAACACTCTTTTTGTAGAAAATGCAAGTGGAGATTCGGAGCGCTAAGAGGGTAATAGTGGAAAAAGGAATGTCTTCAAATATAAACTACACAGAATCATTTGGTGAAACTTCTTTCTGATCTGTGCATTCAGCTAACAGAGTTAAACCATACTTTTGATAGAGCAGATCTGAACACTCTTTCTGTAGAAAATGCAACTGGACATTTGGAGCGCTAAGAGCGTAGTAGTGGAAAAAGGAATATATTCAAATATAAACTACACAGAAGCATTCTGTGAAACTTCTTTCTGATCTGAGCATTCAGCTAACAGACTTAAACCATACTTTTGATTGAGCAGTTTTGAAACACTCTGTCTGTAGAAAATGCAATTGGACATTCGTAGCGCTAAATGGGTAATAGTGGAAAAAAGAATATGATCAAATATAAACTACACAGAAGCATTGTATGAAACTTCTTTCTGTTCTGCGCATTCAACTAACAGAGTTGAACCTTACTTTTGATTGAGCCGTTCTGAAACACTCTTTCTGTAGAAACTGCAATTGGACATTCTGGGCGCTAAGAGGCCTAGATTGGGAAAAAGAATGTCTACAAATAAAAACTACAGAGAAGAATTGTGTGAAACTTCTTTCTGTTCTGTTTGTTCAACTAAAAGAGTTGAACCTTAGTTTTGATTGAGCCGTTCTGAAACACTCTTTCTGTAGAAAATGCAAGTGGAGATTCGGAGCGCTAAGAGGGTAATAGTGGAAAAAGGAATGTCTCCAAATATAAACTACACAGAATCATTCTGTGAAACTTCTTTCTGATCTGTGCATTAGGCTAACAGAGTTAAACCATACTTTTGATTGAGCAGATCTGAACACTCTTTCTGTAGAAAATGCAACTGGACATTTGGAGCGCTAAGAGCGTAGTAGTGGAAAAAGGAATATATTCAAATATAAACTACACAGAAGCATTCTGTGAAACTTCTTTCTGATCTGAGCATTCAGCTAACAGAGTTAAACCATACTTTTGATTGAGCAGTTTTGAAACACTCTGTCTGTAGAAAATGCAACGGGACATTCGTAGCGCTAAGTGGGTAACAGTGGAAAAAAGAATATGTTCAAATATAAACTACACAGAAGCATTGTATGAAACTTCTTTCTGTTCTGTGCATTCAACAAACAGAGTTGAACCTTACTTTTGATTGAGCCGTTCTGAAACACTCTTTCTGTAGAAACTGCAATTGGACATTCTGAGCGCTAAGAGGCCTCTATTGGGAAAAATAATATCTTCAAATAAAAACTACACAGAAGCATTGTGTGAAACTTATTTCTGATATGTTCATTAAGCTAACAGAGTTAAACCATACTTTTGATTGCGCAGTTCTGAACACTCTTTCTATAGAAAATGCAAGTGGACATTCGGAGCGCTAAGAGGGTAATAGTGGAAAAAGGAATATATTCAAATATAAACTACACAGTAGCATTCTGTGAAAACACTTTCTGTTCTGCGCATTCAACTAACAGAGTTGAACCTTACTTTTGATTGAGCCGTTCTGAAACACTCTTTCTGTAGAAAGTGCAATTGGACATGCTAAGCGCTAAGAGGCCTACATTGGGAAAAAGAATATCTTCAAATAAAAACTACACAGATGCATTCTGTGAAACTTATTTCTGATCTGTAAATTCAGTTAACAGAGATAAAACATATTTTTGATTGAGCAGTTATGAAACACTCTTTTTGTAGAAAATGCAAGTGGAGATTCGGAGCGCTAAGAGGGTACTAGTGGAAAAAGGAATGTCTTCAAATATAAACTATACAGAAGCATTGTATGAAACTTCTTTCTGTTCTGTGCATTCAACTAACAGAGTTGAACCTTACTTTTGATTGAGCCGTTCTGAAACACTCTTTCTGTAGAAACTGCAATTGGACATTCTGAGCGCTAGGAGGCCTATATTGGGAAAAACAATGTCTACAAATAAAAACTACACAGAAGAATTGTGTGAAACTTCTTTTTGTTCTGTTTGTTCAACTAAAAGAGTTGAACCTTAGTTTTGATTGAGCCGTTCTGAAACACTCTTTCTGTAGAAAATGCAAGTGGAGATTCGGAGCGCTAAGAGGGTAATAGTGGAAAAAGGAATGTCTCCAAATATAAACTACACAGAATCATTCTGTGAAACTTCTTTCTGATCTGTGCATTAGGCTAACAGAGTTAAACCATACTTTTGATTGAGCAGATCTGAACACTCTTTCTGTAGAAAATGCAACTGGACATTTGGAGCGCTAAGAGAGTAGTAGTGGAAAAAGGAATATATTCAAATATAAACTACACAGAAGCATTCTGTGAAACTTCTTTCTGATCTGAGCATTCAGCTAACAGAATTAAACCATACTTTTGATTGAGCAGTTTTGAAACACTCTGTCTGTAGAAAATGCAACGGGACATTCGTAGCGCTAAGTGGGTAATAGTGGAAAAAAGAATATATTCAAATATAAACTACACAGAAGCATTGTATGAAACTTCTTTCTGTTCTGTGCATTCAACTAACAGAGTTGAACCTTACTTTTGATGGAGCATTTCTGAAACACTCTTTCTGTAGAAACTGCAATTGGACATTCTGAGCGCTAAGAGGCCTCTATTGGGAAAAATGATATCTTCAAATAAAAACTACACAGAAGCATTGTGTGAAACTTATTTCTGATATGTTCATTAAGCTAACAGAGTTAAACCATACTTTTGATTGCGCAGTTCTGAACACTCTTTCTGTAGAAAATGCAAGTGGACATTCGGAGCGCTAAGAGTGTAATAGTGGAAAAAGGAATATATTCAAATATAAACTACACAGTAGCATTCTGTGAAAATACTTTCTGTTCTGTGCATTCAACTAACAGAGTTGAACCTTACTTTTGATTGAGCCGTTCTGAAACACTCTTTCTGTAGAAACTGCAATTGGACATGTTAAGCGCTAAGAGGCCAACATTGGGAAAAAGAATATCTTCAAATAAAAACTACACAGATGCATTCTGTGAAACTTATTTCTGATCTGTAAATTCAGTTAACAGAGATAAAACATATTTTTGATTGAGCAGTTACGAAACACTCTTTTTGTAGAAAATGCAAGTGGAGATTTGGAGCGCTAAGAGGGTAATAGTGGAAAAAGGAATGTCTCCAAATATAAACTACACAGAATCATTCTGTGAAACTTCTTTCTGATCTGTGCATTCAGCTAACAGAGTTAAACCATAATTTGATTGAGCAGATCTGAACACTCTTTCTGTAGAAAATGCAACTGGACATTTGGAGCGCTAAGAGCGTAGTAGTGGAAAAAAAATATATTCAAATATAAACAACACAGAAGCATTCTGTGAAACTTCTTTCTGATCTGAGCATTCAGCTAACAGAGTTAAACCATACATTTGATTGAGCAGTTTTGAAACACTCTGTCTGTAGAAAATGCAACTGGACATTCGTAGCGCTAAGTGGGTAATAGTGGAAAAAAGAATATGTTCAAATATAAACTACACAGAAGCATTGTATGAAACTTCTTTCTGTTCTGTGCATTCAACTAACAGAGTTGAACCTTACTTTTGATTGAGCCTTTCTGAAACACTCTTTCTGTAGAAACTGCAATTGGACATTCTGAGCGCTAAGAGGCCTCTATTGGGAAAAATGATATCTTCAAATAAAAACTACACAGAAGCATTGTGTGAAACTTATTTCTGATATGTTCATTAAGCTAACAGAGTTAAACCATATTTTTGATTGCGCAGTTCTGAACACTCTTTCTGTAGAAAATGCAAGTGGACATTCGGAGCGCTTAGAGGGTAGTAGTGGAAAAAGGAATATATTCAAATATAAACTACACAGTAGCATTCTGTGAAAATTCTTTCTGTTCTGTGCATTCAACTAACAGAGTTGAACCTTACTTTTGATTGAGCCGTTCTGAAACACTCTTTCTGTGGGAACTGCAATTGGACATGCTAAGCGCTAAGAGGCCTACATTGGGAAAAAGAATATCTTCAAATAAAAACTACACAGATGCATTCTGTGAAACTTATTTCTGATCTGTAAGTTCAGTTAACAGAGATAAAACATATTTTTGATTGAGCAGTTATGAAACACTCTTTTTGTAGAAAATGCAAGTGGAGATTCGGAGCGCTAAGAGGGTACTAGTGGAAAAAGGAATGTCTTCAAATATAAACTATACAGAAGCATTGTATGAAACTTCTTTCTGTTCTGTGCATTCAACTAACAGAGTTGAACCTTACTTTTGATTGAGCCGTTCTGAAACACTCTTTCTGTAGAAACTGCAATTGGACATTCTGAGCGCTAGGAGGCCTATATTGGGAAAAAGAATGTCTACAAATAAAAACTACACAGAAGAATTGTGTGAAACTTCTTTTTGTTCTGTTTGTTCAACTAAAAGAGTTGAACCTTAGTTTTGATTGAGCCGTTCTGAAACACTCTTTCTGTAGAAAATGCAAGTGGAGATTCGGAGCGCTAAGAGGGTAATAGTGGAAAAAGGAATGTCTCCAAATATAAACTACACAGAATCATTCTGTGAAACTTCTTTCTGATCTGTGCATTAGGCTAACAGAGTTAAACCATACTTTTGATTGAGCAGATCTGAACACTCTTTCTGTAGAAAATGCAACTGGACATTTGGAGCGCTAAGAGAGTAGTAGTGGAAAAAGGAATATATTCAAATATAAACTACACAGAAGCATTCTGTGAAACTTCTTTCTGATCTGAGCATTCAGCTAACAGAATTAAACCATACTTTTGATTGAGCAGTTTTGAAACACTCTGTCTGTAGAAAATGCAACGGGACATTCGTAGCGCTAAGTGGGTAATAGTGGAAAAAAGAATATATTCAAATATAAACTACACAGAAGCATTGTATGAAACTTCTTTCTGTTCTGTGCATTCAACTAACAGAGTTGAACCTTACTTTTGATGGAGCATTTCTGAAACACTCTTTCTGTAGAAACTGCAATTGGACATTCTGAGCGCTAAGAGGCCTCTATTGGGAAAAATGATATCTTCAAATAAAAACTACACAGAAGCATTGTGTGAAACTTATTTCTGATATGTTCATTAAGCTAACAGAGTTAAACCATACTTTTGATTGCGCAGTTCTGAACACTCTTTCTGTAGAAAATGCAAGTGGACATTCGGAGCGCTAAGAGTGTAATAGTGGAAAAAGGAATATATTCAAATATAAACTACACAGTAGCATTCTGTGAAAATACTTTCTGTTCTGTGCATTCAACTAACAGAGTTGAACCTTACTTTTGATTGAGCCGTTCTGAAACACTCTTTCTGTAGAAACTGCAATTGGACATGTTAAGCGCTAAGAGGCCAACATTGGGAAAAAGAATATCTTCAAATAAAAACTACACAGATGCATTCTGTGAAACTTATTTCTGATCTGTAAATTCAGTTAACAGAGATAAAACATATTTTTGATTGAGCAGTTACGAAACACTCTTTTTGTAGAAAATGCAAGTGGAGATTCGGAGCGCTAAGAGGGTAATAGTGGAAAAAGGAATGTCTCCAAATATAAACTACACAGAATCATTCTGTGAAACTTCTTTCTGATCTGTGCATTCAGCTAACAGAGTTAAACCATAATTTGATGGAGCAGATCTGAACACTCTTTCTGTAGAAAATGCAACTGGACATTTGGAGCGCTAAGAGCGTAGTAGTGGAAAAAAAATATATTCAAATATAAACAACACAGAAGCATTCTGTGAAACTTCTTTCTGATCTGAGCATTCAGCTAACAGAGTTAAACCATACTTTTGATTGAGCAGTTTTGAAACACTCTGTCTGTAGAAAATGCAACTGGACATTCGTAGCGCTAAGTGGGTAATAGTGGAAAAAAGAATATGTTCAAATATAAACTACACAGAAGCATTGTATGAAACTTCTTTCTGTTCTGTGCATTCAACTAACAGAGTTAAACCTTACTTTTGATTGAGCCGTTCTGAAACACTCTTTCTGTAGAAACTGCAATTGGTCATTCTGAGCGCTAAGAGGCCTCTATTGGGAAAAATAATATCTTCAAATAAAAACTACACAGAAGCATTGTGTGAAACTTATTTCTGATATGTTCATTAAGCTAACAGAGTTAAACCATACTTTTGATTGCGCTGTTCTGAACACTCTTTCTGTAGAAAATGCAAGTGGAAATTCGGAGCGCTAAGAGGATAATAGTGGAAAAAGGAATATATTCAAATATAAACTACACAGTAGCATTCTGTGAAAATTCTTTCTGTTCTGTGCATTCAACTAACAGAGTTGAACCTTACTTTTGATTGAGCCATTCTGAAACACTCTTTCTGTAGAAACTGCAATTGGACATGCTAAGCGCTAAGAGGCCTACATTGGGAAAAAGAATATCTTCAAATAAAAACTACACAGATGCATTCTGTGAAACTTATTTCTGATCTGTAAATTCAGTTAACAGAGATAAAACATATTTTTGATTGAGCAGTTATGAAACACTCTTTTTGTAGAAAATGCAAGTGGAGATTCGGAGCGCTAAGAGGGTAATAGTGGAAAAAGGAATGTCTCCAAATATAAACTACACAGAATCATTCTGTGAAACTTCTTTCTGATCTGTGCATTCAGCTAACAGAGTTAAACCATAATTTGATTGAGCAGATCTGAACACTCTTTCTGTAGAAAATGCAACTGGACATTTGGAGCGCTAAGAGCGTAGTAGTGGAAAAAGGAATATATTCAAATATAAACTACACAGAAGCATTCTGTGAAACTTCTTTCTGATCTGAGCATTCAGCTAACAGAGTTAAACCATACTTTTGATTGCGCAGTTCTGAACACTCTTTCTGTAGAAAATGCAAGTGGACATTCGTAGCGCTAAGAGGGTAATAGTGGAAAAAGTAATATATTCAAATATAAACTACACAGTAGCATTCTGTGAAAATTCTTTCTGTTCTGTGCATTCAACTAACAGAGTTGAACCTTACTTTTGATTGAGCCGTTCTGAAACACTCTTTCTGTAGAAACTGCAATTGGACATGCTAAGCGCTAAGAGGCCTACATTGGGAAAAAGAATATCTTCAAATAAAAACTACACAGATGCATTCTGTGAAACTTATTTCTGATCTCTAAATTCAGTTAACAGAGATAAAACATATTTTTGATTGAGCAGTTATGAAACACTCTTTTTGTAGAAAATGCAAGTGGAGATTCGGAGCGCTAAGAGGGTAATAGTGGAAAAAGGAATGTCTTCAAATACAAACTACACAGAATCATTCGGTGAAACTTCTTTCTGATCTGTGCATTCAGCTAACAGAGATAAACCATACTTTTGATTGAGCAGATCTGAACACTCTTTCTGTAGAAAATGCAACTGGACATTTGGAGCGCTAAGAGCGTAGTAGTGGAAAAAGGAATATATTCAAATATAAACTACACAGAAGCATTCTGTGAAACTTCTTTCTGATCTGAGCATTCAGCCAACAGAGTTAAACCATACTTTTGATTGAGCAGTTTTGAAACACTCTGTCAGTAGAAAATGCAACTGGACATTCGTAGCGCTAAGTGGGTAATAGTGGAAAAAGGAATATGTTCAAATATAAACTACACAGAAGCATTGTATGAAACTTCTTTCTGTTCTGTGCATTCAACTAACAGATTTGAACCTTACTTTTGATTGAGCCGTTCTGAAACACTCTTTCTGTAGAAACTGCAATTGGACATTCAGAGCGCTAAGAGGCCTATATTGGGAAAAAGAATGTCTACAAATAAAAACTACACAGAAGAATAGTGTGAAACTTCTTTCTGTTCTGTTTGTTCAACTAAAAGAGTTGAACCTTAGTTTTGATTGAGCCGTTCTGAAACACTCTTTCTGTAGAAAATGCAAGTGGAGATTCGGAGCGCTAAGAGGGTAATAGTGGAAAAAGGAATGTCTCCAAATATAAACTACACAGAATCATTCTGTGAAACTTCTTTCTGATCTGTGCATTCAGCTAACAGAGTTAAACCATACTTTTGATTGAGCAGATCTGAACACTCTTTCTGTAGAAAATGCAACTTTACATTTGGAGAGCTAAGAGAGTAGTAGTGGAAAAAGGAATATATTCAAATATAAACTACACAAAAGCATTCTGTGAAACTTCTTTCTGATCTGAGCATTCAGCTAACAGAGTTAAACCATACTTTTGATTGAGCAGTTTTGAAACACTCTGTCTGTAGAAAATGCAACTGGACATTCGTAGCGCTAAGTGGGTAATAGTGGAAAAAAGAATATGTTCAAATATAAACTACACAGAAGCATTGTATGAAACTTCTTTCTGTTCTGTGCATTCAACTAACAGAGTTGAACCTTACTTTTGATTGAGCCGTTCTGAAACACTCTTTCTGTAGAAAATGCAACTGGACATTTGGAGCGCTAAGAGAGTAGTAGTGGAAAAAGGAATATATTCAAATATAAACTACACAGAAGCATTCTGTGAAACTTCTTTCTGATCTGAGCATTCAGCTAACAGAGTTAAACCATACTTTTGATTGAGCAGTTTTGAAACACTCTGTCTGTAGAAAATGCAACTGGAGATTCGTAGCGCTAAGTGGGTAATAGTGGAAAAAAGAATATGTTCAAATATAAACTACACAGAAGCATTGTATGAAACTTCTTTCTGTTCTGTGCATTCAACTAACAGAATTGAACCTTACTTTTGATTGAGCCTTTCTGAAACACTCTTTCTGTAGAAACTGCAATTGGACATTCTGAGCGCTAAGAGGCCTATATTGGGAAAAATAATACCTTCAAATAAAAACTACACAGAAGCATTGTGTGAAACTTATTTCTGATATGTTCATTAAGCTAACAGAGTTAAACCATACTTTTGATTGCGCAGTTCTGAACACTCTTTCTGTAGAAAATGCAAGTGGACATTCGGAGCGCTAAGAGGGTAAGAGTGGAAAAAGGAATATATTCAAATATAAACTACACAGTAGCATTCTCTGAAAATTCTTTCTGTTCTGTGCATTCAACTAACAGAGTTGAACCTTACTTTTGATTGAGCCGTTCTGAAACACTCTTTCTGTAGAAACTGCAATTGGACATGCTAAGCGCTAAGAGGCCTACATTGGGAAAAAGAATATCTTCAAATAAAAACTCCACAGAAGCATTGTGTGAAACTTATTTCTGATATGTTCATTAAGCTAACAGAGTTAAACCATACTTTTGATTGCGCAGTTCTGAACACTCTTTCTGTAGAAAATGCAAGTGGACATTCGGAGCGCTAAGAGGGTAATAGTGGAAAAAGGAATATATTCAAATATAAACTACACAGTAGCATTCTGTGAAAATTCTTTCTGTTCTGTGCATTCAACTAACAGAGTTGAACCTTACTTTTGATTGAGCCGTTCTGAAACACTCTTTCTGTAGAAACTGCAATTGGACATGCTAAGCGCTAAGAGGCCTACATTGGGAAAAAGAATATCTTCAAATAAAAACTACACAGATGCATTCTGTGAAACTTATTTCTGATCTGTAAATTCAGTTAACAGAGATAAAACATATTTTTGATTGAGCAGTTATGAAACACTCTTTTTGTAGAAAATGCAAGTGGAGATTCGGAGCGCTAAGATGGTAATAGTGGAAAAAGGAATGTCTTCAAATATAAACTACACAGAATCATTCGGTGAAATTTCTTCCTGATCTGTGCATTCAGCTAACAGGGTTAAACCATACTTTTGATTGAGCAGATCTGAACACTCTTTCTGTAGAAAATGCAACTGGACATTTGTAGCGCTAAGAACGTAGTAGTGGAAAAAGGAATATATTCAAATATAAACTACACAGAAGCATTCTGTGAAACTTCTTTCTGATCTGAGCATTCAGCTAACAGAGTTAAACCATACTTTTGATTGAGCAGTTTTGAAACTCTCTGTCTGTAGAAAATGCAACTGGACATTCGTAGCGCTAAGTGGGTAATAGTGGAAAAAACAATATGTTCAAATATAAACTACACAGAAGCATTGTATGAAACTTCTTTCTGTTCTGCGCATTCAACTAACAGAGTTGAACCTTACTTTTGATTGAGCCGTTCTGAAACACTCTTTCTGTAGAAACTGCAATTGGACATTCTGAGCGCTAAGAGGCCTAGATTTGGAAAAAGAATGTCTACAAATAAAAACTACACAGAAGAATTGTGTGAAACTTCTTTCTGTTCTGTTTGTTCAACTAAAAGAGTTGAACCTTAGTTTTGATTGAGCCGTTCTGAAACACTCTTTCTATAGAAAATGCAAGTGGAGATTCGGAGCGCTAAGAGGGTAATAGTGGCAAAAGGAATGTCTCCAAATATAAACTACACAGAATCATTCTGTGAAACTTCTTTCTGATCTGTGCATTCAGCTAACAGAGTTAAACCATACTTTTGATTGAGCAGATCTGAACACTCTTTCTGTAGAAAATGCACTTGGACATTTGGAGCACTAAGAGATTAGTAGTGGAAAAAGGAATATATTCAAATATAAACTACACAGAAGCATTCTGTGAAACTTCTTTCTGATCTGAGCATTCAGCTAACAGAGTTAAACCATACTTTTGATTGAGCAGTTTTGAAACACTCTGTCTGTAGAAAATGCAACTGGACATTCGTAGCGCTAAGTGGGTTATAGTGGAAAAAAGAATATGTTCATATATAAACTACACAGAAGCATTGTATGAAACTTCTTTCTGTTCTGTGCATTCAACTAACAGAGTTGAACCTTACTTTTGATTGAGCCTTTCTGAAACACTCTTTCTGTAGAAACTGCAGTTGGACATTCTGAGCGCTAAGAGGCCTCTATTGGGAAAAATAATATCTTCAAATAAAAACTACACAGAAGCATTGTGTGAAACTTATTTCTGATATGTTCATTAAGCTAAGAGAGTTAAACCATACTTTTGATTGCGCAGTTCTGAACACTCTTTCTGTAGAAAATGCAAGTGGACATTCGGAGCGCTAAGAGGGTAATAGTGGAAAAAGGAATATATTCAAATATAAACTACACAGTAGCATTCTGTGAAAATTCTTTCTGTTCTGTGCATTCAACTAACAGAGTTGAACCTTACTTTTGATTGAGCCGTTCTGAAACACTCTTTCTGTAGAAACTGCAATTGGACATGCTAAGCGCTAAGAGGCCTATATTGGGAAAAAGAATATCTTCAAATAAAAACTACACAGATGCATTCTGTGAAACTTATTTCTGATCTGTAAATTCAGTTAACAGAGATAAAACATATTTTTGATTGAGCAGTTATGAAACACTCTTTTTGTAGAAAATGCAAGTGGAGATTCGGAGCGCTAAGAGGTTAATAGTGGAAAAAGGAATGTCTCCAAATATAAACTACACAGAATCATTCGGTGAAACTTCTTTCTGATCTGTGCATTCAGCTAACAGTGTTAAACCATACTTTTGATTGAGCAGATCTGAACACTCTTTCTGTAGAAAATGCAACTGAACATTTGGAGCGCTAAGAGCGTAGTAGTGGAAAAAGGAATATATTCAAATATAAACTACACAGAAGCATTCTGTGAAACTTCTTTCTGATCTGAGCATTCAGCTAACAGAGTTAAACCATACTTTTGATTGAGTAGTTTTGAAACACTCTGTCTGTAGAAAATGCAACTGGACATTCGTAGCGCTAAGTGGGTAATAGTGGAAAAAAGAATATGTTCATATATAAACTACACAGAAACATTGTATGAAACTTCTTTCTGTTCTGTGCATTCAACTAACAGAGTTGTACCTTACTTTTGATTGAGCCGTTCTGAAACACTCTTTCTGTAGAAACTGCAATTGGACATTCTGAGCGCTAAGAGGCCTAGATTGGGAAAAAGAATGTCTACAAATAAAAACTACACAGAAGAATTGTGTGAAACTTCTTTCTGTTCTGTTTGTTCAACTAAAAGAGTTGAACCTTAGTTTTGATTGAGCCGTTCTGAAACACTCTTTCTGTAGAAAATGCAAGTGGAGATTCGGAGCGCTAAGAGGGTAATAGTGGAAAAAGGAATGTCTCCAAATATAAACTACACAGAATCATTCTGTGAAACTTATTTCTGATCTGTGCATTCAGCTAACAGAGTTAAACCATACTTTTGATTGAGCAGATCTGAACACTCTTTCTGTAGAAAATGCACCTGGACATTTGGAGCGCTAAGAGAGTAATAGTGGAAAAAGGAATATATTCAAATATAAACTACACAGAAGCATTCTGTGAAACTTCTTTCTGATCTGAGCATTCAGCTAACAGAGTTAAACCATACTTTTGATTGAGCAGTTTTGAAACACTCTGTCTGTAGAAAATGCAACTGGACATTCGTAGCGCTAAGTGGGTAATAGTGGAAAAAAGAATATGTTCAAATATAAACTACACAGAAGCATTGTATGAAACTTCTTTCTGTTCTGTGCATTCAACTAACAGAGTTGAACCTTACTTTTGATTGAGCCTTTCTGAAACACTCTTTCTGTAGAAACTGCAGTTGGATATTCTGAGCGCTAAGAGGCCTCTATTGGGAAAAATAATATCTTCAAATAAAAACTACACAGAAGCATTGTGTGAAACTTATTTCTGATATGTTCATTAAGCTAACAGAGTTAAACCATACTTTTGATTGAGTAGTTTTGAAACACTCTGTCTGTAGAAAATGCAAGTGGACATTCGTAGCGCTAAGAGGGTAATAGTGGAAAAAGTAATATATTCAAATATAAACTACACAGTAGCATTCTGTGAAAATTCTTTCTGTTCTGTGCATTCAACTAACAGAGTTGAACCTTACTTTGGATTGAGCCGTTCTGAAACACTCTTTCTGTAGAAACTGCAATTGGACATTCTAAGCGCTAAGAGGCCTACATTGGGAAAAAGAATATCTTCAAATAAAAACTACACAGATGCATTCTGTGAAACTTATTTCTCATCTCTAAATTCAGTTCACAGAGATAAAACATATTTTTGATTGAGCAGTTATGAAACACTCTTTTTGTAGAAAATGCAAGTGGAGATTCGGAGCGCTAAGAGGGTAATAGTGGAAAAAGGAATATCTTCAAATACAAACTACACAGAATCATTCGGTGAAACTTCTTTCTGATCTGTGCATTCAGCTAACAGAGATAAACCATACTTTTGATTGAGCAGATCTGAACACTCTTTCTGTAGAAAATGCAACTGGACATTTGGAGCGCTAAGAGCGTAGTAGTGCAAAAAGGAATATATTCAAATATAAACTACACAGAAGCATTCTGTGAAACTTCTTTCTGATCTGAGCATTCAGCCAACAGAGTTAAACCTTACTTTTGATTGAGCAGTTTTGAAACACTCTGTCAGTAGAAAATGCAACTGGACATTCGTAGCGCTAAGTGGGTAATAGTGGAAAAAGGAATATGTTCAAATATAAACTACACAGAAGCATTGTATGAAACTTCTTTCTGTTCTGTGCATTCAACTAACAGAGTTGAACCTTACTTTTGATTGAGCCGTTCTGAAACACTCTTTCTGTAGAAACTGCAATTGGACATTCTGAGCGCTAAGAGGCCTATATTGGGAAAAAGAATGTCTACAAATAAAAACTACACAGAAGAATAGTGTGAAACTTCTTTCTGTTCTGTTTGTTCAACTAAAAGAGTTGAACCTTAGTTTTGATTGAGCCGTTCTGAAACACTCTTTCTGTAGAAAATGCAAGTGGAGTTTCGGAGCGCTAAGAGGGTAATAGTGGAAAAAGGAATGTCTCCAAATATAAACTACACAGAATCATTCTGTGAAACTTATTCTGATCTGTGCATTCAGCTAACAGAGTTAAACCATACTTTTGATTGAGCAGATCTGAACACTCTTTCTGTAGAAAATGCAACTTTACATTTGGAGAGCTAAGAGAGTAGTAGTGGAAAAAGGAATATATTCAAATATAAACTACACAAAAGCATTCTGTGAAACTTCTTTCTGATCTGAGCATTCAGCTAACAGAGTTAAACCATACTTTTGATTGAGCAGTTTTGAAACACTCTGTCTGTAGAAAATGCAACTGGACATTCGTAGCGCTAAGTGGGTAATAGTGGAAAAAAGAATATGTTCAAATATAAACTACACAGAAGCATTGTATGAAACTTCTTTCTGTTCTGTGCATTCAACTAACAGAGTTGAACCTTACTTTTGATTGAGCCGTTCTGAAACACTCTTTCTGTAGAAAATGCAACTGGACATTTGGAGCGCTAAGAGAGTAGTAGTGGAAAAAGGAATATATTCAAATATAAACTACACAGAAGCATTCTGTGAAACTTCTTTCTGATCTGAGCATTCAGCTAACAGAGTTAAACCATACTTTTGATTGAGCAGTTTTGAAACACTCTGTCTGTAGAAAATGCAACTGGACATTCGTAGCGCTAAGTGGGTAATAGTGGAAAAAAGAATATGTTCAAATATAAACTACACAGAAGCATTGTATGAAACTTCTTTCTGTTCTGTGCATTCAACTAACAGAATTGAACCTTACTTTTGATTGAGCCTTTCTGAAACACTCTTTCTGTAGAAACTGCAATTGGACATTCTGAGCGCTAAGAGGCCTATATTGGGAAAAATAATACCTTCAAATAAAAACTACACAGAAGCATTGCGTGAAACTTATTTGTGATATGTTCATTAAGCTAACAGAGTTAAAGCATACTTTTGATTGCGCAGTTCTGAACACTCTTTCTGTAGAAAATGCAAGTGGACATTCGGAGCGCTAAGAGGGTAATAGTGGAAAAAGGAATATATTCAAATATAAACTACACAGTAGCATTCTCTGAAAATTCTTTCTGTTCTGTGCATTCAACTAACAGAGTTGAACCTTACTTTTGAGTGAGCCGTTCTGAAACACTCTTTCTGTAGAAACTGCAATTGGACATGCTAAGCGCTAAGAGGCCTACATTGGAAAAAAGAATATATTCAAATAAAAACTACACAGATGCATTCTGTGAAACTTATTTCTGATCTGTAAATTCAGTTAACCGAGATAAAACATATTTTTGATTGAGCAGTTATGAAACACTCTTTTTGTAGAAAATGCAAGTGGAGATTCGGAGCGCTAAGAGGGTAATAGTGGAAAAAGGAATGTCTTCAAATATAAACTACACAGAATCATTCGGTGAAACTTCTTTCTGATCTGTGCATTCAGCTAACAGAGTTAAACCATACTTTTGATTGAGCAGATCTGAACAATCTTTCTGTAGAAAATGCAACTGGACATTTGGAGCGCTAAGAGCGTAGTAGTGGAAAAAGGAATATATTCAAATATAAACTACACAGAAGCATTCTGTGAAACTTCTTTCTGATCTGAGCATTCAGCTAACAGAGTTAAACCATACTTTTGATTGAGCAGTTTTGAAACACTCTGTCTGTAGAAAATGCAACTGGACATTCGTAGCGCTAAGTGGGTAATAGTGGAAAAAAGAATGTGTTCAAATATAAACTACACAGAAGCATTGTATGAAACTTCTTTCTGTTCTGTGCATTCAACTAACAGAGTTGAACCTTACTTTTGATTGAGCCGTTCTGAAACACTCTTTCTGTAGAAACTGCAATTGGACATTCTGAGCGCTAAGAGGCCTATATTGGGAAAAAGAATGTCTACAAATAAAAACTACACAGAAGAATTGTGTGAAACTTCTTTCTGTTCTGTTTGTTCAACTAAAAGAGTTGAACCTTAGTTTTGATTGAGCCGTTCTGAAACACTCTTTCTGTAGAAAATGAAAGTGGAGATTCGGAGCGCTAAGAGGGTAATAGTGGAAAAAAGAATGTCTCCAAATATAAACTACACAGAATCATTCTGTGAAACTTCTTTCTGATCTGTGCATTCAGCTAACAGAGTTAAACCATACTTTTGATTGAGCAGATCTGAACACTCTTTCTGTAGAAAATGCAACTGGACATTTGGAGCGCTAAGAGCGTAGTAGTGGAAAAATGAATATATTCAAATATAAACTACACAGAAGCATTCTGAGAAACTTCTTTCTGATCTGAGCATTCAGCTAACAGAGTTAAACCATACTTTGATTGAGCAGTTTTGAAACACTCTGTCTGTAGAAAATGCAACTGGACATTCGTAGCGCTAAGTGGGTAATAGTGGAAAAAAGAATATGTTCAAATATAAACTACACAGAAGCATTGTATGAAACTTCTTTCTGTTCTGTGCATTCAACTAACAGAGTTGAACCTTACTTTTGATTGAGCCTTTCTGAAACACTCTTTCTGTAGAAACTGCAATTGGACATTCTGAGCGCTAAGAGGCCTCTATTGGGAAAAATAATATCTTCAAATAAAAACTACACAGAAGCATTGTGTGAAACTTATTTCTGATATGTTCATTAAGCTAACAGAGTTAAACCATATTTTTGATTGCGCAGTTCTGAACACTCTTTCTGTAGAAAATGGAAGTGGACATTCGGAGCGCTAAGAGGGTAATAGTGGAAAAAGGAATATATTCAAATATAAACTACACAGTAGCATTCTGTGAAAATTCTTTCTGTTCTGTGCATTCAACTAACAGAGTTGAACCTTACTTTTGATTGAGCCGTTCTGAAACACTCCTTCTGTAGAAACTGCAATTGGACATGCTAAGCGCTAAGAGGCCTACATTGGGAAAAAGAATATCTTCAAATAAAAACTACACAGATGCATTCTGTGAAACTTATTTCTGATCTGTAAATTCAGTTAACAGAGATAAAACATATTTTTGATTGAGCAGTTATGAAACACTCTTTTTGTAGAAAATGCAAGTGGAGATTCGGAGCGCTAAGAGGGTAATAGTGGAAAAAGGAATGTCTTCAAATATAAACTACACAGAATCATTCGGTGAAATTTCTTTCTGATCTGTGCATTCAGCTAACAGGGTTAAACCATACTTTTGATTGAGCAGATCTGAACACTCTTTCTGTAGAAAATGCAACTGGACATTTGTAGCGCTAAGAGCGTAGTAGTGGAAAAAGGAATATATTGAAATATAAACTACACAGAAGCATTCTGTGAAACTTCTTTCTGATCTGAGCATTCAGCTAACAGAGTTAAACCATACTTTTGATTGAGCAGTTTTGAAACACTCTGTCTGTAGAAAATGCAACTGGAGATTCGTAGCGCTAAGTGGGTAATAGTGGAAAAAAGAATATGTTCAAATAGAAACTACACAGAAGCATTGTATGAAACTTCTTTCTGTTCTGTGCATTCAACTAACAGAGTTGAACCTTACTTTTGATTGAGCCGTTCTGAAACACTCTTTCTGTAGAAACTGCAATTGGACATTCTGAGCGCTAAGAGGCCTATATTGGGAAAAAGAATGTCTACAAATAAAAACTACACAGAAGAATTCTGTGAAACTTCTTTCTGTTCTGTTTGTTCAACTAAAAGAGTTGAACCTTAGTTTTGATTGAGCCGTTCTGAAACACTCTTTCTGTAGAAAATGCAAGTGGAGATTCGGAGCGCTAAGAGGGTAATAGTGGAAAAAGGAATGTCTCCAAATATAAACTACACAGAATCATTCTGTGAAACTTCTTTCTGATCTGTGCATTCAGCCAACAGATTTAAACCATACTTTTGATTGAGCAGATCTGAACACTCTTTCTGTAGAAAATGCAACTGGACATTTGGAGCGCTAAGAGAGTAGTAGTGGAAAAAGGAATATATTCAAATATAAACTACACAGAAGCATTCTGTGAAACTTCTTTCTGATCTGAGCATTCAGCTAACAGAGTTAAACCATACTTTTGATTGCGCAGATTTGAAACACTCTGTCTGTAGAAAATGCAACTGGACATTCGTAGCGCTAAGTGGGTAATAGTGGAAAAAAGAATATGTTCAAACAGAAACTACACAGAAACATTGTATGAAACTTCTTTCTGTTCTGTGCATTCAACTAACAGAGTTGAACCTTACTTTTGATTGAGCCTTTCTGAAACACTCTTTCTGTAGAAACTGCAATTGGACATTCTGAGCGCTAAGAGGCCTCTATTGGGAAAAATAATATCTTCAAATAAAAACTACACAGAAGCATTGTGTGAAACATATTTCTGATATGTTCATTAAGCTAACAGAGTTAAACCATACTTTTGATTGCGCAGTTCTGAACACTCTTTCTGTAGAAAATGCAAGTGGACATTCGGAGCGCTAAGAGGGTAATAGTGGAAAAAGGAATATATTCAAATATAAACTACACAGTAGCATTCTGTGAAAATTCTTTCTGTTCTGTGCATTCAACTAACAGAGTTGAACCTTACTTTTGATTGAGCCGTTCTGAAACACTCTTTCTGTAGAAACTGCAATTGGACATTCTGAGCGCTAAGAGGCCTATATTGGGAAAAAGAATGTCTACAAATAAAAACTACACAGAAGAATTCTGTGAAACTTCTTTCTGTTCTGTTTGTTCAACTAAAAGAGTTGAACCTTAGTTTTGATTGAGCCGTTCTGAAACACTCTTTCTGTAGAAAATGCAAGTGGAGATTCGGAGCGCTAAGAGGGTAATAGTGGAAAAAGGAATGTCTCCAAATATAAACTACACAGAATCATTCTGTGAAACTTCTTTCTGATCTGTGCATTCAGCCAACAGAGTTAAAGCATACTTTTGATTGAGCAGATCTGAACACTCTTTCTGTAGAAAATGCAACTGGACATTTGGAGCGCTAAGAGAGTAGTAGTGGAAAAAGGAATATATTCAAATATAAACTACACAGAAGCATTCTGTGAAACTTCTTTCTGATCTGAGCATTCAGCTAACAGAGTTAAACCATACTTTTGATTGAGCAGTTTTGAAACACTCTGTCTGTAGAAAATGCAACTGGACATTCGTAGCGCTAAGTGGGTAATAGTGGAAAAAGAATATGTTCAAATATAAACTACACAGAAGCATTGTATGAAACTTCTTTCTTTTCTGTGCATTCAACTAACATAGTTGAACCTTACTTTTGATTGAGCCTTTCTAAAACACTCTTTCTGTAGAAATTGCAATTGGACATTCTGAGCGCTAAGAGGCCTCTATTGGGAAAAATAATATCTTCAAATAAAAACTACACAGAAGCATTGTGTGAAACTTATTTCTGATATGTTCATTAAGCTAACAGAGTTAAACCATACTTTTGATTGCGCAGTTCTGAACACTCTTTCTGTAGAAAATGCAAGTGGACATTCGGAGCGCTAAGAGGGTAATAGTGGAAAAAGGAATATATTCAAATATAAACTACACAGTAGCATTCTGTGAAAATTCTTTCTGTTCTGTGCATTCAACTAACAGAGTTGAACCTTACTTTTGATTGAGCCGTTCTGAAACACTCTTTCTGTAGAAACTGCAATTGGACATTCTGAGCGCTAAGAGGCCTCTGTTTTGAAAAATAATATCTTCAAATAAAAACTACACAGAAGCATTGTGTGAAACTTATTTCTGATATGTTCATTAAGCTAACAGAGTTAAACCATATTTTTGATTGCGCAGTTCTGAACACTCTTTCTGTAGAAAATGCAAGTGGACATTCGGAGCGCTAAGAGGGTAATAGTGGAAAAAGGAATATATTCAAATATAAACTACACAGTAGCATTCTGTGAAAATTCTTTCTGTTCTGTGCATTCAACTAACAGAGTTGAACCTTACTTTTGATTGAGCCGTTCTGAAACACTCCTTCTGTAGAAACTGCAATTGGACATGCTAAGCGCTAAGAGGCCTACATTGGGAAAAAGAATATCTTCAAATAAAAACTACACAGATGCATTCTGTGAAACTTATTTCTGATCTGTAAATTCAGTTAACAGAGATAAAACATATTTTTGATTGAGCAGTTATGAAACACTCTTTTTTAGAAAATGCAAGTGGAGATTCGGAGCGCTAAGAGGGTAATAGTGGAAAAAGGAATGTCTTCAAATATAAACTACACAGAATCATTCGGTGAAATTTCTTTCTGATCTGTGCATTCAGCTAACAGGGTTAAACCATACTTTTGATTGAGCAGATCTGAACACTCTTTCTGTAGAAAATGCAACTGGACATTTGTAGCGCTAAGAGCGTAGTAGTGGAAAAAGGAATATATTGAAATATAAACTACACAGAAGCATTCTGTGAAACTTCTTTCTGATCTGAGCATTCAGCTAACAGAGTTAAACCATACTTTTGATTGAGCAGTTTTGAAACACTCTGTCTGTAGAAAATGCAACTGGAGATTCGTAGCGCTAAGTGGGTAATAGTGGAAAAAAGAATATGTTCAAATAGAAACTACACAGAAGCATTGTATGAAACTTCTTTCTGTTCTGTGCATTCAACTAACAGAGTTGAACCTTACTTTTGATTGAGCCGTTCTGAAACACTCTTTCTGTAGAAACTGCAATTGGACATTCTGAGCGCTAAGAGGCCTATATTGGGAAAAAGAATGTCTACAAATAAAAACTACACAGAAGAATTCTGTGAAACTTCTTTCTGTTCTGTTTGTTCAACTAAAAGAGTTGAACCTTAGTTTTGATTGAGCCGTTCTGAAACACTCTTTCTGTAGAAAATGCAAGTGGAGATTCGGAGCGCTAAGAGGGTAATAGTGGAAAAAGGAATGTCTCCAAATATAAACTACACAGAATCATTCTGTGAAACTTCTTTCTGATCTGTGCATTCAGCCAACAGATTTAAACCATACTTTTGATTGAGCAGATCTGAACACTCTTTCTGTAGAAAATGCAACTGGACATTTGGAGCGCTAAGAGAGTAGTAGTGGAAAAAGGAATATATTCAAATATAAACTACACAGAAGCATTCTGTGAAACTTCTTTCTGATCTGAGCATTCAGCTAACAGAGTTAAACCATACTTTTGATTGCGCAGATTTGAAACACTCTGTCTGTAGAAAATGCAACTGGACATTCGTAGCGCTAAGTGGGTAATAGTGGAAAAAAGAATATGTTCAAACAGAAACTACACAGAAACATTGTATGAAACTTCTTTCTGTTCTGTGCATTCAACTAACAGAGTTGAACCTTACTTTTGATTGAGCCTTTCTGAAACACTCTTTCTGTAGAAACTGCAATTGGACATTCTGAGCGCTAAGAGGCCTCTATTGGGAAAAATAATATCTTCAAATAAAAACTACACAGAAGCATTGTGTGAAACATATTTCTGATATGTTCATTAAGCTAACAGAGTTAAACCATACTTTTGATTGCGCAGTTCTGAACACTCTTTCTGTAGAAAATGCAAGTGGACATTCGGAGCGCTAAGAGGGTAATAGTGGAAAAAGGAATATATTCAAATATAAACTACACAGTAGCATTCTGTGAAAATTCTTTCTGTTCTGTGCATTCAACTAACAGAGTTGAACCTTACTTTTGATTGAGCCGTTCTGAAACACTCTTTCTGTAGAAACTGCAATTGGACATTCTGAGCGCTAAGAGGCCTATATTGGGAAAAAGAATGTCTACAAATAAAAACTACACAGAAGAATTCTGTGAAACTTCTTTCTGTTCTGTTTGTTCAACTAAAAGAGTTGAACCTTAGTTTTGATTGAGCCGTTCTGAAACACTCTTTCTGTAGAAAATGCAAGTGGAGATTCGGAGCGCTAAGAGGGTAATAGTGGAAAAAGGAATGTCTCCAAATATAAACTACACAGAATCATTCTGTGAAACTTCTTTCTGATCTGTGCATTCAGCCAACAGAGTTAAAGCATACTTTTGATTGAGCAGATCTGAACACTCTTTCTGTAGAAAATGCAACTGGACATTTGGAGCGCTAAGAGAGTAGTAGTGGAAAAAGGAATATATTCAAATATAAACTACACAGAAGCATTCTGTGAAACTTCTTTCTGATCTGAGCATTCAGCTAACAGAGTTAAACCATACTTTTGATTGAGCAGTTTTGAAACACTCTGTCTGTAGAAAATGCAACTGGACATTCGTAGCGCTAAGTGGGTAATAGTGGAAAAAGAATATGTTCAAATATAAACTACACAGAAGCATTGTATGAAACTTCTTTCTTTTCTGTGCATTCAACTAACATAGTTGAACCTTACTTTTGATTGAGCCGTTCTGAAACACTCTTTCTGTAGAAATTGCAATTGGACATTCTGAGCGCTAAGAGGCCTCTATTGGGAAAAATAATATCTTCAAATAAAAACTACACGGAAGCATTGTGTGAAACTTATTTCTGATATGTTCATTAAGCTAACAGAGTTAAACCATACTTTTGATTGCGCAGTTCTGAACACTCTTTCTGTAGAAAATGCAAGTGGACATTCGGAGCGCTAAGAGGGTAATAGTGGAAAAAGGAATATATTCAAATATAAACTACACAGTAGCATTCTGTGAAAATTCTTTCGGTTCTGTGCATTCAACTAACAGAGTTGAACCTTACTTTTGATTGAGCAGTTCTGAAACACTCTTTCTGTAGAAACTGCAATTGGACATGCTAAGCGCTAAGAGGCCTACATTGGGAAAAAGAATATCTTCAAATAAAAACTACACAGATGCATTCTGTGAAACTTATTTCTGATCTGTAAATTCAGTTAACAGAGATAAAACATATTTTTGACTGAGCAGTTATGAAACACTCTTTTTGTAGAAAATGCAATTGGAGATTCGGAGCGCTAAGAGGGTAATAGTGGAAAAAGGAATGTCTTCAAATATAAACTACACAGAATCATTCGGTGAAACTTCTTTCTGATCTGTGCATTCAGCTAACAGAGTTAAACCATACTGTTGATTGAGCAGATCTGAACACTCTTTCTGTAGAAAATGCAACTGGACATTTGGAGCGCTAAGAGCGTATTAGTGGAAAAAGGAATATATTCAAATATAAACTACACAGAAGCATTCTGTGAAACTTCTTTCTGATCTGAGCATTCAGCTAACAGAGTTAAACCATACTTTTGATTGAGCAGTTTTGAAACACTCTGTCTGTAGAAAATGCAACTGGACATTCGTAGCGCTAAGTGGGTAATAGTGGAAAAAAGAATGTGTTCAAATATAAACTACACAGAAGCATTGTATGAAACTTCTTTCTGTTCTGTGCATTCAACTAACAGAGTTGAACCTTACTTTTGATTGAGCCGTTCTGAAACACTCTTTCTGTAGAAACTGCAATTGGACATTCTGAGCGCTAAGAGGCCTATATTGGGAAAAATAATGTCTACAAATAAAAACTACACAGAAGTATTTTGTGAAACTTCTTTCTGTTCTGTTTGTTCAACTAAAAGAGTTGAACCTTAGTTTTGATTGAGCCGTTCTGAAACAATCTTTCTGTAGAAAATGCAAGTGGAGATTCGGTGCGCTAAGAGGCTAATAGTGGAAAAAGGAATGTCTCCAAATATAAACTACACAGAATCATTCTGTGAAACTTCTTTCTGATCTTTGCATTCAGCTAACAGAGTTAAACCATACTTTTGATTGAGCAGATCTGAACACTCTTTCTGTAGAAAATGCAACTGGACATTTGGAGCGCTAAGAGCGTAGTAGTGGAAAAATGAATATATTCAAATATAAACTACACAGAATCATTCTGAGAAACTTCTTTCTGATCTGGGCATTCAGCTAACAGAGTTAAACCATACTTTGATTGAGCAGTTTTGAAACACTCTGTCTGTAGAAAATGCAACTGGACATTCTTAGCGCTAAGTGGGTAATAGTGGAAAAAAGAATATGTTCAAATATAAACTACACAGAAGCATTGTATGAAACTTCTTTCTGTTCTGTGCATTCAACTAACAGAGTTGAACCTTACTTTTGATTGAGCCTTTCTGAAACACTCTTTCTGTAGAAACTGCAATTGGACATTCTGAGCGCTAAGAGGCCTCTATTGGGAAAAAAAATATCTTCAAATAAAAACTACACAGAAGCATTGTGTGAAACTTATTTCTGATATGTTCATTAAGCTAACAGAGTTAAACCATACTTTTGATTGCGCAGTTCTGAACACTCTTTCTGTAGAAAATGCAAGTGGACATTCGGAGCGCTAAGAGGGTAATAGTGGAAAAAGGAATATATTCAAATATAAACTACACAGTAGCATTCTGTGAAAATTCTTTCTGTTCTGTGCATTCAACTAACAGAGTTGAACCTTACTTTTGATTGAGCCGTTCTGAAACACTCTTTCTGTAGAAACTGCAATTGGACATTCTGAGCGCTAAGATGCCTCTATTGGGAAAAATAATATCTTCAAATAAAAACTACACAGAAGCATTGTGTGAAACTTATTTCTGATATGTCCATTAAGCTAACAGAGTTAAACCATACTTTTGATTGCGCAGTTCTGAACACTCTTTCTGTAGAAAATGCAAGTGGACATTCGGAGCGCTAAGAGGGTAATAGTGGAAAAAGGAATATATTCAAATATAAACTACACAGTAGCATTCTGTGAAAATTCTTTCTGTTCTGTGCATTCAACTAACAGAGTTGAACCTTACTTTTGAGTGAGCCGTTCTGATACACTCTTTCTGTAGAAACTGCAATTGGACATGCTAAGCGCTAAGAGGCCTACATTGGGAAAAAAAATATCTTCAAATAAAAACTACACAGATGCATTCTGTGAAACTTATTTCTGATCTGTAAATTCAGTTAACAGAGATAAAACATATTTTTGATTGAGCAGTTATGAAACACTCTTTTTGTAGAAAATGCAAGTGGAGATTCGGAGCGCTAAGAGGGTAATAGTGGAAAAAGGAATGTCTTCAAATATAAACTAAACAGAATCATTCGGTGAAACTTCTTTCTGATCTGTGCATTCAGCTAACAGAGTTAAACCATACTTTTGATTGAGCAGATCTGAACACTCTTTCTGTAGAAAATGCAACTGGACATTTGGAGCGCTAAGAGCGTAGTAGTGGATAAAGGAATATATTCAAATATAAACTACACAGAAGCATTCTGTGAAACTTCTTTCTGATCTGAGCATTCAGCTAACAGAGTTAAACCATACTTTTGATTGAGCAGTTTTGAAACACTCTGTCTGTAGAAAATGCAACTGGACATTCGTAGCGCTAAGTGGGTAATAGTGGAAAAAAGAATATGTTCAAACAGAAACTACACAGAAGCATTGTATGAAACTTCTTTCTGTTCTGTGCATTCAACTAACAGAGTTGAACCTTACTTTTGATTGAGCCGTTCTGAAACACTCTTTCTGTAGAAACTGCAATTGGACATTCTGAGCGCCAAGAGGCCTATATTGGGAAAAAGAATGTCTACAAATAAAAACTACACAGAAGAATTGTGTGAAACTTCTTTCTGTTCTGTTTGTTCAACTAAAAGAGTTGAACCTTAGTTTTGATTGAGCCGTTCTGAAACACTCTTTCTGTAGAAACTGCAATTGGACATTCTGAGCGCTAAGAGGCCTCTATTGGGAAAAATAATATCTTCAAATAAAAACTACACAGAAGCATTGTGTGAAACTTATTTCTGATATGTTCATTAAGCTAACAGAGTTAAACCATACTTTTGATTGCGCAGTTCTGAACACTCTTTCTGTAGAAAATGCAAGTGGACATTCGGAGCGCTAAGAGGGTAATAGTGGAAAAAGGAATATATTCAAATATAAACTACACAGTAGCATTCTGTGAAAATACTTTCTGTTCTGTGCATTCAACTAACAGAGTTGAACCTTACTTTTGATTGAGCCGTTCTGAAACACTCTTTCTGTAGAAACTGCAATTGGACATGCTAAGCGCTAAGAGGCCTACATTGGGAAAAAGAATATCTTCAAATAAAAACTACACAGATGCATTCTGTGAAACTTATTTCTGATCTGTAAATTCAGTTAACAGAGATAAAACATATTTTTGATTGAGCAGTTATGAAACACTCTTTTTGTAGAAAATGCAAGTGGAGTTTCGGAGCGCTAAGTGGGTAATAGTGGAAAAAGGAATGTCTTCAAATATAAACTACACAGAATCATTCGGTGAAACTTCTTTCTGATCCGTGCATTCAGCTAACAGAGTTAAACCATACTTTTGATTGAGCAGATCTGAATACTCTTTCTGTAGAAAATGCAACTGGACATTTGGAGCGCTAAGAGCGTAGTAGTGGAAAAAGCAATATATTCAAATATAAACTACACAGAAACATTCTGTGAAACTTCTTTCTGATCTGAGCATTCAGCTAACAGAGTTAAACCATACTTTTGATTGAGCAGTTTTGAAACACTCTGTCTGTAGGAAATGCAACTGGACATTCGTAGCGCTAAGTGGGTAATAGTGGAAAAAAGAATATGTTCAAATATAAACTACACAGAAGCATTGTATGAAACTTCTTTCTGTTCTGTGCATTCAACTAACAGGGTTGAACCTTACTTTTGATTGAGCCGTTCTGAAACACTCTTTCTGTAGAAACTGCAATTGGACATGCTAAGCGCTAAGAGGCCTACATTGGGAAAAAGAATATCTTCAAATAAAAACTACACAGATGCATTCTGTGAAACTTATTTCTGATGTGTAAATTCAGTTAACAGAGATAAAATATATTTTTGATTGAGCAGTTATTAAACACTCTTTTTGTAGAAAATGCAAGTGGAGATTCGGAGCGCTAAGAGGGTAATAGTGGAAAAAGGAATGTCTTCAATTATAAACTACACAGAATCATTCGGTGAAACTTCTTTCTGATCTGTGCATTCAGCTAACAGAGTTAAACCATACTTTTGATTGAGCAGATCTGAATACTCTTTCTGTAGAAAATGCAACTGGACATTTGTAGCGCTAAGAGCGTAGTAGTGGAAAAAGGAATATATTCAAATATAAACTACACAGAAGCATTCTGTGAAACTTCTTTCTGATCTGAGAATTCAGCTAACAGAGTTAAACCATACTTTTGATTGAGCAGTTTTGAAACACTCTGTCTGTAGAAAATGCAACTGGACATTCGTAGCGCTAAGTGGGTAATAGTGGAAAAAAGAATATGTTCAAATATAAACTACACAGAAGCATTGTATGAAACTTCTTCCTGTTCTGTGCATTCAACTAACAGAGTTGAACCTTACTTTTGATTGAGCCGTTCTGAAACACTCTTTCTGTAGAAACTGCAATTGGACATTCTGAGCGCTAAGAGGCCTATATTGGGAAAAAGAATGTCTACAAATAAAAACTACACGGAAGAATTGTGTGAAACTTCTTTCTGTTCTGTTTGTTCAACTAAAAGAGTTGAACCTTAGTTTTTATTGAGCCGTTCTGAAACACTCTTTCTGAAGAAAATGCAAGTGGAGATTCGGAGCGCTAAGAGGGTAATAGTGGAAAAAGGAATGTCTCCAAATATAAACTACACAGAATCATTCTGTGAAACTTCTTTCTGATCTGTGCATTCAGCTAAGAGAGTTAAACCATACTTTTGACTGAGCAGATCTGAACACTCTTTCTGTAGAAAATGCAACTGGACATTTGGAGCGCTAAGAGAGTAGTAGTGGAAAAATGAATATATACAAATATAAACTACACAGAAGCATTCTGTGAAACTTCTTTCTGATCTGAGCATTCAGCTAACAGAATTAAACCATACTTTTGATTGAGCAGATTTGAAACACTCTGTCTGTAGTAAATGCAACTGGACATTCGTAGCGCTAAGTGGGTAATAGTGGAAAAAAGAATATGTTCAAATATAAACTACACAGAAGCATTGTATGAAACTTCTTTCTGTTCTGTGCATTCAACTAACAGAGTTGAACCTTACTTTTGATTGAGCTGTTCTGAAACACTCTTTCTGTAGAAACTGCAATTGGACATTCTGAGCGCTAAGAGGCCTCTATTGGGAAAAATAATATCTTCAAATAAAAACTACACAGAAGCATTGTGTGAAACTTATTTCTGATATGTTCATTAAGCTAACAGAGTTAAACCATACTTTTGATTGCGCAGTTCTGAACACTCTTTCTGTAGAAAATGCAAGTGGACATTCCGAGCGCTAAGAGGGTAATAGTGGAAAAAGGAATATATTCAAATATAAACTACACAGTAGCATTCTGTGAAAATTCTTTCTGTTCTGTGCATTCAACTAACAGAGTTGAACCTTACTTTTGATTGAGCCGTTCTGAAACACTCTTTCTGTAGAAACTGCAATTGGACATTCTGAGCGCTAAGAGGCCTATATTGGGAAAAAGAATGTCTACAAATAAAAACTACACAGAAGAATTGTGTGAAACTTCTTTCTGTTCTGTTTGTTCAACTAAAAGAGTTGAACCTTAGTTTTAATTGAGCCGTTCTGAAACACTCTTTCTGTAGAAAATGCAAGTGGAGATTCGGAGCGCTAAGAGGGTAATAGTGGAAAAAGGAATGTCTCCAAATATAAACTACACAGAATCATTCTGTGAAAGTTCTTTCTGATCTGTGCATTCAGCTAACAGAGTTAAACCATACTTTTGATTGAGCAGATCTGAACACTCTTTCTGTAGAAAATGCAACTGGACATTTGGAGCGCTAAGAGAGTAGTAGTGGAAAAAGGAATATATACAAATATAAACTACACAGAACCATTCTGTGAAACTTCTTTCTGATCTGAGCATTCAGCTAACAGAATTAAACCATAGTTTTGATTGAGCAGTTTTGAAACACTCTGTCTGTAGAAAATGCAACTGGACATTCGTAGCGCTAAGTGGGTAATAGTGGAAAAAAGAATATGTTCAAATATAAACTACACAGAAGCATTGTATGAAACTTCTTTCTGTTCTGTGCATTCAACTAACAGAGTTGAACCTTACTTTTGATTGAGCCGTTCTGAAACACTCTTTCTGTAGAAACTGCAATTGGACATTCTGAGCGCTAAGAGGCCTCTATTGGGAAAAATAATATCTTCAAATAAAAACTACACAGAAGCATTGTGTGAAACTTATTTCTGATATGTTCATTAAGCTAACAGAGTTAAACCATACTTTTGATTGCGCTGTTCTGAACACTCTTTCTGTAGAAAATGCAAGTGGACATTCCGAGCGCTAAGAGGGTAATAGTGGAAAAAGTAATATATTCAAATATAAACTACACAGTAGCATTCTGTGAAAATTCTTTCTGTTCTGTGCATTCAACTAACAGAGTTCAACCTTACTTTTGATTGAGCCGTTCTGAAACACTCTTTCTGTAGAAACTGCAATTGGACATGCTAAGCGCTAAGAGGCCTACATTGGGAAAAAGAATATCTTCAAATAAAAACTACACAGATGCATTCTGTGAAACTTATTTCTGATCTGTAAATTCAGTTAACAGAGATAAAACATATTTTTGATTGAGCAGTTATGAAACACTCTTTTTGTAGAAAATGCAAGTGGAGATTCGGAGCGCTAAGAGGGTAGTAGTGGAAAAAGGAATGTCTTCAAATATAAACTACACAGAATCATTCGGTGAAACTTCTTTCTGATCTGTGCATTCAGCTAACAGAGTTAAACCATACTTTTGATTGAGCAGATCTGAATACTCTTTCTGTAGAAAATGCAACTGGACATTTGGAGCGCTAAGAGCGTAGTAGTGGAAAAAGCAATATATTCACATATAAACAACACAGAAGCATTCTGTGAAACTTCTTTCTGATCTGAGCATTCAGCTAACAGAGTTAAACCATACTTTTGATTGAGCAGTTTTGTAACACTCTGTCTGTAGAAAATGCAACTGGACATTCGTAGCGCTAAGTGGGTAATAGTGGAAAAAAGAATATGTTCAAATATAAACTACACAGAAGCATTGTATGAAACTTCTTCCTGTTCTGTGCATTCAACTAACAGAGTTGAACCTTACTTTTGATTGAGCCGTTCTGAAAAACTCTTTCTGTAGAAACTGCAATTGGACATTCTGAGCGCTAAGAGGCCTATATTGGGAAAAAGAATGTCTGCAAATAAAAACTACACGGAAGAATTGTGTGAAACTTCTTTCTGTTCTGTTTGTTCAACTAAAAGAGTTGAACCTTAGTTTTGATTGAGCCGTTCTGAAACACTCTTTCTGTAGAAAATGCAAGTGGAGATTCGGAGTGCTAAGAGGGTAATAGTGGAAAAAGGAATGTCTCCAAATATAAACTACACAGAATCATTCTGTGAAACTTCTTTCTGATCTGTGCATTCAGCTAAGAGCGTTAAACCATACTTTTGATTGAGCAGATCTGAACACTCTTTCTGTAGAAAATGCAACTGGACATTTGGAGCGCTAAGAGTGTAGTAGTGGAAAAATGAATATATACAAATATAAACTACACAGAAGCATTCTGTGAAACTTCTTTCTGATCTGAGCATTCAGCTAACAGAATTAAACCATACTTTTGATTGAGCAGATTTGAAACACTCTGTCTGTAGAAAATGCAACTGGACATTCGTAGCGCTAAGTGGGTAATAGTGGAAAAAAGAATATGTTCAAATATAAACTACACAGAAGCATTGTATGAAACATCTTTCTGTTCTGTGCATTCAACTAACAGAGTTGAACCTTACTTTTGATTGAGCCGTTCTGAAACACTCTTTCTGTAGAAACTGCAATTGGACATTCTGAGCGCTAAGAGTCCTCTATTGGGAAAAATAATATCTTCAAATAAAAACTACACAGAAGCATTGTGTGAAACTTATTTCTGATATGTTCATTAAGCTAACAGAGTTAAACCATACTTTTGATTGCGCAGTTCTGAACACTCTTTCTGTAGAAAATGCAAGTGGACATTCCGAGCCCTAAGAGGGTAATAGTGGAAAAAGAATATATTCAAATATAAACTACACAGTAGCATTCTGTGAAAATTCTTTCTGTTCTGTGCATTCAACTAACAGAGTTGAACCTTACTTTTGATTGAGCCGTTCTGAAACACTCTTTCTGTAGAAACTGCAATTGGACATGCTAAGCGCTAAGAGGCCTACTTTGGGAAAAAGAATATCTTCAAATAAAAACTACACAGATGCATTCTGTGAAACTTATTTCTGATCTGTAAATTCAGTTAACAGAGATAAAACATATTTTTGATTGAGCAGTTATGAAACACTCTTTTTGTAGAAAATGCAAGTGGAGATTCCGAGCGCTAAGATGGTAATAGTGGAAAAAGGAATGTCTTCAAATATAAACTACACAGAATCATTCGGTGAAACTTCTTTCCGATCTGTGCATTCAGCTAACAGAGTTAAACCATACTTTTGATTGAGCAGATCTGAATACTCTTTCTGTAGAAAATGCAACTGGACATTTGGAGCGCTAAGAGCGTAGTAGTGGAAAAAGGAATATATTCAAATATAAACTACACAGAAGCATTCTGTGAAACTTCTTTCTGATCTGAGCATTCAGCTAACAGAGTTAAACCATACTTTTGATTGAGCAGTTTTGAAACACTCTGTCTGTAGAAAATGCAACTGGACATTCGTAGCGCTAAGTGGGTAATAGTGGAAAAAAGAATATGTTCAAATATAAACTACACAGAAGCATTGTATGAAACTTCTTCCTGTTCTGTGCATTCAACTAACAGAGTTGAACCTTACTTTTGATTGAGCCGTTCTGAAACACTCTTTCTGTAGAAACTACAATTGGACATTCTGAGCGCTAAGAGGCCTATATTGGGAAAAAGAATGTCTACAAATAAAAACTACACGGAAGAATTGTGTGAAACTTCTTTCTGTTCTGTTTGTTCAACTAAAAGAGTTGAACCTTTGTTTTGATTGAGCCGTTCTGAAACACTCTTTCTGTAGAAAATGCAAGTGGAGACTCGGAGCGCTAAGAGGGTAATATTGGAAAAAGGAATGTCTCCAAATATAAACTACACAGAATCATTCTGTGAAACTTCTTTCTGATCTGTGCATTCAGCTAAGAGAGTTAAACCATACTTTTGACTGAGCAGATCTGAACACTCTTTCTGTAGAAAATGCAACTGGACAATTGGAGCGCTAAGAGAGAAGTAGTGGAAAAATGAATATATACAAATATAAACTACACAGAAGCATTCTGTGAAACTTCTTTCTGATCTGACCATTCAGCTAACAGAATTAAACCATACTTTTGATTGAGCAGATTTGAAACACTCTGTCTGTAGAAAATGCAACTGGACATTCGTAGCGCTACCTTTGTAATAGTGGAAAAAAAAATATGTTCAAATATAAACTACACAGAAGCATTGTATGAAACTTCTTTCTGTTCTGTGCTTTCAACTAACAGAGTTGAACCTTACTTTTGATTGAGCTGTTCTGAAACACTCTTTCTGTAGAAACTGCAATTGGACATTCTGAGCGCTAAGAGGCCTCTATTGGGAAAAATAATATCTTCAAATAAAAACTACACAGAAGCATTGTGTGAAACTTATTTCTGATATGTTCATTAAGCTAACAGAGTTAAACCATACTTTTGATTGCGCAGATCTGAACACTCTTTCTGTAGAAAATGCAAGTGGACATTCCGAGCGCTAAGAGGGTAATAGTGGAAAAAGGAATATATTCAAATATAAACTACACAGTAGCATTCTGTGAAAATTCTTTCAGTTCTGTGCATTCAACTAACAGAGTTGAACCTTACTTTTGATTGAGCCGTTCTGAAACACTCTTTCTGTAGAAACTGCAATTGGACATGCTAAGCGCTAAGAGGCCTACATTGGGAAAAAGAATATCTTCAAATAAAAACTACACAGATGCATTCTGTGAAACTTATTTCTGATCTGTAAATTCAGTTAACAGAGATAAAACATATTTTTGATTGAGCAGTTATGAAACACTCTTTTTGTAGAAAATGCAAGTGGAGATTCGGAGCGCTAAGAGGGTAATAGTGGAAAAAGGAATGTCTTCAAATATAAACTACACAGAATCATTCGGTGAAACTTCTTTCTGATCTGTGCATTCAGCTAACAGAGTTAAACCATACTTTTGATTGAGCAGATCTGAACACTCTTTCTGTAGAAAATGCAACTGGACATTTGGAGCGCTAAGAGCGTTGTAGTGGAAAAAGGAATATATTCAAATATAAACTACACAGAAGCATTCTGTGAAACTTCTTTCTGATCTGAGCATTCAGCTAACAGAGTTAAACCATACTTTTGATTGAGCAGTTTTGAAACACTCTGTCTGTAGAAAATGCAACTGGACATTCGTAGCGCTAAGTGGGTAATAGTGGAAAAAAGAATATGTTCAAATATAAACTACACAGAAGCATTGTATGAAACTTCTTTCTGTTCTGTGCATTCAACTAACAGAGTTGAACCTTACATTTGATTGAGCCGTTCTGAAACACTCTTTCTGTAGAAACTGCAATTGGACATTCTGAGCGCTAAGAGGCCTATATTGGGAAAAAGAATGTCTACAAATAAAAACTACACAGAAGAATTGTGTGAAACTTCTTTCTGTTCTGTTTGTTCAACTAAAAGAGTTGAAACTTAGTTTTGATTGAGCCGTTCTGAAACACTCTTTCTGTAGAAAATGCAAGTGGAGATTCGGAGCGCTAAGAGGGTAATAGTGGAAAAAGGAATGTCTCCAAATATAAACTACACAGAATCATTCTGTGAAACTTCTTTCTGATCTGTGCATTCAGCTAACAGAGTTAAACCATACTTTTGATTGAGCAGATCTGAACACCCTTTCTGTAGAAAATGCAACTGGACATTTGGAGCGCTAAGAGAGTAGTAGTGGAAAAAGGAATATATACAAATATAAACTACACAGAAGCATTCTGTGAAACTTCTTTCTGATCTGAGCATTCAGCTAACAGAATTAAACCATACTTTTGATTGAGCAGTTTTGAAACACTCTGTCTGTAGAAAATGCAACTGGACATTCGTAGCGCTAGGTGGGTAATAGTGGAAAAAAGAATATGTTCAAATATAAACTACACAGAAGCATTGTATGAAACTTCTTTCAGTTCTGTGCATTCAACTAACAGAGTTGAACTTTACTTTTGATTGAGCCGTTCTGAAACAATCTTTCTGTAGAAACTGCAATTGGACATTCTGAGCGCTAAGAGGCCTCTATTGGGAAAAATAATATCTTCAAATAAAAACTACACAGAAGCATTGTGTGAAACTTATTTCTGATATGTTCATTAAGCTAACAGAGTTAAACCATACTTTTGATTGCGCAGTTCTGAACACTCTTTCTGTAGAAAATGCAAGTGGACATTCCGAGCGCTAAGAGGGTAATAGTGGAAAAAGGAATATATTCAAATATAAACTACACAGTAGCATTCTGTGAAAATTCTTTCTGTTCTGTGCATTCAACTAACAGAGTTGAACCTTACTTTTGATTGAGCCGTTCTGAAACACTCTTTCTGTAGAAACTGCAATTGGACATGCTAAGCGCTAAGAGGCCTACATTGGGAAAAAGAATATCTTCAAATAAAACTACACAGATGCATTCTGTGAAACTTATTTCTGATCTGTAAATTCAGTTAACAGAGATAAAACATATTTTTGATTGAGCAGTTATGAAACACTCTTTTTGTAGAAAATGCAAGTGGAGATTCGGAGCGCTAAGAGGGTAATAGTGGAAAAAGGAATGTCTTCAAATATAAACTACACAGAATCATTCGGTGAAACTACTTTCTGATCTGTGCATTCAGCTAACAGAGTTAAACCATACTTTTGATTGAGCAGATCTGAACACTCTTTCTGTAGAAAATGCAACTGGACATTTGGAGCGCTAAGAGCGTAGTAGTGGAAAAAGGAATATATTCAAATATAAACTACACAGAAGCATTCTGTGAAACTTCTTTCTGATCTGAGCATTCAGCTAACAGAGTTAAACCATACTTTTGATTGAGCAGTTTTGAAACACTCTGTCTGTAGAAAATGCAACTGGACATTCGTAGCGCTAAGTGGGTAATAGTGGAAAAAAGAATATGTTCAAATATAAACTACACAGAAGCATTGTATGAAACTTCTTTCTGTTCTGTGCATTCAACTAACAGAGTTGAACCTTACATTTGATTGAGCCGTTCTGAAACACTCTTTCTGTAGAAACTGCAATTGGACATTCTGGGCGCTAAGAGGCCTATATTGGGAAAAAGAATGTCTACAAATAAAAACTACACAGAAGAATTGTGTGAAACTTCTTTCTGTTCTGTTTGTTCAACTAAAAGAGTTGAACCTTAGTTTTGATTGAACCGTTCTGAAACACTCTTTCTGTAGAAAATGCAAGTGGAGATTCGGAGCGCTAAGAGGGTAATAGTGGAAAAAGGAATGTCTACAAATATAAACTACACAGAATCATTCTGTGAAACTTCTTTCTGATCTGTGCATTCAGCTAACAGAGTTAAACCATACTTTTGATTGAGCAGATCTGAACACTCTTTCTGTAGAAAATGCAACTGGACATTTGGAGCGCTAAGAGAGTAGTAGTGGAAAAAGGAATATATACAAATATAAACTACACAGAAGCATTCTGTAAAACTTCTTTCTGATCTGAGCATTCAGCTAACAGAATTAAACCATACTTTTGATTGAGCAGTTTTGAAACACTCTGTCTGTAGAAAATGCAACTGGACATTCGTAGCGCTAAGTGGGTAATAGTGGAAAAAAAATATGTTCAAATATAAACTACACAGAAGCATTGTATGAAACTACTTTCTGTTCTGTGCATTCAACTAACAGAGTTGAACCTTACTTTTGATTGAGCCGTTCTGAAACACTCTTTCTGTAGAAACTGCAATTGGACATTCTGAGCGCTAAGAGGACTCTATTGGGAAAAATAATATCTTCAAATAAAAACTACACAGAAGCATTGTGTGAAACTTATTTCTGATATGTTCATTAAGCTAACAGAGTTAAACCATACTTTTGATTGCGCAGTTCTGAACACTCTTTCTGTAGAAAATGCAAGTGGATATTCGGAGCGCTAAGAGGGTAATAGTGGAAAAAGGAATATATTCAAATATAAACTACACAGTAGCATTCTGTGAAAATTCTTTCTGTTCTGTGCATTCAACTAACAGTGTTGAATCTTACTTTTCATTGAGCCGTTCTGAAACACTCTTTCTGTAGAAACTGCAATTGGACATGCTAAGCGCTAAGAGGCCTACATTGGGAAAAAGAATATCTTCAAATAAAACTACACAGATGCATTCTGTGAAACTTATTTCTGATCTGTAAATTCAGTTAACAGAGATAAAACATATTTTTGATTGAGCAGTTATGAAACACTCTTTTTGTAGAAAATGCAAGTGGAGATTCGGAGCGCTAAGAGGGTAATAGTGGAAAAAGGAATGTCTTCAAATATAAACTACACAGAATCATTCGGTGAAACTACTTTCTGATCTGTGCATTCAGCTAACAGAGTTAAACCATACTTTTGATTGAGCAGATCTGAACACTCTTTCTGTAGAAAATGCAACTGGACATTTGGAGCGCTAAGAGCGTAGTAGTGGAAAAAGGAATATATTCAAATATAAACTACACAGAAGCATTCTGTGAAACTTCTTTCTGATCTGAGCATTCAGCTAACAGAGTTAAACCATACTTTTGATTGAGCAGTTTTGAAACACTCTGTCTGTAGAAAATGCAACTGGACATTCGTAGCGCTAAGTGGGTAATAGTGGAAAAAAGAATATGTTCAAATATAAACTACACAGAAGCATTGTATGAAACTTCTTTCTGTTCTGTGCATTCAACTAACAGAGTTGAACCTTACATTTGATTGAGCCGTTCTGAAACACTCTTTCTGTAGAAACTGCAATTGGACATTCTGGGCGCTAAGAGGCCTATATTGGGAAAAAGAATGTCTACAAATAAAAACTACACAGAAGAATTGTGTGAAACTTCTTTCTGTTCTGTTTGTTCAACTAAAAGAGTTCAACCTTAGTTTTGATTGAACCGTTCTGAAACACTCTTTCTGTAGAAAATGCAAGTGGAGATTCGGAGCGCTAAGAGGGTAATAGTGGAAAAAGGAATGTCTACAAATATAAACTACACAGAATCATTCTGTGAAACTTCTTTCTGATCTGTGCATTCAGCTAACAGAGTTAAACCATACTTTTGATTGAGCAGATCTGAACACTCTTTCTGTAGAAAATGCAACTGGACATTTGGAGCGCTAAGAGAGTAGTAGTGGAAAAAGGAATATATACAAATATAAACTACACAGAAGCATTCTGTAAAACTTCTTTCTGATCTGAGCATTCAGCTAACAGAATTAAACCATACTTTTGATTGAGCAGTTTTGAAACACTCTGTCTGTAGAAAATGCAACTGGACATTCGTAGCGCTAAGTGGGTAATAGTGGAAAAAAAATATGTTCAAATATAAACTACACAGAAGCATTGTATGAAACTACTTTCTGTTCTGTGCATTCAACTAACAGAGTTGAACCTTACTTTTGATTGAGCCGTTCTGAAACACTCTTTCTGTAGAAACTGCAATTGGACATTCTGAGCGCTAAGAGGACTCTATTGGGAAAAATAATATCTTCAAATAAAAACTACACAGAAGCATTGTGTGAAACTTATTTCTGATATGTTCATTAAGCTAACAGAGTTAAACCATACTTTTGATTGCGCAGTTCTGAACACTCTTTCTGTAGAAAATGCAAGTGGATATTCGGAGCGCTAAGAGGGTAATAGTGGAAAAAGGAATATATTCAAATATAAACTACACAGTAGCATTCTGTGAAAATTCTTTCTGTTCTGTGCATTCAACTAACAGTGTTGAATCTTACTTTTCATTGAGCCGTTCTGAAACACTCTTTCTGTAGAAACTGCAATTGGACATGCTAAGCGCTAAGAGGCCTACATTGGGAAAAAGAATATCTTCAAATAAAAACTACACAGATGCATTCTGTGAAACTTATTTCTGATCTGTAAATTCAGTTAACAGAGATAAAACATATTTTTGATTGAGCAGTTATGAAACACTCTTTTTGTAGAAAATGCAAGTGGAGATTCGGAGCGCTAAGAGGGTAATAGTGGAAAAAGGAATGTCTTCAAATATAAACTACACAGAATCATTCGGTGAAACTTCTTTCTGATCTGTGCATTCAGCTAACAGAGTTAAACCATACTTTTGATTGAGCAGATCTGAACACTCTTTCTGTAGAAAATGCAACTTGACATTTGGAGCGCTAAGAGCGTAGTAGTGGAAAAAGGAATATATTCAAATATAAACTACACAGAAGCATTCTGTGAAACTTCTTTCTGATCTGAGCATTCAGCTAACAGATTTAAACCATACTTTTGATTGAGCAGTTTTGAAACACTCTGTCTGTAGAAAATGCAACTGGACATTCGTAGCGCTAAGTGGGTAATAGTGGAAAAAAGAATATGTTCAAATATAAACTACACAGAAGCATTGTATGAAACTTCTTTCTGTTCTGTGCATTCAACTAACAGAGTTGAACCTTACTTTTGATTGAGCCGTTCTGAAACACTCTTTCTGTAGAAACTGCAATTGGACATTCTGAGCGCTAAGAGGCCTATATTGGGAAAAAGAATGTCTACAAATAAAAACTACACAGAAGAATTGTGTGAAACTACTTTCTGTTCTGTTTGTTCAACTAAAAGTGTTGAACCTTAGTTTTGATTGAGCCGTTCTGAAACACTCTTTCTGTAGAAAATGCAAGTGGAGATTCGGAGCGCTAAGAGGGTAATAGTGGAAAAAGGAATGTCTCCAAATATAAACTACACAGAATCATTCTGTGAAACTTCTTTCTGATCTGTGCATTCAGCTAACAGAGTTAAACCATACTTTTGATTGAGCAGATCTGAACACTCTTTCTGTAGAAAATGCAACTGGACATTTGGAGCGCTAAGAGAGTAGTAGTGGAAAAAGGAATATATACAAATATAAACTACACAGAAGCATTCTGTGAAACTTCTTTCTGATCTGAGCATTCAGCTAACAGAATTAAACCATACTTTTGATTGAGCAGTTTTGAAACACTCTGTCTGTAGAAAATGCAACTGGACATTCGTAGCGCTAAGTGGGTAATAGTGGAAAAAAAATATGTTCAAATATAAACTACACAGAAGCATTGTATGAAACTTCTTTCTGTTCTGTGCATTCAACTAACAGAGTTGAACCTTACTTTTGATTGAGCCGTTCTGAAACACTCTTTCTGTAGAAACTGCAATTGGACATTCTGAGCGCTAAGAGGCCTCTATTGGGAAAAATAATATCTTCAAATAAAAACTACACAGAAGCATTGTGTGAAACTTATTTCTGATATGTTCATTAAGCTAACAGAGTTAAACCATACTTTTGATTGCGCAGTTCTGAACACTCTTTCTGTAGAAAATGCAAGTGGACATTCGGAGCGCTAAGAGGGTAATAGAGGAAAAAGGAATATATTCAAATATAAACTACACAGTAGCATTCTGTGAAAATTCTTTCTGTTCTGTGCATTCAACTAACAGAGTTGAACCTTACTTTTGATTGAGCCGTTCTGAAACACTCTTTCTGTAGAAACTGCAATTGGACATGCTAAGCGCTAAGAGGCCTACATTGGGAAAAAGAATATCTTCAAATAAAAACTACACAGATGCATTCTGTGAAACTTATTTCTGATCTGTAAATTCAGTTAACAGAGATAAAACATATTTTTGATTGAGCAGTTATGAAACATTCTTTTTGTAGAAAATGCAAGTGGAGATTCGGAGCGCTAAGAGGGTAATAGTGGAAAAAGGAATGTCTTCAAATATAAACTACACAGAATCATTCGGTGAAACTTCTTTCTGATCTGTGCATTCAGCTAACAGAGTTAAACCATACTTTTGATTGAGCAGATCTGAACACTCTTTCTGTAGAAAATGCAACTGGACATTTGGAGCGCTAAGAGCGTAATAGTGGAAATAGGAATATAATCAAATATAAACTACACAGAAGCATTCTGTGAAACTTCTTTCTGATCTGAGCATTCAGCTAACAGAGTTAAACCATACTTTTGATTGAGCAGTTTTGAAACACTCTGTCTGTAGAAAATGCAACTGGACATTCGTAGCGCTAAGTGGGTAATAGTGGAAAAAATAATATGTTCAAATATAAACTACACAGAAGCATTGTATGAAACTTCTGTCTGTTCTGTGCATTCAACTAACAGAGTTGAACCTTACGTTTGATTGAGCCGTTCTGAAACACTCTTTCTGTAGAAACTGCAATTGGACATTCTGAGCGCTAAGAGGCCTATATTGGGAAAAAGAATGTCTACAAATAAAAACTACACAGAAGAATTGTGTGAAACTTCTTTCTGTTCTGTTTGTTCAACTAAAAGATTTGAACCTTAGTTTTGATTGAGCCGTTCTGAAACACTCTTTCTGTAGAAAATGCAAGTGGAGATTCGGAGCGCTAAGAGGGTAATAGTGGAAAAAGGAATATCTCCAAATATAAACTACACAGAATCATTCTGTGAAACTTCTTTCTGATCTGTGCATTCAGCTAACAGAGTTAAACCATACTTTTGATTGAGCAGATCTGAACACTCTTTCTGTAGAAAATGCAACTGGACATTTGGAGCGCTAAGAGAGTAGTAGTGGAAAAAGGAATATATACAAATATAAACTACACAGAAGCATTCTGTGAAACTTCTTTCTGATCTGAGCATTCAGCTAACAGAATTAAACCATACTTTTGATTGAGCAGATTTGAAACACTCTGTCTGTAGAAAATGCAACTGGACATTCGTAGCGCTAAGTGGGTAATAGTGGAAAAAAGAATATGTTCAAATATAAACTACACAGAAGCATTGTATGAAACTTCTTTCTGTTCTGTGCATTCAACTAACAGAGTTGAACCTTACTTTTGATTGAGCCGTTCTGAAACACTCTTTCTGTAGAAACTGCAATTGGACATTCTGAGCGCTAAGAGGCCTCTATTGGGAAAAATAATATCTTCAAATAAAAACTACACAGAAGCATTGTGTGAAACTTATTTCTGATATGTTCATTAAGCTAACAGAGTTAAACCATACTTTTGATTGCGCAGTTCTGAACACTCTTTCTGTAGAAAATGCAAGTGGACATTCGGAGCGCTAAGAGGGTAATAGTGGAAAAAGGAATATATTCAAATATAAACTACACAGTAGCATTCTGTGAAAATTCTTTCTGTTCTGTGCATTCAACTAACAGAGTTGAATCTTACTTTTCATTGAGCCGTTCTGAAACACTCTTTCTGTAGAAACTGCAATTGGAAATTCTGAGCGCTAAGAGGCCTATATTGGGAAAAAGAATGTCTACAAATAAAAACTGCACAGAAGAATTGTGTGAAACTTCTTTCTGTTCTGTTTGTTCAACTAAAAGAGTTGAACTTTAGTTTTGATTGAGCCGTTCTGAAACACTCTTTCTGTAGAAAATGCAAGTGGAGATTCGGAGCGCTAAGAGGGTAATAGTGGAAAAAGGAATGTCTCCAAATATAAACTACACAGAATCATTCTGTGAAACTTCTTTCTGATCTGTGCATTCAGGTAACAGAGTTAAACCATACTTTTGATTGAGCAGATCTGAACACTCTTTCTGTAGAAAATGCAACTGGACATTTGGAGCGCTAAGAGAGTAGTAGTGGAAAAAGGAATATATACAAATATAAACTACACAGAAGCATTCTGTGAAACTTCTTTCTGATCTGAGCATTCAGCTAACAGAATTAAACCATATTTTTGATTGAGCAGTTTTGAAACACTCTGTCTGTAGAAAATGCAACTGGACATTCGTAGCGCTAAGTGGGTAATAGTGGAAAAAAGAATATGTTCAAATATAAACTACACAGAAGCATTGTATGAAACTTCTTTCTGTTCTGTGCATTCAACTAACAGAGTTGAACCTTACTTTTGATTGAGCCGTTCTGAAACACTCTTTCTGTAGAAACTGCAATTGGACATTCTGAGCGCTAAGAGGCCTATATTGGGAAAAAGAATGTCTACAAATAAAAACTACACAGAAGAATTGTGTGAAACTACTTTCTGTTCTGTTTGTTCAACTAAAAGTGTTGAACCTTAGTTTTGATTGAGCCGTTCTGAAACACTCTTTCTGTAGAAAATGCAAGTGGAGACTCGGAGCGCTAAGAGGGTAATAGTGGAAAAAGGAATGTCTCCAAATATAAACTACACAGAATCATTCTGTGAAACTTCTTTCTGATCTGTGCATTCAGCTAACAGAGTTAAACCATACTTTTGATTGAGCAGATCTGAACACTCTTTCTGTAGAAAATGCAACTGGACATTTGGAGCGCTAAGAGAGTAGTAGTGGAAAAAGGAATATATACAAATATAAACTACACAGAAGCATTCTGTGAAACTTCTTACTGATCTGAGCATTCAGCTAACAGAATTAAACCATACTTTTGATTGAGCAGTTTTGAAACACTCTGTCTGTAGAAAATGCAACTGGACATTCGTAGCGCTAAGTGGGTAATAGTGGAAAAAAGAATATGTTCAAATATAAACTACACAGAAGCATTGTATGAAACTTCTTTCTGTTCTGTGCATTCAACTAACAGAGTTGAACCTTACTTTTGATTGAGCCGTTCTGAAACACTCTTTATGTAGAAACTGCAATTGGACATTCTGAGCGCTAAGAGGCCTCTATTGGGAAAAATAATATCTTCAAATAAAAACTACACAGAAGCATTGTGTGAAACTTATTTCTGATATGTTCATTAAGCTAACAGAGTTAAACCATACTTTTGATTGCGCAGTTCTGAACACTCTTTCTGTAGAAAATGCAAGTGGACATTCGGAGCGCTAAGAGGGTAATAGAGGAAAAAGGAATATATTCAAATATAAACTACACAGTAGCATTCTGTGAAAACTCTTTCTGTTCTGTGCATTCAACTAACAGAGTTGAATCTTACTTTTCATTGAGCCGTTCTGAAACACTCTTTCTGTAGAAACTGAAATTGGACATGCTAAGCGCTAAGAGGCCTACATTGGGAAAAAGAATATCTTCAAATAAAAACTACACAGATGCATTCTGTGAAACTTATTTCTGATCTGTAAATTCAGTTAACAGAGATAAAACATATTTTTGATTGAGCAGTTATGAAACATTCTTTTTGTAGAAAATGCAAGTGGAGATTCGGAGCGCTAAGAGGGTAATAGTGGAAAAAGGAATGTCTTCAAATATAAACTACACAGAATCATTCGGTGAAACTTCTTTCTGATCTGTGCATTAAGCTAACAGAGTTAAACCATACTTTTGATTGAGCAGATCTGAACACTCTTTCTGTAGAAAATGCAACTGGACATTTGGAGCGCTAAGAGCGTAGTAGTGGAAATAGGAATATAATCAAATATAAACTACACAGAAGCATTCTGTGAAACTTCTTTCTGATCTGAGCATTCAGCTAACAGAGTTAAACCATACTTTTGATTGAGCAGTTTTGAAACACTCTGTCTGTAGAAAATGCAACTGGACATTCGTAGCGCTAAGTGGGTAATAGTGGAAAAAAGAATATGTTCAAATATAAACTACACAGAAGCATTGTATGAAACTTCTGTCTGTTCTGTGCATTCAACTAACAGAGTTGAACCTTACGTTTGATTGAGCCGTTCTGAAACACTCTTTCTGTAGAAACTGCAATTGGACATTCTGAGCGCTAAGAGGCCTATATTGGGAAAAAGAATGTCTACAAATAAAAACTACACAGAAGAATTGTGTGAAACTTCTTTCTGTTCTGTTTGTTCAACTAAAAGAGTTGAACCTTAGTTTTGATTGAGCCGTTCTGAAACACTCTTTCTGTAGAAAATGCAAGTGGAGATTCGGAGCGCTAAGAGGGTAATAGTGGAAAAAGGAATGTCTCCAAATATAAACTACACAGAATCATTCTGTGAAACTTTTTTCTGATCTGTGCATTCAGCTAACAGAGTTAAACCATACTTTTGATTGAGCAGATCTGAACACTCTTTCTGTAGAAAATGCAACTGGACATTTGGAGCGCTAAGAGAGTAGTAGTGGAAAAAGGAATATATACAAATATAAACTACACAGAAGCATTCTGTGAAACTTCTTTCTGATCTGAGCATTCAGCTAACAGAATTAAACCATACTTTTGATTGAGCAGTTTTGAAACACTCTGTCTGTAGAAAATGCAACTGGACATTCGTAGCGCTAAGTGGGTAATAGTGGAAAAAAGAATATGTTCAAATATAAACTACACAGAAGCATTGTATGAAACTTCTTTCTGTTCTGTGCATTCAACTAACAGAGTTGAACCTTACTTTTGATTGAGCCGTTCTGAAACACTCTTTCTGTAGAAACTGCAATTGGACATTCTGAGCGCTAAGAGGCCTCTATTGGGAAAAATAATATCTTCAAATAAAAACTACACAGAAGCATTGTGTGAAACTTATTTCTGATATGTTCATTAAGCTAACAGAGTTAAACCATACTTTTGATTGCGCAGTTCTGAACACTCTTTCTGTAGAAAATGCAAGTGGACATTCGGAGCGCTAAGAGGGTAATAGTGGAAAAAGGAATATATTCAAATATAAACTACACAGTAGCATTCTGTGAAAATTCTTTCTGTTCTGTGCATTCAACTAACAGAGTTGAATCTTACTTTTCATTGAGCCGTTCTGAAACACTCTTTCTGTAGAAACTGCAATTGGACATGCTAAGCGCTAAGAGGCCTACATTGGGAAAAAGAATATCTTCAAATAAAAACTACACAGATGCATTCTGTGAAACTTATTTCTGATCTGTAAATTCAGTTAACAGAGATAAAACATATTTTTGATTGAGCAGTTATGAAACACTCTTTTTGTAGAAAATGCAAGTGGAGATTCGGAGCGCTAAGAGGGTAATAGTGGAAAAAGGAATGTCTTCAAATATAAACTACACAGAATCATTCGGTGAAACTTCTTTCTGATCTGTGCATTCAGCTAACAGAGTTAAACCATACTTTTGATTGAGCAGATCTGAACACTCTTTCTGTAGAAAATGCAACTTGACATTTGGAGCGCTAAGAGCGTAGTAGTGGAAAAAGGAATATATTCAAATATAAACTACACAGAAGCATTCTGTGAATCTTCTTTCTGATCTGAGCATTCAGCTAACAGAGTTAAACCATACTTTTGATTGAGCAGTTTGGAAACACTCTGTCTGTAGAAAATGCAACTGGACATTCGTAGCGCTAAGTGGGTAATAGTGGAAAAAAGAATATGTTCAAATATAAACTACACAGAAGCATTGTATGAAACTTCTTTCTGTTCTGTGCATTCAACTAACAGAGTAGAACCTTACTTTTCATTGAGCCGTTCTGAAACACTCTTCCTGTAGAAACTGCAATTGGACATTCTGAGCGCTAAGAGGCCTATATTGGGAAAAAGAATGTCTACAAATAAAAACTACACAGAAGAATTGTGTGAAACTACTTTCTGTTCTGTTTGTTCAACTAAAAGAGTTGAACCTTAGTTTTGATTGAGCCGTTCTGAAACACTCTTTCTGTAGAAAATGCAAGTGGAGATTCGGAGGGCTAAGAGGGTAATAGTGGAAAAAGGAATGTCTCCAAATATAAACTACACAGAATCATTCTGTGAAACTTCTTTCTGATCTGTGCATTCAGCTAACAGAGTTAAACCATACTTTTGATTGAGCAGATCTGAACACTCTTTCTGTAGAAAATGCAACTGGACATTTGGAGCGCTAAGAGAGTAGTAGTGGAAAAAGGAATATATACAAATATAAACTACACAGAAGCATTCTGTGAAACTTCTTTCTGATCTGAGCATTCAGCTAACAGAATTAAACAATACTTTTGATTGAGCAGTTTTGAAACACTCTGTCTGTAGAAAATGCAACTGCACATTCGTAGCGCTAAGTGGGTAATAGTGGAAAAAAGAATATGTTCAAATATAAACTACACAGAAGCATTGTATGAAACTTCTTTCTGTTCTGTGCATTCAACTAACAGAGTTGATCCTTACTTTTGATTGAGCCGTTCTGAAACACTCTTTCTGTAGAAACTGCAATTGGACATTCTGAGCGCTAAGAGGCCTCTATTGGGAAAAATAATATCTTCAAATAAAAACTACACAGAAGCATTGTGTGAAACTTATTTCTGATATGTTCATTAAGCTAACAGAGTTAAACCATACTTTTGATTGCGCAGTTCTGAACACTCTTTCTGTAGAAAATGCAAGTGGACATTCGGAGCGCTAAGAGGGTAATAGAGGAAAAAGGAATATATTCAAATATAAACTACACAGTAGCATTCTGTGAAAATACTTTCTGTTCTGTGCATTCAACTAACAGAGTTGAATCTTACTTTTCATTGAGCCGTTCTGAAACACTCTTTCTGTAGAAACTGAAATTGGACATGCTAAGCGCTAAGAGGCCTACATTGGGAAAAAGAATATCTTCAAATAAAAACTACACAGATGCATTGTGTGAAACTTATTTCTGATCTCTAAATTCAGTTAACAGAGATAAAACATATTTTTGATTGAGCAGTTATGAAACATTCTTTTTGTAGAAAATGCAAGTGGAGATTCGGAGCGCTAAGAGGGTAATAGTGGAAAAAGGAATGTCTTCAAATATAAACTACACAGAATCATTCGGTGAAACTTCTTTCTGATCTGTGCATTCAGCTAACAGAGTTAAACCATACTTTTGATTGAGCAGATCTGAACACTCTTTCTGTAGAAAATGCAACTGGACATTTGGAGCGCTAAGAGCGTAGTAGTGGAAAAAGGAATATATTCAAATATAAACTACACAGAAGCATTCTGTGAAACTTCTTTCTGATCTGAGCATTCAGCTAACAGAGTTAAACCATACTTTTGATTGAGCAGTTTTGAAACACTCTGTCTGTAGAAAATGCAACTGGACATTCGTAGCGCTAAGTGGGTAATAGTGGAAAAAAGAATATGTTCAAATATAAACTACACAGAAGCATTGTATGAAACTTCTGTCTGTTCTGTGCATTCAACTAACAGAGTTGAACCTTACGTTTGATTGAGCCGTTCTGAAACACTCTTTCTGTAGAAACTGCAATTGGACATTCTGAGCGCTAAGAGGCCTATATTGGGAAAAAGAATGTCTACAAATAAAAACTACACAGAAGAATTGTGTGAAACTTCTTTCTGTTCTGTTTGTTCAACTAAAAGAGTTGAACCTTAGTTTTGATTGAGCCGTTCTGAAACACTCTTTCTGTAGAAAATGCAAGTGGAGATTCGGAGCGCTAAGAGGGTAATAGTGGAAAAAGGAATGTCTCCAAATATAAACTACACAGAATCATTCTGTGAAACTTCTTTCTGATCTGTGCATTCAGGTAACAGAGTTAAACCATACTTTTGATTGAGCAGATCTGAACACTCTTTCTGTAGAAAATGCAACTGGACATTTGGAGCGCTAAGAGAGTAGTAGTGGAAAAAGGAATATATACAAATATAAACTACACAGAAGCATTCTGTGAAACTTCTTTCTGATCTGAGCATTCAGCTAACAGAATTAAACCATACTTTTGATTGAGCAGTTTTGAAACACTCTGTCTGTAGAAAATGCAACTGGACATTCGTAGCGCTAAGTGGGTAATAGTGGAAAAAAGAATATGTTCAAATATAAACTACACAGAAGCATTGTATGAAACTTCTTTCTGTTCTGTGCATTCAACTAACAGAGTTGAACCTTACTTTTGATTGAGCCGTTCTGAAACACTCTTTCTGTAGAAACTGCAATTGGACATTCTGAGCGCTAAGAGGCCTCTATTGGGAAAAATAATACCTTCAAATAAAAACTACACAGAAGCATTGTGTGAAACTTATTTCTGATATGTTCATTAAGCTAACAGAGTTAAACCATACTTTTGATTGCGCAGTTCTGAACACTCTTTCTGTAGAAAATGCAAGTGGACATTCGGAGCGCTAAGAGGGTAATAGTGGAAAAAGGAATATATTCAAATATAAACTACACAGTAGCATTCTGTGAAAATTCTTTCTGTTCTGTGCATTCAACTAACAGAGTTGAATCTTACTTTTCATTGAGCCGTTCTGAAACACTCTTTCTGTAGAAACTGCAATTGGACATGCTAAGCGCTAAGAGGCCTACATTGGGAAAAAGAATATCTTCAAATAAAAACTACACAGATGCATTCTGTGAAACTTATTTCTGATCTGTAAATTCAGTTAACAGAGATAAAACATATTTTTGATTGAGCAGTTATGAAACACTCTTTTTGTAGAAAATGCAAGTGGAGATTCGGAGCGCTAAGAGGGTAATAGTGGAAAAAGGAATGTCTTCAAATACAAACTACACAGAATCATTCGGTGAAACTTCTTTCTGATCTGTGCATTCAGCTAACAGAGTTAAACCATACTTTTGATTGAGCAGATCTGAACACTCTTTCTGTAGAAAATGCAACTTGACATTTGGAGCGCTAAGAGCGTAGTAGTGGAAAAAGGAATATATTCAAATATAAACTACACAGAAGCATTCTGTGAAACTTCTTTCTGATCTGAGCATTCAGCTAACAGAGTTAAACCATACTTTTGATTGAGCAGTTTTGAAACACTCTCTTTGTAGAAAATGCAACTGGACATTCGTAGCGCTAAGTGGGTAATAGTGGAAAAAAGAATATGTTCAAATATAAACTACACAGAAGCATTGTATGAAACTTCTTTCTGTTCTGTGCATTCAACTAACAGAGTTGAACCTTACTTTTGATTGAGCCGTTCTGAAACACTCTTTCTGTAGAAACTGCAATTGGACATTCTGAGCGCTAAGAGGCCTATATTGGGAAAAAGAATGTCTACAAATAAAAACTACACAGAAGAATTGTGTGAAACTACTTTCTGTTCTGTTTGTTCAACTAAAAGAGTTGAACCTTAGTTTTGATTGAGCCGTTCTGAAACACTCTTTCTGTAGAAAATGCAAGTGGAGACTCGGAGCGCTAAGAGGGTAATAGTGGAAAAAGGAATGTCTCCAAATATAAACTACACAGAATCATTCTGTTAAACTTCTTTCTGCTCTGTGCATTCAGCTAACAGAGTTAAACCATACTTTTGATTGAGCAGATCTGAACACTCTTTCTGTAGAAAATGCAACTGGACATTTGGAGCGCTAAGAGAGTAGTAGTGGAAAAAGGAATATATACAAATATAAACTACACAGAAGCATTCTGTGAAACTTCTTTCTGATCTGAGCATTCAGCTAACAGAATTAAACCATACTTTTGATTGAGCAGTTTTGAAACACTCTGTCTGTAGAAAATGCAACTGGACATTCGTAGCGCTAAGTGGGTAATAGTGGAAAAAAGAATATGTTCAAATATAAACTACACAGAAGCATTGTATGAAACTTCTTTCTGTTCTGTGCATTCAACTAACAGAGCTGAACCTTACTTTTGATTGAGCCGTTCTGAAACACTCTTTCTGTAGAAACTGCAATTGGACATTCTGAGCGCTAAGAGGCCTCTATTGGGAAAAATAATATCTTCAAATAAAAATTACACAGAAGCATTGTGTGAAACTTATTTCTCATATGTTCATTAAGCTAACAGAGTTAAACCATACTTTTGATTGCGCAGTTCTGAACACTCTTTCTGTAGAAAATGCAAGTGGACATTCGGAGCGCTAAGAGGGTAATAGTGGAAAAAGGAATATATTCAAATATAAACTACACAGTAGCATTCTGTGAAAATTCTTTCTGTTCTGTGCATTCAACTAACAGAGTTGAATCTTACTTTGCATTGAGCCGTTCTGAAACACTCTTTCTGTAGAAACTGCAATTGGACATGATAAGCGCTAAGAGGCCTACATTGGGAAAAAGAATATCTTCAAATAAAAACTACACAGATGCATTCTCTGAAACTTATTTCTGATCTGTAAATTCAGTTAACAGAGATAAAACATATTTTTGATTGAGCAGTTATGAAACACTCTTTTTGTAGAAAATGCAAGTGGAGATTCGGAGCGCTAAGAGGGTAATAGTGGAAAAAGGAATGTCTTCAAATATAAACTACACAGAATCATTCGGTGATTCTTCTTTCTGATCTGTGCATTCAGCTAACAGAGTTAAAACATACTTTTGATTGAGCAGATCTGAACACTCTTTCTGTAGAAAATGCAACTTGACATTTGGAGCGCTAAGAGCGTAGTAGTGGAAAAAGGAATATATTCAAATATAAACTACACAGAAGCATTCTGTGCAACTTCTTTCTGATCTGAGCATTCAGCTAACAGAGTTAAACCATACTTTTGATTGAGCAGTTTTGAAACACTCTGTCTGTAGAAAATGCAACTGGACATTCGTAGCGCTAAGTGGGTAATAGTGGAAAAAAGAATATGTTCAAATATAAACTACACCGAAGCATTGTATGAAACTTCTTTCTGTTCTGTGCATTCAACTAACAGAGTTGAACCTTACTTTTGATTGAGTCGTTCTGAAACACTCTTTCTGTAGAAACTGCAATTGGACATTCTGAGCGCTAAGAGGCCTCTATTGGGAAAAATAATATCTTCAAATAAAAACTACACAGAAGCATTGTGTGAAACTTATTTCTGATATGTTCATTAAGCAAACAGAGTTAAACCATACTTTTGATTGCACAGTTCTGAACACTCTTTCTGTAGAAAATGCAAGTGGACATTCGGAGCGCTAAGAGGGTAATAGTGGAAAAAGGAATATATTCAAATATAAAATACACAGTAGCATTCTGTGAAAATTCTTTCTGTTCTGTGCATTCAACTAACAGAGTTGAACCTTACTTTTGATTGAGCCGTTCTGAAACACTCTTTCTGTAGAAACTGCAATTGGACATGCTAAGCGGTAAGAGGCCTATATTGGGAAAAAGAATATCTTCAAATAAAAACTACACAGATGCATTCTGTGAAACTTATTTCTGATCTCTAAATTCAGTTAACAGAGATAAAATATATTTTTGATTGAGCAGTTATGAAACACTCTTTTTGTAGATAATGCAAGTGGAGATTCGGAGCGCTAAGAGGGTAATAGTGGAAAAAGTAATGTCTTCAAATATAAACTACACAGAATCATTCGGTGAAACTTCTTTCTGATCTGTGCATTCAGGTAACAGAGTTAAACCGTACTTTTGATTGAGCAGATCTGAATACTCTTTCTGTAGAAAATGCAACTGGACATTTGGAGCGCTAAGAGCGTAGTAGTGGAAAAAGTAATATATTCATATATAAACTACACAGAAGCATTCTGTGAAACTTCTTTCTGATCTGAGCATTCAGCTAACAGAGTTAAACCATACTTTTGATTGAGCAGTTTTGAAACACTCTGTCTGTAGAAAATGCAACTGGACATTCGTAGCGCTAAGTGGGTAATAGTGGAAAAAAGAATATGTTCAAATATAAACTACACAGAAGCATTGTATGAAACTTCTTCCTGTTCTGTGCATTCAACTAACAGAGTTGAACCTTACTTTTGATTGAGCCGTTCTGAAACACTCTTTCTGTAGAAACTGCAATTGGACATTCTGAGCGCTAAGAGGCCTATATTGGGAAAAAGAATGTCTACAAATAAAAACTACACGGAAGAATTTTGTGAAACTTCTTTCTGTTCTGTTTGTTCAACTAAAAGAGTTGAACTTTAGTTTTGATTGAGCCGTTCTGAAACACTCTTTCTGTAGAAAATGCAAGTGGAGATTCAGAGCGCTAAGAGGGTAATAGTGGAAAAAGGAATGTCTCCAAATATAAACTACACAGAATCATTCTGTGAAACTTCTTTCTGATCTGTGCATTCAGCTAAGAGAGTTAAACCATACTTTTGATTGAGCAGATCTGAACACTCTTTCTGTAGAAAATGCAACTGGACATTTGGAGCGCTAAGAGAGTATTAGTGGAAAAAGGAATATATACAAATATAAACTACACAGAAGCATTCTGTGAAACTTCTTTCTGCTCTGAGCATTCAGCTAACAGAATTAAACCATACTTTTGATTGAGCAGATTTGAAACACTCTGTCTGTAGAAAATGCAACTGGACATTCGTAGCGCTAAGTGGGTAATAGTGGAAAAAAGAATATTTACAAATATAAACTACACAGAAGCATTGTATGAAACTTCTTTCTGTTCTGTGCATTCAACTAACAGAGTTGAACCTTACTTTTGATTGAGCCGTTCTGAAACACTCTTTCTGTAGAAACTGCAATTGGACATTCTGAGCGCTAAGAGGCCTCTATTGGGAAAAATAATATCTTCAAATAAAAACTACACAGAAGCATTGTGTGAAACTTATTTCTGATATGTTCATTAAGCTAACAGAGTTAAACCATACTTTTGATTGCGCAGTTCTGAACACTCTTTCTGTAGAAAAATCAAGTGGACATTCGGAGCGCTAAGAGGGTAATAGTGGAAAAAGGAATATATTCAAATATAAACTACACAGTAGCATTCTGTGAAAATTCTTTCTGTTCTGTGCATTCAACTAACAGAGTTGAACCTTACTTTTGATTGAGCCGTTCTGAAACACTCTTTCTGTAGAAACTGCAATTGGACATGCTAAGCGGTAAGAGGCCTATATTGGGAAAAAGAATATCTTCAAATAAAAACTACACAGATGCATTCTGTGAAACTTATTTCTGATCTCTAAATTCAGTTAACAGAGATAAAACATATTTTTGATTGAGCAGTTATGAAACACTCTTTTTGTAGATAATGCAAGTGGAGATTCGGAGCGCTAAGATGGTAATAGTGGAAAAAGGAATGTCTTCAAATATAAACTACACAGAATCATTCGGTGAAACTTCTTTCTGATCTGTGCATTCAGGTAACAGAGTTAAATCATACTTTTGATTGAGCAGATCTGAATACTCTTTCTGTAGAAAATGCAACTGGACATTTGGAGCGCTAAGAGCGTAGTAGTGGAAAAAGGAATATATTCAAATATAAACTACACAGAAGCATTCTGTGAAACTTCTTTCTGATCTGAGCATTCAGCTAACAGAGTTAAACCATACTTTTGATTGAGCAGTTTTGAAACACTCTGTCTGTAGAAAATGCAACTGGACATTCGTAGTGCTAAGTGGGTAACAGTGGAAAAAAGAATATGTTCAAATATAAACTACACAGAAGCATTGTATGAAACTTCTTCCTGTTCTGTGCATTCAACTAACAGAGTTGAACCTTACTTTTGATTGAGCCGTTCTGAAACACTCTTTCTGTAGAAACTACAATTGGACATTCTGAGCGCTAAGAGGCCTGTATTGGGAAAAAGAATGTCTACAAATAAAAACTACACTGAAGAATTTTGTGAAACTTCTTTCTGTTCTGTTTGTTCAACTAAAAGAGTTGAACTTTAGTTTTGATTGAGCCGTTCTGAAACACTCTTTCTGTAGAAAATGCAAGTGGAGATTCGGAGCGCTAAGAGGGTAATAGTGGAAAAAGGAATGTCTCCAAATATAAACTACACAGAATCATTCTGTGAAACTTCTTTCTGATCTGTGCATTCAGCTAAGAGAGTTAAACCATACTTTTGATTGAGCAGATCTGAACACTCTTTCTGTAGAAAATGCAACTGGACATTTGGAGCGCTAAGAGAGTATTAGTGGAAAAAAGAATATATACAAATATAAAATACACAGAAGCATTCTGTGAAACTTCTTTCTGATCTGAGCATTCAGCTAACAGATTTAAACCATACTTTTGATTGAGCAGATTTGAAACCCTCTGTCTGTAGAAAATGCAACTGGACATTCGTAGCGCTAAGTGGGTAATAGTGGAAAAAAGAATATGTTCAAATATAAACTACACAGAAGCATTGTATGAAACTTCTTTCTGTTCTGTGCATTCAACTAACAGAGTTGAACATTACTTTTGATTGAGCCGTTCTGAAACTCTCTTTCTGTAGAAACAGCAATTGGACATTCTGAGCGCTAAGAGGCCTCTATTGGGAAAAATAATATCTTCAAATAAAAACTACACAGAAGCATTGTGTGAAACTTATTTCTGATATGTTCATTAAGCTAACAGAGTTAAACCATACTTTTGATTGCGCAGTTCTGAACACTCTTTCTGTAGAAAATGCAAGTGGACATTCCGAGCGCTAAGAGGGTAATAGTGGAAAAAGGAATATATTCAAATATAAACTACACAGTAGCATTCTGTGAAAATTCTTTCTGTTCTGTGCATTCAACTAACAGAGTTGAACCTTACTTTTGATTGAGCCGTTCTGAAACACTCTTTCTGTAGAAACTGCAATTGGACATGCTAAGCGGTAAGAGGCCTATATTGGGAAAAAGAATATCTTCAAATAAAAACTACACAGATGCATTCTGTGAAACTTATTTCTGATCTCTAAATTCAGTTAACAGAGATAAAACATATTTTTGATTGAGCAGTTATGAAACACTCTTTTTGTAGAAAATGCAAGTGGAGATTCGGAGCGCTAAGAGGGTAATAGTGGAAAAAGGAATGTCTTCAAATATAAACTACACAGAATCATTCGGTGAAACTTTTTCTGATCTGTGCATTCAGCTAACAGAGTTAAACCATACTTTTGATTGAGCAGATCTGAATACTCTTTCTGTAGAAAATGCAACTGGACAATTGGAGCGCTAAGAGCGTAGTAGTGGAAAAAGGAATATATTCAAATATAAACTACACAGAAGCATTCTGTGAAACTTCTTTCTGATCTGAGCATTCAGCTAACAGAGTTAAACCATACTTTTGATTGAGCAGTTTTGAAACACTCTGTCTGTAGAAAATGCAACTGGACATTCGTAGCGCTAAGTGGGTAATAGTGGAAAAAAGAATATGTTCAAATATAAACTACACAGAAGCATTGTATGAAACTTCTTCCTGTTCTGTGCATTCAACTAACAGAGTTGAACCTTACTTCTGATTGAGCCGTTCTGAAACACTCTTTCTGTAGAAACTGCAATTGGACATTCTGAGCGCTAAGAGGCCTGTATTGGGAAAAAGAATGTCTACAAATAAAAACTACACGGAAGAATTGTGTGAAACTTCTTTCTGTTCTGTTTGTTCAACTAAAAGAGTTGAACCTTAGTTTTGATTGAGCCGTTCTGAAACACTCTTTCTGTAGAAAATGCAAGTGGAGATTCGGATCTCTAAGAGGGTAATAGTGGAAAAAGGAATGTCTCCAAATATAAACTACACAGAATCATTCTGTGAAACTTCTTTCTGATCTGTGCATTCAGCTAAGAGAGTTAAACCATACTTTTGATTGAGCAGATCTGAACACTCTTTCTGTAGAAAATGCAACTGGACATTTGGAGCGCTAAGAGAGTATTAGTGGAAAAATGAATATATACAAATATAAACTACACAGAAGCATTCTGTGAAACTTCTTTCTGATCTGAGCATTCAGCTAACAGAATTAAACCATACTTTTGATTGAGCAGATTTGAAACACTCTGTCTGTAGAAAATGCAACTGGACATTCGTAGCGCTAAGTGGGTAATAGTGGAAAAAAGAATATGTTCAAATATAAACTACACAGAAGCATTGTATGAAACACCTTTCTGTTCTGTGCATTCAACTAACAGAGTTGAACCTTACTTTTGATTGAGCCGTTCTGAAACACTCTTTCTGTAGAAACTGCAATTGGACATTCTGAGCGCTAAGAGGACTCTATTGGGAAAAATAATATCTTCAAATAAAAACTACACAGAAGCATTGTGTGAAACTTATTTCTGATATGTTCATTAAGCTAACAGAGTTAAACCATACTTTTGATTGCGCAGTTCTGAACACTCTTTCTGTAGAAAATGCAAGTGGACATTCGGAGCGCTAAGAGGGTAATAGTGGAAAAAGGAATATATTCAAATATAAACTACACAGTAGCATTCTGTGAAAATTCTTTCTGTTCTGTGCATTCAACTAACAGAGTTGAACCTTACTTTTGATTGAGCCGTTCTGAAACACTCTTTCTGTAGAAACTGCAATTGGACATGCTAAGCGCTAAGAGGCCTACATTGGGAAAAAAATATCTTCAAATAAAAACTACACAGATGCATTCTGTGAAACTTATTTCTGATCTGTAAATTCAGTTAACAGAGATAAAACATATTTTTGATTGAGCAGTTATGAAACACTCTTTTTGTAGAAAATGCAAGTGGAGATTCGGAGCGCTAAGAGGGTAATAGTGGAAAAAGGAATGTCTTCAAATATAAACTATGCAGAATCATTCGGTGAAACTTCTTTCTGATCTGTGCATTCAGCTAACAGAGTTAAAACATACTTTTGATTGAGCAGATCTGAACACTCTTTCTGTAGAAAATGCAACTGGACATTTGGAACGCTAAGAGCGTAGTAGTGGAAAAAGTAATATATTCAAATATTAACTACACAGAAGCATTCTGTGAAACTTCTTTCTGATCTGAGCATTCAGCTAACAGAGTTAAACCATACTTTTGATTGAGCAGTTTTGAAACACTCTGTCTGTAGAAAATGCAACTGGATATTCGTAGCGCTAAGTGGGTAATAGTGGAAAAAAATATGTTCAAATATAAACTACACAGAAGCATTGTATGAATCTTCTTTCTGTTCTGTGCATTCAACTAACAGAGTTGAACCTTACTTTTGATTGAGCCGTTCTGAAACACTCTTTCTGTAGAAACTGCAATTGGACATTCTGAGCGCTAAGAGGCCTCTATTGGGAAAAATAATATCTTCAAATAAAAACTACACAGAAGCATTGTGTGAAACTTATTTCTGATATGTTCATTAAGCTAACAGAGTTAAACCATACTTTTGATTGCGCAGTTCTGAACACTCTTTCTGTAGAAAATGCAAGTGGACATTCGGAGCGCTAAGAGGGTAATAGTGGAAAAAGGAATATATTCAAATATAAACTACACAGTAGCATTCTGTGAAAATTCTTTCTGTTCTGTGCATTCAACTAACAGAGTTGAACCTTACTTTTGATTGAGCCGTTCTGAAACACTCTTTCTGTAGAAACTGCAATTGGACATGCTAAGCGCTAAGAGGCCTACATTGGGAAAAAGAATATCTTCAAATAAAAACTACACAGATGCATTCTGTGAAACTTATTTCTGATCTGTAAATTCAGTTAACAGAGATGAAACATATTTTTGATTGAGCAGTTATGAAACACTCTTTTTGTAGAAAATGCAAGTGGAGATTCGGAGCGCTAAGAGGGTAATAGTGGAAAAAGGAATGTCTTCAAATATAAACTACACAGAATCATTCGGTGAAACTTCTTTCTGATCTGTGCATTCAGCTAACAGAGTTAAACCATACTTTTGATTGAGCAGATCTGAATACTCTTTCTGTAGAAAATGAAACTGGACATTTGGAGCGCTAAGAGCGTAGTAGTGGAAAAAGGAATATATTCAAATATAAACTACACAGAAGCATTCTGTGAAACTTCTTTCTGATCTGAGCATTCAGCTAACAGAGTTAAACCATACTTTTGATTGAGCAGTTTTGAAACACTCTGTCTGTAGAAAATGCAACTGGACATTCGTAGCGCTAGGTGGGTAACAGTGGAAAAAAGAATATGTTCAAATATAAACTACACAGAAGCATTGTATGAAACTTCTTCCTGTTCTGTGCATTCAACTAACAGAGTTGAACCTTACTTTTGATTGAGCCGTTCTGAAACACTCTTTCTGTAGAAACTGCAATTGGACATTCTGAGCGCTAAGAGGCCTATATTGGGAAAAAGAATGTCTACAAATAAAAACTACACGGAAGAATTGTGTGAAACTTCTTTCTGTTCTGTTTGTTCAACTAAAAGAGTTGAACCTTAGTTTTGATTGAGCCGTTCTGAAACACTCTTTCTGTAGAAAATGCAAGTGGAGATTCGGAGCGCTAAGAGGGTAATAGTGGAAAAAGGAATGTCTCCAAATATAAACTACACAGAATCATTCTGTGAAACTTCTTTCTGATCTGTGCATTCAGCTAAGAGAGTTAAACCATACTTTTGATTGAGCAGATCTGAACACTCTTTCTGTAGAAAATGCAACTGGACATTTGGAGCGCTAAGAGAGTAGTAGTGGAAAAATGAATATATACAAATATAAACTACACAGAAGCATTCTGTGAAACTTCTTTCTGATCTGAGCATTCAGCTAACAGAATTAAACCATACTTTTGATTGAGCAGATTTGAAACACTCTGTCTGTAGAAAATGCAACTGGACATTCGTAGCGCTAAGTGGGTAATAGTGGAAAAAAGAATATGTTCAAATATAAACTACACAGAAGCATTGTATGAAACTTCTTTCTGTTCTGTGCATTCAACTAACAGAGTTGAACCTTACTTTTGATTGAGCCGTTCTGAGACACTCTTTCTGTAGAAACTGCAATTGGACATTCTGAGCGCTAAGAGGCCTCTATTGGGAAAAATAATATCTTCAAATAAAAACTACACAGAAGCATTGTGTGAAACTTATTTCTGATATGTTCATTAAGCTAACAGAGTTAAACCATACTTTTGAGTGTGCAGTTCTGAACACTCTTTCTGTAGAAAAAGCAAGTGGACATTCGGAGCGCTAAGAGGGTAATAGTGGAAAAAGGAATATATTCAAATATAAACTACACAGTAGCATTCTGTGAAAATTCTTTCTGTTCTGTGCATTCAACAAAAAGAGTTGAACCTTACTTTTGATTGAGCCGTTCTGAAACACTCTTTCTGTAGAAACTGCAATTGGACATGCTAAGCGGTAAGAGGCCTATATTGGGAAAAAGAATATCTTCAAATAAAAACTACACAGATGCATTCTGTGAAACTTATTTCTGATCTGTAAATTCAGTTAACTGAGATAAAACATATTTTTGATTGAGCAGTTATGAAACACTCTTTTTGTAGAAAATGCAAGTGGAGATTCTGAGCGCTAAGAGGGTAATAGTGGAAAAAGGAATGTCTTCAAATATAAACTACACAGAATCATTCGGTGAAACTTCTTTCCGATCTGTGCATTCAGCTAACAGAGTTAAACCATACTTTTGATTGAGCAGATCTGAATACTCTTTCTGTAGAAAATGCAACTGGACATTTGGAGTGCTAAGAGCGTAGTAGTGGAAAAGGGAATATATTCAAATATAAACTTCACAGAAGCATTCTGTGAAACTTCTTTCTGATCTGAGCATTCAGCTAACAGAGTTAAACCATACTTTTGATTGAGCAGTTTTGAAACACTCTGTCTGTAGAAAATGCAACTGGACATTCGTAGCGCTAAGTGGGTAACAGTGGAAAAAAGAATATGTTCAAATATAAACTACACAGAAGCATTGTATGAAACTACTTCCTGTTCTGTGCATTCAACTAACAGAGTTGAACCTTACTTTTGATTGAGCCGTTCTGAAACACTCTTTCTGTAGAAACTGCAATTGGACATGCTAAGCGGTAAGAGGCCTATATTGGGAAAAAGAATATCTTCAAATAAAAACTACACAGATGCATTCTGTGAAACTTATTTCTGATCTCTAAATTCAGTTAACAGAGATAAAACATATTTTTGATTGAGCAGTTATGAAACACTCTTTTTGTAGAAAATGCAAGTGGAGATTCGGAGCGCTAAGAGGGTAATAGAGGAAAAAGGAATGTCTCCAAATATAAACTACACAGAATCATTCTGTGAAACTTCTTTCTGATCTGTGCATTCAGCTAACAGAGTTAAACCATACTTTTGATTGAGCAGATCTGAACACTCTTTCTGTAGAAAATGCAACTGGACATTTGGAGCGCTAAGAGCGTAGACGTGGAAAAAGGAATATATTCAAATATAAATTACACAGAAGCATTCTGTGAAACTTCTTTCTGATCTGAGCATTCAGCTAACAGAGTTAAACCATACTTTTGATTGAGCAGTTTTGAAACACTCTGTCTGTAGAAAATGCAACTGGACATTCGTAGCGCTAAGTGGGTAATAGTGGAAAAAAGAATATGTTCAAATATAAACTACACAGAAGCATTGTATGAAACTTCTTCCTGTTCTGTGCATTCAACAAACAGAGTTGAACCTTACTTCTGATTGAGCCGTTCTGAAACACTCTTTCTGTAGAAACTGCAATTGGACATTCTGAGCGCTAAGAGGCCTGTATTGGGAAAAAGAATGTCTACAAATAAAAACTACACGGAAGAATTGTGTGAAACTTCTTTCTGTTCTGTTTGTTCAACTAAAAGAGTTGAACCTTAGTTTTGATTGAGCCGTTCTGCAACACTCTTTCTGTAGAAAATGCAAGTGGAGATTCGGATCGCTAAGAGGGTAATAGTGGAAAAAGGAATGTCTCCAAATATAAACTACACAGAATCATTCTGTGAAACTTCTTTCTGATCTGTGCATTCAGCTAAGAGAGTTAAACCATACTTTTGATTGAGCAGATCTGAACACTCTTTCTGTAGAAAATGCAACTGCACATTTGGAGCGCTAAGAGAGTATTAGTGGAAAAATGAATATATACAAATATAAACTACACAGAAGCATTCTGTGAAACTTCTTTCTGATCTGAGCATTCAGCTAACAGAATTAAACCATACTTTTGATTGAGCAGATTTGAAACACTCTGTCTGTAGAAAATGCAACTGGACATTCGTAGCGCTAAGTGGGTAATAGTGGAAAAAAGAATATGTTCAAATATAAACTACACAGAAGCATTGTATGAAACATCTTTCTGTTCTGTGCATTCAACTAACAGAGTTGAACCTTACTTTTGATTGAGCCGTTCTGAAACACTCTTTCTGTAGAAACTGCAATTGGACATTCTGAGCGCTAAGAGGCCTCTATTGGGAAAAAAAATATCTTCAAATAAAAACTACACAGAAGCATTGTGTGAAACTTATTTCTGATATGTTCATTAAGCTAACAGAGTTAAACCATACTTTTGATTGCGCAGTTCTGAACACTCTTTCTGTAGAAAATGCAAGTGGACATACGGAGCGCTAAGAGGGTAATAGTGGAAAAAGGAATATATTCAAATATAAACTACACAGTAGCATTCTGTGAAAATTCTTTCTGTTCTGTGCATTCAACTAACAGAGTTGAACCTTACTTTTGATTGAGCCGTTCTGAAACACTCTTTCTGTAGAAACTGCAATTGGACATGCTAAGCGCTAAGAGGCCTACATTGGGAAAAAGAATATCTTCAAATAAAAACTACACAGATGCATTCTGTGAAACTTATTTCTGATCTGTAAATTCAGTTAACAGAGATAAAACATATTTTTGATTGAGCAGTTATGAAACACTCTTTTTGTAGAAAATGCAAGTGGAGATTCGGAGCGCTAAGAGGGTAATAGTGGAAAAAGGAATGTCTTCAAATATAAACTATGCAGAATCATTCGGTGAAACTTCTTTCTGATCTGTGCATTCAGCTAACAGAGTTAAAACATACTTTTGATTGAGCAGATCTGAACACTCTTTCTGTAGAAAATGCAACTGGACATTTGGAGCGCTAAGAGCGTAGTAGTGGAAAAAGGAATATATTCAAATATAAACTACACAGAAGCATTCTTTGAAACTTCTTTCTGATCTGAGCATTCAGCTAACAGAGTTAAACCATACTTTTGATTGAGCAGTTTTGAAACACACTGTCTGTAGAAAATGCAACTGGACATTCGTAGCGCTAAGTGGGTAATAGTGGAAAAAAATATGTTCAAATATAAACTACACAGAAGCATTGTATGAATCTTCTTTCTGTTCTGTGCATTCAACTAACAGAGTTGAACGTTACTTTTGATTGAGCCGTTCTGAAACACTCTTTCTGTAGAAACTGCAATTGGACATTCTGAGCGCTAAGAGGCCTCTATTGGGAAAAATAATATCTTCAAATAAAAACTACACAGAAGCATTGTGTGAAACTTATTTCTGATATGTTCATTAAGCTAACAGAGTTAAACCATACTTTTGATTGCGCAGTTCTGAACACTCTTTCTGTAGAAAATGCAAGTGGACATTCGGAGCGCTAAGAGGGTAATAGTGGAAAAAGGAATATATTCAAATATAAACTACACAGTAGCATTCTGTGAAAATTCTTTCTGTTCTGTGCATTCAACTAACAGAGTTGAACCTTACTTTTGATTGAGCCGTTCTGAAACACTCTTTCTGTAGAAACTGCAATTGGACATGCTAAGCGCTAAGAGGCCTACATTGGGAAAAAGAATATCTTCAAATAAAAACTACACAGATGCATTCTGTGAAACTTATTTCTGATCTGTAAATTCAGTTAACAGAGATGAAACATATTTTTGATTGAGCAGTTATGAAACACTCTTTTTGTAGAAAATGCAAGTGGAGATTCGGAGCGCTAAGAGGGTAATAGTGGAAAAAGGAATGTCTTCAAATATAAACTACACAGAATCATTCGGTGAAACTTCTTTCTGATCTGTGCATTCAGCTAACAGAGTTAAACCATACTTTTGATTGAGCAGATCTGAATACTCTTTCTGTAGAAAATGAAACTGGACATTTGGAGCGCTAAGAGCGTAGTAGTGGAAAAAGGAATATATTCAAATATAAACTACACAGAAGCATTCTGTGAAACTTCTTTCTGATCTGAGCATTCAGCTAACAGAGTTAAACCATACTTTTGATTGAGCAGTTTTGAAACACTCTGTCTGTAGAAAATGCAACTGGACATTCGTAGCGCTAGGTGGGTAACAGTGGAAAAAAGAATTTGTTCAAATATAAACTACACAGAAGCATTGTATGAAACTTCTTCCTGTTCTGTGCATTCAACTAACAGAGTTGAACCTTACTTTTGATTGAGCCGTTCTGAAACACTCTTTCTGTAGAAACTGCAATTGGACATTCTGAGCGCTAAGAGGCCTATATTGGGAAAAAGAATGTCTACAAATAAAAACTACACGGAAGAATTGTGTGAAACTTCTTTCTGTTCTGTTTGTTCAACTAAAAGAGTTGAACCTTAGTTTTGATTGAGCCGTTCTGAAACACTCTTTCTGTAGAAAATGCAAGTGGAGATTCGGAGCGCTAAGAGGGTAATAGTGGAAAAAGGAATGTCTCCAAATATAAACTACACAGAATCATTCTGTGAAACTTCTTTCTGATCTGTGCATTCAGCTAAGAGAGTTAAACCATACTTTTGATTGAGCAGATCTGAACACTCTTTCTGTAGAAAATGCAACTGGACATTTGGAGCGCTAAGAGAGTAGTAGTGGAAAAATGAATATATACAAATATAAACTACACAGAAGCATTCTGTGAAACTTCTTTCTGATCTGAGCATTCAGCTAACAGAATTAAACCATACTTTTGATTGAGCAGATTTGAAACACTCTGTCTGTAGAAAATGCAACTGGACATTCGTAGCGCTAAGTGGGTAATAGTGGAAAAAAGAATATGTTCAAATATAAACTACACAGAAGCATTGTATGAAACTTCTTTCTGTTCTGTGCATTCAACTAACAGAGTTGAACCTTACTTTTGATTGAGCCGTTCTGAAACACTCTTTCTGTAGAAACTGCAATTGGACATTCTGAGCGCTAAGAGGCCTCTATTGGGAAAAATAATATCTTCAAATAAAAACTACACAGAAGCATTGTGTGAAACTTATTTCTGATATGTTCATTAAGCTAACAGAGTTAAACCATACTTTTGATTGCGCAGTTCTGAACACTCTTTCTGTAGAAAAAGCAAGTGGACATTCGGAGCGCTAAGAGGGTAATAGTGGAAAAAGGAATATATTCAAATATAAACTACACAGTAGCATTCTGTGAAAATTCTTTCTGTTCTGTGCATTCAACTAACAGAGTTGAACCTTACTTTTGATTGAGCCGTTCTGAAACACTCTTTCTGTAGAAACTGCAATTGGACATGCTAAGCGGTAAGAGGCCTATATTGGGAAAAAGAATATCTTCAAATAAAAACTACACAGATGCATTCTGTGAAACTTATTTCTGATCTCTAAATTCAGTTAACAGAGATAAAACATATTTTTGATTGAGCAGTTATGAAACACTCTTTTTGTAGAAAATGCAAGTGGAGATTCGGAGCGCTAAGAGGGTAATAGTGGAAAAAGGAATGTCTTCAAATATAAACTACCCAGAATCATTCGGTGAAACTTCTTTCTGATCTGTGCATTCAGCTAACAGAGTTAAACCATACTTTTGATTTAGCAGATCTGAATACTCTTTCTGTAGAAAATGCAACTGGACATTTGGAGCGCTAAGAGCGTAGTAGTGGAAAAAGGAATATATTCAAATATAAACTACACAGAAGCATTCTGTGAAACTTCTTTCTGATCTGAGCATTCAGCTAACAGAGTTAAACCATACTTTTGATTGAGCAGTTTTGAAACACTCTGTCTGTAGAAAATGCAACCGGACATTCGTAGCGCTAAGTGGGTTACAGTGGAAAAAAGAATATGTTCAAATATAAACTACACAGAAGCCTTGTATGAAACTTCTTCCTGTTCTGTGCATTCAACTAACAGAGTTGAACCTTACTTTTGATTGAGCCGTTCTGAAACACTCTTTCTGTAGAAACTGCAATTGGACATTCTGAGCGCTAAGAGGCCTATATTGGGAAAAAGAATGTCTACAAATAAAAACTACACTGAAGAATTTTGTGTAACTTCTTTCTGTTCTGTTTGTTCAACTAAAAGAGTTGAACTTTAGTTTTGATTGAGCCGTTCTGAAACACTCTTTCTGTAGAAAATGCAAGTGGAGATTCGGAGCGCTAAGAGGGTAATAGTGGAAAAAGGAATGTCTCCAAATATAAACTACACAGAATCATTCTGTGAAACTTCTTTCTGATCTGTGCATTCAGCTAAGAGAGTTAAACCATACTTTTGATTGAGCAGATCTGAACACTCTTTCTGTAGAAAATGCAACTGGACATTTGGAGCGCTAAGAGAGTATTAGTGGAAAAATGAATATATACAAATATAAACTACACAGAAGCATTCTGTGAAACTTCTTTCTGCTCTGAGCATTCAGCTAACAGAATTAAACCATACTTTTGATTGAGCAGATTTGAAACACTCTGTCTGTAGAAAATGCAACTTTACATTCGTAGCGCTAAGTGGGTAATAGTGGAAAAAAGAATATGTTCAAATATAAACTACACAGAAGCATTGTATGAAACTTCTTTCTGTTCTGTGCATTCAACTAACAGAGTTGAACCTTACTTTTGATTGAGCCGTTCTGAAACACTCTTTCTGTAGAAACTGCAATTGGACATTCTGAGCGCTAAGAGGCCTCTATTGGGAAAAATAATATCTTCAAATAAAAACTACACAGAAGCATTGTGTGAAACTTATTTCTGATATGTTCATTAAGCTAAGAGAGTTAAACCATACTTTTGAGTGTGCAGTTCTGAACACTCTTTCTGTAGAAAAAGCAAGTGGACATTCGGAGCGCTAAGAGGGTAATAGTGGAAAAAGTAATATATTCAAATATAAACTACACAGTAGCATTCTGTGAAAATTCTTTCTGTTCTGTGCATTCAACAAAAAGAGTTGAACCTTACTTTTGATTGAGCCGTTCTGAAACACTCTTTCTGTAGAAACTGCAATTGGACATGCTAAGCGGTAAGAGGCCTATATTGGGAAAAAGAATATCTTCAAATAAAAACTACACAGATGCATTCTGTGAAACTTATTTCTGATCTGTAAATTCAGTTAACTGAGATAAAACATATTTTTGATTGAGCAGTTATGAAACACTCTTTTTGTAGAAAATGCAAGTGGAGATTCTGAGCGCTAAGAGGGTAATTGTGGAAAAAGGAATGTCTTCAAATATAAACTACACAGAATCATTCGGTGAAACTTCTTTCCGATCTGTGCATTCAGCTAACAGAGTTAAACCATACTTTTGATTGAGCAGATCTGAATACTCTTTCTGTAGAAAATGCAACTGGACATTTGGAGCGCTAAGAGCGTAGTAGTGGAAAAAGGAATATATTCAAATATAAATTACACAGAAGCATTCTGTGAAACTTCTTTCTGATCTGAGCATTCAGCTAACAGAGTTAAACCATACTTTTGATTGAGCAGTTTTGAAACACTCTGTCTGTAGAAAATGCAACTGGACATTCGTAGCGCTAAGTGGGTAATAGTGGAAAAAAGAATATGTTCAAATATAAACTACACAGAAGCATCGTATGAAACTTCTTTCTGTTCTGTGCATTCAACTAACAGAGTTGAACCTTACTTTTGATTGAGCCGTTCTGAAACACTCTTTCTGTAGAAACTGCAATTGGACATTCTGAGCGCTAAGAGGCCTATATTGGGAAAAGGAATGTCTACAAATAAAAACTACACAGAAGAATTGTGTGAAACTTCTTTCTGTTCTGTTTGTTCAACTAAAAGGGTTGAACCTTAGTTTTGATTGAGCCGTTCTGAAACACTCTTTCTGTAGAAAATGCAAGTGGAGATTCGGAGCGCTAAGAGGGTAATAGTGGAAAAAGGAATGTCTCCAAATATAAACTACACAGAATCATTCTGTGAAACTTCTTTCTGATCTGTGCATTCAGCTAACAGAGTTAAACCATACTTTTGATTGAGCAGATCTGAACACTCTTTCTGTAGAAAATGCAACTGGACATTTGGAGCGCTAAGAGAGTAGTAATGGAAAAAGGAATATATTCAAATATAAACTACACAGAAGTATTCTGTGAAACTTCTTTCTGATCTGAGCATTCAGCTAACAGAGTTAAACCATACTTTTGATTGAGCAGTTTTGAAACACTCTGTCTGTAGATAATGCAACTGGACATTCGTAGCGCTAAGTGGCTAATAGTGGAAAAAAGAATATGTTCAAATATAAACTACACAGAAGCATTGTATGAAACTTCTTTCTGTTCTGTGCATTCAACTAACAGAGTTGAACCTTACTTTTGATTGAGCCTTTCTGAAACACTCTTTCTGTAGAAACTGCAATTGGACATTCTGAGCGCTAAGAGGCCTCTATTGGGAAAAATAATATCTTCAAATAAAAACTACACAGAAGCATTGTGTGAAACATATTTCTGATATGTTCATTAAGCTAACAGAGTTAAACCATACTTTTGATTGCGCAGTTCTGAACACTCTTTCTGTAGAAAATGCAAGTGGACATTCGGAGCGCTGAGAGGGTAATAGTGGAAAAAGGAATATATTCAAATATAAACTACACAGTAGCATTCTGTGAAAATTCTTTCTGTTCTGTGCATTCAACTAACAGAGTTGAACCTTACTTTTGATTGAGCCGTTCTGAAACACTCTTTCTGTAGAAACTGCAATTGGACATGCTAAGCGCTAAGAGGCCTACATTGGGAAAAAGAATATCTTCAAATAAAAACTACACAGATGCATTCTGTGAAACATATTTCTGATCTGTAAATTCAGTTAACAGAGATAAAACATATTTTTGATTGAGCAGTTATGAAACACTCTTTTTGTAGAAAATGCAAGTGGAGATTCGGAGGGCTAAGAGGGTAATAGTGGAAAAAGGAATGTCTTCAAATATAAACTACACAGAATCATTCGGTGAAACTTCTTTCTGATCTGTGCATTCAGCTAACAGAGTTAAACCATACTTTTGATTGAGCAGATCTGAACACTCTTTCTGTAGAAAATGCAACTGGATATTTGGAGCGCTAAGAGCGTAGTAGTGGAAAAAGGAATATATTCAAATATAAACTTCACAGAAGCATTCTGTGAAACTTCTTTCTGATCTGAGCATTCAGCTAACGGAGTTAAACCATACTATTGATTGAGCAGTTTTGAAACACTCTGTCTGTAGAAAATGCAACTGGACATTCGTAGCGCTAAGTGGGTAATAGTGGAAAAAAGAATATGTTCAAATATAAACTACACAGAATCATTCTGTGAAACTTCTTTCTGATCTGAGCATTCAGCTAACAGAGTTAAACCATACTTTTGATTGAGCAGTTTTGAAACACTCTGTCTGTAGAAAATGAAACTGGACATTCGTAGCGCTAAGTGGGTAATAGTGGAAAAAAGAATATGTTCAAATATAAACTACACAGAGGCATTGTATGAAACTTCTTTCTGTTCTGTGCGTTCAACTAACGGAGTTGAACCTTACTTTTGATTGAGCCGTTCTGAAACACTCTTTCTGTAGAAACTGCAATTGGACATGCTAAGCGCTAAGAGGCCTACATTGGGAAAAAGAATATCTTCAAATAAAAACTACACAGATGCATTCTGTGAAACTTATTTCTGATCTGTAAATTCAGTTAACAGAGATAAAACATATTTTTGATTGAGCAGTTATGAAACACTCTTTCTGTAGAAAATGCAAGTGGAGATTCGGAGCGCTAAGAGGGTAATAGTGGAAAAAGGAATGTCTTCAAATATAAACTATGCAGAATCATTCGGTGAAACTTCTTTCTGATCTGTGCATTCAGCTAACAGAGTTAAAACATACTTTTGATTGAGCAGATCTGAACACTCTTTCTGTAGAAAATGCAACTGGACATTTGGAGCGCTAAGAGCGTAGTAGTGGAAAAAGTAATATATTCAAATATAAACTACACAGAAGCATTCTGTGAAACTTCTTTCTGATCTGAGCATTCAGCTAACAGAGTTAAACCATACTTTTGATTGAGCAGTTTTGAAACACTCTGTCTGTAGAAACTGCAACTGGATATTCGTAGCGCTAAGTGGGTAATAGTGGAAAAAAATATGTTCAAATATAAACTACACAGAAGCATTGTATGAATCTTCTTTCTGTTCTGTGCATTCAACTAACAGAGTTGAACCTTACTTTTGATTGAGCCGTTCTGAAACACTCTTTCTGTAGAAACTGCAATTGGACATTCTGAGCGCTAAGAGGCCTCTATTGGGAAAAATAATATCTTCAAATAAAAACTACACAGAAGCATTGTGTGAAACTTATTTCTGATATGTTCATTAAGCTAACAGAGTTAAACCATACTTTTGATTGCGCAGTTCTGAACACTCTTTCTGTAGAAAATGCAAGTGGACATTCGGAGCGCTAAGAGGGTAATAGTGGAAAAAGGAATATATTCAAATATAAACTACACAGTAGCATTCTGTGAAAATTCTTTCTGTTCTGTGCATTCAACTAACAGAGTTGAACCTTACTTTTGATTGAGCCGTTCTGAAACACTCTTTCTGTAGAAACTGCAATTGGACATGCTAAGCGCTAAGAGGCCTACATTGGGAAAAAAATATCTTCAAATAAAAACTACACAGATGCATTCTGTGAAACTTATTTCTGATCTGTAAATTCAGTTAACAGAGATGAAACATATTTTTGATTGAGCAGTTATGAAACACTCTTTTTGTAGAAAATGCAAGTGGAGATTCGGAGCGCTAAGAGGGTAATAGTGGAAAAAGGAATGTCTTCAAATATAAACTACACAGAATCATTCGGTGAAACTTCTTTCTGATCTGTGCATTCAGCTAACAGAGTTAAACCATACTTTTGATTGAGCAGATCTGAATACTCTTTCTGTAGAAAATGAAACTGGACATTTGGAGCGCTAAGAGCGTAGTAGTGGAAAAAGGAATATATTCAAATATAAACTACACAGAAGCATTCTGTGAAACTTCTTTCTGATCTGAGCATTCAGCTAACAGAGTTAAACCATACTTTTGATTGAGCAGTTTTGAAACACTCTGTCTGTAGAAAATGCAACTGGACATTCGTAGCGCTAGGTGGGTAACAGTGGAAAAAAGAATATGTTCAAATATAAACTACACAGAAGCATTGTATGAAACTTCTTCCTGTTCTGTGCATTCAACTAACAGAGTTGAACCTTACTTTTGATTGAGCCGTTCTGAAACACTCTTTCTGTAGAAACTGCAATTGGACATTCTGAGCGCTAAGAGGCCTATATTGGGAAAAAGAATGTCTACAAATAAAAACTACACGGAAGAATTGTGTGAAACTTCTTTCTGTTCTGTTTGTTCAACTAAAAGAGTTGAACCTTAGTTTTGATTGAGCCGTTCTGAAACACTCTTTCTGTAGAAAATGCAAGTGGAGATTCGGAGCGCTAAGAGGGTAATAGTGGAAAAAGGAATGTCTCCAAATATAAACTACACAGAATCATTCTGTGAAACTTCTTTCTGATCTGTGCATTCAGCTAAGAGAGTTAAACCATACTTTTGATTGAGCAGATCTGAACACTCTTTCTGTAGAAAATGCAACTGGACATTTGGAGCGCTAAGAGAGTAGTAGTGGAAAAATGAATATATACAAATATAAACTACACAGAAGCATTCTGTGAAACTTCTTTCTGATCTGAGCATTCAGCTAACAGAATTAAACCATACTTTTGATTGAGCAGATTTGAAACACTCTGTCTGTAGAAAATGCAACTGGACATTCGTAGCGCTAAGTGGGTAATAGTGGAAAAAAGAATATGTTCAAATATAAACTACACAGAAGCATTGTATGAAACTTCTTTCTGTTCTGTGCATTCAACTAACAGAGTTGAACCTTACTTTTGATTGAGCCGTTCTGAAACACTCTTTCTGTAGAAACTGCAATTGGACATTCTGAGCGCTAAGAGGCCTCTATTGGGAAAAATAATATCTTCAAATAAAAACTACACAGAAGCATTGTGTGAAACTTATTTCTGATATGTTCATTAAGCTAACAGAGTTAAACCATACTTTTGATTGCGCAGTTCTGAACACTCTTTCTGTAGAAAAAGCAAGTGGACATTCGGAGCGCTAAGAGGGTAATAGTGGAAAAAGGAATATATTCAAATATAAACTACACAGTAGCATTCTGTGAAAATTCTTTCTGTTCTGTGCATTCAACTAACAGAGTTGAACCTTACTTTTGATTGAGCCGTTCTGAAACACTCTTTCTGTAGAAACTGCAATTGGACATGCTAAGCGGTAAGAGGCCTATATTGGGAAAAAGAATATCTTCAAATAAAAACTACACAGATGCATTCTGTGAAACTTATTTCTGATCTCTAAATTCAGTTAACAGAGATAAATCATATTTTTGATTGAGCAGTTATGAAACACTCTTTTTGTAGAAAATGCAAGTGGAGATTCGGAGCGCTAAGAGGGTAATATTGGAAAAAGGAATGTCTTCAAATATTAACTACACAGAATCATTCGGTGAAACTTCTTTCTGATCTGTGCATTCAGCTAACAGAGTTAAACCATACTTTTGATTGAGCAGATCTGAATACTCTTTCTGTAGAAAATGCAACTGGACATTTGGAGCGCTAAGAGCGTAGTAGTGGAAAAAGGAATATATTCAAATATAAACTACACAGAAGCATTCTGTGAAACTTCTTTCTGATCTGAGCATTCAGCTAACAGAGTTAAACCATACTTTTGATTGAGCAGTTTTGAAACACTCTGTCTGTAGAAAATGCAACTGGACATTCGTAGCGCTAAGTGGGTAACAGTGGAAAAAAGAATATGTTCAAATATAAACTACACAGAAGCATTGTATGAAACTTCTTCCTGTTCTGTGCATTCAACTAACAGAGTTGAACCTTACTTTTGATTGAGCCGTTCTGAAACACTCTTTCTGTAGAAACTGCAATTGGACATGCTAAGCGGTAAGAGGCCTATATTGGGAAAAAGAATATCTTCAAATAAAAACTACACAGATGCATTCTGTGAAACTTATTTCTGATCTCTAAATTCAGTTAACAGAGATAAAACATATTTTTGATTGAGCAGTTATGAAACACTCTTTTTGTAGAAAATGCAAGTGGAGATTCGGAGCGCTAAGAGGGTAATAGAGGAAAAAGGAATGTCTCCAAATATAAACTACACAGAATCATTCTGTGAAACTTCTTTCTGATCTGTGCATTCAGCTAACAGAGTTAAACCATACTTTTGATTGAGCAGATCTGAACACTCTTTCTGTAGAAAATGCAACTGGACATTTGGAGCGCTAAGAGCGTAGACGTGGAAAAAGGAATATATTCAAATATAAATTACACAGAAGCATTCTGTGAAACTTCTTTCTGATCTGAGCATTCAGCTAACAGAGTTAAACCATACTTTTGATTGAGCAGTTTTGAAACACTCTGTCTGTAGAAAATGCAACTGGACATTCGTAGCGCTAAGTGGGTAATAGTGGAAAAAAGAATATGTTCAAATATAAACTACACAGAAGCATTGTATGAAACTTCTTCCTGTTCTGTGCATTCAACAAACAGAGTTGAACCTTACTTCTGATTGAGCCGTTCTGAAACACTCTTTCTGTAGAAACTGCAATTGGACATTCTGAGCGCTAAGAGGCCTGTATTGGGAAAAAGAATGTCTACAAATAAAAACTACACGGAAGAATTGTGTGAAACTTCTTTCTGTTCTGTTTGTTCAACTAAAAGAGTTGAACCTTAGTTTTGATTGAGCCGTTCTGCAACACTCTTTCTGTAGAAAATGCAAGTGGAGATTCGGATCGCTAAGAGGGTAATAGTGGAAAAAGGAATGTCTCCAAATATAAACTACACAGAATCATTCTGTGAAACTTCTTTCTGATCTGTGCATTCAGCTAAGAGAGTTAAACCATACTTTTGATTGAGCAGATCTGAACACTCTTTCTGTAGAAAATGCAACTGCACATTTGGAGCGCTAACAGAGTATTAGTGGAAAAATGAATATATACAAATATAAACTACACAGAAGCATTCTGTGAAACTTCTTTCTGATCTGAGCATTCAGCTAACAGAATTAAACCATACTTTTGATTGAGCAGATTTGAAACACTCTGTCTGTAGAAAATGCAACTGGACATTCGTAGCGCTAAGTGGGTAATAGTGGAAAAAAGAATATGTTCAAATATAAACTACACAGAAGCATTGTATGAAACATCTTTCTGTTCTGTGCATTCAACTAACAGAGTTGAACCTTACTTTTGATTGAGCCGTTCTGAAACACTCTTTCTGTAGAAACTGCAATTGGACATTCTGAGCGCTAAGAGGCCTCTATTGGGAAAAAAAATATCTTCAAATAAAAACTACACAGAAGCATTGTGTGAAACTTATTTCTGATATGTTCATTAAGCTAACAGAGTTAAACCATACTTTTGATTGCGCAGTTCTGAACACTCTTTCTGTAGAAAATGCAAGTGGACATACGGAGCGCTAAGAGGGTAATAGTGGAAAAAGGAATATATTCAAATATAAACTACACAGTAGCATTCTGTGAAAATTCTTTCTGTTCTGTGCATTCAACTAACAGAGTTGAACCTTACTTTTGATTTAGCCGTTCTGAAACACTCTTTCTGTAGAAACTGCAATTGGACATGCTAAGCGCTAAGAGGCCTACATTGGGAAAAAGAATATCTTCAAATAAAAACTACACAGATGCATTCTGTGAAACTTATTTCTGATCTGTAAATTCAGTTAACAGAGATAAAACATATTTTTGATTGAGCAGTTATGAAACACTCTTTTTGTAGAAAATGCAAGTGGAGATTCGGAGCGCTAAGAGGGTAATAGTGGAAAAAGGAATGTCTTCAAATATAAACTATGCAGAATCATTCGGTGAAACTTCTTTCTGATCTGTGCATTCAGCTAACAGAGTTAAAACATACTTTTGATTGAGCAGATCTGAACACTCTTTCTGTAGAAAATGCAACTGGACATTTGGAGCGCTAAGAGCGTAGTAGTGGAAAAAGGAATATATTCAAATATAAACTACACAGAAGCATTCTGTGAAACTTCTTTCTGATCTGAGCATTCAGCTAACAGAGTTAAACCATACTTTTGATTGAGCAGTTTTGAAACACTCTGTCTGTAGAAAATGCAACTGGACATTCGTAGCGCTAAGTGGGTAATAGTGGAAAAAAATATGTTCAAATATAAACTACACAGAAGCATTGTATGAATCTTCTTTCTGTTCTGTGCATTCAACTAACAGAGTTGAACGTTACTTTTGATTGAGCCGTTCTGAAACACTCTTTCTGTAGAAACTGCAATTGGACATTCTGAGCGCTAAGAGGCCTCTATTGGGAAAAATAATATCTTCAAATAAAAACTACACAGAAGCATTGTGTGAAACTTATTTCTGATATGTTCATTAAGCTAACAGAGTTAAACCATACTTTTGATTGCGCAGTTCTGAACACTCTTTCTGTAGAAAATGCAAGTGGACATTCGGAGCGCTAAGAGGGTAATAGTGGAAAAAGGAATATATTCAAATATAAACTACACAGTAGCATTCTGTGAAAATTCTTTCTGTTCTGTGCATTCAACTAACAGAGTTGAACCTTACTTTTGATTGAGCCGTTCTGAAACACTCTTTCTGTAGAAACTGCAATTGGACATGCTAAGCGCTAAGAGGCCTACATTGGGAAAAAGAATATCTTCAAATAAAAACTACACAGATGCATTCTGTGAAACTTATTTCTGATCTGTAAATTCAGTTAACAGAGATGAAACATATTTTTGATTGAGCAGTTATGAAACACTCTTTTTGTAGAAAATGCAAGTGGAGATTCGGAGCGCTAAGAGGGTAATAGTGGAAAAAGGAATGTCTTCAAATATAAACTACACAGAATCATTCGGTGAAACTTCTTTCTGATCTGTGCATTCAGCTAACAGAGTTAAACCATACTTTTGATTGAGCAGATCTGAATACTCTTTCTGTAGAAAATGAAACTGGACATTTGGAGCGCTAAGAGCGTAGTAGTGGAAAAAGGAATATATTCAAATATAAACTACACATAAGCATTCTGTGAAACTTCTTTCTGATCTGAGCATTCAGCTAACAGAGTTAAACCATACTTTTGATTGAGCAGTTTTGAAACACTCTGTCTGTAGAAAATGCAACTGGACATTCGTAGCGCTAGGTGGGTAACAGTGGAAAAAAGAATATGTTCAAATATAAACTACACAGAAGCATTGTATGAAACTTCTTCCTGTTCTGTGCATTCAACTAACAGAGTTGAACCTTACTTTTGATTGAGCCGTTCTGAAACACTCTTTCTGTAGAAACTGCAATTGGACATTCTGAGCGCTAAGAGGCCTATATTGGGAAAAAGAATGTCTACAAATAAAAACTACACGGAAGAATTGTGTGAAACTTCTTTCTGTTCTGTTTGTTCAACTAAAAGAGTTGAATCTTAGTTTTGATTGAGCCGTTCTGAAACACTCTTTCTGTAGAAAATGCAAGTGGAGATTCGGAGCGCTAAGAGGGTAATAGTGGAAAAAGGAAAATCTCCAAATATAAACTACACAGAATCATTCTGTGAAACTTCTTTCTGATCTGTGCATTCAGCTAAGAGAGTTAAACCATACTTTTGATTGAGCAGATCTGAACACTCTTTCTGTAGAAAATGCAACTGGACATTTGGAGCGCTAAGAGAGTTGTAGTGGAAAAATGAATATATACAAATATAAACTACACAGAAGCATTCTGTGAAACTTCTTTCTGATCTGAGCATTCAGCTAACAGAATTAAACCATACTTTTGATTGAGCAGATTTGAAACACTCTGTCTGTAGAAAATGCAACTGGACATTCGTAGCGCTAAGTGGGTAATAGTGGAAAAAAGAATATGTTCAAATATAAACTACACAGAAGCATTGTATGAAACTTCTTTCTGTTCTGTGCATTCAACTAACAGAGTTGAACCTTACTTTTGATTGAGCCGTTCTGAAACACTCTTTCTGTAGAAACTGCAATTGGACATTCTGAGCGCTAAGAGGCCTCTATTGGGAAAAATAATATCTTCAAATAAAAACTACACAGAAGCATTGTGTGAAACTTATTTCTGATATGTTCATTAAGCTAACAGAGTTAAACCATACTTTTGATTGCGCAGTTCTGAACACTCTTTCTGTAGAAAAAGCAAGTGGACATTCGGAGCGCTAAGAGGGTAATAGTGGAAAAAGGAATATATTCAAATATAAACTACACAGTAGCATTCTGTGAAAATTCTTTCTGTTCTGTGCATTCAACTAACAGAGTTGAACCTTACTTTTCATTGAGCCGTTCTGAAACACTCTTTCTGTAGAAACTGCAATTGGACATGCTAAGCGGTAAGAGGCCTATATTGGGAAAAAGAATATCTTCAAATAAAAACTACACAGATGCATTCTGTGAAACTTATTTCTGATCTCTAAATTCAGTTAACAGAGATAAAACATATTTTTGATTGAGCAGTTATGAAACACTCTTTTTGTAGAAAATGCAAGTGGAGATTCGGAGCGCTAAGAGGGTAATAGTGGAAAAAGGAATGTCTTCAAATATAAACTACACAGAATCATTCGGTGAAACTTCTTTCTGATCTGTGCATTCAGCTAACAGAGTTAAACCATACTTTTGATTGAGCAGATCTGAATACTCTTTCTGTAGAAAATGAAACTGGACATTTGGAGCGCTAAGAGCGTAGTAGTGGAAAAAGGAATATATTCAAATATAAACTACACAGAAGCATTCTGTGAAACTTCTTTCTGATCTGAGCATTCAGCTAACAGAGTTAAACCATACTTTTGATTGAGCAGTTTTGAAACACTCTGTCTGTAGAAAATGCAACCGGACATTCGTAGCGCTAAGTGGGTTACAGTGGAAAAAAGAATATGTTCAAATATAAACTACACAGAAGCCTTGTATGAAACTTCTTCCTGTTCTGTGCATTCAACTAACAGAGTTGAACTTTACTTTTGATTGAGCCGTTCTGAAACACTCTTTCTGTAGAAACTGCAATTGGACATTCTGAGCGCTAAGAGGCCTATATTGGGAAAAAGAATGTCTACAAATAAAAACTACACTGAAGAATTTTGTGTAACTTCTTTCTGTTCTGTTTGTTCAACTAAAAGAGTTGAACTTTAGTTTTGATTGAGCCGTTCTGAAACACTCTTTCTGTAGAAAATGCAAGTGGAGATTCGGAGCGCTAAGAGGGTAATAGTGGAAAAAGGAATGTCTCCAAATATAAACTACACAGAATCATTCTGTGAAACTTCTTTCTGATCTGTGCATTCAGCTAAGAGAGTTAAACCATACTTTTGATTGAGCAGATCTGAACACTCTTTCTGTAGAAAATGCAACTGGACATTTGGAGCGCTAAGAGAGTATTAGTGGAAAAATGAATATATACAAATATAAACTACACAGAAGCATTCTGTGAAACTTCTTTCTGCTCTGAGCATTCAGCTAACAGAATTAAACCATACTTTTGATTGAGCAGATTTGAAACACTCTGTCTGTAGAAAATGCAACTTTACATTCGTAGCGCTAAGTGGGTAATAGTGGAAAAAAGAATATGTTCAAATATAAACTACACAGAAGCATTGTATGAAACTTCTTTCTGTTCTGTGCATTCAACTAACAGGGTTGAACCTTACTTTTGATTGAGCCGTTCTGAAACACTCTTTCTGTAGAAACTGCAATTGGACATTCTGAGCGCTAAGAGGCCTCTATTGGGAAAAATAATATCTTCAAATAAAAACTACACAGAGGCATTGTGTGAAACTTATTTCTGATATGTTCATTAAGCTAAGAGAGTTAAACCATACTTTTGAGTGTGCAGTTCTGAACACTCTTTCTGTAGAAAAAGCAAGTGGACATTCGGAGCGCTAAGAGGGTAATAGTGGAAAAAGTAATATATTCAAATATAAACTACACAGTAGCATTCTGTGAAAATTCTTTCTGTTCTGTGCATTCAACAAAAAGAGTTGAACCTTACTTTTGATTGAGCCGTTCTGAAACACTCTTTCTGTAGAAACTGCAATTGGACATGCTAAGCGGTAAGAGGCCTATATTGGGAAAAAGAATATCTTCAAATAAAAACTACACAGATGCATTCTGTGAAACTTATTTCTGATCTGTAAATTCAGTTAACTGAGATAAAACATATTTTTGATTGAGCAGTTATGAAACACTCTTTTTGTAGAAAATGCAAGTGGAGATTCTGAGCGCTAAGAGGGTAATTGTGGAAAAAGGAATGTCTTCAAATATAAACTACACAGAATCATTCGGTGAAACTTCTTTCCGATCTGTGCATTCAGCTAACAGAGTTAAACCATACTTTTGATTGAGCAGATCTGAATACTCTTTCTGTAGAAAATGCAACTGGACATTTGGAGCGCTAAGAGCGTAGTAGTGGAAAAAGGAATATATTCAAATATAAATTACACAGAAGCATTCTGTGAAACTTCTTTCTGATCTGAGCATTCAGCTAACAGAGTTAAACCATACTTTTGATTGAGCAGTTTTGAAACACTCTGTCTGTAGAAAATGCAACTGGACATTCGTAGCGCTAAGTGGGTAATAGTGGAAAAAAGAATATGTTCAAATATAAACTACACAGAAGCATCGTATGAAACTTCTTTCTGTTCTGTGCATTCAACTAACAGAGTTGAACCTTACTTTTGATTGAGCCGTTCTGAAACACTCTTTCTGTAGAAACTGCAATTGGACATTCTGAGCGCTAAGAGGCCTATATTGGGAAAAGGAATGTCTACAAATAAAAACTACACAGAAGAATTGTGTGAAACTTCTTTCTGTTCTGTTTGTTCAACTAAAAGGGTTGAACCTTAGTTTTGATTGAGCCGTTCTGAAACACTCTTTCTGTAGAAAATGCAAGTGGAGATTCGGAGCGCTAAGAGGGTAATAGTGGAAAAAGGAATGTCTCCAAATATAAACTACACAGAATCATTCTGTGAAACTTCTTTCTGATCTGTGCATTCAGCTAACAGAATTAAACCATACTTTTGATTGAGCAGATCTGAACACTCTTTCTGTAGAAAATGCAACTGGACATTTGGAGCGCTAAGAGAGTAGTAATGGAAAAAGGAATATATTCAAATATAAACTACACAGAAGTATTCTGTGAAACTTCTTTCTGATCTGAGCATTCAGCTAACAGAGTTAAACCATACTTTTGATTGAGCAGTTTTGATACACTCTGTCTGTAGATAATGCAACTGGACATTCGTAGCGCTAAGTGGCTAATAGTGGAAAAAAGAATATGTTCAAATATAATCTACACAGAAGCATTGTATGAAACTTCTTTCTGTTCTGTGCATTCAACTAACAGAGTTGAACCTTACTTTTGATTGAGCCTTTCTGAAACACTCTTTCTGTAGAAACTGCAATTGGACATTCTGAGCGCTAAGAGGCCTCTATTGGGAAAAATAATATCTTCAAATAAAAACTACACAGAAGCATTGTGTGAAACATATTTCTGATATGTTCATTAAGCTAACAGAGTTAAACCATACTTTTGATTGCGCAGTTCTGAACACTCTTTCTGTAGAAAATGCAAGTGGACATTCGGAGCGCTGAGAGGGTAATAGTGGAAAAAGGAATATATTCAAATATAAACTACACAGTAGCATTCTGTGAAAATTCTTTCTGTTCTGTGCATTCAACTAACAGAGTTGAACCTTACTTTTGATTGAGCCGTTCTGAAACACTCTTTCTGTAGAAACTGCAATTGGACATGCTAAGCGCTAAGAGGCCTACATTGGGAAAAAGAATATCTTCAAATAAAAACTACACAGATGCATTCTGTGAAACATATTTCTGATCTGTAAATTCAGTTAACAGAGATAAAACATATTTTTGATTGAGCAGTTATGAAACACTCTTTTTGTAGAAAATGCAAGTGGAGATTCGGAGCGCTAAGAGGGTAATAGTGGAAAAAGGAATGTCTTCAAATATAAACTACACAGAATCATTCGGTGAAACTTCTTTCTGATCTGTGCATTCAGCTAACAGAGTTAAACCATACTTTTGATTGAGCAGATCTGAAGACTCTTTCTGTAGAAAATGCAACTGGATATTTGGAGCGCTAAGAGCGTAGTAGTGGAAAAAGGAATATATTCAAATATAAACTTCACAGAAGCATTCTGTGAAACTTCTTTCTGATCTGAGCATTCAGCTAACAGAGTTAAACCATACTATTGATTGAGCAGTTTTGAAACACTCTGTCTGTAGAAAATGCAACTGGACATTCGTAGCGCTAAGTGGGTAATAGTGGAAAAAAGAATATGTTCAAATATAAACTACACAGAATCATTCTGTGAAACTTCTTTCTGATCTGAGCATTCAGCTAACAGAGTTAAACCATACTTTTGATTGAGCAGTTTTGAAACACTCTGTCTGTAGAAAATGAAACTGGACATTCGTAGCGCTAAGTGGGTAATAGTGGAAAAAAGAATATGTTCAAATATAAACTACACAGAGGCATTGTATGAAACTTCTTTCTGTTCTGTGCGTTCAACTAACGGAGTTGAACCTTACTTTTGATTGAGCCGTTTTGAAACACTCTTTCTGTAAAAACTGCAATTGGACATTCTGAGCGCTAAGAGGCCTATATTGGGAAAAGGAATGTCTACAAATAAAAACTACACAGAAGAATTGTGTGAAACTTCTTTCTGTTCTGTTTGTTCAACTAAAAGAGTTGAACCTTAGTTTTGATTAAGCCGTGCTGAAACACTCTTTCTGTAGAAAATGTAAGTGGAGATTCGGAGCGCTAAGAGGGTAATAGTGGAAAAAGGAATGTCTCCAAATATAAACTACACAGAATAATTCTGTGAAACTTCTTTCTGATCTGTGCATTCAGCTAACAGAGTTAAACCATACTTTTGATTGAGCAGATCTGAACACTCCTTCTGTAGAAAATGCAACTGGACATTTGGAGCGCTAAGAGAGTAGTAGTGGAAAAAGGAATATATTCAAATATAAAATACACAGAAGCATTCTGTGAAACTTCTTTCTGATCTGAGCATTCAGCTAACAGAGTTAAACCATACTTTTGATTGAGCAGTTTTTAAACAGTCTGTCTGTAGAAAATGCAACTGGACATTCGTAGCGCTAAGTTTCTAATAGTGGAAAAAAGAATATGTTCAAATATAAACTACACAGAAGCATTGTATGAAACTTCTTTCTGTTCTGTGCATTCAACTAACAGAGTTGATCCTTACTTTTGATTGTGCCTTTCTGAAACACTCTTTCTGTAGAAACTGCAATTGGACATTCTGAGCGCTAAGAGGCCTCTATTGGGAAAAATAATATCTTCAAATAAAAACTACACAGAAGCATTGTGTGAAACTTATTTCTGATATGTTCATTAAGCTAACAGAGTTAAACCATACTTTTGATTGCGCAGTTCTGAACACTCTTTCTGTAGAAAATGCAAGTGGACAATCGGAGCGCTAAGAAGGTAATAGTGGAAAAAGGAATATATTCAAATATAAACTACACAGTAGCATTCTGTGAAAATTCTTTCTGTTCTGTGCATTCAACTAACAGAGTTGAACCTTACTTTTGATTGAGCCGTTCTGAAACACTCTTTCTGTTGAAACTGCAATTGGACATGCTAAGCGATAAGAGGCCTACATTGGGAAAAAAAATATCTTCAAATAAAAACTACACAGATGCATTCTGTGAAACTTATTTCTGATCTGTAAATTCAGTTAACAGAGATAAAACATATTTTTGATTGAGCAGTTATGAAACACTCTTTTTGTAGAAAATGCAAGTGGAGATTCGGAGCGCTAAGAGGGTAATAGTGGAAAAAGGAATGTCTCCAAATATAAACTACACAGAATCATTCTGTTAAACTTCTTTCTGATCTGTGCATTCAGCTAACAGAGTTAAACCATACTTTTGATTGAGCAGATCTGAACACTCTTTCTGTAGAAAATGCAACTGGACATTTGGAGCGCTAAGAGAGTAGTAGTGGAAAAAGGAATATATTCAAATATAAATTATACAGAAGCATTCTGTGAAACTTCTTTCTGATCTGAGCATTCAGCTAACAGAGTTAAACCATACTTTTGATTGAGCAGTTTTGAAACACTCTGTCTGTAGAAAATGCAACTGGACATTCGTAGCGCTAAGTGGGTAATAGTGGAAAAAAGAATATGTTCAAATATAAACTACACAGAAGCATCGTATGAAACTTCTTTCTGTTCTGTGCATTCAACTAACAGAGTTGAACCTTACTTTTGATTGAGCCGTTCTGAAACACTCTTTCTGTAGAAACTGCAATTGGACACTCTGAGCGCTAAGAGGCCTATATTGGGAAAAGGAATGTCTACAAATAAAAACTACACAGAAGAATTGTGTGAAACTTCTTTCTGTTCTGTTTGTTCAACTAAAAGGGTTGAACCTTAGTTTTGATTGAGCCGTTCTGAAACACTCTTTCTGTAGAAAATGCAAGTGGAGATTCGGAGCGCTAAGAGGGTAATAGTGGAAAAAGGAATGTCTCCAAATATAAACTACACAGAATCATTCTGTGAAACTTCTTTCTGATCTGTGCATTCAGCTAACAGAGTTAAACCATACTTTTGATTGAGCAGATCTGAACACTCTTTCTGTAGAAAATGCAACTGGACATTTGGAGCGCTAAGAGAGTAGTAATGGAAAAAGGAATATATTCAAATATAAACTACACAGAAGTATTCTGTGAAACTTCTTTCTGATCTGAGCATTCAGCTAACAGAGTTAAACCATACTTTTGATTGAGCAGTTTTGAAACACTCTGTCTGTAGATAATGCAACTGGACATTCGTAGCGCTAAGTGGCTAATAGTGGAAAAAAGAATATGTTCAAATATAAACTACACAGAAGCATTGTATGAAACTTCTTTCTGTTCTGTGCATTCAACTAACAGAGTTGAACCTTACTTTTGATTGAGCCTTTCTGAAACACTCTTTCTGTAGAAACTGCAATTGGACATTCTGAGCGCTAAGAGGCCTCTATTGGGAAAAATAATATCTTCAAATAAAAACTACACAGAAGCATTGTGTGAAACATATTTCTGATATGTTCATTAAGCTAACAGAGTTAAACCATACTTTTGATTGCGCAGTTCTGAACACTCTTTCTGTAGAAAATGCAAGTGGACATTCGGAGCGCTGAGAGGGTAATAGTGGAAAAAGGAATATATTCAAATATAAACTACACAGTAGCATTCTGTGAAAATTCTTTCTGTTCTGTGCATTCAACTAACAGAGTTGAACCTTACTTTTGATTGAGCCGTTCTGAAACACTCTTTCTGTAGAAACTGCAATTGGACATGCTAAGCGCTAAGAGGCCTACATTGGGAAAAAGAATATCTTCAAATAAAAACTACACAGATGCATTCTGTGAAACTTATTTCTGATCTGTAAATTCAGTTAACAGATATAAAACATATTTTTGATTGAGCAGTTATGAAACACTCTTTTTGTAGAAAATGCAAGTGGAGATTCGGAGCGCTAAGAGGGTAATAGTGGAAAAAGGAATGTCTTCAAATATAAACTACACAGAATCATTCGGTGAAACTTCTTTCTGATCTGTGCATTCAGCTAACAGAGTTAAACCATACTTTTGATTGAGCAGATCTGAACACTCTTTCTGTAGAAAATGCAACTGGATATTTGGAGCGCTAAGAGCGTAGTAGTGGAAAAAGGAATATATTCAAATATAAACTTCACAGAAGCATTCTGTGAAACTTCTTTCTGATCTGAGCATTCAGCTAACAGAGTTAAACCATACTATTGATTGAGCAGTTTTGAAACACTCTGTCTGTAGAAAATGCAACTGGACATTCGTAGCGCTAAGTGGGTAACAGTGGAAAAAAGAATATGTTCAAATATAAACTACACAGAAGCCTTGTATGAAACTTCTTCCTGTTCTGTGCATTCAACTAACAGAGTTGAACCTTACTTTTGATTGAGCCGTTCTGAAACACTCTTTCTGTAGAAACTGCAATTGGACATTCTGAGCGCTAAGAGGCCTATATTGGGAAAAATAATGTCTACAAATAAAAACTACACTGAAGAATTTTGTGTAACTTCTTTCTGTTCTGTTTGTTCAACTAAAAGAGTTGAACTTTAGTTTTGATTGAGCCGTTCTGAAACACTCTTTCTGTAGAAAATGCAAGTGGAGATTCGGAGCGCTAAGAGGGTAATAGTGGAAAAAGGAATGTCTCCAAATATAAACTACACAGAATCATTCTGTGAAACTTCTTTCTGATCTGTGCATTCAGCTAAGAGAGTTAAACCATACTTTTGATTGAGCAGATCTGAACACTCTTTCTGTAGAAAATGCAACTGGACATTTGGAGCGCTAAGAGAGTATTAGTGGAAAAATGAATATATACAAATATAAACTACACAGAAGCATTCTGTGAAACTTCTTTCTGCTCTGAGCATTCAGCTAACAGAATTAAACCATACTTTTGATTGAGCAGATTTGAAACACTCTGTCTGTAGAAAATGCAACTGGACATTCGTAGCGCTAAGTGGGTAATAGTGGAAAAAAGAATATGTTCAAATATAAACTACACAGAAGCATTGTATGAAACTTCTTTCTGTTCTGTGCATTCAACTAACAGAGTTGAACCTTACTTTTGATTGAGCCGTTCTGAAACACTCTTTCTGTAGAAACTGCAATTGGACATTCTGAGCGCTAAGAGGCCTCTATTGGGAAAAATAATATCTTCAAATAAAAACTACACAGAAGCATTGTGTGAAACTTATTTCTGATATGTTCATTAAGCTAAAAGAGTTAAACCATACTTTTGAGTGTGCAGTTCTGAACACTCTTTCTGTAGAAAAAGCAAGTGGACATTCGGAGCGCTAAGAGGGTAATAGTGGAAAAAGGAATATATTCAAATATAAACTACACAGTAGCATTCTGTGAAAATTCTTTCTGTTCTGTGCATTCAACAAAAAGAGTTGAACCTTACTTTTGATTGAGCCGTTCTGAAACACTCTTTCTGTAGAAACTGCAATTGGACATGCTAAGCGGTAAGAGGCCTATATTGGGAAAAAGAATATCTTCAAATAAAAACTACACAGATGCATTCTGTGAAACTTATTTCTGATCTGTAAATTCAGTTAACTGAGATAAAACATATTTTTGATTGAGCAGTTATGAAACACTCTTTTTGTAGAAAATGCAAGTGGAGATTCTGAGCGCTAAGAGGGTAATTGTGGAAAAAGGAATGTCTTCAAATATAAACTACACAGAATCATTCGGTGAAACTTCTTTCCGATCTTTGCATTCAGCTAACAGAGTTAAACCATACTTTTGATTGAGCAGATCTGAATACTCTTTCTGTAGAAAATGCAACTGGACATTTGGAGCGCTAAGAGCGTAGTAGTGGAAAAAGGAATATATTCAAATATAAACTACACAGAAGCATTCTGTGAAACTTCTTTCTGATCTGAGCATTCAGCTAACAGAGTTAAACCATACTTTTGATTGAGCAGTTTTGAAACACTCTGTCTGTAGAAAATGCAACTGGACATTCGTAGCGCTAAGTGGGTAACAGTGGAAAAAAGAATATGTTCAAATATAAACTACACAGAAGCATTGTATGAAACTTCTTCCTGTTCTGTGCATTCAACTAACAGAGTTGAACCTTACTTTTGATTGAGCCGTTCTGAAACACTCTTTCTGTAGAAACTGCAATTGGACATGCTAAGCGGTAAGAGGCCTATATTGGGAAAAAGAATATCTTCAAATAAAAACTACACAGATGCATTCTGTGAAACTTATTTCTGATCTCTAAATTCAGTTAACAGAGATAAAACATATTTTTGATTGAGCAGTTATGAAACACTCTTTTTGTAGAAAATGCAAGTGGAGATTCGGAGCGCTAAGAGGGTAATAGTGGAAAAAGGAATGTCTCCAAATATAAACTACACAGAATCATTCTGTTAAACTTCTTTCTGATCTGTGCATTCAGCTAACAGAGTTAAACCATACTTTTGATTGAGCAGATCTGAACACTCTTTCTGTAGAAAATGCAACTGGACATTTGGAGCGCTAAGAGCGTAGTAGTGGAAAAAGGAATATATTCAAATATAAATTACACAGAAGCATTCTGTGAAACTTCTTTCTGATCTGAGCATTCAGCTAACAGAGTTAAACCATACTTTTGATTGAGCAGTTTTGAAACACTCTGTCTGTAGAAAATGCAACTGGACATTCGTAGCGCTAAGTGGGTAATAGTGGAAAAAAGAATATGTTCAAATATAAACTACACAGAAGCATCGTATGAAACCTCTTTCTGTTCTGTGCATTCAACTAACAGAGTTGAACCTTACTTTTGATTGAGCCGTTCTGAAACACTCTTTCTGTAGAAACTGCAATTGGACATTCTGAGCGCTAAGAGGCCTATATTGGGAAAAGGAATGTCTACAAATAAAAACTACACAGAAGAATTGTGTGAAACTTCTTTCTGTTCTGTTTGTTCAACTAAAAGGGTTGAACCTTAGTTTTGATTGAGCCGTTCTGAAACACTCTTTCTGTAGAAAATGCAAGTGGAGATTCGGAGCGCTAAGAGGGTAATAGTGGAAAAAGGAATGTCTCCAAATATAAACTACACAGAATCATTCTGTGAAACTTCTTTCTGATCTGTGCATTCAGCTAACAGAATTAAACCATACTTTTGATTGAGCAGATCTGAACACTCTTTCTGTAGAAAATGCAACTGGACATTTGGAGCGCTAAGAGAGTAGTAATGGAAAAAGGAATATATTCAAATATAAACTACACAGAAGTATTCTGTGAAACTTCTTTCTGATCTGAGCATTCAGCTAACAGAGTTAAACCATACTTTTGATTGAGCAGTTTTGAAACACTCTGTCTGTAGATAATGCAACTGGACATTCGTAGCGCTAAGTGGCTAATAGTGGAAAAAAGAATATGTTCAAATATAAACTACACTGAAGCATTGTATGAAACTTCTTTCTGTTCTGTGCATTCAACTAACAGAGTTGAACCTTACTTTTGATTGAGCCGTTCTGAAACACTCTTTCTGTAGAAACTGCAATTGGACATGCTAAGCGCTAAGAGGCCTACATTGGGAAAAAGAATATCTTCAAATAAAAACTACACAGATGCATTCTGTGAAACATATTTCTGATCTGTAAATTCAGTTAACAGAGATAAAACATATTTTTGATTGAGCAGTTATGAAACACTCTTTTTGTAGAAAATGCAAGTGGAGATTCGGAGCGCTAAGAGGGTAATAGTGGAAAAAGGAATGTCTTCAAATATAAACTACACAGAATCATTCGGTGAAACTTCTTTCTGATCTGTGCATTCAGCTAACAGAGTTAAACCATACTTTTGATTGAGCAGATCTGAACACTCTTTCTGTAGAAAATGCAACTGGATATTTGGAGCGCTAAGAGCGTAGTAGTGGAAAAAGGAATATATTCAAATATAAACTTCACAGAAGCATTCTGTGAAACTTCTTTCTGATCTGAGCATTCAGCTAACAGAGTTAAACCATACTATTGATTGAGCAGTTTTGAAACACTCTGTCTGTAGAAAATGCAACTGGACATTCGTAGCGCTAAGTGGGTAATAGTGGAAAAAAGAATATGTTCAAATATAAACTACACAGAAGCATTCTGTGAAACTTCTTTCTGATCTGAGCATTCAGCTAACAGAGTTAAACCATACTTTTGATTGAGCAGTTTTGAAACACTCTGTCTGTAGAAAATGAAACTGGACATTCGTAGCGCTAAGTGGGTAATAGTGGAAAAAAGAATATGTTCAAATATAAACTACACAGAGGCATTGTATGAAACTTCTTTCTGTTCTGTGCGTTCAACTAACGGAGTTGAACCTTACTTTTGATTGAGCCGTTTTGAAACACTCTTTCTGTAAAAACTGCAATTGGACATTCTGAGCGCTAAGAGGCCTATATTGGGAAAAGGAATGTCTACAAATAAAAACTACACAGAAGAATTGTGTGAAACTTCTTTCTGTTCTGTTTGTTCAACTAAAAGAGTTGAACCTTAGTTTTGATTAAGCCGTTCTGAAACAATCTTTCTGTAGAAAATGTAAGTGGAGATTCGGAGCGCTAAGAGGGTAATAGTGGAAAAAGGAATGTCTCCAAATATAAACTACACAGAATAATTCTGTGAAACTTCTTTCTGATCTGTGCATTCAGCTAACAGAGTTAAACCATACTTTTGATTGAGCAGATCTGAACACTCCTTCTGTAGAAAATGCAACTGGACATTTGGAGCGCTAAGAGAGTAGTAGTGGAAAAAGGAATATATTCAAATATAAAATACACAGAAGCATTCTGTGAAACTTCTTTCTGATCTGAGCATTCAGCTAACAGAGTTAAACCATACTTTTGATTGAGCAGTTTTGAAACAGTCTGTCTGTAGAAAATGCAACTGGACATTCGTAGCGCTAAGTTTCTAATAGTGGAAAAAAGAATATGTTCAAATATAAACTACACAGAAGCATTGTATGAAACTTCTTTCTGTTCTGTGCATTCAACTAACAGAGTTGATCCTTACTTTTGATTGTGCCTTTCTGAAACACTCTTTCTGTAGAAACTGCAATTGGACATTCTGAGCGCTAAGAGGCCTCTATTGGGAAAAATAATATCTTCAAATAAAAACTACACAGAAGCATTGTGTGAAACTTATTTCTGATATGTTCATTAAGCTAACAGAGTTAAACCATACTTTTGATTGCGCAGTTCTGAACACTCTTTCTGTAGAAAATGCAAGTGGACAATCGGAGCGCTAAGAGGGTAATAGTGGAAAAAGGAATATATTCAAATATAAACTACACAGTAGCATTCTGTGAAAATTCTTTCTGTTCTGTGCATTCAACTAACAGAGTTGAACCTTACTTTTGATTGAGCCGTTCTGAAACACTCTTTCTGTTGAAACTGCAATTGGACATGCTAAGCGATAAGAGGCCTACATTGGGAAAAAAAATATCTTCAAATAAAAACTACACAGATGCATTCTGTGAAACTTATTTCTGATCTGTAAATTCAGTTAACAGAGATAAAACATATTTTTGATTGAGCAGTTATGAAACACTCTTTTTGTAGAAAATGCAAGTGGAGATTCGGAGCGCTAAGAGGGTAATAGTGGAAATAGGAATGTCTTCAAATATAAACTACACAGAATCATTCGGTGAAACTTCTTTCTGATCTGTGCATTCAGCTAATAGAGTTAAACCATACTTTTGATTGAGCAGATCTGAACACTCTTTCTGTAGAAAATGCAACTGGACATTTGGAGCGCTAAGAGCGTATTAGTGGAAAAAGGAATATATTGAAATATAAACTAGAGAGAAGCATTCTGTGAAACTTCTTTCTGATCTGAGCATTCAGCTAACAGAGTTAAACCATACTTTTGATTGAGCAGTTTTGAAACACTCTGTCTGTAGAAAATGCAACTGGACATTCGAAGCGCTAAGTGGGTAATAGTGGAAAAAAGAATATGTTCAAATATAAACTACACAGAGGCATTGTATGAAACTTCTTTCTGTTCTGTGCATTCAACTAACGGAGTTGAACCTTACTTTTGATTGAGCCGTTTTGAAACACTCTTTCTGTAGAAACTGCAATTGGACATTCTGAGCGCTAAGAGGCCTCTGTTGGGAAAAATAATATCTTCAAATAAAAACTACACAGAAGCATTGTGTGAAACTTATTTCTGATATGTTCATTAAGCTAACAGAGTTAAACCATACTTTTTATTGCGCAGTTCTGAACACTCTTTCTGTAGAAAATGCAAGTGGACATTCGGAGCGCTAAGAGGGTAATAGTGGAAAAAGGAATGTCTCCAAATATAAACTATACAGAATCATTCTGTGAAACACCTTTCTGATCTGTGCATTCAGCTAACAGAGTTAAACCATACTTTTGATTGAGCAGATCTGAACACTCTTTCTGTAGAAAATGCAACTGGACATTTGGAGCGCTAAGAGAGTAGTAGTGGAAAAAGGAATATATTCAAATATAAACTACACAGAAGCATTCTGTGAAAGTTCTTTCTGATCTGAGCATTGAGCTAACAGATTTAAACCATACTTTTGATTGAGCAGTTTTGAAACACTCTGTCTGTAGAAAATGCAACTGGACATTCGTAGCGCTAAGTGGGTAATAGTGGAAAAAAGAATATGTTCAAATATAAACTACACAGAAGCATTGTATGAAACTTCTTTCTGTTGTGTGCATTCAACTAACAGAGTTGAACCTTACTTTTGATTGAGCCTTTCTGAAACACTCTTTCTGTAGAAACTGCAATTGGACATTCTGAGCGCTAAGAGGCCTATATTGGGAAAAATAATATCTTCAAATAAAAACTACACAGAAGCATTGTGTGAAACTTATTTCTGATATGTTCATTAAGCTAACAGAGTTAAACCATACTTTTGATTGCGCAGTTCTGAACACTCTTTCTGTAGAAAATGCAAGTGGACATTCGGAGCGCTAAGAGGGTAATAGTGGAAAAAGGAATATATTCAAATATAAACTACACAGTAGCATTCAGTGAAAATTCTTTCTGTTCTGTGCATTCAACTAACAGAGTTGAACCTTACTTTTGCTTGAGCCGTTCTGAAACACTCTTTCTGTAGAAACTGCAATTGGACATGCTAAGCGCTAAGAGGCCTACATTGGGAAAAAGAATATCTTCAAATAAAAACTACACAGATGCATTCTGTGAAACTTATTTCTGATCTGTAAATTCAGTTAACAGAGATAAAACATATTTTTGATTGAGCAGTTATGAAACACTCTTTTTGTAGAAAATGCAAGTGGAGATTCGGAGCGCTAAGAGGGTAATAGTGGGAAAAGGAATGTCTCCAAATGTAAACTACACAGAATCATTCGGTGAAACTTCTTTCTGATCTGTGCATTCAGCTAACAGAGTTAAACCATACTTTTGATTGAGCAGATCTGAACACTCTTTCTGTAGAAAATGCAACTGGACATTTGTAGCGCTAAGAGCGTAGTAGTGGAAAAAGGAATATATTCAAATATAAACTTCACAGAAGCATTCTGTGAAACTTCTTTCTGATCTGAGCATTCAGCTAACAGAGTTAAACCATACTTTTGATTGAGCAGTTTTGAAACACTCTGTCTGTAGAAAATGCAACTGGACATTCGTAGCGCTAAGTGGGTAATAGTGGAAAAAAGAATATTTTCAAATATAAACTACACAGAAGCATTGTATGAAACTTCTTTCTGTTCTGTGCATTCAACTAACAGAGTTGAACCTTACTTTTGATTGAGCCGTTCTGAAACACTCTTTTTGTAGAAACTGCAATTGGACATTCTGAGCGCTAAGAGGCCTATATTGGGAAAAGGAATGTCTACAAATAAAAACTACACAGAAGAATTGTGTGAAACTTCTTTCTGTTCTGTTTGTTCAACTAAAAGAGTTGAACCTTAGTTTTGATTGAGCCGTTCTGAAACACTCTTTCTGTAGAAAATGCAAGTGGAGATTCGGAGCGCTAAGAGGGTAATAGTGGAAAAAGGAATGTCTCCAAATATAAACTACACAGAATAATTCTGTGAAACTTCTTTCTGATCTGTGCATTCAGCTAACAGAGTTAAACCATACTTTTGATTGAGCAGATCTGAACACTCTTTCTGTAGAAAATGCAACTGGACATTTGGAGCGCTAAGAGAGTAGTAGTGGAAAAAGGAATATATTCAAATATAAAATACACAGAAGCATTCTGTGAAACTTCTTTCTGATCTGAGCATTCAGCTAACAGAGTTAAACCATACTTTTGATTGAGCAGTTTTGAAACTGTCTGTCTGTAGAAAATGCAACTGGACATTCGTAGCGCTAAGTGGCTAATAGTGGAAAAAAGAATATGTTCAAATATAAACTACACAGAAGCATTGTATGAAACTTCTTTGTGTTCTGTGCATTCAACTAACAGAGTTGATCCTTACTTTTGATTGTGCCTTTCTGAAACACTCTTTCTGTAGAAACTGCAATTGGACATTCTGAGCGCTAAGAGGCCTCTATTGGGAAAAATAATATCTTCAAATAAAAACTACACAGAAGCATTGTGTGAAACTTATTTCTGATATGTTCATTAAGCTAACAGAGTTAAACCATACTTTTGATTGCGCAGTTCTGAACACTCTTTCTGTAGAAAATGCAAGTGGACATTCGGAGTGCTAAGAGGGTAATAGTGGAAAAAGAAATATATTCAAATATAAACTACACATTAGCTTCCTGTGAAAATTCTTTCTGTTCTGTGCATTCAACTAACAGAGTTGAACCTTACTTTTGATTGAGTCGTTCTGAAACACTCTTTCTGTAGAAACTGCAATTGGACATTCTGAGCGCTAAGAGGCCTATATTGGGAAAAAGAATGTCTACAAATAAAAACTACACAGAAGAATTGTGTGAAACTTCTTTCTGTTCCGTTTGTTCAACTAAAAGTGTTGAACCTTAGTTTTGATTGAGCCGTTCTGAAACACTCTTTCTGTAGAAAATGCAAGTGGAGATTCGGAGCGCTAAGAGGGTAATAGTGGAAAAAGGAATGTCTCCAAATATAAACTTCACAGAATCATTCTGTGAAACTTCTTTCTGATCTGTGCATTCAGCTAACAGAGTTAAACCATACTTTTGATTGAGCAGATCTGAACACTCTTTCTGTAGAAAATTCAACTGGACATTTGGAGCGCTAAGAGAGTAGTAGTGGAAAAAGGAATATATTCAAATATAAACTACACCGAAGCATTCTGTGAAACTTCTTTCTGATCTGAGCATTCAGCTAACAGAGTTAAACCATACTTTTGATTGAGCAGTTTTGAAACACTCTGTCTGTAGAAAATGCAACTGGACATTCGTAGCGCTCACTGGGTAATAGTGGAAAAAAGAATATGTTCAAATATAAACTACACAGAAGCATCGTATGAAACTTCTTTCTGTTCTGTGCATTCAACTAACAGAGTTGAACCTTACTTTTGATTGAGCCGTTCTGAAAAACTCTTTCTGTAGAAACTGCAATTGGACATTCTGAGCGCTAAGAGGCCTATATTGGGAAAAGGAATGTCTACAAATAAAAACTGCACAGAAGAATTGTGTGAAACTTCTTTCTGTTCTGTTTGTTCAACTAAAAATTTGAACCTTAGTTTTGATTGAGCCGTTCTGAAACACTCTTTCTGTAGAAAATGCAAGTGGAGATTCGGAGCGCTAAGAGGGTAATAGTGGAAAAAGGATTGTCTCCAAATATAAACTACACAGAATAATTCTGTGAAACTTCTTTCTGATCTGTGCATTCAGGTAACAGAGTTAAACCATACTTTTGATTGAGCAGATCTGAACACTCTTTCTGTAGAAAATGCAACTGGACAATTGGAGCGCTAAGAGTGTAGTAGTGGAAAAAGGAATATATTCAAATATAAACTACACAGAAGCATTCTGTGAAACTTCTTTCTGATCTGAGCATTCAGCTAACAGAGTTAAACCATACTTTTGATTGAGCAGTTTTGAAACACTCTGTCTGTAGAAAATGCAACTGGACATTCGTAGCGCTAAGTGGCTAATAGTGGAAAAAAGAATATGTTCAAATATAAACTACACAGAAGCATTGTATGAAACTTCTTTCTGTTCTGTGCATTCAACTAACAGAGTTGAACCTTACTTTTGATTGAGCCTTTCTGAAACACTCTTTCTGTAGAAACTGCAATTGGACATTCTGAGCGCTAAGAGGCCTATATTGGGAAAAATAATATCTTCAAATAAAAACTACACAGAAGCATTGTGTGAAACTTATTTCTGATATGTTCATTAAGCTAACAGAGTTAAACCATACTTTTGATTGCGCAGTTCTGAACACTCTTTCTGTAGAAAATGCAAGTGGACATTCGGAGCGCTAAGAGGGTAATAGTGGAAAAAGGAATATATTCAAATATAAACTACACAGTAGCATTCTGTGAAAATTCTTTCTGTTCTGTGCATTCAACTAACAGAGTTGAACCTTACTTTTGATTGAGCCGTTCTGAAACACTCTTTCTGTAGAAACTGCAATTGGACATGCTAAGCGCTAAGAGGCCTACATTGGGAAAAAGAATATCTTCAAATAAAAACTACACAGATGCATTCTGTGAAACTTATTTCGGATCTGTAAATTCAGTTAACAGAGATAAAACATATTTTTGATTGAGCAGTTATGAAACACTCTTTTTGTAGAAAATGCAAGTGGAGAATCGGAGCGCTAAGTGGGTAATAGTGGAAAAAGGAATGTCTCCAAATATAAACTACACAGAATCATTCGGTGAAACTTCTTTCTGATCTGTGCATTCAGCTAACAGAGTTAAACCATACTTTTGATTGAGCAGATCTGAACACTCTTTCTGTAGAAAATGCAACTGGACATTTGGAGCGCTAAGAGCGTAGTAGTGGAAAAAGGAATATATTCAAATATAAACTACACAGAAGCATTCTGTGAAACTTCTTTCTGATCTGAGCATTCAGCTAACAGAGTTAAACCATACTTTTGATTGAGCAGTTTTGAAACACTCTGTCTGTAGGAAATGCAACTGGACATTCGTAGCGCTAAGTGGGTAATAGTGGAAAAAAGAATATGTTCAAATATAAACTACACAGAAGCATTGTATGAAACTTCTTTCTGTTCTGTGCATTCAACTAACAGAGTTGAACCTTACTTTTGATTGAGCCGTTCTGAAACACTCTTTCTGTAGAAACTGCAATTGGACATTCTGAGCGCTAAGAGGCCTATATTGGGAAAAAGAATGTCTACAAATAAAAACTACACAGAAGAATTGTGTGAAACTTCTTTCTGTTCTGTTTGTTCAACTAAAAGAGTTGAACCTTAGTTTGGATTGAGCCGTTCTGAAACACTCTTTCTGTAGAAAATGCAAGTGGAGATTCGGAGCGCTAAGAGGGTAATAGTGGAAAAAGGAATGTCTCCAAATATAAACTACACAGAATCATTCGGTGAAACTTCTTTCTGATCTGTGCATTCAGCTAACAGAGTTAAACCATACTTTTGATTGAGCAGATCTGAACCCTCTTTCTGTAGAAAATGCAACTGGACATTTGGAGCGCTAAGAGCGTAGTAGTGGAAAAAGTAATATATTCAAATATGAACTACACAGAAGCATTCTGTGAAACTTCTTTCTGATCTGAGCATTCAGCTAACAGAGTTAAAACATACTTTTGATTGAGCAGTTTTGAAACACTCAGTCTGTAGAAAATGCAACTGGACATTAGTAGCGCTAAGTGGGTAATAGTGGAAAAAAGAATATGTTCAAATATAAACTACACAGAAGCATTGTATGAAACTTCTTTCTGTTCTGTGCATTCAACTAACAGAGTTGAACCTTACTTTTGATTGAGCCTTTCTGAAACACTCTTTCTGTGGAAACTGCAATTGGACATTCTGAGCGCTAAGAGGCCTATTTTGGAAAAAATAATATCTTCAAAAAAAACTACACAGAAGCATTGTGTGAAACTTATTTCTGATATGTTCATTAAGCTAACAGAGTTAAACCATACTTTTGATTGCGCAGTTCTGAACACTCTTTCTGTAGAAAATGCAAGTGGACATTCGGAGCGCTAAGAGGGTAATAGTGGAAAAAGGAATATATTCAAATATAAACTACACAGTAGCATTCTGTGAAAATTCTTTCTGTTCTGTGCATTCAACTAACAGAGTTGAACCTTACTTTTGATTGAGCCGTTCTGAAACACTCTTTCTGTAGAAACTGCAATTGGACATGCTAAGCGCTAAGAGGCCTACATTGGGAAAAAGAATATCTTCAAATAAAAACTACACAGATGCATTCTGTGAAACTTATTTCGGATCTGTAAATTCACTTAACAGAGATGAAACATATTTTTGATTGAGCAGTTATGAAACACTCTTTTTGTAGAAAATGCAAGTGGAGATTCGGAGCGCTAAGAGGGTAATAGTGGAAAAAGGAATGTCTCCAAATATAAACTACACAGAATCATTCGGTGAAACTTCTTTCTGATCTGTGCATTCAGCTAACAGAGTTAAACCATACTTTTGATTGAGCAGATCTGAACACTCTTTCTGTAGAAAATGCAACTGGACATTTGGAGCGCTAAGAGCGTAGTAGTGGAAAAAGGAATATATTCAAATATAAACTACACAGAAGCATTCTGTGAAACTTCTTTCTGATCTGAGCATTCAGCTAACAGAGTTAAACCATACTTTTGATTGAGCAGTTTTGAAACACTCTGTCTGTAGAAAATGCAACTGGACATTCGTAGCGCTAAGTGGGTAATAGTGGAAAAAAGAATATGTTCAAATATAAACTACACAGAAGCATTGTATGAAACTTCTTTCTGTTCTGTGCATTCAACTAACAGAGTTGAACCTTACTTTTGATTGAGCCGTTCTGAAACACTCTTTCTGTAGAAACTGCAATTGGACATTCTGAGCGCTAAGAGGCCTATATTGGGAAAAAGAATGTCTACAAATAAAAACTACACAGAAGAATTGTGTGAAACTTCTTTCTGTTCTGTTTGTTCAACTAAAAGAGTTGAACCTTAGTTTTGATTGAGCCGTTCTGAAACACTCTTTCTGTAGAAAATGCAAGTGGAGATTCGGAGCGCTAAGAGGGTAATAGTGGAAAAAGGAATGTCTCCAAATATAAACTACACAGAATCATTCGGTGAAACTTCTTTCTGATCTGTGCATTCAGCTAACAGAGTTAAACCATACTTTTGATTGAGCAGATCTGAACACTCTTTCTGTAGAAAATGCAACTGGACATTTGGAGAGCTAAGAGAGTAGTAGTGGAAAAAGGAATATATTCAAATATAAACTACACAGAAGCATTCTGTGAAACTTCTTTCTGATCTGAGCATTCAGCTAACAGAGTTAAACCATACTTTTCATTGAGCAGTTTTGAAACACTGTGTCTGTAGAAAATGCAACTGGACATTCGTAGCGCTAAGTGGGTAATAGTGGAAAAAAGAATATGTTCAAATATAAACTACACAGAAGCATTGTATGAAACTTCTTTCTGTTCTGTGCATTCAACTAACAGAGTTGAACCTTACTTTTGATTGAGCCTTTCTGAAACACTCTTTCTGTAGAAACTGCAATTGGACATTCTGAGCGCTAAGAGGCCTCTACTGGGAAAAATAATATCTTCAAATAAAAACTACACAGAAGCATTGTGTGAAACTAATTCCTGATATGTTCATTAAGCTAACAGTGTTAAACCATACTTTTGATTGCGCAGTTCTGAACACTCTTTCTGTAGAAAATGCAAGTGGACATTCGGAGCGCTAAGAGGGTAATAGTGGAAAAAGGAATATATTCAAATATAAACTACACAGTAGCATTCTGTGAAACTTCTTTCTGTTCTGTGCGTTCAACTAACAGTGTTGAACCTTACTTTTGATTGAGCCGTTCTGAAACACTCTTTCTGTAGAAACTGCAATTGGACATGCTAAGCGCTAAGAGGCCTACATTGGGAAAAAGAATATCTTCAAATAAAAACAACACAGATGCATTCTGTGAAACTTATTTCTGATCTGTAAATTCAGTTAACAGAGATAAAACATATTTTTGATTGAGCAGTTATGAAACACTCTTTTTGTAGAAAACGCAAGTGGAGATTCGGAGCGCTAAGAGGGTAATAGTGGAAAAAGGAATGTCTCCAAATATAAACTACAGAGAATCATTCGGTGAAACTTCTTTCTGATCTGTGCATTCAGCTAACAGAGTTAAACCATACTTTTGATTGAGCAGATCTGAACACTCTTTCTGTAGAAAATGCAACTGGACATTTGGAGCGCTAAGAGCGTAGTAGTGGAAAAAGGAATATATTCAAATATAAACTACACAGAAGCATTCTGTGAAACTTCTTTCTGATCTGAGCATTCAGCTAACAGAGTTAAACCATAATTTGATTGAGCAGTTTTGAAACACTCTGTCTGTAGAAAATGCAACTGGACATTCGTAGCGCTAAGTGGGTAATAGTGGAAAAAAGAATATGTTCAAATATAAACTACACAGAATCATTGTATGAAACTTCTTTCTGTTCTGTGCATTCAACTAACAGAGTTGAACCTTACATTTGATTGAGCCGTTCTGAAACACTCTTTCTGTAGAAACTGCAATTGGACATTCTGAGCGCTAAGAGGCCTATATTGGGAAAAAGAATGTCTACAAATAAAAACTACACAGAAGAATTGTGTGAAACTTCTTTCTGTTCTGTTTGTTCAACTAAAAGAGTTGAACCTTAGTTTTGATTGAGCCGTTCTGAAACACTCTTTCTGTAGAAAATGCAAGTGGAGATTCGGAGCGCTAAGAGGGTAATAGTGGAAAAAGGAATGTCTCCAAATATAAACTACACAGAATCATTCGGTGAAACTTCTTTCTGATCTGTGCATTCAGCTAACAGAGTTAAACCATACTTTTGATTGAGCAGATCTGAACACTCTTTCTGTAGAAAATGCAACTGGACATTTGGAGAGCTAAGAGAGTAGTAGTGGAAAAAGGAATATATTCAAATATAAACTACACAGAAGCATTCTGTGAAACTTCTTTCTGATCTGAGCATTCAGCTAACAGAGTTAAACCATACTTTTCATTGAGCAGTTTTGAAACACTGTGTCTGTAGAAAATGCAACTGGACATTCGTAGCGCTAAGTGGGTAATAGTGGAAAAAAGAATATGTTCAAATATAAACTACACAGAAGCATTGTATGAAACTTCTTTCTGTTCTGTGCATTCAACTAACAGAGTTGAACCTTACTTTTGATTGAGCCTTTCTGAAACACTCTTTCTGTAGAAACTGCAATTGGACATTCTGAGCGCTAAGAGGCCTCTACTGGGAAAAATAATATCTTCAAATAAAAACTACACAGAAGCATTGTGTGAAACTAATTCCTGATATGTTCATTAAGCTAACAGTGTTAAACCATACTTTTGATTGCGCAGTTCTGAACACTCTTTCTGTAGAAAATGCAAGTGGACATTCGGAGCGCTAAGAGGGTAATAGTGGAAAAAGGAATATATTCAAATATAAACTACACAGTAGCATTCTGTGAAACTTCTTTCTGTTCTGTGCGTTCAACTAACAGTGTTGAACCTTACTTTTGATTGAGCCGTTCTGAAACACTCTTTCTGTAGAAACTGCAATTGGACATGCTAAGCGCTAAGAGGCCTACATTGGGAAAAAGAATATCTTCAAATAAAAACAACACAGATGCATTCTGTGAAACTTATTTCTGATCTGTAAATTCAGTTAACAGAGATAAAACATATTTTTGATTGAGCAGTTATGAAACACTCTTTTTGTAGAAAACGCAAGTGGAGATTCGGAGCGCTAAGAGGGTAATAGTGGAAAAAGGAATGTCTCCAAATATAAACTACAGAGAATCATTCGGTGAAACTTCTTTCTGATCTGTGCATTCAGCTAACAGAGTTAAACCATACTTTTGATTGAGCAGATCTGAACACTCTTTCTGTAGAAAATGCAACTGGACATTTGGAGCGCTAAGAGCGTAGTAGTGGAAAAAGGAATATATTCAAATATAAACTACACAGAAGCATTCTGTGAAACTTCTTTCTGATCTGAGCATTCAGCTAACAGAGTTAAACCATAATTTGATTGAGCAGTTTTGAAACACTCTGTCTGTAGAAAATGCAACTGGACATTCGTAGCGCTAAGTGGGTAATAGTGGAAAAAAGAATATGTTCAAATATAAACTACACAGAATCATTGTATGAAACTTCTTTCTGTTCTGTGCATTCAACTAACAGAGTTGAACCTTACATTTGATTGAGCCGTTCTGAAACACTCTTTCTGTAGAAACTGCAATTGGACATTCTGAGCGCTAAGAGGCCTATATTGGGAAAAAGAATGTCTACAAATAAAAACTACACAGAAGAATTGTGTGAAACTTCTTTCTGTTCTGTTTGTTCAACTAAAAGAGTTGAACCTTAGTTTTGATTGAGCCGTTCTGAAACACTCTTTCTGTAGAAAATGCAAGTGGAGATTCGGAGCGCTAAGAGGGTAATAGTGGAAAAAGGAATGTCTCCAAATATAAACTACACAGAATCATTCGGTGAAACTTCTTTCTGATCTGTGCATTCAGCTAACAGAGTTAAACCATACATTTGATTGAGCAGATCTGAACACTCTTTCTGTAGAAAATGCAACTGGACATTTGGAGCGCTAAGAGAGTAGTAGTGGAAAAATTAATATATTCAAATATAAACTACACAGAAGCATTCTGTGAAACTTCTTTCTGATCTGAGCATTCAGCTAACAGAGTTAAACCATACTTTTGATTGAGCAGTTTTGAAACACTCAGTCTGTAGAAAATGCAACTGGACATTAGTAGCGCTAAGTGGGTAATAGTGGAAAAAAGAATATGTTCAAATATAAACTACACAGAAGCATTGTATGAAACTTCTTTCTGTTCTGTGCATTCAACTAACAGATTTGAACCTTACTTTTGATTGAGCCTTTCTGAAACACTCTTTCTGTAGAAACTGCAATTGGACATTCTGAGCGCTAAGAGGCCTATATTGGAAAAAATAATATCTTCAAATAAAAACTACACAGAAGCATTGTGTGAAACTTATTTCTGATATGTTCATTAAGCTAACAGAGTTAAACCATACTTTTGATTGCGCAGTTCTGAACACTCTTTCTGTAGAAAATGCAAGTGGACATTCGGAGTGCTAAGAGGGTAATAGTGGAAAAAGGAATATATTCAAATATAAACTACACAGTAGCATTCTGTGAAAATTCTTTCTGTTCTGTGCATTCAACTAACAGAGTTGAACCTTACTTTTGATTGAGTCGTTCTGAAACACTCTTTCTGTAGAAACTGCAATTGGACATGCTAAGCGCTAAGAGGCCTACATTGGGAAAAAGAATATCTTCAAATAAAAACTACACAGATGCATTCTGTGAAACTTATTTCTGATCTGTATATTCAGTTAACAGAGATAAAACATATTTTTGATTGAGCAGTTATGAACCACTCTTTTTGTAGAAAATGCAAGTGGAGATTCGGAGCGCTAAGAGGGTAATAGTGGAAAAAGGAATGTCTTCAAATATAAACTACACAGAATCATTCGGTGAAACTTCTTTCTGATCTGTGCATTCAGCTAACAGAGTTAAACCATACTTTTGATTGAGCAGATCTGAACACTCTTTCTGTAGAAAATGCAACTGCACATTTGGAGCGCTAAGAGGGTAGTAGTGGAAAAAGGAATATATTCAAATATAAACTACACAGAAGCATTCTGTGAAACTTCTTTCTGATCTGAGCATTCAGCTAACAGAGTTAAACCATACTTTTGATTGAGCAGTTTTGAAACACTCTGTCTGTAGAAAATGCAACTGAACATTCGTAGCGCTAAGTGGGTAATAGTGGAAAAAAGAATATGTTCAAATATAAACTACACAGAAGCATTGTATGAAACTTCTTTCTGTTCTGTGCATTCAACTAACAGAGTTGAACCTTACTTTTGATTGAGCCGTTCTGAAACACTCTTTCTGTAGAAACTGCAATTGGACATTCTGAGCGCTAAGAGGCCTATATTGGGAAAAAGAATGTCTACAAATAAAAACTACACAGAAGAATTGTGTGAAACTTCTTTCTGTTCCGTTTGTTCCACTAAAAGTGTTGAACCTTAGTTTTGATTGAGCCATTCTGAAACACTCTTTCTGTAGAAAATGCAAGTGGAGATTCGGAGCGCTAAGAGGGTAATAGTGGAAAAAGGAATGTCTCCAAATATAAACTACACAGAATCATTCTGTGAAACTTCTTTCTGATCTGTGCATTCAGCTAACAGTGTTAAACCATACTTTTGATTGAGCAGATCTGAACACTCTTTCTGTAGAAAATGCAACTGGACATTTGGAGCGCTAAGAGAGTAGTAGTGGAAAAAGGAATATATTCAAATATAAACTACACCGAAGCATTCTGTGAAACTTCTTTCTGATCTGAGCATTCAGCTAACAGAGTTAAACCATACTTTTGATTGAGCAGTTTTGAAACACTCTGTCTGTAGAAAATGCAACTGGACATTCGTAGCGCTCACTGGGTAATAGTGGAAAAAAGAATATGTTCAAATATAAACTACACAGAAGCATCGTATGAAACTTCTTTCTGTTCTGTGCATTCAACTAACAGAGTTGAACCTTACTTTTGATTGAGCCGTTCTGAAACACTCTTTCTGTAGAAACTGCAATTGGACATTCTGAGCGCTAAGAGGCCTATATTGGGAAAAGGAATGTCTACAAATAAAAACTACACAGAAGAATTGTGTGAAACTTCTTTCTGTTCTGTTTGTTCAACTAAAAGAGTTGAACCTTAGCTTTGATTGAGCCGTTCTGAAACACTCTTTCTGTAGAAAATGCAAGTGGAGATTCGGAGCGCTAAGAGGGTAATAGTGGAAAAAGGAATGTCTCCAAATATAAACTACACAGAATAATTCTGTGAAACTTCTTTCTGATCTGTGCATTCAGCTAACAGAGTTAAACCATAGTTTTGATTGAGCAGATCTGAACACTCTTTCTGTAGAAAATGCAACTGGACATTTGGAGCGCTAAGAGAGTAGTAGTGGAAAAAGGAATATATTCAAATATAAACTACACAGAAGCATTCTGTGAAACTTCTTTCTGATCTGAGCATTCAGCTAACAGAGTTAAAACATACTTTTGATTGAGCAGTTTTGAAACACTCTGTCTGAAGAAAATGCAACTGGACATTCGTAGCGCTAAGTGGCTAATAGTGGAAAAAAGAATATGTTCAAATATAAACTACACAGAAGCATTGTATGAAACTTCTTTCTGTTCTGTGCATTCAACTAACAGAGTTGAACCTTACTTTTGATTGAGCCTTTCTGAAACACTCTTTCTGTAGAAACTGCAATTGGACATTCTGAGCGCTAAGAGGCCTATATTGGGAAAAATAATATCTTCAAATAAAAACTACACAGAAGCATTGTGTGAAACTTATTTCTGATATGTTCATTAAGCTAACAGAGTTAAACCATACTTTTGATTGCGCAGTTCTGAACACTCTTTCTGTAGAAAATTCAAGTGGACATTCGGAGCGCTAAGAGGGTAATAGTGGAAAAAGGAATATATTCAAATATAAACTACACAGTAGCATTCTGTGAAACTTCTTTCTGTTCTGTGCGTTCAACTAACAGTGTTGAACCTTACTTTTGATTGAGCCGTTCTGAAACACTCTTTCTGTAGAAACTGCAATTGGACATGCTAAGCGCTAAGAGGCCTACATTGGGAAAAAGAATATCTTCAAATAAAAACTACACAGATGCATTCTGTGAAACTTATTTCTGATCTGTAAATTCAGTTAACAGAGATAAAACATATTTTTGATTGAGCAGTTATGAAACACTCTTTTTGTAGAAAATGCAAGTGGAGCTTCGGAGCGCTAAGAGGGTAATAGGGGAAAAAGGAATATCTCCAAATATAAACTACAGAGAATCATTCGGTGAAACTTCTTTCTGATCTGTGCATTCAGCTAACAGAGTTAAACCATACTTTTGATTGAGCAGATCTGAACACTCTTTCTGTAGAAAATGCAACTGGACATTTAGAGCGCTAAGAGCGTAGTAGTGGAAAAAGGAATATATTCAAATATAAACTACACAGAAGCATTCTGTGAAACTTCTTTCTGATCTGAGCATTCAGCTAACAGAGTTAAACCATACTTTTGATTGAGCAGTTTTGAAACACTCTGTCTGTAGAAAATGCAACTGGACATTCGTAGCGCTAAGTGGGTAATAGTGGAAAAAAGAATATGTTCAAATATAAACTACACAGAATCATTGTATGAAACTTCTTTCTGTTCTGTGCATTCAACTAACAGAGTTGAACCTTACATTTGATTGAGCCGTTCTGAAACACTCTTTCTGTAGAAACTGCAATTGGACATTCTGAGCGCTAAGAGGCCTATATTGGGAAAAAGAATGTCTACAAATAAAAACTACACAGAAGAATTGTGTGAAACTTCTTTCTGTTCTGTTTGTTCAACTAAAAGAGTTGAACCATAGTTTTGATTGAGCCGTTCTGAAACACTCTTTCTGTAGAAAATGCAAGTGGAGATTCGGAGCGCTAAGAGGGTAATAGTGGAAAAAGGAATGTCTCCAAATATAAACTACACAGAATCATTCGGTGAAACTTCTTTCTGATCTGTGCATTCAGCTAACAGAGTTAAACCATACATTTGATTGAGCAGATCTGAACACTCTTTCTGTAGACAATGCAACAGGACATTGGGAGCGCAAAGAGAGTAGTAGTGGAAAAAGGAATATATTCAAATATAAACTACACAGAAGCATTCTGTGAAACTTCTTTCTGATCTGAGCATTCAGCTAACAGAGTTAAACCAAACTTTTGATTTAGCAGTTTTGAAACACTCAGTCTCTAGAAAATGCAACTAGACATTAGTAGCGCTAAGTGAGTAATAGTGGAAAAAAGAATATGTTCAAATATAAACTACACAGAAGCATTGTATGAAACTTCTTTCTGTTCTGTGCATTCAACTAACAGATTTGAACCTTACTTTTGATTGAGCCTTTCTGAAACACTCTTTCTGTAGAAACTGCAAATGGACATTCTGAGCGCTAAGAGGCCTATATTGGAAAAAATAATATCTTCAAATAAAAACTACACAGAAGCATTGTGTGAAACTTATTTCTGATATGTTCATTAAGCTAACAGAGTTAAACCATACTTTTGATTGCGCAGTTCTGAACACTCTTTCTGTAGAAAATGCAAGTGGACATTCGGAGTGCTAAGAGGGTAATAGTGGAAAAAGGAATATATTCAAATATAAACTACACAGTAGCATTCTGTGAAAATTCTTTCTGTTCTGTGCATTCAACTAACAGAGTTGAACCTTACTTTTGATTGAGTCGTTCTGAAACACTCTTTCTGTAGAAACTGCAATTGGACATGCTAAGCGCTAAGAGGCCTACATTGGGAAAAAGAATATCTTCAAATAAAAACTACACAGATGCATTCTGTGAAACTTATTTCTGATCTGTAAATTCAGTTAACAGAGATAAAACATATTTTTGATTGAGCAGTTATGAAACACTCTTTTTGTAGAAAATGCAAGTGGAGATTCGGAGCGCTAAGAGGGTAATAGTGGAAAAAGGAATGTCTTCAAATATAAACTACACAGAATCATTCGGTGAAACTTCTTTCTGATCTGTGCATTCAGCTAACAGAGTTAAAACATACTTTTGATTGAGCAGATCTGAACACTCTTTCTGTAGAAAATGCAACTGCACATTTGGAGCGCTAAGAGGGTAGTAGAGGAAAAAGGAATATATTCAAATATAAACTACACAGAAGCATTCTGTGAAACTTCTTTCTGATCTGAGCATTCAGCTAACAGACTTAAACCATACTTTTGATTGAGCAGTTTTGAAACACTCTGTCTGTAGAAAATGCAACTGGACATTCGTAGCGCTAAGTGGGTAATAGTGGAAAAAAGAATATGTTCAAATATAAACTACACAGAAGCATTGTATGAAACTTCTTCCTGTTCTGTGCATTCAACAAACAGAGTTGAACCTTACTTCTGATTGAGCCGTTCTGAAACACTCTTTCTGTAGAAACTGCAATTGGACATTCTGAGCTCTAAGAGGCCTGTATTGGGAAAAAGAATGTCTACAAATAAAAACTACACGGAAGAATTGTGTGAAACTTCTTTCTGTTCTGTTTGTTCAACTAAAAGAGTTGAACCTTAGTTTTGATTGAGCCGTTCTGCAACACTCTTTCTGTAGAAAATGCAAGTGGAGATTCGGATCGCTAAGAGGGTAATAGTGGAAAAAGGAATGTCTCCAAATATAAACTACACAGAATCATTCTGTGAAACTTCTTTCTGATCTGTGCATTCAGCTAAGAGAGTTAAACCATACTTTTGATTGAGCAGATCTGAACACTCTTTCTGTAGAAAATGCAACTGCACATTTGGAGCGCTAAGAGAGTATTAGTGGAAAAATGAATATATACAAATATAAACTACACAGAAGCATTCTGTGAAACTTCTTTCTGATCTGAGCATTCAGCTAACAGAATTAAACCATACTTTTGATTGAGCAGATTTGAAACACTCTGTCTGTAGAAAATGCAACTGGACATTCGTAGCGCTAAATGGGTAATAGTGGAAAAAAGAATATGTTCAAATATAAACTACACAGAAGCATTGTATGAAACATCTTTCTGTTCTGTGCATTCAACTAACAGAGTTGAACCTTACTTTTGATTGAGCCGTTCTGAAACACTCTTTCTGTAGAAACTGCAATTGGACATTCTGAGCGCTAAGAGGCCTCTATTGGGAAAAAAAATATCTTCAAATAAAAACTACACAGAAGCATTGTGTGAAACTTATTTCTGATATGTTCATTAAGCTAACAGAGTTAAACCATACTTTTGATTGCGCAGTTCTGAACACTCTTTCTGTAGAAAATGCAAGTGGACATACGGAGCGCTAAGAGGGTAATAGTGGAAAAAGGAATATATTCAAATATAAACTACACAGTAGCATTCTGTGAAAATTCTTTCTGTTCTGTGCATTCAACTAACAGAGTTGAACCTTACTTTTGATTGAGCCGTTCTGAAACACTCTTTCTGTAGAAACTGCAATTGGACATGCTAAGCGCTAAGAGGCCTACATTGGGAAAAAGAATATCTTCAAATAAAAACTACACAGATGCATTCTGTGAAACTTATTTCTGATCTGTAAATTCAGTTAACAGAGATAAAACATATTTTTGATTGAGCAGTTATGAAACACTCTTTTTGTAGAAAATGCAAGTGGAGATTCGGAGCGCTAAGAGGGTAATAGTGGAAAAAGGAATGTCTTCAAATATAAACTATGCAGAATCATTCGGTGAAACTTCTTTCTGATCTGTGCATTCAGCTAACAGAGTTAAAACATACTTTTGATTGAGCAGATCTGAACACTCTTTCTGTAGAAAATGCAACTGGACATTTGGAGCGCTAAGAGCGTAGTAGTGGAAAAAGGAATATATTCAAATATAAACTACACAGAAGCATTCTTTGAAACTTCTTTCTGATCTGAGCATTCAGCTAACAGAGTTAAACCATACTTTTGATTGAGCAGTTTTGAAACACACTGTCTGTAGAAAATGCAACTGGACATTCGTAGCGCTAAGTGGGTAATAGTGGAAAAAAATATGTTCAAATATAAACTACACAGAAGCATTGTATGAATCTTCTTTCTGTTCTGTGCATTCAACTAACAGAGTTGAACGTTACTTTTGATTGAGCCGTTCTGAAACACTCTTTCTGTAGAAACTGCAATTGGACATTCTGAGCGCTAAGAGGCCTCTATTGGGAAAAATAATATCTTCAAATAAAAACTACACAGAAGCATTGTGTGAAACTTATTTCTGATATGTTCATTAAGCTAACAGAGTTAAACCATACTTTTGATTGCGCAGTTCTGAACACTCTTTCTGTAGAAAATGCAAGTGGACATTCGGAGCGCTAAGAGGGTAATAGTGGAAAAAGGAATATATTCAAATATAAACTACACAGTAGCATTCTGTGAAAATTCTTTCTGTTCTGTGCATTCAACTAACAGAGTTGAACCTTACTTTTGATTGAGCCGTTCTGAAACACTCTTTCTGTAGAAACTGCAATTGGACATGCTAAGCGCTAAGAGGCCTACATTGGGAAAAAGAATATCTTCAAATAAAAACTACACAGATGCATTCTGTGAAACTTATTTCTGATCTGTAAATTCAGTTAACAGAGATGAAACATATTTTTGATTGAGCAGTTATGAAACACTCTTTTTGTAGAAAATGCAAGTGGAGATTCGGAGCGCTAAGAGGGTAATAGTGGAAAAAGGAATGTCTTCAAATATAAACTACACAGAATCATTCGGTGAAACTTCTTTCTGATCTGTGCATTCAGCTAACAGAGTTAAACCATACTTTTGATTGAGCAGATCTGAATACTCTTTCTGTAGAAAATGAAACTGGACATTTGGAGCGCTAAGAGCGTAGTAGTGGAAAAAGGAATATATTCAAATATAAACTACACAGAAGCATTCTGTGAAACTTCTTTCTGATCTGAGCATTCAGCTAACAGAGTTAAACCATACTTTTGATTGAGCAGTTTTGAAACACTCTGTCTGTAGAAAATGCAACTGGACATTCGTAGCGCTAGGTGGGTAACAGTGGAAAAAAGAATTTGTTCAAATATAAACTACACAGAAGCATTGTATGAAACTTCTTCCTGTTCTGTGCATTCAACTAACAGAGTTGAACCTTACTTTTGATTGAGCCGTTCTGAAACACTCTTTCTGTAGAAACTGCAATTGGACATTCTGAGCGCTAAGAGGCCTATATTGGGAAAAAGAATGTCTACAAATAAAAACTACACGGAAGAATTGTGTGAAACTTCTTTCTGTTCTGTTTGTTCAACTAAAAGAGTTGAACCTTAGTTTTGATTGAGCCGTTCTGAAACACTCTTTCTGTAGAAAATGCAAGTGGAGATTCGGAGCGCTAAGAGGGTAATAGTGGAAAAAGGAATGTCTCCAAATATAAACTACACAGAATCATTCTGTGAAACTTCTTTCTGATCTGTGCATTCAGCTAAGAGAGTTAAACCATACTTTTGATTGAGCAGATCTGAACACTCTTTCTGTAGAAAATGCAACTGGACATTTGGAGCGCTAAGAGAGTATTAGTGGAAAAATGAATATATACAAATATAAACTACACAGAAGCATTCTGTGAAACTTCTTTCTGCTCTGAGCATTCAGCTAACAGAATTAAACCATACTTTTGATTGAGCAGATTTGAAACACTCTGTCTGTAGAAAATGCAACTTTACATTCGTAGCGCTAAGTGGGTAATAGTGGAAAAAAGAATATGTTCAAATATAAACTACACAGAAGCATTGTATGAAACTTCTTTCTGTTCTGTGCATTCAACTAACAGAGTTGAACCTTACTTTTGATTGAGCCGTTCTGAAACACTCTTTCTGTAGAAACTGCAATTGGACATTCTGAGCGCTAAGAGGCCTCTATTGGGAAAAATAATATCTTCAAATAAAAACTACACAGAAGCATTGTGTGAAACTTATTTCTGATATGTTCATTAAGCTAAGAGAGTTAAACCATACTTTTGAGTGTGCAGTTCTGAACACTCTTTCTGTAGAAAAAGCAAGTGGACATTCGGAGCGCTAAGAGGGTAATAGTGGAAAAAGTAATATATTCAAATATAAACTACACAGTAGCATTCTGTGAAAATTCTTTCTGTTCTGTGCATTCAACAAAAAGAGTTGAACCTTACTTTTGATTGAGCCGTTCTGAAACACTCTTTCTGTAGAAACTGCAATTGGACATGCTAAGCGGTAAGAGGCCTATATTGGGAAAAATAATATCTTCAAATAAAAACTACACAGATGCATTCTGTGAAACTTATTTCTGATCTGTAAATTCAGTTAACTGAGATAAAACATATTTTTGATTGAGCAGTTATGAAACACTCTTTTTGTAGAAAATGCAAGTGGAGATTCTGAGCGCTAAGAGGGTAATTGTGGAAAAAGGAATGTCTTCAAATATAAACTACACAGAATCATTCGGTGAAACTTCTTTCCGATCTGTGCATTCAGCTAACAGAGTTAAACCATAGTTTTGATTGAGCAGATCTGAATACTCTTTCTGTAGAAAATGCAACTGGACATTTGGAGCGCTAAGAGCGTAGTAGTGGAAAAAGGAATATATTCAAATATAAATTACACAGAAGCATTCTGTGAAACTTCTTTCTGATCTGAGCATTCAGCTAACAGAGTTAAACCATACTTTTGATTGAGCAGTTTTGAAACACTCTGTCTGTAGAAAATGCAACTGGACATTCGTAGCGCTAAGTGGGTAATAGTGGAAAAAAGAATATGTTCAAATATAAACTACACAGAAGCATCGTATGAAACTTCTTTCTGTTCTGTGCATTCAACTAACAGAGTTGAACCTTACTTTTGATTGAGCCGTTCTGAAACACTCTTTCTGTAGAAACTGCAATTGGACATTCTGAGCGCTAAGAGGCCTATATTGGGAAAAGGAATGTCTACAAATAAAAACTACACAGAAGAATTGTGTGAAACTTCTTTCTGTTCTGTTTGTTCAACTAAAAGGGTTGAACCTTAGTTTTGATTGAGCCGTTCTGAAACACTCTTTCTGTAGAAAATGCAAGTGGAGATTCGGAGCGCTAAGAGGGTAATAGTGGAAAAACGAATGTCTCCAAATATAAACTACACAGAATCATTCTGTGAAACTTCTTTCTGATCTGTGCATTCAGCTAACAGAGTTAAACCATACTTTTGATTGAGCAGATCTGAACACTCTTTATGTAGAAAATGCAACTGGACATTTGGAGCGCTAAGAGAGTAGTAATGGAAAAAGGAATATATTCAAATATAAACTACACAGAAGTATTCTGTGAAACTTCTTTCTGATCTGAGCATTCAGCTAACAGAGTTAAACCATACTTTTGATTGAGCAGTTTTGAAACACTCTGTCTGTAGAAAATGCAACTGGACATTCGTAGCGCTAGGTGGGTAACAGTGGAAAAAAGAATTTGTTCAAATATAAACTACACAGAAGCATTGTATGAAACTTCTTCCTGTTCTGTGCATTCAACTAACAGAGTTGAACCTTACTTTTGATTGAGCCGTTCTGAAACACTCTTTCTGTAGAAACTGCAATTGGACATTCTGAGCGCTAAGAGGCCTATATTGGGAAAAAGAATGTCTACAAATAAAAACTACACGGAAGAATTGTGTGAAACTTCTTTCTGTTCTGTTTGTTCAACTAAAAGAGTTGAACCTTAGTTTTGATTGAGCCGTTCTGAAACACTCTTTCTGTAGAAAATGCAAGTGGAGATTCGGAGCGCTAAGAGGGTAATAGTGGAAAAAGGAATGTCTCCAAATATAAACTACACAGAATCATTCTGTGAAACTTCTTTCTGATCTGTGCATTCAGCTAAGAGAGTTAAACCATACTTTTGATTGAGCAGATCTGAACACTCTTTCTGTAGAAAATGCAACTGGACATTTGGAGCGCTAAGAGAGTAGTAGTGGAAAAATTAATATATACAAATATAAACTACACAGAAGCATTCTGTGAAACTTCTTTCTGATCTGAGCATTCAGCTAACAGAATTAAACCATACTTTTGATTGAGCAGATTTGAAACACTCTGTCTGTAGAAAATGCAACTGGACATTCGTAGCGCTAAGTGGGTAATAGTGGAAAAAAGAATATGTTCAAATATAAACTACACAGAAGCATTGTATGAAACTTCTTTCTGTTCTGTGCATTCAACTAACAGAGTTGAACCTTACTTTTGATTGAGCCGTTCTGAAACACTCTTTCTGTAGAAACTGCAATTGGACATTCTGAGCGCTAAGAGGCCTCTATTGGGAAAAATAATATCTTCAAATAAAAACTACACAGAAGCATTGTGTGAAACTTATTTCTGATATGTTCATTAAGCTAACAGAGTTAAACCATACTTTTGATTGCGCAGTTCTGAACACTCTTTCTGTAGAAAAAGCAAGTGGACATTCGGAGCGCTAAGAGGGTAATAGTGGAAAAAGGAATATATTCAAATATAAACTACACAGTAGCATTCTGTGAAAATTCTTTCTGTTCTGTGCATTCAACTAACAGAGTTGAACCTTACTTTTGATTGAGCCGTTCTGAAACACTCTTTCTGTAGAAACTGCAATTGGACATGCTAAGCGGTAAGAGGCCTATATTGGGAAAAAGAATATCTTCAAATAAAAACTACACAGATGCATTCTGTGAAACTTATTTCTGATCTCTAAATTCAGTTAACAGAGATAAAACATATTTTTGATTGAGCAGTTATGAAACACTCTTTTTGTAGAAAATGCAAGTGGAGATTCGGAGCGCTAAGAGGGTAATAGTGGAAAAAGGAATGTCTTCAAATATAAACTACCCAGAATCATTCGGTGAAACTTCTTTCTGATCTGTGCATTCAGCTAACAGAGTTAAACCATACTTTTGATTTAGCAGATCTGAATACTCTTTCTGTAGAAAATGCAACTGGACATTTGGAGCGCTAAGAGCGTAGTAGTGGAAAAAGGAATATATTCAAATATAAACTACACAGAAGCATTCTGTGAAACTTCTTTCTGATCTGAGCATTCAGCTAACAGAGTTAAACCATACTTTTGATTGAGCAGTTTTGAAACACTCTGTCTGTAGAAAATGCAACCGGACATTCGTAGCGCTAAGTGGGTTACAGTGGAAAAAAGAATATGTTCAAATATAAACTACACAGAAGCCTTGTATGAAACTTCTTCCTGTTCTGTGCATTCAACTAACAGAGTTGAACCTTACTTTTGATTGAGCCGTTCTGAAACACTCTTTCTGTAGAAACTGCAATTGGACATTCTGAGCGCTAAGAGGCCTATATTGGGAAAAAGAATGTCTACAAATAAAAACTACACTGAAGAATTTTGTGTAACTTCTTTCTGTTCTGTTTGTTCAACTAAAAGAGTTGAACTTTAGTTTTGATTGAGCCGTTCTGAAACACTCTTTCTGTAGAAAATGCAAGTGGAGATTCGGAGCGCTAAGAGGGTAATAGTGGAAAAAGGAATGTCTCCAAATATAAACTACACAGAATCATTCTGTGAAACTTCTTTCTGATCTGTGCATTCAGCTAAGAGAGTTAAACCATACTTTTGATTGAGCAGATCTGAACACTCTTTCTGTAGAAAATGCAACTGGACATTTGGAGCGCTAAGAGAGTATTAGTGGAAAAATGAATATATACAAATATAAACTACACAGAAGCATTCTGTGAAACTTCTTTCTGCTCTGAGCATTCAGCTAACAGAATTAAACCATACTTTTGATTGAGCAGATTTGAAACACTCTGTCTGTAGAAAATGCAACTTTACATTCGTAGCGCTAAGTGGGTAATAGTGGAAAAAAGAATATGTTCAAATATAAACTACACAGAAGCATTGTATGAAACTTCTTTCTGTTCTGTGCATTCAACTAACAGAGTTGAACCTTACTTTTGATTGAGCCGTTCTGAAACACTCTTTCTGTAGAAACTGCAATTGGACATTCTGAGCGCTAAGAGGCCTCTATTGGGAAAAATAATATCTTCAAATAAAAACTACACAGAAGCATTGTGTGAAACTTATTTCTGATATGTTCATTAAGCTAAGAGAGTTAAACCATACTTTTGAGTGTGCAGTTCTGAACACTCTTTCTGTAGAAAAAGCAAGTGGACATTCGGAGCGCTAAGAGGGTAATAGTGGAAAAAGTAATATATTCAAATATAAACTACACAGTAGCATTCTGTGAAAATTCTTTCTGTTCTGTGCATTCAACAAAAAGAGTTGAACCTTACTTTTGATTGAGCCGTTCTGAAACACTCTTTCTGTAGAAACTGCAATTGGACATGCTAAGCGGTAAGAGGCCTATATTGGGAAAAATAATATCTTCAAATAAAAACTACACAGATGCATTCTGTGAAACTTATTTCTGATCTGTAAATTCAGTTAACTGAGATAAAACATATTTTTGATTGAGCAGTTATGAAACACTCTTTTTGTAGAAAATGCAAGTGGAGATTCTGAGCGCTAAGAGGGTAATTGTGGAAAAAGGAATGTCTTCAAATATAAACTACACAGAATCATTCGGTGAAACTTCTTTCCGATCTGTGCATTCAGCTAACAGAGTTAAACCATACTTTTGATTGAGCAGATCTGAATACTCTTTCTGTAGAAAATGCAACTGGACATTTGGAGCGCTAAGAGCGTAGTAGTGGAAAAAGGAATATATTCAAATATAAATTACACAGAAGCATTCTGTGAAACTTCTTTCTGATCTGAGCATTCAGCTAACAGAGTTAAACCATACTTTTGATTGAGCAGTTTTGAAACACTCTGTCTGTAGAAAATGCAACTGGACATTCGTAGCGCTAAGTGGGTAATAGTGGAAAAAAGAATATGTTCAAATATAAACTACACAGAAGCATCGTATGAAACTTCTTTCTGTTCTGTGCATTCAACTAACAGAGTTGAACCTTACTTTTGATTGAGCCGTTCTGAAACACTCTTTCTGTAGAAACTGCAATTGGACATTCTGAGCGCTAAGAGGCCTATATTGGGAAAAGGAATGTCTACAAATAAAAACTACACAGAAGAATTGTGTGAAACTTCTTTCTGTTCTGTTTGTTCAACTAAAAGGGTTGAACCTTAGTTTTGATTGAGCCGTTCTGAAACACTCTTTCTGTAGAAAATGCAAGTGGAGATTCGGAGCGCTAAGAGGGTAATAGTGGAAAAAGGAATGTCTCCAAATATAAACTACACAGAATCATTCTGTGAAACTTCTTTCTGATCTGTGCATTCAGCTAACAGAGTTAAACCATACTTTTGATTGAGCAGATCTGAACACTCTTTATGTAGAAAATGCAACTGGACATTTGGAGCGCTAAGAGAGTAGTAATGGAAAAAGGAATATATTCAAATATAAACTACACAGAAGTATTCTGTGAAACTTCTTTCTGATCTGAGCATTCAGCTAACAGAGTTAAACCATACTTTTGATTGAGCAGTTTTGAAACACTCTGTCTGTAGATAATGCAACTGGACATTCGTAGCGCTAAGTGGCTAATAGTGGAAAAAAGAATATGTTCAAATATAAACTACACAGAAGCATTGTATGAAACTTCTTTCTGTTCTGTGCATTCAACTAACAGAGTTGAACCTTACTTTTGATTGAGCCTTTCTGAAACACTCTTTCTGTAGAAACTGCAATTGGACATTCTGAGCGCTAAGAGGCCTCTATTGGGAAAAATAATATCTTCAAATAAAAACTACACAGAAGCATTGTGTGAAACATATTTCTGATATGTTCATTAAGCTAACAGAGTTAAACCATACTTTTGATTGCGCAGTTCTGAACACTCTTTCTGTAGAAAATGCAAGTGGACATTCGGAGCGCTGAGAGGGTAATAGTGGAAAAAGGAATATATTCAAATATAAACTACACAGTAGCATTCTGTGAAAATTCTTTCTGTTCTGTGCATTCAACTAACAGAGTTGAACCTTACTTTTGATTGAGCCGTTCTGAAACACTCTTTCTGTAGAAACTGCAATTGGACATGCTAAGCGCTAAGAGGCCTACATTGGGAAAAAGAATATCTTCAAATAAAAACTACACAGATGCATTCTGTGAAACATATTTCTGATCTGTAAATTCAGTTAACAGAGATAAAACATATTTTTGATTGAGCAGTTATGAAACACTCTTTTTGTAGAAAATGCAAGTGGAGATTCGGAGCGCTAAGAGGGTAATAGTGGAAAAAGGAATGTCTTCAAATATAAACTACACAGAATCATTCGGTGAAACTTCTTTCTGATCTGTGCATTCAGCTAACAGAGTTAAACCATACTTTTGATTGAGCAGATCTGAACACTCTTTCTGTAGAAAATGCAACTGGATATTTGGAGCGCTAAGAGCGTAGTAGTGGAAAAAGGAATATATTCAAATATAAACTTCACAGAAGCATTCTGTGAAACTTCTTTCTGATCTGAGCATTCAGCTAACAGAGTTAAACCATACTATTGATTGAGCAGTTTTGAAACACTCTGTCTGTAGAAAATGCAACTGGACATTCGTAGCGCTAAGTGGGTAATAGTGGAAAAAAGAATATGTTCAAATATAAACTACACAGAATCATTCTGTGAAACTTCTTTCTGATCTGAGCATTCAGCTAACAGAGTTAAACCATACTTTTGATTGAGCAGTTTTGAAACACTCTGTCTGTAGAAAATGAAACTGGACATTCGTAGCGCTAAGTGGGTAATAGTGGAAAAAAGAATATGTTCAAATATAAACTACACAGAGGCATTGTATGAAACTTCTTTCTGTTCTGTGCGTTCAACTAACGGAGTTGAACCTTACTTTTGATTGAGCCGTTCTGAAACACTCTTTCTGTAGAAACTGCAATTGGACATGCTAAGCGCTAAGAGGCCTACATTGGGAAAAAGAATATCTTCAAATAAAAACTACACAGATGCATTCTGTGAAACTTATTTCTGATCTGTAAATTCAGTTAACAGAGATAAAACATATTTTTGATTGAGCAGTTATGAAACACTCTTTTTGTAGAAAATGCAAGTGGAGATTCGGAGCGCTAAGAGGGTAATAGTGGAAAAAGGAATGTCTTCAAATATAAACTATGCAGAATCATTCGGTGAAACTTCTTTCTGATCTGTGCATTCAGCTAACAGAGTTAAAACATACTTTTGATTGAGCAGATCTGAACACTCTTTCTGTAGAAAATGCAACTGGACATTTGGAGCGCTAAGAGCGTAGTAGTGGAAAAAGTAATATATTCAAATATAAACTACACAGAAGCATTCTGTGAAACTTCTTTCTGATCTGAGCATTCAGCTAACAGAGTTAAACCATACTTTTGATTGAGCAGTTTTGAAACACTCTGTCTGTAGAAACTGCAACTGGATATTCGTAGCGCTAAGTGGGTAATAGTGGAAAAAAATATGTTCAAATATAAACTACACAGAAGCATTGTATGAATCTTCTTTCTGTTCTGTGCATTCAACTAACAGAGTTGAACCTTACTTTTGATTGAGCCGTTCTGAAACACTCTTTCTGTAGAAACTGCAATTGGACATTCTGAGCGCTAAGAGGCCTCTATTGGGAAAAATAATATCTTCAAATAAAAACTACACAGAAGCATTGTGTGAAAATTATTTCTGATATGTTCATTAAGCTAACAGAGTTAAACCATACTTTTGATTGCGCAGTTCTGAACACTCTTTCTGTAGAAAATGCAAGTGGACATTCGGAGCGCTAAGAGGGTAATAGTGGAAAAAGGAATATATTCAAATATAAACTACACAGTAGCATTCTGTGAAAATTCTTTCTGTTCTGTGCATTCAACTAACAGAGTTGAACCTTACTTTTGATTGAGCCGTTCTGAAACACTCTTTCTGTAGAAACTGCAATTGGACATGCTAAGCGCTAAGAGGCCTACATTGGGAAAAAGAATATCTTCAAATAAAAACTACACAGATGCATTCTGTGAAACTTATTTCTGATCTGTAAATTCAGTTAACAGAGATGAAACATATTTTTGATTGAGCAGTTATGAAACACTCTTTTTGTAGAAAATGCAAGTGGAGATTCGGAGCGCTAAGAGGGTAATAGTGGAAAAAGGAATGTCTTCAAATATAAACTACACAGAATCATTCGGTGAAACTTCTTTCTGATCTGTGCATTCAGCTAACAGAGTTAAACCATACTTTTGATTGAGCAGATCTGAATACTCTTTCTGTAGAAAATGAAACTGGACATTTGGAGCGCTAAGAGCGTAGTAGTGGAAAAAGGAATATATTCAAATATAAACTACACAGAAGCATTCTGTGAAACTTCTTTCTGATCTGAGCATTCAGCTAACAGAGTTAAACCATACTTTTGATTGAGCAGTTTTGAAACACTCTGTCTGTAGAAAATGCAACTGGACATTCGTAGCGCTAGGTGGGTAACAGTGGAAAAAAGAATATGTTCAAATATAAACTACACAGAAGCATTGTATGAAACTTCTTCCTGTTCTGTGCATTCAACTAACAGAGTTGAACCTTACTTTTGATTGAGCCGTTCTGAAACACTCTTTCTGTAGAAACTGCAATTGGACATTCTGAGCGCTAAGAGGCCTATATTGGGAAAAAGAATGTCTACAAATAAAAACTACACGGAAGAATTGTGTGAAACTTCTTTCTGTTCTGTTTGTTCAACTAAAAGAGTTGAACCTTAGTTTTGATTGAGCCGTTCTGAAACACTCTTTCTGTAGAAAATGCAAGTGGAGATTCGGAGCGCTAAGAGGGTAATAGTGGAAAAAGGAATGTCTCCAAATATAAACTACACAGAATCATTCTGTGAAACTTCTTTCTGATCTGTGCATTCAGCTAAGAGAGTTAAACCATACTTTTGATTGAGCAGATCTGAACACTCTTTCTGTAGAAAATGCAACTGGACATTTGGAGCGCTAAGAGAGTAGTAGTGGAAAAATGAATATATACAAATATAAACTACACAGAAGCATTCTGTGAAACTTCTTTCTGATCTGAGCATTCAGCTAACAGAATTAAACCATACTTTTGATTGAGCAGATTTGAAACACTCTGTCTGTAGAAAATGCAACTGGACATTCGTAGCGCTAAGTGGGTAATAGTGGAAAAAAGAATATGTTCAAATATAAACTACACAGAAGCATTGTATGAAACTTCTTTCTGTTCTGTGCATTCAACTAACAGAGTTGAACCTTACTTTTGATTGAGCCGTTCTGAAACACTCTTTCTGTAGAAACTGCAATTGGACATTCTGAGCGCTAAGAGGCCTCTATTGGGAAAAATAATATCTTCAAATAAAAACTACACAGAAGCATTGTGTGAAACTTATTTCTGATATGTTCATTAAGCTAACAGAGTTAAACCATACTTTTGATTGCGCAGTTCTGAACACTCTTTCTGTAGAAAAAGCAAGTGGACATTCGGAGCGCTAAGAGGGTAATAGTGGAAAAAGGAATATATTCAAATATAAACTACACAGTAGCATTCTGTGAAAATTCTTTCTGTTCTGTGCATTCAACTAACAGAGTTGAACCTTACTTTTGATTGAGCCGTTCTGAAACACTCTTTCTGTAGAAACTGCAATTGGACATGCTAAGCGGTAAGAGGCCTATATTGGGAAAAAGAATATCTTCAAATAAAAACTACACAGATGCATTCTGTGAAACTTATTTCTGATCTCTAAATTCAGTTAACAGAGATAAATCATATTTTTGATTGAGCAGTTATGAAACACTCTTTTTGTAGAAAATGCAAGTGGAGATTCGGAGCGCTAAGAGGGTAATAGTGGAAAAAGGAATGTCTTCAAATATAAACTACACAGAATCATTCGGTGAAACTTCTTTCTGATCTGTGCATTCAGCTAACAGAGTTAAACCATACTTTTGATTGAGCAGATCTGAATACTCTTTCTGTAGAAAATGCAACTGGACATTTGGAGCGCTAAGAGCGTAGTAGTGGAAAAAGGAATATATTCAAATATAAACTACACAGAAGCATTCTGTGAAACTTCTTTCTGATCTGAGCATTCAGCTAACAGAGTTAAACCATACTTTTGATTGAGCAGTTTTGAAACACTCTGTCTGTAGAAAATGCAACTGGACATTCGTAGCGCTAAGTGGGTAACAGTGGAAAAAAGAATATGTTCAAATATAAACTACACAGAAGCATTGTATGAAACTTCTTCCTGTTCTGTGCATTCAACTAACAGAGTTGAACCTTACTTTTGATTGAGCCGTTCTGAAACACTCTTTCTGTAGAAACTGCAATTGGACATGCTAAGCGGTAAGAGGCCTATATTGGGAAAAAGAATATCTTCAAATAAAAACTACACAGATGCATTCTGTGAAACTTATTTCTGATCTCTAAATTCAGTTAACAGAGATAAAACATATTTTTGATTGAGCAGTTATGAAACACTCTTTTTGTAGAAAATGCAAGTGGAGATTCGGAGCGCTAAGAGGGTAATAGAGGAAAAAGGAATGTCTCCAAATATAAACTACACAGAATCATTCTGTGAAACTTCTTTCTGATCTGTGCATTCAGCTAACAGAGTTAAACCATACTTTTGATTGAGCAGATCTGAACACTCTTTCTGTAGAAAATGCAACTGGACATTTGGAGCGCTAAGAGCGTAGACGTGGAAAAAGGAATATATTCAAATATAAATTACACAGAAGCATTCTGTGAAACTTCTTTCTGATCTGAGCATTCAGCTAACAGAGTTAAACCATACTTTTGATTGAGCAGTTTTGAAACACTCTGTCTGTAGAAAATGCAACTGGACATTCGTAGCGCTAAGTGGGTAATAGTGGAAAAAAGAATATGTTCAAATATAAACTACACAGAAGCATTGTATGAAACTTCTTCCTGTTCTGTGCATTCAACAAACAGAGTTGAACCTTACTTCTGATTGAGCCGTTCTGAAACACTCTTTCTGTAGAAACTGCAATTGGACATTCTGAGCGCTAAGAGGCCTGTATTGGGAAAAAGAATGTCTACAAATAAAAACTACACGGAAGAATTGTGTGAAACTTCTTTCTGTTCTGTTTGTTCAACTAAAAGAGTTGAACCTTAGTTTTGATTGAGCCGTTCTGCAACACTCTTTCTGTAGAAAATGCAAGTGGAGATTCGGATCGCTAAGAGGGTAATAGTGGAAAAAGGAATGTCTCCAAATATAAACTACACAGAATCATTCTGTGAAACTTCTTTCTGATCTGTGCATTCAGCTAAGAGAGTTAAACCATACTTTTGATTGAGCAGATCTGAACACTCTTTCTGTAGAAAATGCAACTGCACATTTGGAGCGCTAAGAGAGTATTAGTGGAAAAATGAATATATACAAATATAAACTACACAGAAGCATTCTGTGAAACTTCTTTCTGATCTGAGCATTCAGCTAACAGAATTAAACCATACTTTTGATTGAGCAGATTTGAAACACTCTGTCTGTAGAAAATGCAACTGGACATTCGTAGCGCTAAGTGGGTAATAGTGGAAAAAAGAATATGTTCAAATATAAACTACACAGAAGCATTGTATGAAACATCTTTCTGTTCTGTGCATTCAACTAACAGAGTTGAACCTTACTTTTGATTGAGCCGTTCTGAAACACTCTTTCTGTAGAAACTGCAATTGGACATTCTGAGCGCTAAGAGGCCTCTATTGGGAAAAAAAATATCTTCAAATAAAAACTACACAGAAGCATTGTGTGAAACTTATTTCTGATATGTTCATTAAGCTAACAGAGTTAAACCATACTTTTGATTGCGCAGTTCTGAACACTCTTTCTGTAGAAAATGCAAGTGGACATACGGAGCGCTAAGAGGGTAATAGTGGAAAAAGGAATATATTCAAATATAAACTACACAGTAGCATTCTGTGAAAATTCTTTCTGTTCTGTGCATTCAACTAACAGAGTTGAACCTTACTTTTGATTTAGCCGTTCTGAAACACTCTTTCTGTAGAAACTGCAATTGGACATGCTAAGCGCTAAGAGGCCTACATTGGGAAAAAGAATATCTTCAAATAAAAACTACACAGATGCATTCTGTGAAACTTATTTCTGATCTGTAAATTCAGTTAACAGAGATAAAACATATTTTTGATTGAGCAGTTATGAAACACTCTTTTTGTAGAAAATGCAAGTGGAGATTCGGAGCTCTAAGAGGGTAATAGTGGAAAAAGGAATGTCTTCAAATATAAACTATGCAGAATCATTCGGTGAAACTTCTTTCTGATCTGTGCATTCAGCTAACAGAGTTAAAACATACTTTTGATTGAGCAGATCTGAACACTCTTTCTGTAGAAAATGCAACTGGACATTTGGAGCGCTAAGAGCGTAGTAGTGGAAAAAGGAATATATTCAAATATAAACTACACAGAAGCATTCTGTGAAACTTCTTTCTGATCTGAGCATTCAGCTAACAGAGTTAAACCATACTTTTGATTGAGCAGTTTTGAAACACTCTGTCTGTAGAAAATGCAACTGGACATTCGTAGCGCTAAGTGGGTAATAGTGGAAAAAAATATGTTCAAATATAAACTACACAGAAGCATTGTATGAATCTTCTTTCTGTTCTGTGCATTCAACTAACAGAGTTGAACGTTACTTTTGATTGAGCCGTTCTGAAACACTCTTTCTGTAGAAACTGCAATTGGACATTCTGAGCGCTAAGAGGCCTCTATTGGGAAAAATAATATCTTCAAATAAAAACTACACAGAAGCATTGTGTGAAACTTATTTCTGATATGTTCATTAAGCTAACAGAGTTAAACCATACTTTTGATTGCGCAGTTCTGAACACTCTTTCTGTAGAAAATGCAAGTGGACATTCGGAGCGCTAAGAGGGTAATAGTGGAAAAAGGAATATATTCAAATATAAACTACACAGTAGCATTCTGTGAAAATTCTTTCTGTTCTGTGCATTCAACTAACAGAGTTGAACCTTACTTTTGATTGAGCCGTTCTGAAACACTCTTTCTGTAGAAACTGCAATTGGACATGCTAAGCGCTAAGAGGCCTACATTGGGAAAAAGAATATCTTCAAATAAAAACTACACAGATGCATTCTGTGAAACTTATTTCTGATCTGTAAATTCAGTTAACAGAGATGAAACATATTTTTGATTGAGCAGTTATGAAACACTCTTTTTGTAGAAAATGCAAGTGGAGATTCGGAGCGCTAAGAGGGTAATAGTGGAAAAAGGAATGTCTTCAAATATAAACTACACAGAATCATTCGGTGAAACTTCTTTCTGATCTGTGCATTCAGCTAACAGAGTTAAACCATACTTTTGATTGAGCAGATCTGAATACTCTTTCTGTAGAAAATGAAACTGGACATTTGGAGCGCTAAGAGCGTAGTAGTGGAAAAAGGAATATATTCAAATATAAACTACACAGAAGCATTCTGTGAAACTTCTTTCTGATCTGAGCATTCAGCTAACAGAGTTAAACCATACTTTTGATTGAGCAGTTTTGAAACACTCTGTCTGTAGAAAATGCAACTGGACATTCGTAGCGCTAGGTGGGTAACAGTGGAAAAAAGAATATGTTCAAATATAAACTACACAGAAGCATTGTATGAAACTTCTTCCTGTTCTGTGCATTCAACTAACAGAGTTGAACCTTACTTTTGATTGAGCCGTTCTGAAACACTCTTTCTGTAGAAACTGCAATTGGACATTCTGAGCGCTAAGAGGCCTATATTGGGAAAAAGAATGTCTACAAATAAAAACTACACGGAAGAATTGTGTGAAACTTCTTTCTGTTCTGTTTGTTCAACTAAAAGAGTTGAATCTTAGTTTTGATTGAGCCGTTCTGAAACACTCTTTCTGTAGAAAATGCAAGTGGAGATTCGGAGCGCTAAGAGGGTAATAGTGGAAAAAGGAATGTCTCCAAATATAAACTACACAGAATCATTCTGTGAAACTTCTTTCTGATCTGTGCATTCAGCTAAGAGAGTTAAACCATACTTTTGATTGAGCACATCTGAACACTCTTTCTGTAGAAAATGCAACTGGACATTTGGAGCGCTAAGAGAGTAGTAGTGGAAAAATGAATATATACAAATATAAACTACACAGAAGCATTCTGTGAAACTTCTTTCTGATCTGAGCATTCAGCTAACAGAATTAAACCATACTTTTGATTGAGCAGATTTGAAACACTCTGTCTGTAGAAAATGCAACTGGACATTCGTAGCGCTAAGTGGGTAATAGTGGAAAAAAGAATATGTTCAAATATAAACTACACAGAAGCATTGTATGAAACTTCTTTCTGTTCTGTGCATTCAACTAACAGAGTTGAACCTTACTTTTGATTGAGCCGTTCTGAAACACTCTTTCTGTAGAAACTGCAATTGGACATTCTGAGCGCTAAGAGGCCTCTATTGGGAAAAATAATATCTTCAAATAAAAACTACACAGAAGCATTGTGTGAAACTTATTTCTGATATGTTCATTAAGCTAACAGAGTTAAACCATACTTTTGATTGCGCAGTTCTGAACACTCTTTCTGTAGAAAAAGCAAGTGGACATTCGGAGCGCTAAGAGGGTAATAGTGGAAAAAGGAATATATTCAAATATAAACTACACAGTAGCATTCTGTGAAAATTCTTTCTGTTCTGTGCATTCAACTAACAGAGTTGAACCTTACTTTTCATTGAGCCGTTCTGAAACACTCTTTCTGTAGAAACTGCAATTGGACATGCTAAGCGGTAAGAGGCCTATATTGGGAAAAAGAATATCTTCAAATAAAAACTACACAGATGCATTCTGTGAAACTTATTTCTGATCTCTAAATTCAGTTAACAGAGATAAAACATATTTTTGATTGAGCAGTTATGAAACACTCTTTTTGTAGAAAATGCAAGTGGAGATTCGGAGCGCTAAGAGGGTAATAGTGGAAAAAGGAATGTCTTCAAATATAAACTACACAGAATCATTCGGTGAAACTTCTTTCTGATCTGTGCATTCAGCTAACAGAGTTAAACCATACTTTTGATTTAGCAGATCTGAATACTCTTTCTGTAGAAAATGCAACTGGACATTTGGAGCGCTAAGAGCGTAGTAGTGGAAAAAGGAATATATTCAAATATAAACTACACAGAAGCATTCTGTGAAACTTCTTTCTGATCTGAGCATTCAGCTAACAGAGTTAAACCATACTTTTGATTGAGCAGTTTTGAAACACTCTGTCTGTAGAAAATGCAACCGGACATTCGTAGCGCTAAGTGGGTTACAGTGGAAAAAAGAATATGTTCAAATATAAACTACACAGAAGCCTTGTATGAAACTTCTTCCTGTTCTGTGCATTCAACTAACAGAGTTGAACCTTACTTTTGATTGAGCCGTTCTGAAACACTCTTTCTGTAGAAACTGCAATTGGACATTCTGAGCGCTAAGAGGCCTATATTGGGAAAAAGAATGTCTACAAATAAAAACTACACTGAAGAATTTTGTGTAACTTCTTTCTGTTCTGTTTGTTCAACTAAAAGAGTTGAACTTTAGTTTTGATTGAGCCGTTCTGAAACACTCTTTCTGTAGAAAATGCAAGTGGAGATTCGGAGCGCTAAGAGGGTAATAGTGGAAAAAGGAATGTCTCCAAATATAAACTACACAGAATCATTCTGTGAAACTTCTTTCTGATCTGTGCATTCAGCTAAGAGAGTTAAACCATACTTTTGATTGAGCAGATCTGAACACTCTTTCTGTAGAAAATGCAACTGGACATTTGGAGCGCTAAGAGAGTATTAGTGGAAAAATGAATATATACAAATATAAACTACACAGAAGCATTCTGTGAAACTTCTTTCTGCTCTGAGCATTCAGCTAACAGAATTAAACCATACTTTTGATTGAGCAGATTTGAAACACTCTGTCTGTAGAAAATGCAACTTTACATTCGTAGCGCTAAGTGGGTAATAGTGGAAAAAAGAATATGTTCAAATATAAACTACACAGAAGCATTGTATGAAACTTCTTTCTGTTCTGTGCATTCAACTAACAGAGTTGAACCTTACTTTTGATTGAGCCGTTCTGAAACACTCTTTCTGTAGAAACTGCAATTGGACATTCTGAGCGCTAAGAGGCCTCTATTGGGAAAAATAATATCTTCAAATAAAAACTACACAGAGGCATTGTGTGAAACTTATTTCTGATATGTTCATTAAGCTAAGAGAGTTAAACCATACTTTTGAGTGTGCAGTTCTGAACACTCTTTCTGTAGAAAAAGCAAGTGGACATTCGGAGCGCTAAGAGGGTAATAGTGGAAAAAGTAATATATTCAAATATAAACTACACAGTAGCATTCTGTGAAAATTCTTTCTGTTCTGTGCATTCAACAAAAAGAGTTGAACCTTACTTTTGATTGAGCCGTTCTGAAACACTCTTTCTGTAGAAACTGCAATTGGACATGCTAAGCGGTAAGAGGCCTATATTGGGAAAAAGAATATCTTCAAATAAAAACTACACAGATGCATTCTGTGAAACTTATTTCTGATCTGTAAATTCAGTTAACTGAGATAAAACATATTTTTGATTGAGCAGTTATGAAACACTCTTTTTGTAGAAAATGCAAGTGGAGATTCTGAGCGCTAAGAGGGTAATTGTGGAAAAAGGAATGTCTTCAAATATAAACTACACAGAATCATTCGGTGAAACTTCTTTCCGATCTGTGCATTCAGCTAACAGAGTTAAACCATACTTTTGATTGAGCAGATCTGAATACTCTTTCTGTAGAAAATGCAACTGGACATTTGGAGCGCTAAGAGCGTAGTAGTGGAAAAAGGAATATATTCAAATATAAATTACACAGAAGCATTCTGTGAAACTTCTTTCTGATCTGAGCATTCAGCTAACAGAGTTAAACCATACTTTTGATTGAGCAGTTTTGAAACACTCTGTCTGTAGAAAATGCAACTGGACATTCGTAGCGCTAAGTGGGTAATAGTGGAAAAAAGAATATGTTCAAATATAAACTACACAGAAGCATCGTATGAAACTTCTTTCTGTTCTGTGCATTCAACTAACAGAGTTGAACCTTACTTTTGATTGAGCCGTTCTGAAACACTCTTTCTGTAGAAACTGCAATTGGACATTCTGAGCGCTAAGAGGCCTATATTGGGAAAAGGAATGTCTACAAATAAAAACTACACAGAAGAATTGTGTGAAACTTCTTTCTGTTCTGTTTGTTCAACTAAAAGGGTTGAACCTTAGTTTTGATTGAGCCGTTCTGAAACACTCTTTCTGTAGAAAATGCAAGTGGAGATTCGGAGCGCTAAGAGGGTAATAGTGGAAAAAGGAATGTCTCCAAATATAAACTACACAGAATCATTCTGTGAAACTTCTTTCTGATCTGTGCATTCAGCTAACAGAATTAAACCATACTTTTGATTGAGCAGATCTGAACACTCTTTCTGTAGAAAATGCAACTGGACATTTGGAGCGCTAAGAGAGTAGTAATGGAAAAAGGAATATATTCAAATATAAACTACACAGAAGTATTCTGTGAAACTTCTTTCTGATCTGAGCATTCAGCTAACAGAGTTAAACCATACTTTTGATTGAGCAGTTTTGAAACACTCTGTCTGTAGATAATGCAACTGGACATTCGTAGCGCTAAGTGGCTAATAGTGGAAAAAAGAATATGTTCAAATATAATCTACACAGAAGCATTGTATGAAACTTCTTTCTGTTCTGTGCATTCAACTAACAGAGTTGAACCTTACTTTTGATTGAGCCTTTCTGAAACACTCTTTCTGTAGAAACTGCAATTGGACATTCTGAGCGCTAAGAGGCCTCTATTGGGAAAAATAATATCTTCAAATAAAAACTACACAGAAGCATTGTGTGAAACATATTTCTGATATGTTCATTAAGCTAACAGAGTTAAACCATACTTTTGATTGCGCAGTTCTGAACACTCTTTCTGTAGAAAATGCAAGTGGACATTCGGAGCGCTGAGAGGGTAATAGTGGAAAAAGGAATATATTCAAATATAAACTACACAGTAGCATTCTGTGAAAATTCTTTCTGTTCTGTGCATTCAACTAACAGAGTTGAACCTTACTTTTGATTGAGCCGTTCTGAAACACTCTTTCTGTAGAAACTGCAATTGGACATGCTAAGCGCTAAGAGGCCTACATTGGGAAAAAGAATATCTTCAAATAAAAACTACACAGATGCATTCTGTGAAACATATTTCTGATCTGTAAATTCAGTTAACAGAGATAAAACATATTTTTGATTGAGCAGTTATGAAACACTCTTTTTGTAGAAAATGCAAGTGGAGATTCGGAGCGCTAAGAGGGTAATAGTGGAAAAAGGAATGTCTTCAAATATAAACTACACAGAATCATTCGGTGAAACTTCTTTCTGATCTGTGCATTCAGCTAACAGAGTTAAACCATACTTTTGATTGAGCAGATCTGAACACTCTTTCTGTAGAAAATGCAACTGGATATTTGGAGCGCTAAGAGTGTAGTAGTGGAAAAAGGAATATATTCAAATATAAACTTCACAGAAGCATTCTGTGAAACTTCTTTCTGATCTGAGCATTCAGCTAACAGAGTTAAACCATACTATTGATTGAGCAGTTTTGAAACACTCTGTCTGTAGAAAATGCAACTGGACATTCGTAGCGCTAAGTGGGTAATAGTGGAAAAAAGAATATGTTCAAATATAAACTACACAGAATCATTCTGTGAAACTTCTTTCTGATCTGAGCATTCAGCTAACAGAGTTAAACCATACTTTTGATTGAGCAGTTTTGAAACACTCTGTCTGTAGAAAATGAAACTGGACATTCGTAGCGCTAAGTGGGTAATAGTGGAAAAAAGAATATGTTCAAATATAAACTACACAGAGGCATTGTATGAAACTTCTTTCTGTTCTGTGCGTTCAACTAACGGAGTTGAACCTTACTTTTGATTGAGCCGTTTTGAAACACTCTTTCTGTAAAAACTGCAATTGGACATTCTGAGCGCTAAGAGGCCTATATTGGGAAAAGGAATGTCTACAAATAAAAACTACACAGAAGAATTGTGTGAAACTTCTTTCTGTTCTGTTTGTTCAACTAAAAGAGTTGAACCTTAGTTTTGATTAAGCCGTTCTGAAACACTCTTTCTGTAGAAAATGTAAGTGGAGATTCGGAGCGCTAAGAGGGTAATAGTGGAAAAAGGAATGTCTCCAAATATAAACTACACAGAATAATTCTGTGAAACTTCTTTCTGATCTGTGCATTCAGCTAACAGAGTTAAACCATACTTTTGATTGAGCAGATCTGAACACTCCTTCTGTAGAAAATGCAACTGGACATTTGGAGCGCTAAGAGAGTAGTAGTGGAAAAAGGAATATATTCAAATATAAAATACACAGAAGCATTCTGTGAAACTTCTTTCTGATCTGAGCATTCAGCTAACAGAGTTAAACCATACTTTTGATTGAGCAGTTTTTAAACAGTCTGTCTGTAGAAAATGCAACTGGACATTCGTAGCGCTAAGTTTCTAATAGTGGAAAAAAGAATATGTTCAAATATAAACTACACAGAAGCATTGTATGAAACTTCTTTCTGTTCTGTGCATTCAACTAACAGAGTTGATCCTTACTTTTGATTGTGCCTTTCTGAAACACTCTTTCTGTAGAAACTGCAATTGGACATTCTGAGCGCTAAGAGGCCTCTATTGGGAAAAATAATATCTTCAAATAAAAACTACACAGAAGCATTGTGTGAAACTTATTTCTGATATGTTCATTAAGCTAACAGAGTTAAACCATACTTTTGATTGCGCAGTTCTGAACACTCTTTCTGTAGAAAATGCAAGTGGACAATCGGAGCGCTAAGAAGGTAATAGTGGAAAAAGGAATATATTCAAATATAAACTACACAGTAGCATTCTGTGAAAATTCTTTCTGTTCTGTGCATTCAACTAACAGAGTTGAACCTTACTTTTGATTGAGCCGTTCTGAAACACTCTTTCTGTTGAAACTGCAATTGGACATGCTAAGCGATAAGAGGCCTACATTGGGAAAAAAAATATCTTCAAATAAAAACTACACAGATGCATTCTGTGAAACTTATTTCTGATCTGTAAATTCAGTTAACAGAGATAAAACATATTTTTGATTGAGCAGTTATGAAACACTCTTTTTGTAGAAAATGCAAGTGGAGATTCGGAGCGCTAAGAGGGTAATAGTGGAAAAAGGAATGTCTCCAAATATAAACTACACAGAATCATTCTGTTAAACTTCTTTCTGATCTGTGCATTCAGCTAAGAGAGTTAAACCATACTTTTGATTGAGCACATCTGAACACTCTTTCTGTAGAAAATGCAACTGGACATTTGGAGCGCTAAGAGAGTAGTAGTGGAAAAATGAATATATACAAATATAAACTACACAGAAGCATTCTGTGAAACTTCTTTCTGATCTGAGCATTCAGCTAACAGAATTAAACCATACTTTTGATTGAGCAGATTTGAAACACTCTGTCTGTAGAAAATGCAACTGGACATTCGTAGCGCTAAGTGGGTAATAGTGGAAAAAAGAATATGTTCAAATATAAACTACACAGAAGCATTGTATGAAACTTCTTTCTGTTCTGTGCATTCAACTAACAGAGTTGAACCTTACTTTTGATTGAGCCGTTCTGAAACACTCTTTCTGTAGAAACTGCAATTGGACATTCTGAGCGCTAAGAGGCCTCTATTGGGAAAAATAATATCTTCAAATAAAAACTACACAGAAGCATTGTGTGAAACTTATTTCTGATATGTTCATTAAGCTAACAGAGTTAAACCATACTTTTGATTGCGCAGTTCTGAACACTCTTTCTGTAGAAAAAGCAAGTGGACATTCGGAGCGCTAAGAGGGTAATAGTGGAAAAAGGAATATATTCAAATATAAACTACACAGTAGCATTCTGTGAAAATTCTTTCTGTTCTGTGCATTCAACTAACAGAGTTGAACCTTACTTTTCATTGAGCCGTTCTGAAACACTCTTTCTGTAGAAACTGCAATTGGACATGCTAAGCGGTAAGAGGCCTATATTGGGAAAAAGAATATCTTCAAATAAAAACTACACAGATGCATTCTGTGAAACTTATTTCTGATCTCTAAATTCAGTTAACAGAGATAAAACATATTTTTGATTGAGCAGTTATGAAACACTCTTTTTGTAGAAAATGCAAGTGGAGATTCGGAGCGCTAAGAGGGTAATAGTGGAAAAAGGAATGTCTTCAAATATAAACTACACAGAATCATTCGGTGAAACTTCTTTCTGATCTGTGCATTCAGCTAACAGAGTTAAACCATACTTTTGATTTAGCAGATCTGAATACTCTTTCTGTAGAAAATGCAACTGGACATTTGGAGCGCTAAGAGCGTAGTAGTGGAAAAAGGAATATATTCAAATATAAACTACACAGAAGCATTCTGTGAAACTTCTTTCTGATCTGAGCATTCAGCTAACAGAGTTAAACCATACTTTTGATTGAGCAGTTTTGAAACACTCTGTCTGTAGAAAATGCAACCGGACATTCGTAGCGCTAAGTGGGTTACAGTGGAAAAAAGAATATGTTCAAATATAAACTACACAGAAGCCTTGTATGAAACTTCTTCCTGTTCTGTGCATTCAACTAACAGAGTTGAACCTTACTTTTGATTGAGCCCTTCTGAAACACTCTTTCTGTAGAAACTGCAATTGGACATTCTGAGCGCTAAGAGGCCTATATTGGGAAAAAGAATGTCTACAAATAAAAACTACACTGAAGAATTTTGTGTAACTTCTTTCTGTTCTGTTTGTTCAACTAAAAGAGTTGAACTTTAGTTTTGATTGAGCCGTTCTGAAACACTCTTTCTGTAGAAAATGCAAGTGGAGATTCGGAGCGCTAAGAGGGTAATAGTGGAAAAAGGAATGTCTCCAAATATAAACTACACAGAATCATTCTGTGAAACTTCTTTCTGATCTGTGCATTCAGCTAAGAGAGTTAAACCATACTTTTGATTGAGCAGATCTGAACACTCTTTCTGTAGAAAATGCAACTGGACATTTGGAGCGCTAAGAGAGTATTAGTGGAAAAATGAATATATACAAATATAAACTACACAGAAGCATTCTGTGAAACTTCTTTCTGCTCTGAGCATTCAGCTAACAGAATTAAACCATACTTTTGATTGAGCAGATTTGAAACACTCTGTCTGTAGAAAATGCAACTTTACATTCGTAGCGCTAAGTGGGTAATAGTGGAAAAAAGAATATGTTCAAATATAAACTACACAGAAGCATTGTATGAAACTTCTTTCTGTTCTGTGCATTCAACTAACAGAGTTGAACCTTACTTTTGATTGAGCCGTTCTGAAACACTCTTTCTGTAGAAACTGCAATTGGACATTCTGAGCGCTAAGAGGCCTCTATTGGGAAAAATAATATCTTCAAATAAAAACTACACAGAGGCATTGTGTGAAACTTATTTCTGATATGTTCATTAAGCTAAGAGAGTTAAACCATACTTTTGAGTGTGCAGTTCTGAACACTCTTTCTGTAGAAAAAGCAAGTGGACATTCGGAGCGCTAAGAGGGTAATAGTGGAAAAAGTAATATATTCAAATATAAACTACACAGTAGCATTCTGTGAAAATTCTTTCTGTTCTGTGCATTCAACAAAAAGAGTTGAACCTTACTTTTGATTGAGCCGTTCTGAAACACTCTTTCTGTAGAAACTGCAATTGGACATGCTAAGCGGTAAGAGGCCTATATTGGGAAAAAGAATATCTTCAAATAAAAACTACACAGATGCATTCTGTGAAACTTATTTCTGATCTGTAAATTCAGTTAACTGAGATAAAACATATTTTTGATTGAGCAGTTATGAAACACTCTTTTTGTAGAAAATGCAAGTGGAGATTCTGAGCGCTAAGAGGGTAATTGTGGAAAAAGGAATGTCTTCAAATATAAACTACACAGAATCATTCGGTGAAACTTCTTTCCGATCTGTGCATTCAGCTAACAGAGTTAAACCATACTTTTGATTGAGCAGATCTGAATACTCTTTCTGTAGAAAATGCAACTGGACATTTGGAGCGCTAAGAGCGTAGTAGTGGAAAAAGGAATATATTCAAATATAAATTACACAGAAGCATTCTGTGAAACTTCTTTCTGATCTGAGCATTCAGCTAACAGAGTTAAACCATACTTTTGATTGAGCAGTTTTGAAACACTCTGTCTGTAGAAAATGCAACTGGACATTCGTAGCGCTAAGTGGGTAATAGTGGAAAAAAGAATATGTTCAAATATAAACTACACAGAAGCATCGTATGAAACTTCTTTCTGTTCTGTGCATTCAACTAACAGAGTTGAACCTTACTTTTGATTGAGCCGTTCTGAAACACTCTTTCTGTAGAAACTGCAATTGGACATTCTGAGCGCTAAGAGGCCTATATTGGGAAAAGGAATGTCTACAAATAAAAACTACACAGAAGAATTGTGTGAAACTTCTTTCTGTTCTGTTTGTTCAACTAAAAGGGTTGAACCTTAGTTTTGATTGAGCCGTTCTGAAACACTCTTTCTGTAGAAAATGCAAGTGGAGATTCGGAGCGCTAAGAGGGTAATAGTGGAAAAAGGAATGTCTCCAAATATAAACTACACAGAATCATTCTGTGAAACTTCTTTCTGATCTGTGCATTCAGCTAACAGAATTAAACCATAATTTTGATTGAGCAGATCTGAACACTCTTTCTGTAGAAAATGCAACTGGACATTTGGAGCGCTAAGAGAGTAGTAATGGAAAAAGGAATATATTCAAATATAAACTACACAGAAGTATTCTGTGAAACTTCTTTCTGATCTGAGCATTCAGCTAACAGAGTTAAACCATACTTTTGATTGAGCAGTTTTGAAACACTCTGTCTGTAGATAATGCAACTGGACATTCGTAGCGCTAAGTGGCTAATAGTGGAAAAAAGAATATGTTCAAATATAATCTACACAGAAGCATTGTATGAAACTTCTTTCTGTTCTGTGCATTCAACTAACAGAGTTGAACCTTACTTTTGATTGAGCCTTTCTGAAACACTCTTTCTGTAGAAACTGCAATTGGACATTCTGAGCGCTAAGAGGCCTCTATTGGGAAAAATAATATCTTCAAATAAAAACTACACAGAAGCATTGTGTGAAACATATTTCTGATATGTTCATTAAGCTAACAGTGTTAAACCATACTTTTGATTGCGCAGTTCTGAACACTCTTTCTGTAGAAAATGCAAGTGGACATTCGGAGCGCTGAGAGGGTAATAGTGGAAAAAGGAATATATTCAAATATAAACTACACAGTAGCATTCTGTGAAAATTCTTTCTGTTCTGTGCATTCAACTAACAGAGTTGAACCTTACTTTTGATTGAGCCGTTCTGAAACACTCTTTCTGTAGAAACTGCAATTGGACATGCTAAGCGCTAAGAGGCCTACATTGGGAAAAAGAATATCTTCAAATAAAAACTACACAGATGCATTCTGTGAAACATATTTCTGATCTGTAAATTCAGTTAACAGAGATAAAACATATTTTTGATTGAGCAGTTATGAAACACTCTTTTTGTAGAAAATGCAAGTGGAGATTCGGAGCGCTAAGAGGGTAATAGTGGAAAAAGGAATGTCTTCAAATATAAACTACACAGAATCATTCGGTGAAACTTCTTTCTGATCTGTGCATTCAGCTAACAGAGTTAAACCATACTTTTGATTGAGCAGATCTGAACACTCTTTCTGTAGAAAATGCAACTGGATATTTGGAGCGCTAAGAGTGTAGTAGTGGAAAAAGGAATATATTCAAATATAAACTTCACAGAAGCATTCTGTGAAACTTCTTTCTGATCTGAGCATTCAGCTAACAGAGTTAAACCATACTATTGATTGAGCAGTTTTGAAACACTCTGTCTGTAGAAAATGCAACTGGACATTCGTAGCGCTAAGTGGGTAATAGTGGAAAAAAGAATATGTTCAAATATAAACTACACAGAATCATTCTGTGAAACTTCTTTCTGATCTGAGCATTCAGCTAACAGAGTTAAACCATACTTTTGATTGAGCAGTTTTGAAACACTCTGTCTGTAGAAAATGAAACTGGACATTCGTAGCGCTAAGTGGGTAATAGTGGAAAAAAGAATATGTTCAAATATAAACTACACAGAGGCATTGTATGAAACTTCTTTCTGTTCTGTGCGTTCAACTAACGGAGTTGAACCTTACTTTTGATTGAGCCGTTTTGAAACACTCTTTCTGTAAAAACTGCAATTGGACATTCTGAGCGCTAAGAGGCCTATATTGGGAAAAGGAATGTCTACAAATAAAAACTACACAGAAGAATTGTGTGAAACTTCTTTCTGTTCTGTTTGTTCAACTAAAAGAGTTGAACCTTAGTTTTGATTAAGCCGTTCTGAAACACTCTTTCTGTAGAAAATGTAAGTGGAGATTCGGAGCGCTAAGAGGGTAATAGTGGAAAAAGGAATGTCTCCAAATATAAACTATACAGAATAATTCTGTGAAACTTCTTTCTGATCTGTGCATTCAGCTAACAGAGTTAAACCATACTTTTGATTGAGCAGATCTGAACACTCCTTCTGTAGAAAATGCAACTGGACATTTGGAGCGCTAAGAGAGTAGTAGTGGAAAAAGGAATATATTCAAATATAAAATACACAGAAGCATTCTGTGAAACTTCTTTCTGATCTGAGCATTCAGCTAACAGAGTTAAACCATACTTTTGATTGAGCAGTTTTTAAACAGTCTGTCTGTAGAAAATGCAACTGGACATTCGTAGCGCTAAGTTTCTAATAGTGGAAAAAAGAATATGTTCAAATATAAACTACACAGAAGCATTGTATGAAACTTCTTTCTGTTCTGTGCATTCAACTAACAGAGTTGATCCTTACTTTTGATTGTGCCTTTCTGAAACACTCTTTCTGTAGAAACTGCAATTGGACATTCTGAGCGCTAAGAGGCCTCTATTGGGAAAAATAATATCTTCAAATAAAAACTACACAGAAGCATTGTGTGAAACTTATTTCTGATATGTTCATTAAGCTAACAGAGTTAAACCATACTTTTGATTGCGCAGTTCTGAACACTCTTTCTGTAGAAAATGCAAGTGGACAATCGGAGCGCTAAGAAGGTAATAGTGGAAAAAGGAATATATTCAAATATAAACTACACAGTAGCATTCTGTGAAAATTCTTTCTGTTCTGTGCATTCAACTAACAGAGTTGAACCTTACTTTTGATTGAGCCGTTCTGAAACACTCTTTCTGTTGAAACTGCAATTGGACATGCTAAGCGATAAGAGGCCTACATTGGGAAAAAAAATATCTTCAAATAAAAACTACACAGATGCATTCTGTGAAACTTATTTCTGATCTGTAAATTCAGTTAACAGAGATAAAACATATTTTTGATTGAGCAGTTATGAAACACTCTTTTTGTAGAAAATGCAAGTGGAGATTCGGAGCGCTAAGAGGGTAATAGTGGAAAAAGGAATGTCTCCAAATATAAACTACACAGAATCATTCTGTTAAACTTCTTTCTGATCTGTGCATTCAGCTAAGAGAGTTAAACCATACTTTTGATTGAGCACATCTGAACACTCTTTCTGTAGAAAATGCAACTGGACATTTGGAGCGCTAAGAGAGTAGTAGTGGAAAAATGAATATATACAAATATAAACTACACAGAAGCATTCTGTGAAACTTCTTTCTGATCTGAGCATTCAGCTAACAGAATTAAACCATACTTTTGATTGAGCAGATTTGAAACACTCTGTCTGTAGAAAATGCAACTGGACATTCGTAGCGCTAAGTGGGTAATAGTGGAAAAAAGAATATGTTCAAATATAAACTACACAGAAGCATTGTATGAAACTTCTTTCTGTTCTGTGCATTCAACTAACAGAGTTGAACCTTACTTTTGATTGAGCCGTTCTGAAACACTCTTTCTGTAGAAACTGCAATTGGACATTCTGAGCGCTAAGAGGCCTCTATTGGGAAAAATAATATCTTCAAATAAAAACTACACAGAAGCATTGTGTGAAACTTATTTCTGATATGTTCATTAAGCTAACAGAGTTAAACCATACTTTTGATTGCGCAGTTCTGAACACTCTTTCTGTAGAAAAAGCAAGTGGACATTCGGAGCGCTAAGAGGGTAATAGTGGAAAAAGGAATATATTCAAATATAAACTACACAGTAGCATTCTGTGAAAATTCTTTCTGTTCTGTGCATTCAACTAACAGAGTTGAACCTTACTTTTCATTGAGCCGTTCTGAAACACTCTTTCTGTAGAAACTGCAATTGGACATGCTAAGCGGTAAGAGGCCTATATTGGGAAAAAGAATATCTTCAAATAAAAACTACACAGATGCATTCTGTGAAACTTATTTCTGATCTCTAAATTCAGTTAACAGAGATAAAACATATTTTTGATTGAGCAGTTATGAAACACTCTTTTTGTAGAAAATGCAAGTGGAGATTCGGAGCGCTAAGAGGGTAATAGTGGAAAAAGGAATGTCTTCAAATATAAACTACACAGAATCATTCGGTGAAACTTCTTTCTGATCTGTGCATTCAGCTAACAGAGTTAAACCATACTTTTGATTTAGCAGATCTGAATACTCTTTCTGTAGAAAATGCAACTGGACATTTGGAGCGCTAAGAGCGTAGTAGTGGAAAAAGGAATATATTCAAATATAAACTACACAGAAGCATTCTGTGAAACTTCTTTCTGATCTGAGCATTCAGCTAACAGAGTTAAACCATACTTTTGATTGAGCAGTTTTGAAACACTCTGTCTGTAGAAAATGCAACCGGACATTCGTAGCGCTAAGTGGGTTACAGTGGAAAAAAGAATATGTTCAAATATAAACTACACAGAAGCCTTGTATGAAACTTCTTCCTGTTCTGTGCATTCAACTAACAGAGTTGAACCTTACTTTTGATTGAGCCCTTCTGAAACACTCTTTCTGTAGAAACTGCAATTGGACATTCTGAGCGCTAAGAGGCCTATATTGGGAAAAAGAATGTCTACAAATAAAAACTACACTGAAGAATTTTGTGTAACTTCTTTCTGTTCTGTTTGTTCAACTAAAAGAGTTGAACTTTAGTTTTGATTGAGCCGTTCTGAAACACTCTTTCTGTAGAAAATGCAAGTGGAGATTCGGAGCGCTAAGAGGGTAATAGTGGAAAAAGGAATGTCTCCAAATATAAACTACACAGAATCATTCTGTGAAACTTCTTTCTGATCTGTGCATTCAGCTAAGAGAGTTAAACCATACTTTTGATTGAGCAGATCTGAACACTCTTTCTGTAGAAAATGCAACTGGACATTTGGAGCGCTAAGAGAGTATTAGTGGAAAAATGAATATATACAAATATAAACTACACAGAAGCATTCTGTGAAACTTCTTTCTGCTCTGAGCATTCAGCTAACAGAATTAAACCATACTTTTGATTGAGCAGATTTGAAACACTCTGTCTGTAGAAAATGCAACTTTACATTCGTAGCGCTAAGTGGGTAATAGTGGAAAAAAGAATATGTTCAAATATAAACTACACAGAAGCATTGTATGAAACTTCTTTCTGTTCTGTGCATTCAACTAACAGAGTTGAACCTTACTTTTGATTGAGCCGTTCTGAAACACTCTTTCTGTAGAAACTGCAATTGGACATTCTGAGCGCTAAGAGGCCTCTATTGGGAAAAATAATATCTTCAAATAAAAACTACACAGAGGCATTGTGTGAAACTTATTTCTGATATGTTCATTAAGCTAAGAGAGTTAAACCATACTTTTGAGTGTGCAGTTCTGAACACTCTTTCTGTAGAAAAAGCAAGTGGACATTCGGAGCGCTAAGAGGGTAATAGTGGAAAAAGTAATATATTCAAATATAAACTACACAGTAGCATTCTGTGAAAATTCTTTCTGTTCTGTGCATTCAACAAAAAGAGTTGAACCTTACTTTTGATTGAGCCGTTCTGAAACACTCTTTCTGTAGAAACTGCAATTGGACATGCTAAGCGGTAAGAGGCCTATATTGGGAAAAAGAATATCTTCAAATAAAAACTACACAGATGCATTCTGTGAAACTTATTTCTGATCTGTAAATTCAGTTAACTGAGATAAAACATATTTTTGATTGAGCAGTTATGAAACACTCTTTTTGTAGAAAATGCAAGTGGAGATTCTGAGCGCTAAGAGGGTAATTGTGGAAAAAGGAATGTCTTCAAATATAAACTACACAGAATCATTCGGTGAAACTTCTTTCCGATCTGTGCATTCAGCTAACAGAGTTAAACCATACTTTTGATTGAGCAGATCTGAATACTCTTTCTGTAGAAAATGCAACTGGACATTTGGAGCGCTAAGAGCGTAGTAGTGGAAAAAGGAATATATTCAAATATAAATTACACAGAAGCATTCTGTGAAACTTCTTTCTGATCTGAGCATTCAGCTAACAGAGTTAAACCATACTTTTGATTGAGCAGTTTTGAAACACTCTGTCTGTAGAAAATGCAACTGGACATTCGTAGCGCTAAGTGGGTAATAGTGGAAAAAAGAATATGTTCAAATATAAACTACACAGAAGCATCGTATGAAACTTCTTTCTGTTCTGTGCATTCAACTAACAGAGTTGAACCTTACTTTTGATTGAGCCGTTCTGAAACACTCTTTCTGTAGAAACTGCAATTGGACATTCTGAGCGCTAAGAGGCCTATATTGGGAAAAGGAATGTCTACAAATAAATACTACACAGAAGAATTGTGTGAAACTTCTTTCTGTTCTGTTTGTTCAACTAAAAGGGTTGAACCTTAGTTTTGATTGAGCCGTTCTGAAACACTCTTTCTGTAGAAAATGCAAGTGGTGATTCGGAGCGCTAAGAGGGTAATAGTGGAAAAAGGAATGTCTCCAAATATAAACTACACAGAATCATTCTGTGAAACTTCTTTCTGATCTGTGCATTCAGCTAACAGAATTAAACCATACTTTTGATTGAGCAGATCTGAACACTCTTTCTGTAGAAAATGCAACTGGACATTTGGAGCGCTAAGAGAGTAGTAATGGAAAAAGGAATATATTCAAATATAAACTACACAGAAGTATTCTGTGAAACTTCTTTCTGATCTGAGCATTCAGCTAACAGAGTTAAACCATACTTTTGATTGAGCAGTTTTGAAACACTCTGTCTGTAGATAATGCAACTGGACATTCGTAGCGCTAAGTGGCTAATAGTGGAAAAAAGAATATGTTCAAATATAATCTACACAGAAGCATTGTATGAAACTTCTTTCTGTTCTGTGCATTCAACTAACAGAGTTGAACCTTACTTTTGATTGAGCCTTTCTGAAACACTCTTTCTGTAGAAACTGCAATTGGACATTCTGAGCGCTAAGAGGCCTCTATTGGGAAAAATAATATCTTCAAATAAAAACTACACAGAAGCATTGTGTGAAACATATTTCTGATATGTTCATTAAGCTAACAGAGTTAAACCATACTTTTGATTGCGCAGTTCTGAACACTCTTTCTGTAGAAAATGCAAGTGGACATTCGGAGCGCTGAGAGGGTAATAGTGGAAAAAGGAATATATTCAAATATAAACTACACAGTAGCATTCTGTGAAAATTCTTTCTGTTCTGTGCATTCAACTAACAGAGTTGAACCTTACTTTTGATTGAGCCGTTCTGAAACACTCTTTCTGTAGAAACTGCAATTGGACATGCTAAGCGCTAAGAGGCCTACATTGGGAAAAAGAATATCTTCAAATAAAAACTACACAGATGCATTCTGTGAAACATATTTCTGATCTGTAAATTCAGTTAACAGAGATAAAACATATTTTTGATTGAGCAGTTATGAAACACTCTTTTTGTAGAAAATGCAAGTGGAGATTCGGAGCGCTAAGAGGGTAATAGTGGAAAAAAGAATGTCTTCAAATATAAACTACACAGAATCATTCGGTGAAACTTCTTTCTGATCTGTGCATTCAGCTAACAGAGTTAAACCATACTTTTGATTGAGCAGATCTGAACACTCTTTCTGTAGAAAATGCAACTGGATATTTGGAGCGCTAAGAGTGTAGTAGTGGAAAAAGGAATATATTCAAATATAAACTTCACAGAAGCATTCTGTGAAACTTCTTTCTGATCTGAGCATTCAGCTAACAGAGTTAAACCATACTATTGATTGAGCAGTTTTGAAACACTCTGTCTGTAGAAAATGCAACTGGACATTCGTAGCGCTAAGTGGGTAATAGTGGAAAAAAGAATATGTTCAAATATAAACTACACAGAATCATTCTGTGAAACTTCTTTCTGATCTGAGCATTCAGCTAACAGAGTTAAACCATACTTTTGATTGAGCAGTTTTGAAACACTCTGTCTGTAGAAAATGAAACTGGACATTCGTAGCGCTAAGTGGGTAATAGTGGAAAAAAGAATATGTTCAAATATAAACTACACAGAGGCATTGTATGAAACTTCTTTCTGTTCTGTGCGTTCAACTAACGGAGTTGAACCTTACTTTTGATTGAGCCGTTTTGAAACACTCTTTCTGTAAAAACTGCAATTGGACATTCTGAGCGCTAAGAGGCCTATATTGGGAAAAGGAATGTCTACAAATAAAAACTACACAGAAGAATTGTGTGAAACTTCTTTCTGTTCTGTTTGTTCAACTAAAAGAGTTGAACCTTAGTTTTGATTAAGCCGTTCTGAAACACTCTTTCTGTAGAAAATGTAAGTGGAGATTCGGAGCGCTAAGAGGGTAATAGTGGAAAAAGGAATGTCTCCAAATATAAACTACACAGAATAATTCTGTGAAACTTCTTTCTGATCTGTGCATTCAGCTAACAGAGTTAAACCATACTTTTGATTGAGCAGATCTGAACACTCCTTCTGTAGAAAATGCAACTGGACATTTGGAGCGCTAAGAGAGTAGTAGTGGAAAAAGGAATATATTCAAATATAAAATACACAGAAGCATTCTGTGAAACTTCTTTCTGATCTGAGCATTCAGCTAACAGAGTTAAACCATACTTTTGATTGAGCAGTTTTTAAACAGTCTGTCTGTAGAAAATGCAACTGGACATTCGTAGCGCTAAGTTTCTAATAGTGGAAAAAAGAATATGTTCAAATATAAACTACACAGAAGCATTGTATGAAACTTCTTTCTGTTCTGTGCATTCAACTAACAGAGTTGATCCTTACTTTTGATTGTGCCTTTCTGAAACACTCTTTCTGTAGAAACTGCAATTGGACATTCTGAGCGCTAAGAGGCCTCTATTGGGAAAAATAATATCTTCAAATAAAAACTACACAGAAGCATTGTGTGAAACTTATTTCTGATATGTTCATTAAGCTAACAGAGTTAAACCATACTTTTGATTGCGCAGTTCTGAACACTCTTTCTGTAGAAAATGCAAGTGGACAATCGGAGCGCTAAGAAGGTAATAGTGGAAAAAGGAATATATTCAAATATAAACTACACAGTAGCATTCTGTGAAAATTCTTTCTGTTCTGTGCATTCAACTAACAGAGTTGAACCTTACTTTTGATTGAGCCGTTCTGAAACACTCTTTCTGTTGAAACTGCAATTGGACATGCTAAGCGATAAGAGGCCTACATTGGGAAAAAAAATATCTTCAAATAAAAACTACACAGATGCATTCTGTGAAACTTATTTCTGATCTGTAAATTCAGTTAACAGAGATAAAACATATTTTTGATTGAGCAGTTATGAAACACTCTTTTTGTAGAAAATGCAAGTGGAGATTCGGAGCGCTAAGAGGGTAATAGTGGAAAAAGGAATGTCTCCAAATATAAACTACACAGAATCATTCTGTTAAACTTCTTTCTGATCTGTGCATTCAGCTAACAGAGTTAAACCATACTTTTGATTGAGCAGATCTGAACACTCTTTCTGTAGAAAATGCAACTGGACATTTGGAGCGCTAAGAGAGTAGTAGTGGAAAAAGGAATATATTCAAATATAAATTACACAGAAGCATTCTGTGAAACTTCTTTCTGATCTGAGCATTCAGCTAACAGAGTTAAACCATACTTTTGATTGAGCAGTTTTGAAACACTCTGTCTGTAGAAAATGCAACTGGACATTCGTAGCGCTAAGTGGGTAATAGTGGAAAAAAGAATATGTTCAAATATAAACTACACAGAAGCATCGTATGAAACTTCTTTCTGTTCTGTGCATTCAACTAACAGAGTTGAACCTTACTTTTGATTGAGCCGTTCTGAAACACTCTTTCTGTAGAAACTGCAATTGGACACTCTGAGCGCTAAGAGGCCTATATTGGGAAAAGGAATGTCTACAAATAAAAACTACACAGAAGAATTGTGTGAAACTTCTTTCTGTTCTGTTTGTTCAACTAAAAGGGTTGAACCTTAGTTTTGATTGAGCCGTTCTGAAACACTCTTTCTGTAGAAAATGCAAGTGGAGATTCGGAGCGCTAAGAGGGTAATAGTGGAAAAAGGAATGTCTCCAAATATAAACTACACAGAATCATTCTGTGAAACTTCTTTCTGATCTGTGCATTCAGCTAACAGAGTTAAACCATACTTTTGATTGAGCAGATCTGAACACTCTTTCTGTAGAAAATGCAACTGGACATTTGGAGCGCTAAGAGAGTAGTAATGGAAAAAGGAATATATTCAAATATAAACTACACAGAAGTATTCTGTGAAACTTCTTTCTGATCTGAGCATTCAGCTAACAGAGTTAAACCATACTTTTGATTGAGCAGTTTTGAAACACTCTGTCTGTAGATAATGCAACTGGACATTCGTAGCGCTAAGTGGCTAATAGTGGAAAAAAGAATATGTTCAAATATAAACTACACAGAAGCATTGTATGAAACTTCTTTCTGTTCTGTGCATTCAACTAACAGAGTTGAACCTTACTTTTGATTGAGCCTTTCTGAAACACTCTTTCTGTAGAAACTGCAATTGGACATTCTGAGCGCTAAGAGGCCTCTATTGGGAAAAATAATATCTTCAAATAAAAACTACACAGAAGCATTGTGTGAAACATATTTCTGATATGTTCATTAAGCTAACAGAGTTAAACCATACTTTTGATTGCGCAGTTCTGAACACTCTTTCTGTAGAAAATGCAAGTGGACATTCGGAGCGCTGAGAGGGTAATAGTGGAAAAAGGAATATATTCAAATATAAACTACACAGTAGCATTCTGTGAAAATTCTTTCTGTTCTGTGCATTCAACTAACAGAGTTGAACCTTACTTTTGATTGAGCCGTTCTGAAACACTCTTTCTGTAGAAACTGCAATTGGACATGCTAAGCGCTAAGAGGCCTACATTGGGAAAAAGAATATCTTCAAATAAAAACTACACAGATGCATTCTGTGAAACTTATTTCTGATCTGTAAATTCAGTTAACAGAGATAAAACATATTTTTGATTGAGCAGTTATGAAACACTCTTTTTGTAGAAAATGCAAGTGGAGATTCGGAGCGCTAAGAGGGTAATAGTGGAAAAAGGAATGTCTTCAAATATAAACTACACAGAATCATTCGGTGAAACTTCTTTCTGATCTGTGCATTCAGCTAACAGAGTTAAACCATACTTTTGATTGAGCAGATCTGAACACTCTTTCTGTAGAAAATGCAACTGGATATTTGGAGCGCTAAGAGCGTAGTAGTGGAAAAAGGAATATATTCAAATATAAACTTCACAGAAGCATTCTGTGAAACTTCTTTCTGATCTGAGCATTCAGCTAACAGAGTTAAACCATACTATTGATTGAGCAGTTTTGAAACACTCTGTCTGTAGAAAATGCAACTGGACATTCGTAGCGCTAAGTGGGTAACAGTGGAAAAAAGAATATGTTCAAATATAAACTACACAGAAGCCTTGTATGAAACTTCTTCCTGTTCTGTGCATTCAACTAACAGAGTTGAACCTTACTTTTGATTGAGCCGTTCTGAAACACTCTTTCTGTAGAAACTGCAATTGGACATTCTGAGCGCTAAGAGGCCTATATTGGGAAAAATAATGTCTACAAATAAAAACTACACTGAAGAATTTTGTGTAACTTCTTTCTGTTCTGTTTGTTCAACTAAAAGAGTTGAACTTTAGTTTTGATTGAGCCGTTCTGAAACACTCTTTCTGTAGAAAATGCAAGTGGAGATTCGGAGCGCTAAGAGGGTAATAGTGGAAAAAGGAATGTCTCCAAATATAAACTACACAGAATCATTCTGTGAAACTTCTTTCTGATCTGTGCATTCAGCTAAGAGAGTTAAACCATACTTTTGATTGAGCAGATCTGAACACTCTTTCTGTAGAAAATGCAACTGGACATTTGGAGCGCTAAGAGAGTATTAGTGGAAAAATGAATATATACAAATATAAACTACACAGAAGCATTCTGTGAAACTTCTTTCTGCTCTGAGCATTCAGCTAACAGAATTAAACCATACTTTTGATTGAGCAGATTTGAAACACTCTGTCTGTAGAAAATGCAACTGGACATTCGTAGCGCTAAGTGGGTAATAGTGGAAAAAAGAATATGTTCAAATATAAACTACACAGAAGCATTGTATGAAACTTCTTTCTGTTCTGTGCATTCAACTAACAGAGTTGAACCTTACTTTTGATTGAGCCGTTCTGAAACACTCTTTCTGTAGAAACTGCAATTGGACATTCTGAGCGCTAAGAGGCCTCTATTGGGAAAAATAATATCTTCAAATAAAAACTACACAGAAGCATTGTGTGAAACTTATTTCTGATATGTTCATTAAGCTAAAAGAGTTAAACCATACTTTTGAGTGTGCAGTTCTGAACACTCTTTCTGTAGAAAAAGCAAGTGGACATTCGGAGCGCTAAGAGGGTAATAGTGGAAAAAGGAATATATTCAAATATAAACTACACAGTAGCATTCTGTGAAAATTCTTTCTGTTCTGTGCATTCAACTAACAGAGTTGAACCTTACTTTTGATTGAGCCGTTCTGAAACACTCTTTCTGTAGAAACTGCAATTGGACATGCTAAGCGGTAAGAGGCCTATATTGGGAAAAAGAATATCTTCAAATAAAAACTACACAGATGCATTCTGTGAAACTTATTTCTGATCTGTAAATTCAGTTAACTGAGATAAAACATATTTTTGATTGAGCAGTTATGAAACACTCTTTTTGTAGAAAATGCAAGTGGAGATTCTGAGCGCTAAGAGGGTAATTGTGGAAAAAGGAATGTCTTCAAATATAAACTACACAGAATCATTCGGTGAAACTTCTTTCCGATCTGTGCATTCAGCTAACAGAGTTAAACCATACTTTTGATTGAGCAGATCTGAATACTCTTTCTGTAGAAAATGCAACTGGACATTTGGAGCGCTAAGAGCGTAGTAGTGGAAAAAGGAATATATTCAAATATAAACTACACAGAAGCATTCTGTGAAACTTCTTTCTGATCTGAGCATTCAGCTAACAGAGTTAAACCATACTTTTGATTGAGCAGTTTTGAAACACTCTGTCTGTAGAAAATGCAACTGGACATTCGTAGCGCTAAGTGGGTAACAGTGGAAAAAAGAATATGTTCAAATATAAACTACACAGAAGCATTGTATGAAACTTCTTCCTGTTCTGTGCATTCAACTAACAGAGTTGAACCTTACTTTTGATTGAGCCGTTCTGAAACACTCTTTCTGTAGAAACTGCAATTGGACATGCTAAGCGGTAAGAGGCCTATATTGGGAAAAAGAATATCTTCAAATAAAAACTACACAGATGCATTCTGTGAAACTTATTTCTGATCTCTAAATTCAGTTAACAGAGATAAAACATATTTTTGATTGAGCAGTTATGAAACACTCTTTTTGTAGAAAATGCAAGTGGAGATTCGGAGCGCTAAGAGGGTAATAGTGGAAAAAGGAATGTCTCCAAATATAAACTACACAGAATCATTCTGTTAAACTTCTTTCTGATCTGTGCATTCAGCTAACAGAGTTAAACCATACTTTTGATTGAGCAGATCTGAACACTCTTTCTGTAGAAAATGCAACTGGACATTTGGAGCGCTAAGAGCGTAGTAGTGGAAAAAGGAATATATTCAAATATAAATTACACAGAAGCATTCTGTGAAACTTCTTTCTGATCTGAGCATTCAGCTAACAGAGTTAAACCATACTTTTGATTGAGCAGTTTTGAAACACTCTGTCTGTAGAAAATGCAACTGGACATTCGTAGCGCTAAGTGGGTAATAGTGGAAAAAAGAATATGTTCAAATATAAACTACACAGAAGCATCGTATGAAACCTCTTTCTGTTCTGTGCATTCAACTAACAGAGTTGAACCTTACTTTTGATTGAGCCGTTCTGAAACACTCTTTCTGTAGAAACTGCAATTGGACATTCTGAGCGCTAAGAGGCCTATATTGGGAAAAGGAATGTCTACAAATAAAAACTACACAGAAGAATTGTGTGAAACTTCTTTCTGTTCTGTTTGTTCAACTAAAAGGGTTGAACCTTAGTTTTGATTGAGCCGTTCTGAAACACTCTTTCTGTAGAAAATGCAAGTGGAGATTCGGAGCGCTAAGAGGGTAATAGTGGAAAAAGGAATGTCTCCAAATATAAACTACACAGAATCATTCTGTGAAACTTCTTTCTGATCTGTGCATTCAGCTAACAGAATTAAACCATACTTTTGATTGAGCAGATCTGAACACTCTTTCTGTAGAAAATGCAACTGGACATTTGGAGCGCTAAGAGAGTAGTAATGGAAAAAGGAATATATTCAAATATAAACTACACAGAAGTATTCTGTGAAACTTCTTTCTGATCTGAGCATTCAGCTAACAGAGTTAAACCATACTTTTGATTGAGCAGTTTTGAAACCCTCTGTCTGTAGATAATGCAACTGGACATTCGTAGCGCTAAGTGGCTAATAGTGGAAAAAAGAATATGTTCAAATATAAACTACACTGAAGCATTGTATGAAACTTCTTTCTGTTCTGTGCATTCAACTAACAGAGTTGAACCTTACTTTTGATTGAGCCGTTCTGAAACACTCTTTCTGTAGAAACTGCAATTGGACATGCTAAGCGCTAAGAGGCCTACATTGGGAAAAAGAATATCTTCAAATAAAAACTACACAGATGCATTCTGTGAAACATATTTCTGATCTGTAAATTCAGTTAACAGAGATAAAACATATTTTTGATTGAGCAGTTATGAAACACTCTTTTTGTAGAAAATGCAAGTGGAGATTCGGAGCGCTAAGAGGGTAATAGTGGAAAAAGGAATGTCTTCAAATATAAACTACACAGAATCATTCGGTGAAACTTCTTTCTGATCTGTGCATTCAGCTAACAGAGTTAAACCATACTTTTGATTGAGCAGATCTGAACACTCTTTCTGTAGAAAATGCAACTGGATATTTGGAGCGCTAAGAGCGTAGTAGTGGAAAAAGGAATATATTCAAATATAAACTTCACAGAAGCATTCTGTGAAACTTCTTTCTGATCTGAGCATTCAGCTAACAGAGTTAAACCATACTATTGATTGAGCAGTTTTGAAACACTCTGTCTGTAGAAAATGCAACTGGACATTCGTAGCGCTAAGTGGGTAATAGTGGAAAAAAGAATATGTTCAAATATAAACTACACAGAAGCATTCTGTGAAACTTCTTTCTGATCTGAGCATTCAGCTAACAGAGTTAAACCATACTTTTGATTGAGCAGTTTTGAAACACTCTGTCTGTAGAAAATGAAACTGGACATTCGTAGCGCTAAGTGGGTAATAGTGGAAAAAAGAATATGTTCAAATATAAACTACACAGAGGCATTGTATGAAACTTCTTTCTGTTCTGTGCGTTCAACTAACGGAGTTGAACCTTACTTTTGATTGAGCCGTTTTGAAACACTCTTTCTGTAAAAACTGCAATTGGACATTCTGAGCGCTAAGAGGCCTATATTGGGAAAAGGAATGTCTACAAATAAAAACTACACAGAAGAATTGTGTGAAACTTCTTTCTGTTCTGTTTGTTCAACTAAAAGAGTTGAACCTTAGTTTTGATTAAGCCGTTCTGAAACACTCTTTCTGTAGAAAATGCAACTGGATATTTGGAGCGCTAAGAGCGTATTAGTGGAAAAAGGAATATATTGAAATATAAACTAGAGAGAAGCATTCTGTGAAACTTCTTTCTGATCTGAGCATTCAGCTAACAGAGTTAAACCATACTTTTGATTGAGCAGTTTTGAAACACTCTGTCTGTAGAAAATGCAACTGGACATTCGAAGCGCTAAGTGGGTAATAGTGGAAAAAAGAATATGTTCAAATATAAACTACACAGAGGCATTGTATGAAACTTCTTTCTGTTCTGTGCATTCAACTAACGGAGTTGAACCTTACTTTTGATTGAGCCGTTTTGAAACACTCTTTCTGTAGAAACTGCAATTGGACATTCTGAGCGCTAAGAGGCCTCTGTTGGGAAAAATAATATCTTCAAATAAAAACTACACAGAAGCATTGTGTGAAACTTATTTCTGATATGTTCATTAAGCTAACAGAGTTAAACCATACTTTTTATTGCGCAGTTCTGAACACTCTTTCTGTAGAAAATGCAAGTGGACATTCGGAGCGCTAAGAGGGTAATAGTGGAAAAAGGAATGTCTCCAAATATAAACTATACAGAATCATTCTGTGAAACACCTTTCTGATCTGTGCATTCAGCTAACAGAGTTAAACCATACTTTTGATTGAGCAGATCTGAACACTCTTTCTGTAGAAAATGCAACTGGACATTTGGAGCGCTAAGAGAGTAGTAGTGGAAAAAGGAATATATTCAAATATAAACTACACAGAAGCATTCTGTGAAAGTTCTTTCTGATCTGAGCATTGAGCTAACAGATTTAAACCATACTTTTGATTGAGCAGTTTTGAAACACTCTGTCTGTAGAAAATGCAACTGGACATTCGTAGCGCTAAGTGGGTAATAGTGGAAAAAAGAATATGTTCAAATATAAACTACACAGAAGCATTGTATGAAACTTCTTTCTGTTGTGTGCATTCAACTAACAGAGTTGAACCTTACTTTTGATTGAGCCTTTCTGAAACACTCTTTCTGTAGAAACTGCAATTGGACATTCTGAGCGCTAAGAGGCCTATATTGGGAAAAATAATATCTTCAAATAAAAACTACACAGAAGCATTGTGTGAAACTTATTTCTGATATGTTCATTAAGCTAACAGAGTTAAACCATACTTTTGATTGCGCAGTTCTGAACACTCTTTCTGTAGAAAATGCAAGTGGACATTCGGAGCGCTAAGAGGGTAATAGTGGAAAAAGGAATATATTCAAATATAAACTACACAGTAGCATTCAGTGAAAATTCTTTCTGTTCTGTGCATTCAACTAACAGAGTTGAACCTTACTTTTGCTTGAGCCGTTCTGAAACACTCTTTCTGTAGAAACTGCAATTGGACATGCTAAGCGCTAAGAGGCCTACATTGGGAAAAAGAATATCTTCAAATAAAAACTACACAGATGCATTCTGTGAAACTTATTTCTGATCTGTAAATTCAGTTAACAGAGATAAAACATATTTTTGATTGAGCAGTTATGAAACACTCTTTTTGTAGAAAATGCAAGTGGAGATTCGGAGCGCTAAGAGGGTAATAGTGGGAAAAGGAATGTCTCCAAATGTAAACTACACAGAATCATTCGGTGAAACTTCTTTCTGATCTGTGCATTCAGCTAACAGAGTTAAACCATACTTTTGATTGAGCAGATCTGAACACTCTTTCTGTAGAAAATGCAACTGGACATTTGTAGCGCTAAGAGCGTAGTAGTGGAAAAAGGAATATATTCAAATATAAACTTCACAGAAGCATTCTGTGAAACTTCTTTCTGATCTGAGCATTCAGCTAACAGAGTTAAACCATACTTTTGATTGAGCAGTTTTGAAACACTCTGTCTGTAGAAAATGCAACTGGACATTCGTAGCGCTAAGTGGGTAATAGTGGAAAAAAGAATATTTTCAAATATAAACTACACAGAAGCATTGTATGAAACTTCTTTCTGTTCTGTGCATTCAACTAACAGAGTTGAACCTTACTTTTGATTGAGCCGTTCTGAAACACTCTTTTTGTAGAAACTGCAATTGGACATTCTGAGCGCTAAGAGGCCTATATTGGGAAAAGGAATGTCTACAAATAAAAACTACACAGAAGAATTGTGTGAAACTTCTTTCTGTTCTGTTTGTTCAACTAAAAGAGTTGAACCTTAGTTTTGATTGAGCCGTTCTGAAACACTCTTTCTGTAGAAAATGCAAGTGGAGATTCGGAGCGCTAAGAGGGTAATAGTGGAAAAAGGAATGTCTCCAAATATAAACTACACAGAATAATTCTGTGAAACTTCTTTCTGATCTGTGCATTCAGCTAACAGAGTTAAACCATACTTTTGATTGAGCAGATCTGAACACTCTTTCTGTAGAAAATGCAACTGGACATTTGGAGCGCTAAGAGAGTAGTAGTGGAAAAAGGAATATATTCAAATATAAAATACACAGAAGCATTCTGTGAAACTTCTTTCTGATCTGAGCATTCAGCTAACAGAGTTAAACCATACTTTTGATTGAGCAGTTTTGAAACTGTCTGTCTGTAGAAAATGCAACTGGACATTCGTAGCGCTAAGTGGCTAATAGTGGAAAAAAGAATATGTTCAAATATAAACTACACAGAAGCATTGTATGAAACTTCTTTGTGTTCTGTGCATTCAACTAACAGAGTTGATCCTTACTTTTGATTGTGCCTTTCTGAAACACTCTTTCTGTAGAAACTGCAATTGGACATTCTGAGCGCTAAGAGGCCTCTATTGGGAAAAATAATATCTTCAAATAAAAACTACACAGAAGCATTGTGTGAAACTTATTTCTGATATGTTCATTAAGCTAACAGAGTTAAACCATACTATTGCTTGCGCAGTTCTGAACACTCTTTCTGTAGAAAATGCAAGTGGACATTCGGAGCGCTAAGAGGGTAATAGTGGAAAAAGGAATATATTCAAATATAAACTACACAGTAGCATTCAGTGAAAATACTTTCTGTTCTGTGCATTCAACTAACAGAGTTGAACCTTACTTTTGCTTGAGCCGTTCTGAAACACTCTTTCTGTAGAAACTGCAATTGGACATGCTAAGCGCTAAGAGGCCTACATTGGGAAAAAGAATATCTTCAAATAAAAACTACACAGATGCATTCTGTGAAACTTATTTCTGATCTGTAAATTCAGTTAACAGAGATAAAACATATTTTTGATTGAGCAGTTATGAAACACTCTTTTTGTAGAAAATGCAAGTGGAGATTCGGAGCGCTAAGAGGGTAATAGTGGGAAATGGAATGTCTCCAAATATAAACTACACAGAATCATTCGGTGAAACTTCTTTCTGATCTGTGCATTCAGCTAACAGAGTTAAACCATACTTTTGATTGAGCAGATCTGAACACTCTTTCTGTAGAAAATGCAACTGGACATTTGGAGCGCTAAGAGCGTAGTAGTGGAAAAAGGAATATATTCAAATATAAACTTCACAGAAGCATTCTGTGAAACTTCTTTCTGATCTGAGCATTCAGCTAACAGAGTTAAACCATACTTTTGATTGAGCAGTTTTGAAACAGTCTTTCTGTAGAAAATGCAACTGGACATTCGTAGCGCTAAGTGGGTAATAGTGGAAAAAAGAATATGTTCAAATATAAACTACACAGAAGCATTGTATGAAACTTCTTTGTGTTCTGTGCATTCAACTAACAGAGTTGATCCTTACTTTTGATTGTGCCTTTCTGAAACACTCTTTCTGTAGAAACTGCAATTGGACATTCAGAGCGCTAAGAGGCCTCTATTGGGAAAAATAATATCTTCAAATAAAAACTACACAGAAGCATTGTGTGAAACTTATTTCTGATATGTTCATTAAGCTAACAGAGTTAAACCATACTTTTGATTGCGCAGTTCTGAACACTCTTTCTGTAGAAAATGCAAGTGGACAATCGGAGCGCTAAGAGGGTAATAGTGGAAAAAGGAATATATTCAAATATAAACTACACAGTAGCATTCTGTGAAAATTCTTTCTGTTCTGTGCATTCAACTAACAGAGTTGAACCTTACTTTTGATTGAGCCGTTCTGAAACACTCTTTCTGTTGAAACTGCAATTGGACATGCTAAGCGCTAAGAGGCCTACATTGGGAAAAAGAATATCTTCAAATAAAAACTACACAGAAGCATTCTGTGAAAATTATTTCTGATCTGTAAATTCACTTAACAGAGATAAAACATATTTTTGATTGAGCAGTTATGAAACACTCTTTTTGTAGAAAATGCAAGTGGAGATTCGGAGCGCTAAGAGGGTAATAGTGGAAAAAGGAATGTCTTCAAATATAAACTACACAGAATCATTCGGTGAAACTTCTTTCTGATCTGTGCATTCAGCTAACAGAGTTAAACCATACTTTTGATTGAGCAGATCTGAACACTCTTTCTGTAGAAAATGCAACTGGACATTTGGAGCGCTAAGAGCGTAGTAGTGGAAAAAGGAATATATTGAAATATAAACTACAGAGAAGCATTCTGTGAAACCTCTTTCTGATCTGAGCATTCAGCTAACAGAGTTAAACCATACTTTTGATTGAGCAGTTTTGAAACACTCTGTCTGTAGAAAATGCAACTGGACATTCGTAGCGCTAAGTGGGTAATAGTGGAAAAAAGAATATGTTCAAATATAAACTACACAGAGGCATTGTATGAAACTTCTTTCTGTTCTGTGCATTCAACTAACGGAGTTGAACCTTACTTTTGATTGAGCCGTTCTGAAACACTCTTTCTGTAGAAACTGCAATTGGACATTCTGAGCGCTAAGAGGCCTATATTGGGAAAAGGAATGTCTACAAATAAAAACTACACAGAAGAATTGTGTGAAACTTCTTTCTGTTCTGTTTGTTCAACTAAAAGAGTTGAACCTTAGTTTTGATTGAGCCGTTCTGAAACACTCTTTCTGTAGAAATTGCAAGTGGAGATTCGGAGCGCTAAGAGGGTAATAGTGGAAAAAGGAATGTCTCCAAATATAAACTATACAGAATCATTCTGTGAAACTTCTTTCTGATCTGTGCATTCAGCTAACGGAGTTAAACCATACATTTGAATGAGCAGATCTGAACACTCTTTCTGTAGAAAATGCAACTGGACATTTGGAGCGCTCAGAGAGTAATAGTGGAAAAAGTAATATATTCAAGTATAAACTACACAGAAGCATTCTGTGAAACTTCTTTCTGATCTGAGCATTCAGCTAACAGAGTTAAACCATACTTTTGATTGAGCAGTTTTGAAACACTCTGTCTGTAGAAAATGCAACTGGACATTCAGAGCGCTAAGTGGCTAATAGTGGAAAAAAGAATATGTTCAAATATAAACTACACAGAAGCATTGTATGAAACTTCTTTCTGTTCTGTGCATTCAACTAACAGAGTTGAACCTTACTTTGGATTGAGCCTTTCTGAAACACTCTTTCTGTAGAAACTGCAATTGGACATTCTGAGCGCTAAGAGGCATATATTGGGAAAAATAATATCTTCAAATAAAAACTACACAGAAGCATTGTGTGAAACTTATTTCTGATATGTTCATTAAGCTAACAGAGTTAAACCATACTATTGATTGCGCAGTTCTGAACACTCTTTCTGTAGAAAATGCAAGTGGACATTCGGAGCGCTAAGAGGGTAATAGTGGAAAAAGGAATGTCTCCAAATATAAACTACACAGAATCATTCTGTGAAACTCCTTTCTGATCTGTGCATTCAGCTAACAGAGTTAAACCATACTTTTGATTGAGCAGATCTGAACACTCTTTCTGTAGAAAATGCAACTGGACATTTGGAGCGCTAAGAGCGTAGTAGTGGAAAAAGTAATATATTCAAATATGAACTACACAGAAGCATTCTGTGAAACTTCTTTCTGATCTGAGCATTCAGCTAACAGAGTTAAACCGTGCTTTTGATTGAGCAGTTTTGAAACACTCAGTCTGTAGAAAATGCAACTGGACATTAGTAGCGCTAAGTGGGTAATAGTGGAAAAAAGAATATGTTCAAATATAAACTACACAGAAGCATTGTATGAAACTTCTTTCTGTTCTGTGCATTCAACTAACAGAGTTGAACCTTACTTTTGATTGAGCCTTTCTGAAACACTCTTTCTGTAGAAACTGCAATTGGACATTCTGAGCGCTAAGAGGCCTATATTGGAAAAAATAATATCTTCAAAAAAAACTACACAGAAGCATTGTGTGAAACTTATTTCTGATATGTTCATTAAGCTAACAGAGTTAAACCATACTTTTGATTGCGCAGTTCTGAACACTCTTTATGTAGAAAATGCAAGTGGACATTCGGAGCGCTAAGAGGGTAATAGTGGAAAAAGGAATATATTCAAATATAAACTACACAGTAGCATTCTGTGAAAATTCTTTCTGTTCTGTGCATTCAACTAACAGAGTTGAACCTTACTTTTGATTGAGCCGTTCTGAAACACTCTTTCTGTAGAAACTGCAATTGGACATGCTAAGCGCTAAGAGGCCTACATTGGGAAAAAGAATATCTTCAAATAAAAACTACACAGATGCATTCTGTGAAACTTATTTCTGATCTGTAAATTCAGTTATCAGAGATAAAACATATTTTTGATTGAGCAGTTATGAAACACTCTTTTTGTAGAAAATGCAAGTGGAGATTCGGAGCGCTAAGAGGGTAATAGTGGAAAAAGGAATGTCTTCAAATATAAACTACACAGAATCATTCGGTGAAACTTCTTTCTGATCTGTGCATTCAGCTAACAGAGTTAAACCATACTTTTGATTGAGCAGATCTGAACACTCTTTCTGTAGAAAATGCAACTGCACATTTGGAGCGCTAAGAGGGTAGTAGTGGAAAAAGGAATATATTCAAATATAAACTACACAGAAGCATTCTGTGAAACTTCTTTCTGATCTGAGCATTCAGCTAACAGAGTTAAACCATACTTTTGATTGAGCAGTTTTGAAACACTCAGTCTGTAGAAAATGCAACTAGACATTAGTAGCGCTAAGTGGGTAATAGTGGAAAAAAGAATATGTTCAAATATAAACTACACAGAAGCATTGTATGAAACTTCTTTCTGTTCTGTGCATTCAACTAACAGATTTGAACCTTACTTTTGATTGAGCCTTTCTGAAACACTCTTTCTGTAGAAACTGCAATTGGACATTCTGAGCGCTAAGAGGCCTATATTGGAAAAAATAATATCTTCAAATAAAAACTACACAGAAGCATTGTGTGAAACTTATTTCTGATATGTTCATTAAGCTAACAGAGTTAAACCATACTTTTGATTGCGCAGTTCTGAACACTCTTTCTGTAGAAAATGCAAGTGGACATTCGGAGTGCTAAGAGGGTAATAGTGGAAAAAGAAATATATTCAAATATAAACTACACATTAGCTTTCTGTGAAAATTCTTTCTGTTCTGTGCATTCAACTAACAGAGTTGAACCTTACTTTTGATTGAGTCGTTCTGAAACACTCTTTCTGTAGAAACTGCAATTGGACATTCTGAGCGCTAAGAGGCCTATATTGGGAAAAAGAATGTCTACAAATAAAAACTACACAGAAGAATTGTGTGAAACTTCTTTCTGTTCCGTTTGTTCAACTAAAAGTGTTGAACCTTAGTTTTGATTGAGCCGTTCTGAAACACTCTTTCTGTAGAAAATGCAAGTGGAGATTCGGAGCGCTAAGAGGGTAATAGTGGAAAAAGGAATGTCTCCAAATATAAACTTCACAGAATCATTCTGTGAAACTTCTTTCTGATCTGTGCATTCAGCTAACAGAGTTAAACCATACTTTTGATTGAGCAGATCTGAACACTCTTTCTGTAGAAAATTCAACTGGACATTTGGAGCGCTAAGAGAGTAGTAGTGGAAAAAGGAATATATTCAAATATAAACTACACCGAAGCATTCTGTGAAACTTCTTTCTGATCTGAGCATTCAGCTAACAGAGTTAAACCATACTTTTGATTGAGCAGTTTTGAAACACTCTGTCTGTAGAAAATGCAACTGGACATTCGTAGCGCTCACTGGGTAATAGTGGAAAAAAGAATATGTTCAAATATAAACTACACAGAAGCATCGTATGAAACTTCTTTCTGTTCTGTGCATTCAACTAACAGAGTTGAACCTTACTTTTGATTGAGCCGTTCTGAAAAACTCTTTCTGTAGAAACTGCAATTGGACATTCTGAGCGCTAAGAGGCCTATATTGGGAAAAGGAATGTCTACAAATAAAAACTGCACAGAAGAATTGTGTGAAACTTCTTTCTGTTCTGTTTGTTCAACTAAAAATTTGAACCTTAGTTTTGATTGAGCCGTTCTGAAACACTCTTTCTGTAGAAAATGCAAGTGGAGATTCGGAGCGCTAAGAGGGTAATAGTGGAAAAAGGATTGTCTCCAAATATAAACTACACAGAATAATTCTGTGAAACTTCTTTCTGATCTGTGCATTCAGGTAACAGAGTTAAACCATACTTTTGATTGAGCAGATCTGAACACTCTTTCTGTAGAAAATGCAACTGGACAATTGGAGCGCTAAGAGTGTAGTAGTGGAAAAAGGAATATATTCAAATATAAACTACACAGAAGCATTCTGTGAAACTTCTTTCTGATCTGAGCATTCAGCTAACAGAGTTAAACCATACTTTTGATTGAGCAGTTTTGAAACACTCTGTCTGTAGAAAATGCAACTGGACATTCGTAGCGCTAAGTGGCTAATAGTGGAAAAAAGAATATGTTCAAATATAAACTACACAGAAGCATTGTATGAAACTTCTTTCTGTTCTGTGCATTCAACTAACAGAGTTGAACCTTACTTTTGATTGAGCCTTTCTGAAACACTCTTTCTGTAGAAACTGCAATTGGACATTCTGAGCGCTAAGAGGCCTATATTGGGAAAAATAATATCTTCAAATAAAAACTACACAGAAGCATTGTGTGAAACTTATTTCTGATATGTTCATTAAGCTAACAGAGTTAAACCATACTTTTGATTGCGCAGTTCTGAACACTCTTTCTGTAGAAAATGCAAGTGGACATTCGGAGCGCTAAGAGGGTAATAGTGGAAAAAGGAATATATTCAAATATAAACTACACAGTAGCATTCTGTGAAAATTCTTTCTGTTCTGTGCATTCAACTAACAGAGTTGAACCTTACTTTTGATTGAGCCGTTCTGAAACACTCTTTCTGTAGAAACTGCAATTGGACATGCTAAGCGCTAAGAGGCCTACATTGGGAAAAAGAATATCTTCAAATAAAAACTACACAGATGCATTCTGTGAAACTTATTTCGGATCTGTAAATTCAGTTAACAGAGATAAAACATATTTTTGATTGAGCAGTTATGAAACACTCTTTTTGTAGAAAATGCAAGTGGAGAATCGGAGCGCTAAGTGGGTAATAGTGGAAAAAGGAATGTCTCCAAATATAAACTACACAGAATCATTCGGTGAAACTTCTTTCTGATCTGTGCATTCAGCTAACAGAGTTAAACCATACTTTTGATTGAGCAGATCTGAACACTCTTTCTGTAGAAAATGCAACTGGACATTTGGAGCGCTAAGAGCGTAGTAGTGGAAAAAGGAATATATTCAAATATAAACTACACAGAAGCATTCTGTGAAACTTCTTTCTGATCTGAGCATTCAGCTAACAGAGTTAAACCATACTTTTGATTGAGCAGTTTTGAAACACTCTGTCTGTAGGAAATGCAACTGGACATTCGTAGCGCTAAGTGGGTAATAGTGGAAAAAAGAATATGTTCAAATATAAACTACACAGAAGCATTGTATGAAACTTCTTTCTGTTCTGTGCATTCAACTAACAGAGTTGAACCTTACTTTTGATTGAGCCGTTCTGAAACACTCTTTCTGTAGAAACTGCAATTGGACATTCTGAGCGCTAAGAGGCCTATATTGGGAAAAAGAATGTCTACAAATAAAAACTACACAGAAGAATTGTGTGAAACTTCTTTCTGTTCTGTTTGTTCAACTAAAAGAGTTGAACCTTAGTTTGGATTGAGCCGTTCTGAAACACTCTTTCTGTAGAAAATGCAAGTGGAGATTCGGAGCGCTAAGAGGGTAATAGTGGAAAAAGGAATGTCTCCAAATATAAACTACACAGAATCATTCGGTGAAACTTCTTTCTGATCTGTGCATTCAGCTAACAGAGTTAAACCATACTTTTGATTGAGCAGATCTGAACCCTCTTTCTGTAGAAAATGCAACTGGACATTTGGAGCGCTAAGAGCGTAGTAGTGGAAAAAGTAATATATTCAAATATGAACTACACAGAAGCATTCTGTGAAACTTCTTTCTGATCTGAGCATTCAGCTAACAGAGTTAAACCATACTTTTGATTGAGCAGTTTTGAAACACTCAGTCTGTAGAAAATGCAACTGGACATTAGTAGCGCTAAGTGGGTAATAGTGGAAAAAAGAATATGTTCAAATATAAACTACACAGAAGCATTGTATGAAACTTCTTTCTGTTCTGTGCATTCAACTAACAGAGTTGAACCTTACTTTTGATTGAGCCTTTCTGAAACACTCTTTCTGTAGAAACTGCAATTGGACATTCTGAGCGCTAAGAGGCCTATTTTGGAAAAAATAATATCTTCAAAAAAAACTACACAGAAGCATTGTGTGAAACTTATTTCTGATATGTTCATTAAGCTAACAGAGTTAAACCATACTTTTGATTGCGCAGTTCTGAACACTCTTTCTGTAGAAAATGCAAGTGGACATTCGGAGCGCTAAGAGGGTAATAGTGGAAAAAGGAATATATTCAAATATAAACTACACAGTAGCATTCTGTGAAAATTCTTTCTGTTCTGTGCATTCAACTAACAGAGTTGAACCTTACTTTTGATTGAGCCGTTCTGAAACACTCTTTCTGTAGAAACTGCAATTGGACATGCTAAGCGCTAAGAGGCCTACATTGGGAAAAAGAATATCTTCAAATAAAAACTACACAGATGCATTCTGTGAAACTTATTTCGGATCTGTAAATTCACTTAACAGAGATGAAACATATTTTTGATTGAGCAGTTATGAAACACTCTTTTTGTAGAAAATGCAAGTGGAGATTCGGAGCGCTAAGAGGGTAATAGTGGAAAAAGGAATGTCTCCAAATATAAACTACACAGAATCATTCGGTGAAACTTCTTTCTGATCTGTGCATTCAGCTAACAGAGTTAAACCATACTTTTGATTGAGCAGATCTGAACACTCTTTCTGTAGAAAATGCAACTGGACATTTGGAGCGCTAAGAGCGTAGTAGTGGAAAAAGGAATATATTCAAATATAAACTACACAGAAGCATTCTGTGAAACTTCTTTCTGATCTGAGCATTCAGCTAACAGAGTTAAACCATACTTTTGATTGAGCAGTTTTGAAACACTCTGTCTGTAGAAAATGCAACTGGACATTCGTAGCGCTAAGTGGGTAATAGTGGAAAAAAGAATATGTTCAAATATAAACTACACAGAAGCATTGTATGAAACTTCTTTCTGTTCTGTGCATTCAACTAACAGAGTTGAACCTTACTTTTGATTGAGCCGTTCTGAAACACTCTTTCTGTAGAAACTGCAATTGGACATTCTGAGCGCTAAGAGGCCTATATTGGGAAAAAGAATGTCTACAAATAAAAACTACACAGAAGAATTGTGTGAAACTTCTTTCTGTTCTGTTTGTTCAACTAAAAGAGTTGAACCTTAGTTTTGATTGAGCCGTTCTGAAACACTCTTTCTGTAGAAAATGCAAGTGGAGATTCGGAGCGCTAAGAAGGTAATAGTGGAAAAAGGAATGTCTCCAAATATAAACTACACAGAATCATTCGGTGAAACTTCTTTCTGATCTGTGCATTCAGCTAACAGAGTTAAACCATACTTTTGATTGAGCAGATCTGAACACTCTTTCTGTAGAAAATGCAACTGGACATTTGGAGAGCTAAGAGAGTAGTAGTGGAAAAAGGAATATATTCAAATATAAACTACACAGAAGCATTCTGTGAAACTTCTTTCTGATCTGAGCATTCAGCTAACAGAGTTAAACCATACTTTTCATTGAGCAGTTTTGAAACACTGTGTCTGTAGAAAATGCAACTGGACATTCGTAGCGCTAAGTGGGTAATAGTGGAAAAAAGAATATGTTCAAATATAAACTACACAGAAGCATTGTATGAAACTTCTTTCTGTTCTGTGCATTCAACTAACAGAGTTGAACCTTACTTTTGATTGAGCCTTTCTGAAACACTCTTTCTGTAGAAACTGCAATTGGACATTCTGAGCGCTAAGAGGCCTCTACTGGGAAAAATAATATCTTCAAATAAAAACTACACAGAAGCATTGTGTGAAACTAATTCCTGATATGTTCATTAAGCTAACAGTGTTAAACCATACTTTTGATTGCGCAGTTCTGAACACTCTTTCTGTAGAAAATGCAAGTGGACATTCGGAGCGCTAAGAGGGTAATAGTGGAAAAAGGAATATATTCAAATATAAACTACACAGTAGCATTCTGTGAAACTTCTTTCTGTTCTGTGCGTTCAACTAACAGTGTTGAACCTTACTTTTGATTGAGCCGTTCTGAAACACTCTTTCTGTAGAAACTGCAATTGGACATGCTAAGCGCTAAGAGGCCTACATTGGGAAAAAGAATATCTTCAAATAAAAACAACACAGATGCATTCTGTGAAACTTATTTCTGATCTGTAAATTCAGTTAACAGAGATAAAACATATTTTTGATTGAGCAGTTATGAAACACTCTTTTTGTAGAAAACGCAAGTGGAGATTCGGAGCGCTAAGAGGGTAATAGTGGAAAAAGGAATGTCTCCAAATATAAACTACAGAGAATCATTCGGTGAAACTTCTTTCTGATCTGTGCATTCAGCTAACAGAGTTAAACCATACTTTTGATTGAGCAGATCTGAACACTCTTTCTGTAGAAAATGCAACTGGACATTTGGAGCGCTAAGAGCGTAGTAGTGGAAAAAGGAATATATTCAAATATAAACTACACAGAAGCATTCTGTGAAACTTCTTTCTGATCTGAGCATTCAGCTAACAGAGTTAAACCATAATTTGATTGAGCAGTTTTGAAACACTCTGTCTGTAGAAAATGCAACTGGACATTCGTAGCGCTAAGTGGGTAATAGTGGAAAAAAGAATATGTTCAAATATAAACTACACAGAATCATTGTATGAAACTTCTTTCTGTTCTGTGCATTCAACTAACAGAGTTGAACCTTACATTTGATTGAGCCGTTCTGAAACACTCTTTCTGTAGAAACTGCAATTGGACATTCTGAGCGCTAAGAGGCCTATATTGGGAAAAAGAATGTCTACAAATAAAAACTACACAGAAGAATTGTGTGAAACTTCTTTCTGTTCTGTTTGTTCAACTAAAAGAGTTGAACCTTAGTTTTGATTGAGCCGTTCTGAAACACTCTTTCTGTAGAAAATGCAAGTGGAGATTCGGAGCGCTAAGAGGGTAATAGTGGAAAAAGGAATGTCTCCAAATATAAACTACACAGAATCATTCGGTGAAACTTCTTTCTGATCTGTGCATTCAGCTAACAGAGTTAAACCATACTTTTGATTGAGCAGATCTGAACACTCTTTCTGTAGAAAATGCAACTGGACATTTGGAGAGCTAAGAGAGTAGTAGTGGAAAAAGGAATATATTCAAATATAAACTACACCGAAGCATTCTGTGAAACTTCTTTCTGATCTGAGCATTCAGCTAACAGAGTTAAACCATACTTTTGATTGAGCAGTTTTGAAACACTGTGTCTGTAGAAAATGCAACTGGACATTCGTAGCGCTCACTGGGTAATAGTGGAAAAAAGAATATGTTCAAATATAAACTACACAGAAGCATCGTATGAAACTTCTTTCTGTTCTGTGCATTCAACTAACAGAGTTGAACCTTACTTTTGATTGAGCCGTTCTGAAACACTCTTTCTGTAGAAACTGCAATTGGACATTCTGAGCGCTAAGAGGCCTATATTGGGAAAAGGAATGTCTACAAATAAAAACTACACAGAAGAATTGTGTGAAACTTCTTTCTGTTCTGTTTGTTCAACTAAAAGAGTTGAACCTTAGTTTTGATTGAGCCGTTCTGAAACACTCTTTCTGTAGAAAATGCAAGTGGAGATTCGGAGCGCTAAGAGGGTAATAGTGGAAAAAGGAATGTCTCCAAATATAAACTACACAGAATAATTCTGTGAAACTTCTTTCTGATCTGTGCATTCAGCTAACAGAGTTAAACCATAGTTTTGATTGAGCAGATCTGAACACTCTTTCTGTAGAAAATGCAACTGGACATTTGGAGCGCTAAGAGAGTAGTAGTGGAAAAAGGAATATATTCAAATATAAACTACACAGAAGCATTCTGTGAAACTTCTTTCTGATCTGAGCATTCAGCTAACAGAGTTAAAACATACTTTTGATTGAGCAGTTTTGAAACACTCTGTCTGAAGAAAATGCAACTGGACATTCGTAGCGCTAAGTGGCTAATAGTGGAAAAAAGAATATGTTCAAATATAAACTACACAGAAGCATTGTATGAAACTTCTTTCTGTTCTGTGCATTCAACTAACAGAGTTGAACCTTACTTTTGATTGAGCCTTTCTGAAACACTCTTTCTGTAGAAACTGCAATTGGACATTCTGAGCGCTAAGAGGCCTATATTGGGAAAAATAATATCTTCAAATAAAAACTACACAGAAGCATTGTGTGAAACTTATTTCTGATATGTTCATTAAGCTAACAGAGTTAAACCATACTTTTGATTGCGCAGTTCTGAACACTCTTTCTGTAGAAAATTCAAGTGGACATTCGGAGCGCTAAGAGGGTAATAGTGGAAAAAGGAATATATTCAAATATAAACTACACAGTAGCATTCTGTGAAACTTCTTTCTGTTCTGTGCGTTCAACTAACAGTGTTGAACCTTACTTTTGATTGAGCCGTTCTGAAACACTCTTTCTGTAGAAACTGCAATTGGACATGCTAAGCGCTAAGAGGCCTACATTGGGAAAAAGAATATCTTCAAATAAAAACTACACAGATGCATTCTGTGAAACTTATTTCTGATCTGTAAATTCAGTTAACAGAGATAAAACATATTTTTGATTGAGCAGTTATGAAACACTCTTTTTGTAGAAAATGCAAGTGGAGCTTCGGAGCGCTAAGAGGGTAATAGGGGAAAAAGGAATGTCTCCAAATATAAACTACAGAGAATCATTCGGTGAAACTTCTTTCTGATCTGTGCATTCAGCTAACAGAGTTAAACCATACTTTTGATTGAGCAGATCTGAACACTCTTTCTGTAGAAAATGCAACTGGACATTTGGAGCGCTAAGAGCGTAGTAGTGGAAAAAGGAATATATTCAAATATAAACTACACAGAAGCATTCTGTGAAACTTCTTTCTGATCTGAGCATTCAGCTAACAGAGTTAAACCATACTTTTGATTGAGCAGTTTTGAAACACTCTGTCTGTAGAAAATGCAACTGGACATTCGTAGCGCTAAGTGGGTAATAGTGGAAAAAAGAATATGTTCAAATATAAACTACACAGAATCATTGTATGAAACTTCTTTCTGTTCTGTGCATTCAACTAACAGAGTTGAACCTTACATTTGATTGAGCCGTTCTGAAACACTCTTTCTGTAGAAACTGCAATTGGACATTCTGAGCGCTAAGAGGCCTATATTGGGAAAAAGAATGTCTACAAATAAAAACTACACAGAAGAATTGTGTGAAACTTCTTTCTGTTCTGTTTGTTCAACTAAAAGAGTTGAACCATAGTTTTGATTGAGCCGTTCTGAAACACTCTTTCTGTAGAAAATGCAAGTGGAGATTCGGAGCGCTAAGAGGGTAATAGTGGAAAAAGGAATGTCTCCAAATATAAACTACACAGAATCATTCGGTGAAACTTCTTTCTGATCTGTGCATTCAGCTAACAGAGTTAAACCATACATTTGATTGAGCAGATCTGAACACTCTTTCTGTAGACAATGCAACAGGACATTGGGAGCGCAAAGAGAGTAGTAGTGGAAAAAGGAATATATTCAAATATAAACTACACAGAAGCATTCTGTGAAACTTCTTTCTGATCTGAGCATTCAGCTAACAGAGTTAAACCAAACTTTTGATTTAGCAGTTTTGAAACACTCAGTCTCTAGAAAATGCAACTAGACATTAGTAGCGCTAAGTGAGTAATAGTGGAAAAAAGAATATGTTCAAATATAAACTACACAGAAGCTTTGTATGAAACTTCTTTCTGTTCTGTGCATTCAACTAACAGATTTGAACCTTACTTTTGATTGAGCCTTTCTGAAACACTCTTTCTGTAGAAACTGCAATTGGACATTCTGAGCGCTAAGAGGCCTATATTGGAAAAAATAATATCTTCAAATAAAAACTACACAGAAGCATTGTGTGAAACTTATTTCTGATATGTTCATTAAGCTAACAGAGTTAAACCATACTTTTGATTGCGCAGTTCTGAACACTCTTTCTGTAGAAAATGCAAGTGGACATTCGGAGTGCTAAGAGGGTAATAGTGGAAAAAGGAATATATTCAAATATAAACTACACAGTAGCATTCTGTGAAAATTCTTTCTGTTCTGTGCATTCAACTAACAGAGTTGAACCTTACTTTTGATTGAGTCGTTCTGAAACACTCTTTCTGTAGAAACTGCAATAGGACATGCTAAGCGCTAAGAGGCCTACATTGGGAAAAAGAATATCTTCAAATAAAAACTACACAGATGCATTCTGTGAAACTTATTTCTGATCTGTAAATTCAGTTAACAGAGATAAAACATATTTTTGATTGAGCAGTTATGAAACACTCTTTTTGTAGAAAATGCAAGTGGAGATTCGGAGCGCTAAGAGGGTAATAGTGGAAAAAGGAATGTCTTCAAATATAAACTACACAGAATCATTCGGTGAAACTTCTTTCTGATCTGTGCATTCAGCTAACAGAGTTAAAACATACTTTTGATTGAGCAGATCTGAACACTCTTTCTGTAGAAAATGCAACTGCACATTTGGAGCGCTAAGAGGGTAGTAGTGGAAAAAGGAATATATTCAAATATAAACTACACAGAAGCATTCTGTGAAACTTCTTTCTGATCTGAGCATTCAGCTAACAGACTTAAACCATACTTTTGATTGAGCAGTTTTGAAACACTCTGTCTGTAGAAAATGCAACTGGACATTCGTAGCGCTAAGTGGGTAATAGTGGAAAAAAGAATATGTTCAAATATAAACTACACAGAAGCATTGTATGAAACTTCTTTCTGTTCTGTGCATTCAACTAACATAGTTGAACCTTACTTTTGATTGAGCCGTTCTGAAACACTCTTTCTGTAGAAACTGCAATTGGACATTCTGAGCGCTAAGAGGCCTATATTGGGAAAAAGAATATCTACAAAAAAAAACTACACAGAAGAATTGTGTGAAACTTCTTTCTGTTCTGTTTGTTCAACTAAAAGAGTTGAACCTTAGTTTTGATTGAGCCGTTCTGAAACACACTTTCTGTAGAAAATGCAAGTGGAGATTCGGAGCGCTAAGAGGGTAATAGTGGAAAAAGGAATGTCTCCAAATATAAACTACACAGAATAATTCGGTGAAACTTCTTTCTGATCTGTGCATTCAGCTAACAGAGTTAAACCATACTTTTGATTGAGCAGATCTGAACACTCTTTCTGTAGAAAATGCAACTGGACATTTGGAGCGCTAAGAGAGTAGTAGTGGAAAAAGTAATATATTCAAATATAAACTACACAGAAGCATTCTGTGAAACTTCTTTCTGATCTGAGCATTCAGCTAACAGAGTTAAACCATACTTTTGACTGAGCAGTTTTGAAACACTCTGTCTGTAGAAAATGCAACTGGACATTCGTAGCGCTAAGTTGGTAATAGTGGAAAAAAGAATATGTTCAAATATAAACTACACAGAAGCATTGTATGAAACTTCTTTCTGTTCTGTGCATTCAACTAACAGAGTTGAACCTTACTTTTGATTGAGCCTTTCTGAAACACTCTTTCTGTAGAAACTGCAATTGGACATTCTGAGCGCTAAGAGGCCTCTACTGGGAAAAATAATATCTTCAAATAAAAACTACACAGAAGCATTGTGTGAAACTTATTCCTGATATGTTCATTAAGCTAACAGAGTTAAACCATACTTTTGATTGCGCAGTTCTGAACACTCTTTCTGTAGAAAATGCAAGTGGACATTCGGAGCGCTAAGAGGGTAATAGTGGAAAAAGGAATATATTCAAATATAAACTACACAGTAGCATTCTGTGAAACTTCTTTCTGTTCTGTGCATTCAACTAACAGTGTTGAACCTTACTTTTGATTGAGCCGTTCTGAAACACTCTTTCTGTAGAAACTGCAATTGGACATGCTAAGCGCTAAGAGGCCTACATTGGGAAAAAGAATATCTTCAAATAAAAACTACACAGATGCATTCTGTGAAACTTATTTCTGATCTGTAAATTCAGTTAACAGAGATAAAACATATTTTTGATTGAGCAGTTATGAAACACTCTTTTGTAGAAAATGAAAGTGGAGCTTCGGAGCGCTAAGAGGGTAATAGTGGAAAAAGGAATGTCTCCAAATATAAACTACAGAGAATCATTCGGTGAAACTTCTTTCTGATCTGTGCATTCAGCTAACAGAGTTAAACCATACTTTTGATTGAGCAGATCTGAACACTCTTTCTGTAGAAAATGCAACTGGACATTTGGAGCGCTAAGAGCGTAGTAGTGGAAAAAGGAATATATTCAAATATAAACTACACAGAAGCATTCTGTGAAACTTCTTTCTGATCTGAGCATTCAGCTAACAGAGTTAAACCATACTTTTGATTGAGCAGTTTTGAAACACTCTGTCTGTAGAAAATGCAACTGGACATTCGTAGCGCTAAGTGGGTAATAGTGGAAAAAAGAATATGTTCAAATATAAACTACACAGAATCATTGTATGAAACTTCTTTCTGTTCTGTGCATTCAACTAACAGAGTTGAACCTTACATTTGATTGAGCCGTTCTGAAACACTCTTTCTGTAGAAACTGCAATTGGACATTCTGAGCGCTAAGAGGCCTATATTGGGAAAAAGAATGTCTACAAATAAAAACTACACAGAAGAATTGTGTGAAACTTCTTTCTGTTCTGTTTGTTCAACTAAAAGAGTTGAACCATAGTTTTGATTGAGCCGTTCTGAAACACTCTTTCTGTAGAAAATGCAAGTGGAGATTCGGAGCGCTAAGAGGGTAATAGTGGAAAAAGGAATGTCTCCAAATATAAACTACACAGAATCATTCGGTGAAACTTCTTTCTGATCTGTGCATTCAGCTAACAGAGTTAAACCATACATTTGATTGAGCAGATCTGAACACTCTTTCTGTAGACAATGCAACAGGACATTGGGAGCGCAAAGAGAGTAGTAGTGGAAAAAGGAATATATTCAAATATAAACTACACAGAAGCATTCTGTGAAACTTCTTTCTGATCTGAGCATTCAGCTAACAGAGTTAAACCAAACTTTTGATTTAGCAGTTTTGAAACACTCAGTCTCTAGAAAATGCAACTAGACATTAGTAGCGCTAAGTGAGTAATAGTGGAAAAAAGAATATGTTCAAATATAAACTACACAGAAGCATTGTATGAAACTTCTTTCTGTTCTGTGCATTCAACTAACAGATTTGAACCTTACTTTTGATTGAGCCTTTCTGAAACACTCTTTCTGTAGAAACTGCAATTGGACATTCTGAGCGCTAAGAGGCCTATATTGGAAAAAATAATATCTTCAAATAAAAACTACACAGAAGCATTGTGTGAAACTTATTTCTGATATGTTCATTAAGCTAACAGAGTTAAACCATACTTTTGATTGTGCAGTTCTGAACACTCTTTCTGTAGAAAATGCAAGTGGACATTCGGAGTGCTAAGAGGGTAATAGTGGAAAAAGGAATATATTCAAATATAAACTACACAGTAGCATTCTGTGAAAATTCTTTCTGTTCTGTGCATTCAACTAACAGAGTTGAACCTTACTTTTGATTGAGTCGTTCTGAAACACTCTTTCTGTAGAAACTGCAATTGGACATGCTAAGCGCTAAGAGGCCTACATTGGGAAAAAGAATATCTTCAAATAAAAACTACACAGATGCATTCTGTGAAACTTATTTCTGATCTGTAAATTCAGTTAACAGAGATAAAACATATTTTTGATTGAGCAGTTATGAAACACTCTTTTTGTAGAAAATGCAAGTGGAGATTCGGAGCGCTAAGAGGGTAATAGTGGAAAAAGGAATGTCTTCAAATATAAACTACACAGAATCATTCGGTGAAACTTCTTTCTGATCTGTGCATTCAGCTAACAGAGTTAAACCATACTTTTGATTGAGCAGATCTGAACACTCTTTCTGTAGAAAATGCAACTGCACATTTGGAGCGCTAAGAGGGTAGTAGTGGAAAAAGGAATATATTCAAATATAAACTACACAGAAGCATTCTGTGAAACTTCTTTCTGATCTGAGCATTCAGCTAACAGACTTAAACCATACTTTTGATTGAGCAGTTTTGAAACACTCTGTCTGTAGAAAATGCAACTGGACATTCGTAGCGCTAAGTGGGTAATAGTGGAAAAAAGAATATGTTCAAATATAAACTACACAGAAGCATTGTATGAAACTTCTTTCTGTTCTGTGCATTCAACTAACAGAGTTGAACCTTACTTTTGATTGAGCCGTTCTGAAACACTCTTTCTGTAGAAACTGCAATTGGACATTCTGAGCGCTAAGAGGCCTATATTGGGAAAAAGAATGTCTACAAATAAAAACTACACAGAAGAATTGTGTGAAACTTCTTTCTGTTCTGTTTGTTCAACTAAAAGAGTTGAACCTTAGTTTTGATTGAGCCGTTCTGAAACACACTTTCTGTAGAAAATGCAAGTGGAGATTCGGAGCGCTAAGAGGGTAATAGTGGAAAAAGGAATGTCTCCAAATATAAACTACACAGAATCATTCGGTGAAACTTCTTTCTGATCTGTGCATTCAGCTAACAGAGTTAAACCATACTTTTGATTGAGCAGATCTGAACACTCTTTCTGTAGAAAATGCAACTGGACATTTGGAGAGCTAAGAGAGTAGTAGTGGAAAAAGGAATATATTCAAATATAAACTACACAGAAGCATTCTGTGAAACTTCTTTCTGATCTGAGCATTCAGCTAACAGAGTTAAACCATACTTTTGATTGAGCAGTTTGGAAACACTCTGTCTGTAGAAAATGCAACTGGACATTCGTAGCGCTAAGTGGGTAATAGTGGAAAAAAGAATATGTTCAAATATAAACTACACAGAAGCATTGTATGAAACTTCTTTCTGTTCTGTGCATTCAACTAACAGAGTTGAACCTTACTTTTGATTGAGCCTTTCTGAAACACTCTTTCTGTAGAAACTGCAATTGGACATTCTGAGCGCTAAGAGGCCTCTACTGGGAAAAATAATATCTTCAAATAAAAACTACACAGAAGCATTGTGTGAAACTTATTCCTGATATGTTCATTAAGCTAACAGAGTTAAACCATACTTTTGATTGCGCAGTTCTGAACACTCTTTCTGTAGAAAATGCAAGTGGACATTCGGAGCGCTAAGAGGGTAATAGTGGAAAAAGGAATATATTCAAATATAAACTACACAGTAGCATTCTGTGAAACTTCTTTCTGTTCTGTGCATTCAACTAACAGTGTTGAACCTTACTTTTGATTGAGCCGTTCTGAAACACTCTTTCTGTAGAAACTGCAATTGGACATGCTAAGCGCTAAGAGGCCTACATTGGGAAAAAGAATATCTTCAAATAAAAACTACACAGATGCATTCTGTGAAACTTATTTCTGATCTGTAAATTCAGTTAACAGAGATAAAACATATTTTTGATTGAGCAGTTATGAAACACTCTTTTTGTAGAAAATGCAAGTGGAGCTTCGGAGCGCTAAGAGGGTAATAGTGGAAAAAGGAATGTCTCCAAATATAAACTACAGAGAATCATTCGGTGAAACTTCTTTCTGATCTGTGCATTCAGCTAACAGAGTTAAACCATACTTTTGATTGAGCAGATCTGAACACTCTTTCTGTAGAAAATGCAACTGGACATTTGGAGCGCTAAGAGCGTAGTAGTGGAAAAAGGAATATATTCAAATATAAACTACACAGAAGCATTCTGTGAAACTTCTTTCTGATCTGAGCATTCAGCTAACAGAGTTAAACCATACTTTTGATTGAGCAGTTTTGAAACACTCTGTCTGTAGAAAATGCAACTGGACATTCGTAGCGCTAAGTGGGTAATAGTGGAAAAAAGAATATGTTCAAATATAAACTACACAGAATCATTGTATGAAACTTCTTTCTGTTCTGTGCATTCAACTAACAGAGTTGAACCTTACATTTGATTGAGCCGTTCTGAAACACTCTTTCTGTAGAAACTGCAATTGGACATTCTGAGCGCTAAGAGGCCTATATTGGGAAAAAGAATGTCTACAAATAAAAACTACACAGAAGAATTGTGTGAAACTTCTTTCTGTTCTGTTTGTTCAACTAAAAGAGTTGAACCTTAGTTTTGATTGAGCCGTTCTGAAACACTCTTTCTGTAGAAAATGCAAGTGGAGATTCGGAGCGCTAAGAGGGTAATAGTGGAAAAAGGAATGTCTCCAAATATAAACTACACAGAATCATTCGGTGAAACTTCTTTCTGATCTGTGCATTCAGCTAACAGAGTTAAACCATACATTTGATTGAGCAGATCTGAACACTCTTTCTGTAGAAAATGCAACTGGACATTTGGAGCGCTAAGAGAGTAGTAGTGGAAAAAGGAATATATTCAAATATAAACTACACAGAAGCATTCTGTGAAACTTCTTTCTGATCTGAGCATTCAGCTAACAGAGTTAAACCATACTTTTGATTGAGCAGTTTTGAAACACTCAGTCTGTAGAAAATGCAACTGGACATTAGTAGCGCTAAGTGGGTAATAGTGGAAAAAAGAATATGTTCAAATATAAACTACACAGAAGCATTGTATGAAACTTCTTTCTGTTCTGTGCATTCAACTAACAGATTTGAACCTTACTTTTGATTGAGCCTTTCTGAAACACTCTTTCTGTAGAAACTGCAATTGGACATTCTGAGCGCTAAGAGGCCTATATTGGAAAAAATAATATCTTCAAATAAAAACTACACAGAAGCATTGTGTGAAACTTATTTCTGATATGTTCATTAAGCTAACAGAGTTAAACCATACTTTTGATTGCGCAGTTCTGAACACTCTTTCTGTAGAAAATGCAAGTGGACATTCGGAGTGCTAAGAGGGTAATAGTGGAAAAAGGAATATATTCAAATATAAACTACACAGTAGCATTCTGTGAAAATTCTTTCTGTTCTGTGCATTCAACTAACAGAGTTGAACCTTACTTTTGATTGAGTCGTTCTGAAACACTCTTTCTGTAGAAACTGCAATTGGACATGCTAAGCGCTAAGAGGCCTACAATGGGAAAAAGAATATCTTCAAATAAAAACTACACAGATGCATTCTGTGAAACTTATTTCTGATCTGTAAATTCAGTTAACAGAGATAAAAGATATTTTTGATTGAGCAGTTATGAAACACTCTTTTTGTAGAAAATGCAAGTGGAGATTCGGAGCGCTAAGAGGGTAATAGTGGAAAAAGGAATGTCTTCAAATATAAACTACACAGAATCATTCGGTGAAACTTCTTTCTGATCTGTGCATTCAGCTAACAGAGTTAAACCATACTTTTGATTGAGCAGATCTGAACACTCTTTCTGTAGAAAATGCAACTGCACATTTGGAGCGCTAAGAGGGTAGTAGTGGAAAAAGGAATATATTCAAATATAAACTACACAGAAGCATTCTGTGAAACTTCTTTCTGATCTGAGCATTCAGCTAACAGAGTTAAACCATACTTTTGATTGAGCAGTTTTGAAAAACTCTGTCTGTAGAAAATGCAACTGGACATTCGTAGCGCTCACTGGGTAATAGTGGAAATAAGAATATGTTCAAATATAAACTACACAGAAGCATCATATGAAACTTCTTTCTGTTCTGTGCATTCAACTAACAGAGTTGAACCTTACTTTTGATTGAGCCGTTCTGAAACACTCCTTCTGTAGAAACTGCAATTGGACATTCTGAGCGCTAATAGGCCTATATTGGGAAAAGGAATGTCTACAAATAAAAACTACACAGAAGAATTGTGTGAAACTTCTTTCTGTTCTGTCTGTTCAACTAAAAGTGTTGAACCTTAGTTTTGATTGAGCCGTTCTGAAACACTCTTTCTGTAGAAAATGCAAGTGGAGATTCGGAGCGCTAAGAGGGTAATAGTGGAAAAAGGAATGTCTCCAAATATAAACTACTCAGAATAATTCTGTGAAACTTCTTTCTGATCTGTGCATTCAGTAACAGAGTTAAACCATACTTTTGATTGAGCAGATCTGAACACTCTTTCTGTAGAAAATGCAACTGGACATTTGGAGCGCTAAGAGAGTAGTAGTGGAAAAAGGAATATATTCAAATATAAACTACACAGAAGCATTCTGTGAAACTTCTTTCTGATCTGAGCATTCAGCTAACAGAGTTAAACCATACTTTTGATTGAGCAGTTTTGAAACACTCTGTCTGTAGAAAATGCAACTGGACATTCGTAGCGCTAAGTGGCTAATAGTGGAAAAAAGAATATGTTCAAATATAAACTACACAGAAGCATTGTATGAAACTTCTTTCTGTTCTGTGCATTCAACTAACAGAGTTGAACCTTACTTTTGATTGAGCCTTTCTGAAACACTCTTTCTGTAGAAACTGCAATTGGACATTCTGAGCGCTAAGAGGCCTATATTGGGAAAAATAATATCTTCAAATAAAAACTACACAGAAGCATTGTGTGAAACTTATTTCTGATATGTTCATTAAGCTAACAGAGTTAAACCATACTTTTGATTGCGCAGTTCTGAACACTCTTTCTGTAGAAAATGCAAGTGGACATTCGGAGCGCTAAGAGGGTAATAGTGGAAAAAGGACTATATTCAAATATAAACTACACAGTAGCATTCTGTGAAACTTCTTTCTGTTCTGTGCGTTCAACTAACAGTGTTGAACCTTACTTTTGATTGAGCCGTTCTGAAACACTCTTTCTGTAGAAACTGCAATTGGACATGCTAAGCGCTAAGAGGCCTACATTGGGAAAAAGAATATCTTCAAATAAAAACTACACAGATGCATTCTGTGAAACTTATTTCTGATCTGTAAATTCAGTTAACAGAGATAAAACATATTTTTGATTGAGCAGTTATGAAACACTCTTTTTGTAGAAAATGCAAGTGGAGCTTCGGAGCGCTAAGAGGGTAATAGTGGAAAAAGGAATGTCTCCAAATATAAACTACAGAGAATCATTCGGTGAAACTTCTTTCTGATCTGTGCATTCAGCTAACAGAGTTAAACCATACTTTTGATTGAGCAGATCTGAACACTCTTTCTGTAGAAAATGCAACTGGACATTTGGAGCGCTAAGAGCGTAGTAGTGGAAAAAGGAATATATTCAAATATAAACTACACAGAAGCATTCTGTGAAACTTCTTTCTGATCTGAGCATTCAGCTAACAGAGTTAAACCATACTTTTGATTGAGCAGTTTTGAAACACTCTGTCTGTAGAAAATGCAACTGGACATTCGTAGCGCTAAGTGGGTAATAGTGGAAGAAAGAATATGTTCAAATATAAACTACACAGAATCATTGTATGAAACTTCTTTCTGTTCTGTGCATTCAACTAACAGAGTTGAACCTTACATTTGATTGAGCCGTTCTGAAACACTCTTTCTGTAGAAACTGCAATTGGACATTCTGAGCGCTAAGAGGCCTATATTGGGAAAAAGAATGTCTACAAATAAAAACTACACAGAAGAATTGTGTGAAACTTCTTTCTGTTCTGTTTGTTCAACTAAAAGAGTTGAACCTTAGTTTTGATTGAGCCGTTCTGAAACACTCTTTCTGTAGAAAATGCAAGTGGAGATTCGGAGCGCTAAGAGGGTAATAGTGGAAAAAGGAATGTCTCCAAATATAAACTACACAGAATCATTCGGTGAAACTTCTTTCTGATCTGTGCATTCAGCTAACAGAGTTAAACCATACATTTGATTGAGCAGATCTGAACACTCTTTCTGTAGAAAATGCAACTGGACATTTGGAGCGCTAAGAGAGTAGTAGTGGAAAAAGGAATATATTCAAATATAAACTACACAGAAGCATTCTGTGAAACTTCTTTCTGATCTGAGCATTCAGCTAACAGAGTTAAACCATACTTTTGATTGAGCAGTTTTGAAACACTCAGTCTGTAGAAAATGCAACTGGACATTAGTAGCGCTAAGTGGGTAATAGTGGAAAAAAGAATATGTTCAAATATAAACTACACAGAAGCATTGTATGAAACTTCTTTCTGTTCTGTGCATTCAACTAACAGATTTGAACCTTACTTTTGATTGAGCCTTTCTGAAACACTCTTTCTGTAGAAACTGCAATTGGACATTCTGAGCGCTAAGAGGCCTATATTGGAAAAAATAATATCTTCAAATAAAAACTACACAGAAGCATTGTGTGAAACTTATTTCTGATATGTTCATTAAGCTAACAGAGTTAAACCATACTTTTGATTGCGCAGTTCTGAACACTCTTTCTGTAGAAAATGCAAGTGGACATTCGGAGTGCTAAGAGGGTAATAGTGGAAAAAGGAATATATTCAAATATAAACTACACAGTAGCATTCTGTGAAAATTCTTTCTGTTCTGTGCATTCAACTAACAGAGTTGAACCTTACTTTTGATTGAGTCGTTCTGAAACACTCTTTCTGTAGAAACTGCAATTGGACATGCTAAGCGCTAAGAGGCCTACAATGGGAAAAAGAATATCTTCAAATAAAAACTACACAGATGCATTCTGTGAAACTTATTTCTGATCTGTAAATTCAGTTAACAGAGATAAAAGATATTTTTGATTGAGCAGTTATGAAACACTCTTTTTGTAGAAAATGCAAGTGGAGATTCGGAGCGCTAAGAGGGTAATAGTGGAAAAAGGAATGTCTTCAAATATAAACTACACAGAATCATTCGGTGAAACTTCTTTCTGATCTGTGCATTCAGCTAACAGAGTTAAACCATACTTTTGATTGAGCAGATCTGAACACTCTTTCTGTAGAAAATGCAACTGCACATTTGGAGCGCTAAGAGGGTAGTAGTGGAAAAAGGAATATATTCAAATATAAACTACACAGAAGCATTCTGTGAAACTTCTTTCTGATCTGAGCATTCAGCTAACAGAGTTAAACCATACTTTTGATTGAGCAGTTTTGAAAAACTCTGTCTGTAGAAAATGCAACTGGACATTCGTAGCGCTCACTGGGTAATAGTGGAAATAAGAATATGTTCAAATATAAACTACACAGAAGCATCATATGAAACTTCTTTCTGTTCTGTGCATTCAACTAACAGAGTTGAACCTTACTTTTGATTGAGCCGTTCTGAAACACTCCTTCTGTAGAAACTGCAATTGGACATTCTGAGCGCTAATAGGCCTATATTGGGAAAAGGAATGTCTACAAATAAAAACTACACAGAAGAATTGTGTGAAACTTCTTTCTGTTCTGTCTGTTCAACTAAAAGTGTTGAACCTTAGTTTTGATTGAGCCGTTCTGAAACACTCTTTCTGTAGAAAATGCAAGTGGAGATTCGGAGCGCTAAGAGGGTAATAGTGGAAAAAGGAATGTCTCCAAATATAAACTACTCAGAATAATTCTGTGAAACTTCTTTCTGATCTGTGCATTCAGTAACAGAGTTAAACCATACTTTTGATTGAGCAGATCTGAACACTCTTTCTGTAGAAAATGCAACTGGACATTTGGAGCGCTAAGAGAGTAGTAGTGGAAAAAGGAATATATTCAAATATAAACTACACAGAAGCATTCTGTGAAACTTCTTTCTGATCTGAGCATTCAGCTAACAGAGTTAAACCATACTTTTGATTGAGCAGTTTTGAAACACTCTGTCTGTAGAAAATGCAACTGGACATTCGTAGCGCTAAGTGGCTAATAGTGGAAAAAAGAATATGTTCAAATATAAACTACACAGAAGCATTGTATGAAACTTCTTTCTGTTCTGTGCATTCAACTAACAGAGTTGAACCTTACTTTTGATTGAGCCTTTCTGAAACACTCTTTCTGTAGAAACTGCAATTGGACATTCTGAGCGCTAAGAGGCCTATATTGGGAAAAATAATATCTTCAAATAAAAACTACACAGAAGCATTGTGTGAAACTTATTTCTGATATGTTCATTAAGCTAACAGAGTTAAACCATACTTTTGATTGCGCAGTTCTGAACACTCTTTCTGTAGAAAATGCAAGTGGACATTCGGAGCGCTAAGAGGGTAATAGTGGAAAAAGGACTATATTCAAATATAAACTACACAGTAGCATTCTGTGAAACTTCTTTCTGTTCTGTGCGTTCAACTAACAGTGTTGAACCTTACTTTTGATTGAGCCGTTCTGAAACACTCTTTCTGTAGAAACTGCAATTGGACATGCTAAGCGCTAAGAGGCCTACATTGGGAAAAAGAATATCTTCAAATAAAAACTACACAGATGCATTCTGTGAAACTTATTTCTGATCTGTAAATTCAGTTAACAGAGATAAAACATATTTTTGATTGAGCAGTTATGAAACACTCTTTTTGTAGAAAATGCAAGTGGAGCTTCGGAGCGCTAAGAGGGTAATAGTGGAAAAAGGAATGTCTCCAAATATAAACTACAGAGAATCATTCGGTGAAACTTCTTTCTGATCTGTGCATTCAGCTAACAGAGTTAAACCATACTTTTGATTGAGCAGATCTGAACACTCTTTCTGTAGAAAATGCAACTGGACATTTGGAGCGCTAAGAGCGTAGTAGTGGAAAAAGGAATATATTCAAATATAAACTACACAGAAGCATTCTGTGAAACTTCTTTCTGATCTGAGCATTCAGCTAACAGAGTTAAACCATACTTTTGATTGAGCAGTTTTGAAACACTCTGTCTGTAGAAAATGCAACTGGACATTCGTAGCGCTAAGTGGGTAATAGTGGAAGAAAGAATATGTTCAAATATAAACTACACAGAATCATTGTATGAAACTTCTTTCTGTTCTGTGCATTCAACTAACAGAGTTGAACCTTACATTTGATTGAGCCGTTCTGAAACACTCTTTCTGTAGAAACTGCAATTGGACATTCTGAGCGCTAAGAGGCCTATATTGGGAAAAAGAATGTCTACAAATAAAAACTACACAGAAGAATTGTGTGAAACTTCTTTCTGTTCTGTTTGTTCAACTAAAAGAGTTGAACCTTAGTTTTGATTGAGCCGTTCTGAAACACTCTTTCTGTAGAAAATGCAAGTGGAGATTCGGAGCGCTAAGAGGGTAATAGTGGAAAAAGGAATGTCTCCAAATATAAACTACACAGAATCATTCGGTGAAACTTCTTTCTGATCTGTGCATTCAGCTAACAGAGTTAAACCATACATTTGATTGAGCAGATCTGAACACTCTTTCTTTAGAAAATGCAACTGGACATTTGGAGCGCTAAGAGAGTAGTAGTGGAAAAAGGAATATATTCAAATATAAACTACACAGAAGCATTCTGTGAAACTTCTTTCTGATCTGAGCATTCAGCTAACAGAGTTAAACCATACTTTTGATTGAGCAGTTTTGAAACACTCTGTCTGTAGAAAATGCAACTGGACATTCGTAGCGCTAAGTGGGTAATAGTGGAAAAAAGAATATGTTCAAATATAAACTACACAGAAGCATTGTATGAAACTTCTTTCTGTTCTGTGCATTCAACTAACAGAGTTGAACCTTACTTTTGATTGAGCCTTTCTGAAACACTCTTTCTGTAGAAACTGCAATTGGACATTCTGAGCGCTAAGAGGCCTCTACTGGGAAAAATAATATCTTCAAATAAAAACTACACAGAAGCATTGTGTGAAACTTATTCCTGATATGTTCATTAAGCTAACAGAGTTAAACCATACTTTTGATTGCGCAGTTCTGAACACCCTTTCTGTAGAAAATGCAAGTGGACATTCGGAGCGCTAAGAGTGTAATAGTGGAAAAAGGAATATATTCAAATATAAACTACACAGTAGCATTCTGTGAAACTACTTTCTGTTCTGTGCGTTCAACTAACAGTGTTGAACCTTACTTTTGATTGAGCCGTTCTGAAACACTCTTTCTGTAGAAACTGCAATTGGACATGCTAAGCGCTAAGAGGCCTACATTGGGAAAAAGAATATCTTCAAATAAAAACTACACAGATGCATTCTGTGAAACTTATTTCTGATCTGTAAATTCAGTTAACAGAGATAAAACATATTTTTGATTGAGGAGTTATGAAACACTCTTTTTGTAGAAAATGCAAGTGGAGATTCGGAGCGCTAAGAGGGTAATAGTGGAAAAAGGAATGTCTCCAAATATAAACTACAGAGAATCATTCGGTGAAACTTCTTTCTGATCTGTGCATTCAGCTAACAGAGTTAAACCATACTTTTGATTGAGCAGATCTGAACACTCTTTCTGTAGAAAATGCAACTGGACATTTGGAGCGCTAAGAGCGTAGTAGTGGAAAAAGGAATATATTCAAATATAAACTACACAGAAGCATTCTGTGAAACTTCTTTCTGATCTGAGCATTCAGCTAACAGAGTTAAACCATACTTTTGATTGAGCAGTTTTGAAACACTCTGTCTGTAGAAAATGCAACTGGACATTCGTAGCGCTAAGTGGGTAATAGTGGAAAAAAGAATATGTTCAAATATAAACTACACAGAAGTATTGTATGAAACTTCTTCTTTTCTGTGCATTCAACTAACAGAGTTGAACCTTACTTTTGATTGAGCCGTTCTGAAACACTCTTTCTGTGGAAACTGCAATTGGACATTCTGAGCGCTAAGAGGCCTATATTGGGAAAAAGTATGTCTACAAATAAAAACTACACAGAAGAATTGTGTGAAACTTCTTTCTGTTCTGTTTGTTCAACTAAAAGAGTTGAACCTTAGTTTTGATTGAGCCGTTCTGAAACACTCTTTCTGTAGAAAATGCAAGTGGAGATTCGGAGCGCTAAGAGGGTAATAGTGGAAAAAGGAATGTCTCCAAATATAAACTACACAGAATCATTCGGTGAAACTTCTTTCTGAACTGTGCATTCAGCTAACAGAATTAAACCATACTTTTGATTGAGCAGATCTGAACACTCTTTCTGTAGAAAATGCAACTGGACATTTGGAGCGCTATGAGTGTAGTAGTGGAAAAATTAATATATTCAAATATAAACTACACAGAAGCATTCTGTGAAACTTCTTTCTGATCTGAGCATTCAGCTAACAGAGTTAAACCATACTTTTGATTGAGCAGTTTTGAAACACTCTGTCTGTAGAAAATGCAACTGGACATTCGTAGCGCTAACTGGGTAATAGTGGAAAAAAGAATATGTTCAAATATAAACTACACAGAAGCATTGTATGAAACTTCTTTCTGTTCTGTGCATTCAACTAACAGAGTTGAACCTTACTTTTGATTGAGCCTTTCTGAAACACTCTTTCTGTAGAAACTGCAATTGGACATTCTGAGCGCTAAGAGGCCTATATTGGGAAAAATAATATCTTCAAATAAAAACTACACAGAAGCATTGTGTGAAACTTATTTCTGATATGTTCATTAAGCTAACAGAGTTAAACCATACTTTTGATTGCGCAGTTCTGAACACTCTTTCTGTAGAAAATGCAAGTGGACATTCGGAGCGCTAAGAGGGTAATAGTGGAAAAAGGAATATATTCAAATATAAACTACACAGTAGCATTCTGTGAAAATTCTTTCTGTTCTGTGCATTCAACTAACCGAGTTGAACCTTACTTTTGATTGAGCCGTTCTGAAACACTCTTTCTGTAGAAACTGCAATTGGACATGCTAAGCGCTAAGAGGCCTACATTGGGAAAAAGAATATCTTCAAATAAAAACTACACAGATGCATTCTGTGAAACTTATTTCTGATCTGTAAATTCAGTTAACAGAGATAAAACATATTTTTGATTGAGCAGTTATGAAACACTCTTTTTGTAGAAAATGCAAGTGGAGATTCGGAGCGCTAAGAGGGTAATAGTGGAAAAAGGAATGTCTCCAAATATAAACTACAGAGAAACATTCGGTGAAACTTCTTTCTGATCTGTGCATTCAGCTAACAGAGTTAAGCCATACTTTTGATTGAGCAGATCTGAACACTCTTTCTGTAGAAAATGCAACTTTACATTTGGAGCGCTAAGAGAGTACTAGTGGAAAAAGGAATATATTCAAATATAAACTACACAGAAGCATTCTGTGAAACTTCTTTCTGATCTGAGCATTCAGCTAACAGAGTTAAACCATACTTTTGATTGAGCAGTTTTGAAGCACTCTGTCTGTAGAAAATGCAACTGGACATTCGTAGCGCTAAGTGGGTAATAGTGGAAAAAAGAATATGTTCAAATATAAACTACACAGAATCATTGTATGAAACTTCTTTCTGTTCTGTGCATTCAACTAACAGAGTTGAACCTTACTTTTGATTGAGCCGTTCTGAAACACTCTTTCTGTAGAAACTGCAATTGGACATTCTGAGCGCTAAGAGGCCTCTACTGGGAAAAATAATATCATCAAATAAAAACTACACAGAAGCATTGTGTGAAACTTATTTCTGATATGTTCATTAAGCTAACAGAGTTAAACCATACTTTTGATTGCGCAGTTCTGAACACTCTTTCTGTAGAAAATGCAAGTGGACATTCGGAGCGCTAAGAGGGAAATAGTGGAAAAAGGAATATATTCAAATATAAACTACACAGTAGCATTCTGTGAAAATTCTTTCTGTTCTGTGCATTCAACTAACAGAGTTGAACCTTACTTTTGATTGAGCCGTTCTGAAACACTCTTTCTGTAGAAACTGCAATTGGACATTCTGAGCGCTAAGAGGCCTATATTGGGAAAAAGTATGTCTACAAATAAAAACTACACAGAAGAATTGTGTGAAACTTCTTTCTGTTCTGTTTGTTCAACTAAAAGAGTTGAACCTTAGTTTTGATTGAGCCGTTCTGAAACACTCTTTCTGTAGAAAATGCAAGTGGAGATTCGGAGCGCTAAGAGGGTAATAGTGGAAAAAGGAATGTCTCCAAATATAAACTACACAGAATCATTCGGTGAAACTTCTTTCTGATCTGTGCATTCAGCTAACAGAGTTAAACCATACTTTTGATTGAGCAGATCTGAACACTCTTTCTGTAGAAAATGCAACTGGACATTTGGAGCGCTATGAGAGTAGTAGTGGAAAAAGGAATATATTCAAATATAAACTACACAGAAGCATTATGTGAAACTTCTTTCTGATCTGAGCATTCAGCTAACAGAGTTAAACCATACTTTTGATTGAGCAGTTTCGAAACACTCTGTCTGTAGAAAATGCAACTGGACATTCGTAGCGCTAACTGGGTAATAGTGGAAAAAAGAATATGTTCAAATATAAACTACACAGAAGCATTGTATGAAACTTCTTTCTGTTCTGTGCATTCAACTAACAGAGTTGAACCTTACTTTTGATTGAGCCTTTCTGAAACACTCTTTCTGTAGAAACTGCAATTGGACATTCTGAGCGCTAAGAGGCCTATATTGGGATAAATAATACCTTCAAATAAAAACTACACAGAAGCATTGTGTGAAACTTATTTCTGATATGTTCAGTAAGCTAACAGAGTTAAACCATACTTTTGATTGCGCAGTTCTGAACACTCTTTCTGTAGAAAATGCAAGTGGACATTCAGAGCGCTAAGAGGGTAATAGTGGAAAAAGGAATATATTCAAATATAAACTACACAGTAGCATTCTGTGAAAATTCTTTCTGTTCTGTGCATTCAACTAACCGAGTTGAACCTTACTTTTGATTGAGCCGTTCTGAAACACTCTTTCTGTAGAAACTGCAATTGGACATGCTAAGCGCTAAGAGGCCTACATTGGGAAAAAGAATATTTTCAAATAAAAACTACACAGATGCATTCTGTGAAACTTATTTCTGATCTGTAAATTCAGTTAACAGAGATAAAACATATTTTTGATTGAGGAGTTATGAAACACTCTTTTTGTAGAAAATGCAAGTGGAGATTCGGAGCGCTAAGAGGGTAATAGTGGAAAAAGGAATGTCTCCAAATATAAACTACAGAGAATCATTCGGTGAAACTTCTTTCTGATCTGTGCATTCAGCTAACAGAGTTAAACCATACTTTTGATTGAGCAGATCTGAACACTCTTTCTGTAGAAAATGCAACTGGACATTTGGAGCGCTAAGAGCGTAGTAGTGGAAAAAGGAATATATTCAAATATAAACTACACAGAAGCATTCTGTGAAACTTCTTTCTGATCTGAGCATTCAGCTAACAGAGTTAAACCATACTTTTGATTGAGCAGTTTTGAAACACTCTGTCTGTAGAAAATGCAACTGGACATTCGTAGCGCTAAGTGGGTAATAGTGGAAAAAAGAATATGTTCAAATATAAACTACACAGAAGTATTGTATGAAACTTCTTCTTTTCTGTGCATTCAACTAACAGAGTTGAACCTTACTTTTGATTGAGCCGTTCTGAAACACTCTTTCTGTGGAAACTGCAATTGGACATTCTGAGCGCTAAGAGGCCTATATTGGGAAAAAGTATGTCTACAAATAAAAACTACACAGAAGAATTGTGTGAAACTTCTTTCTGTTCTGTTTGTTCAACTAAAAGAGTTGAACCTTAGTTTTGAATGAGCCGTTCTGAAACACTCTTTCTGTAGAAAATGCAAGTGGAGATTCGGAGCGCTAAGAGGGTAATAGTGGAAAAAGGAATGTCTCCAAATATAAACTACACAGAATAATTCGGTGAAACTTCTTTCTGATCTGTGCATTCAGCTAACAGAGTTAAACCATACTTTTGATTGAGCAGATCTGAACACTCTTTCTGTAGAAAATGCAACTGGACATTTGGAGCGCTAAGAGAGTAGTAGTGGAAAAAGTAATATATTCAAATATAAACTACACAGAAGCATTCTGTGAAACTTCTTTCTGATCTGAGCATTCAGCTAACAGAGTTAAACCATACTTTTGACTGAGCAGTTTTGAAACACTCTGTCTGTAGAAAATGCAACTGGACATTCGTAGCGCTAAGTGGGTAATAGTGGAAAAAAGAATATGTTCAAATATAAACTACACAGAAGCATTGTATGAAACTTCTTTCTGTTCTGTGCATTCAACTAACAGAGTTGAACCTTACTTTTGATTGAGCCTTTCTGAAACACTCTTTCTGTAGAAACTGCAATTGGACATTCTGAGCGCTAAGAGGCCTCTACTGGGAAAAATAATATCTTCAAATAAAAACTACACAGAAGCATTGTGTGAAACTTATTCCTGATATGTTCATTAAGCTAACAGAGTTAAACCATACTTTTGATTGCGCAGTTCTGAACACTCTTTCTGTAGAAAATGCAAGTGGACATTCGGAGCGCTAAGAGGGTAATAGTGGAAAAAGGAATATATTCAAATATAAACTACACAGTAGCATTCTGTGAAACTTCTTTCTGTTCTGTGCATTCAACTAACAGTGTTGAACCTTACTTTTGATTGAGCCGTTCTGAAACACTCTTTCTGTAGAAACTGCAATTGGACATGCTAAGCGCTAAGAGGCCTACATTGGGAAAAAGAATATCTTCAAATAAAAACTACACAGATGCATTCTGTGAAACTTATTTCTGATCTGTAAATTCAGTTAACAGAGATAAAACATATTTTTGATTGAGCAGTTATGAAACACTCTTTTGTAGAAAATGAAAGTGGAGCTTCGGAGCGCTAAGAGGGTAATAGTGGAAAAAGGAATGTCTCCAAATATAAACTACAGAGAATCATTCGGTGAAACTTCTTTCTGATCTGTGCATTCAGCTAACAGAGTTAAACCATACTTTTGATTGAGCAGATCTGAACACTCTTTCTGTAGAAAATGCAACTGGACATTTGGAGCGCTAAGAGCGTAGTAGTGGAAAAAGGAATATATTCAAATATAAACTACACAGAAGCATTCTGTGAAACTTCTTTCTGATCTGAGCATTCAGCTAACAGAGTTAAACCATACTTTTGATTGAGCAGTTTTGAAACACTCTGTCTGTAGAAAATGCAACTGGACATTCGTAGCGCTAAGTGGGTAATAGTGGAAAAAAGAATATGTTCAAATATAAACTACACAGAATCATTGTATGAAACTTCTTTCTGTTCTGTGCATTCAACTAACAGAGTTGAACCTTACATTTGATTGAGCCGTTCTGAAACACTCTTTCTGTAGAAACTGCAATTGGACATTCTGAGCGCTAAGAGGCCTATATTGGGAAAAAGAATGTCTACAAATAAAAACTACACAGAAGAATTGTGTGAAACTTCTTTCTGTTCTGTTTGTTCAACTAAAAGAGTTGAACCATAGTTTTGATTGAGCCGTTCTGAAACACTCTTTCTGTAGAAAATGCAAGTGGAGATTCGGAGCGCTAAGAGGGTAATAGTGGAAAAAGGAATGTCTCCAAATATAAACTACACAGAATCATTCGGTGAAACTTCTTTCTGATCTGTGCATTCAGCTAACAGAGTTAAACCATACATTTGATTGAGCAGATCTGAACACTCTTTCTGTAGACAATGCAACAGGACATTGGGAGCGCAAAGAGAGTAGTAGTGGAAAAAGGAATATATTCAAATATAAACTACACAGAAGCATTCTGTGAAACTTCTTTCTGATCTGAGCATTCAGCTAACAGAGTTAAACCAAACTTTTGATTTAGCAGTTTTGAAACACTCAGTCTCTAGAAAATGCAACTAGACATTAGTAGCGCTAAGTGAGTAATAGTGGAAAAAAGAATATGTTCAAATATAAACTACACAGAAGCATTGTATGAAACTTCTTTCTGTTCTGTGCATTCAACTAACAGATTTGAACCTTACTTTTGATTGAGCCTTTCTGAAACACTCTTTCTGTAGAAACTGCAATTGGACATTCTGAGCGCTAAGAGGCCTATATTGGAAAAAATAATATCTTCAAATAAAAACTACACAGAAGCATTGTGTGAAACTTATTTCTGATATGTTCATTAAGCTAACAGAGTTAAACCATACTTTTGATTGTGCAGTTCTGAACACTCTTTCTGTAGAAAATGCAAGTGGACATTCGGAGTGCTAAGAGGGTAATAGTGGAAAAAGGAATATATTCAAATATAAACTACACAGTAGCATTCTGTGAAAATTCTTTCTGTTCTGTGCATTCAACTAACAGAGTTGAACCTTACTTTTGATTGAGTCGTTCTGAAACACTCTTTCTGTAGAAACTGCAATTGGACATGCTAAGCGCTAAGAGGCCTACATTGGGAAAAAGAATATCTTCAAATAAAAACTACACAGATGCATTCTGTGAAACTTATTTCTGATCTGTAAATTCAGTTAACAGAGATAAAACATATTTTTGATTGAGCAGTTATGAAACACTCTTTTTGTAGAAAATGCAAGTGGAGATTCGGAGCGCTAAGAGGGTAATAGTGGAAAAAGGAATATCTTCAAATATAAACTACACAGAATCATTCGGTGAAACTTCTTTCTGATCTGTGCATTCAGCTAACAGAGTTAAACCATACTTTTGATTGAGCAGATCTGAACACTCTTTCTGTAGAAAATGCAACTGCACATTTGGAGCGCTAAGAGGGTAGTAGTGGAAAAAGGAATATATTCAAATATAAACTACACAGAAGCATTCTGTGAAACTTCTTTCTGATCTGAGCATTCAGCTAACAGACTTAAACCATACTTTTGATTGAGCAGTTTTGAAACACTCTGTCTGTAGAAAATGCAACTGGACATTCGTAGCGCTAAGTGGGTAATAGTGGAAAAAAGAATATGTTCAAATATAAACTACACAGAAGCATTGTATGAAACTTCTTTCTGTTCTGTGCATTCAACTAACAGAGTTGAACCTTACTTTTGATTGAGCCGTTCTGAAACACTCTTTCTGTAGAAACTGCAATTGGACATTCTGAGCGCTAAGAGGCCTATATTGGGAAAAAGAATGTCTACAAATAAAAACTACACAGAAGAATTGTGTGAAACTTCTTTCTGTTCTGTTTGTTCAACTAAAAGAGTTGAACCTTAGTTTTGATTGAGCCGTTCTGAAACACACTTTCTGTAGAAAATGCAAGTGGATATTCGGAGCGCTAAGAGGGTAATAGTGGAAAAAGGAATGTCTCCAAATATAAACTACACAGAATCATTCGGTGAAACTTCTTTCTGATCTGTGCATTCAGCTAACAGAGTTAAACCATACTTTTGATTGAGCAGATCTGAACACTCTTTCTGTAGAAAATGCAACTGGACATTTGGAGAGCTAAGAGAGTAGTAGTGGAAAAAGGAATATATTCAAATATAAACTACACAGAAGCATTCTGTGAAACTTCTTTCTGATCTGAGCATTCAGCTAACAGAGTTAAACCATACTTTTGATTGAGCAGTTTGGAAACACTCTGTCTGTAGAAAATGCAACTGGACATTCGTAGCGCTAAGTGGGTAATAGTGGAAAAAAGAATATGTTCAAATATAAACTACACAGAAGCATTGTATGAAACTTCTTTCTGTTCTGTGCATTCAACTAACAGAGTTGAACCTTACTTTTGATTGAGCCTTTCTGAAACACTCTTTCTGTAGAAACTGCAATTGGACATTCTGAGCGCTAAGAGGCCTCTACTGGGAAAAATAATATCTTCAAATAAAAACTACACAGAAGCATTGTGTGAAACTTATTCCTGATATGTTCATTAAGCTAACAGAGTTAAACCATACTTTTGATTGCGCAGTTCTGAACACTCTTTCTGTAGAAAATGCAAGTGGACATTCGGAGCGCTAAGAGGGTAATAGTGGAAAAAGGAATATATTCAAATATAAACTACACAGTAGCATTCTGTGAAACTTCTTTCTGTTCTGTGCATTCAACTAACAGTGTTGAACCTTACTTTTGATTGAGCCGTTCTGAAACACTCTTTCTGTAGAAACTGCAATTGGACATGCTAAGCGCTAAGAGGCCTACATTGGGAAAAAGAATATCTTCAAATAAAAACTACACAGATGCATTCTGTGAAACTTATTTCTGATCTGTAAATTCAGTTAACAGAGATAAAACATATTTTTGATTGAGCAGTTATGAAACACTCTTTTTGTAGAAAATGCAAGTGGAGCTTCGGAGCGCTAAGAGGGTAATAGTGGAAAAAGGAATGTCTCCAAATATAAACTACAGAGAATCATTCGGTGAAACTTCTTTCTGATCTGTGCATTCAGCTAACAGAGTTAAACCATACTTTTGATTGAGCAGATCTGAACACTCTTTCTGTAGAAAATGCAACTGGACATTTGGAGCGCTAAGAGCGTAGTAGTGGAAAAAGGAATATATTCAAATATAAACTACACAGAAGCATTCTGTGAAACTTCTTTCTGATCTGAGCATTCAGCTAACAGAGTTAAACCATACTTTTGATTGAGCAGTTTTGAAACACTCTGTCTGTAGAAAATGCAACTGGACATTCGTAGCGCTAAGTGGGTAATAGTGGAAAAAAGAATATGTTCAAATATAAACTACACAGAATCATTGTATGAAACTTCTTTCTGTTCTGTGCATTCAACTAACAGAGTTGAACCTTACATTTGATTGAGCCGTTCTGAAACACTCTTTCTGTAGAAACTGCAATTGGACATTCTGAGCGCTAAGAGGCCTATATTGGGAAAAAGAATGTCTACAAATAAAAACTACACAGAAGAATTGTGTGAAACTTCTTTCTGTTCTGTTTGTTCAACTAAAAGAGTTGAACCTTAGTTTTGATTGAGCCGTTCTGAAACACTCTTTCTGTAGAAAATGCAAGTGGAGATTCGGAGCGCTAAGAGGGTAATAGTGGAAAAAGGAATGTCTCCAAATATAAACTACACAGAATCATTCGGTGAAACTTCTTTCTGATCTGTGCATTCAGCTAACAGAGTTAAACCATACATTTGATTGAGCAGATCTGAACACTCTTTCTGTAGAAAATGCAACTGGACATTTGGAGCGCTAAGAGAGTAGTAGTGGAAAAAGGAATATATTCAAATATAAACTACACAGAAGCATTCTGTGAAACTTCTTTCTGATCTGAGCATTCAGCTAACAGAGTTAAACCATACTTTTGATTGAGCAGTTTTGAAACACTCAGTCTGTAGAAAATGCAACTGGACATTAGTAGCGCTAAGTGGGTAATAGTGGAAAAAAGAATATGTTCAAATATAAACTACACAGAAGCATTGTATGAAACTTCTTTCTGTTCTGTGCATTCAACTAACAGATTTGAACCTTACTTTTGATTGAGCCTTTCTGAAACACTCTTTCTGTAGAAACTGCAATTGGACATTCTGAGCGCTAAGAGGCCTATATTGGAAAAAATAATATCTTCAAATAAAAACTACACAGAAGCATTGTGTGAAACTTATTTCTGATATGTTCATTAAGCTAACAGAGTTAAACCATACTTTTGATTGCGCAGTTCTGAACACTCTTTCTGTAGAAAATGCAAGTGGACATTCGGAGTGCTAAGAGGGTAATAGTGGAAAAAGGAATATATTCAAATATAAACTACACAGTAGCATTCTGTGAAAATTCTTTCTGTTCTGTGCATTCAACTAACAGAGTTGAACCTTACTTTTGATTGAGTCGTTCTGAAACACTCTTTCTGTAGAAACTGCAATTGGACATGCTAAGCGCTAAGAGGCCTACAATGGGAAAAAGAATATCTTCAAATAAAAACTACACAGATGCATTCTGTGAAACTTATTTCTGATCTGTAAATTCAGTTAACAGAGATAAAAGATATTTTTGATTGAGCAGTTATGAAACACTCTTTTTGTAGAAAATGCAAGTGGATATTCGGAGCGCTAAGAGGGTAATAGTGGAAAAAGGAATGTCTTCAAATATAAACTACACAGAATCATTCGGTGAAACTTCTTTCTGATCTGTGCATTCAGCTAACAGAGTTAAACCATACTTTTGATTGAGCAGATCTGAACACTCTTTCTGTAGAAAATGCAACTGCACATTTGGAGCGCTAAGAGGGTAGTAGTGGAAAAAGGAATATATTCAAATATAAACTACACAGAAGCATTCTGTGAAACTTCTTTCTGATCTGAGCATTCAGCTAACAGAGTTAAACCATACTTTTGATTGAGCAGTTTTGAAAAACTCTGTCTGTAGAAAATGCAACTGGACATTCGTAGCGCTCACTGGGTAATAGTGGAAATAAGAATATGTTCAAATATAAACTACACAGAAGCATCATATGAAACTTCTTTCTGTTCTGTGCATTCAACTAACAGAGTTGAACCTTACTTTTGATTGAGCCGTTCTGAAACACTCCTTCTGTAGAAACTGCAATTGGACATTCTGAGCGCTAATAGGCCTATATTGGGAAAAGGAATGTCTACAAATAAAAACTACACAGAAGAATTGTGTGAAACTTCTTTCTGTTCTGTCTGTTCAACTAAAAGTGTTGAACCTTAGTTTTGATTGAGCCGTTCTGAAACACTCTTTCTGTAGAAAATGCAAGTGGAGATTCGGAGCGCTAAGAGGGTAATAGTGGAAAAAGGAATGTCTCCAAATATAAACTACTCAGAATAATTCTGTGAAACTTCTTTCTGATCTGTGCATTCAGTAACAGAGTTAAACCATACTTTTGATTGAGCAGATCTGAACACTCTTTCTGTAGAAAATGCAACTGGACATTTGGAGCGCTAAGAGAGTAGTAGTGGAAAAAGGAATATATTCAAATATAAACTACACAGAAGCATTCTGTGAAACTTCTTTCTGATCTGAGCATTCAGCTAACAGAGTTAAACCATACTTTTGATTGAGCAGTTTTGAAACACTCTGTCTGTAGAAAATGCAACTGGACATTCGTAGCGCTAAGTGGCTAATAGTGGAAAAAAGAATATGTTCAAATATAAACTACACAGAAGCATTGTATGAAACTTCTTTCTGTTCTGTGCATTCAACTAACAGAGTTGAACCTTACTTTTGATTGAGCCTTTCTGAAACACTCTTTCTGTAGAAACTGCAATTGGACATTCTGAGCGCTAAGAGGCCTATATTGGGAAAAATAATATCTTCAAATAAAAACTACACAGAAGCATTGTGTGAAACTTATTTCTGATATGTTCATTAAGCTAACAGAGTTAAACCATACTTTTGATTGCGCAGTTCTGAACACTCTTTCTGTAGAAAATGCAAGTGGACATTCGGAGCGCTAAGAGGGTAATAGTGGAAAAAGGACTATATTCAAATATAAACTACACAGTAGCATTCTGTGAAACTTCTTTCTGTTCTGTGCGTTCAACTAACAGTGTTGAACCTTACTTTTGATTGAGCCGTTCTGAAACACTCTTTCTGTAGAAACTGCAATTGGACATGCTAAGCGCTAAGAGGCCTACATTGGGAAAAAGAATATCTTCAAATAAAAACTACACAGATGCATTCTGTGAAACTTATTTCTGATCTGTAAATTCAGTTAACAGAGATAAAACATATTTTTGATTGAGCAGTTATGAAACACTCTTTTTGTAGAAAATGCAAGTGGAGCTTCGGAGCGCTAAGAGGGTAATAGTGGAAAAAGGAATGTCTCCAAATATAAACTACAGAGAATCATTCGGTGAAACTTCTTTCTGATCTGTGCATTCAGCTAACAGAGTTAAACCATACTTTTGATTGAGCAGATCTGAACACTCTTTCTGTAGAAAATGCAACTGGACATTTGGAGCGCTAAGAGCGTAGTAGTGGAAAAAGGAATATATTCAAATATAAACTACACAGAAGCATTCTGTGAAACTTCTTTCTGATCTGAGCATTCAGCTAACAGAGTTAAACCATACTTTTGATTGAGCAGTTTTGAAACACTCTGTCTGTAGAAAATGCAACTGGACATTCGTAGCGCTAAGTGGGTAATAGTGGAAGAAAGAATATGTTCAAATATAAACTACACAGAATCATTGTATGAAACTTCTTTCTGTTCTGTGCATTCAACTAACAGAGTTGAACCTTACATTTGATTGAGCCGTTCTGAAACACTCTTTCTGTAGAAACTGCAATTGGACATTCTGAGCGCTAAGAGGCCTATATTGGGAAAAAGAATGTCTACAAATAAAAACTACACAGAAGAATTGTGTGAAACTTCTTTCTGTTCTGTTTGTTCAACTAAAAGAGTTGAACCTTAGTTTTGATTGAGCCGTTCTGAAACACTCTTTCTGTAGAAAATGCAAGTGGAGATTCGGAGCGCTAAGAGGGTAATAGTGGAAAAAGGAATGTCTCCAAATATAAACTACACAGAATCATTCGGTGAAACTTCTTTCTGATCTGTGCATTCAGCTAACAGAGTTAAACCATACATTTGATTGAGCAGATCTGAACACTCTTTCTTTAGAAAATGCAACTGGACATTTGGAGCGCTAAGAGAGTAGTAGTGGAAAAAGGAATATATTCAAATATAAACTACACAGAAGCATTCTGTGAAACTTCTTTCTGATCTGAGCATTCAGCTAACAGAGTTAAACCATACTTTTGATTGAGCAGTTTTGAAACACTCTGTCTGTAGAAAATGCAACTGGACATTCGTAGCGCTAAGTGGGTAATAGTGGAAAAAAGAATATGTTCAAATATAAACTACACAGAAGCATTGTATGAAACTTCTTTCTGTTCTGTGCATTCAACTAACAGAGTTGAACCTTACTTTTGATTGAGCCTTTCTGAAACACTCTTTCTGTAGAAACTGCAATTGGACATTCTGAGCGCTAAGAGGCCTCTACTGGGAAAAATAATATCTTCAAATAAAAACTACACAGAAGCATTGTGTGAAACTTATTCCTGATATGTTCATTAAGCTAACAGAGTTAAACCATACTTTTGATTGCGCAGTTCTGAACACCCTTTCTGTAGAAAATGCAAGTGGACATTCGGAGCGCTAAGAGTGTAATAGTGGAAAAAGGAATATATTCAAATATAAACTACACAGTAGCATTCTGTGAAACTACTTTCTGTTCTGTGCGTTCAACTAACAGTGTTGAACCTTACTTTTGATTGAGCCGTTCTGAAACACTCTTTCTGTAGAAACTGCAATTGGACATGCTAAGCGCTAAGAGGCCTACATTGGGAAAAAGAATATCTTCAAATAAAAACTACACAGATGCATTCTGTGAAACTTATTTCTGATCTGTAAATTCAGTTAACAGAGATAAAACATATTTTTGATTGAGGAGTTATGAAACACTCTTTTTGTAGAAAATGCAAGTGGAGATTCGGAGCGCTAAGAGGGTAATAGTGGAAAAAGGAATGTCTCCAAATATAAACTACAGAGAATCATTCGGTGAAACTTCTTTCTGATCTGTGCATTCAGCTAACAGAGTTAAACCATACTTTTGATTGAGCAGATCTGAACACTCTTTCTGTAGAAAATGCAACTGGACATTTGGAGCGCTAAGAGCGTAGTAGTGGAAAAAGGAATATATTCAAATATAAACTACACAGAAGCATTCTGTGAAACTTCTTTCTGATCTGAGCATTCAGCTAACAGAGTTAAACCATACTTTTGATTGAGCAGTTTTGAAACACTCTGTCTGTAGAAAATGCAACTGGACATTCGTAGCGCTAAGTGGGTAATAGTGGAAAAAAGAATATGTTCAAATATAAACTACACAGAAGTATTGTATGAAACTTCTTCTTTTCTGTGCATTCAACTAACAGAGTTGAACCTTACTTTTGATTGAGCCGTTCTGAAACACTCTTTCTGTGGAAACTGCAATTGGACATTCTGAGCGCTAAGAGGCCTATATTGGGAAAAAGTATGTCTACAAATAAAAACTACACAGAAGAATTGTGTGAAACTTCTTTCTGTTCTGTTTGTTCAACTAAAAGAGTTGAACCTTAGTTTTGATTGAGCCGTTCTGAAACACTCTTTCTGTAGAAAATGCAAGTGGAGATTCGGAGCGCTAAGAGGGTAATAGTGGAAAAAGGAATGTCTCCAAATATAAACTACACAGAATCATTCGGTGAAACTTCTTTCTGAACTGTGCATTCAGCTAACAGAATTAAACCATACTTTTGATTGAGCAGATCTGAACACTCTTTCTGTAGAAAATGCAACTGGACATTTGGAGCGCTATGAGTGTAGTAGTGGAAAAATTAATATATTCAAATATAAACTACACAGAAGCATTCTGTGAAACTTCTTTCTGATCTGAGCATTCAGCTAACAGAGTTAAACCATACTTTTGATTGAGCAGTTTTGAAACACTCTGTCTGTAGAAAATGCAACTGGACATTCGTAGCGCTAACTGGGTAATAGTGGAAAAAAGAATATGTTCAAATATAAACTACACAGAAGCATTGTATGAAACTTCTTTCTGTTCTGTGCATTCAACTAACAGAGTTGAACCTTACTTTTGATTGAGCCTTTCTGAAACACTCTTTCTGTAGAAACTGCAATTGGACATTCTGAGCGCTAAGAGGCCTATATTGGGAAAAATAATATCTTCAAATAAAAACTACACAGAAGCATTGTGTGAAACTTATTTCTGATATGTTCATTAAGCTAACAGAGTTAAACCATACTTTTGATTGCGCAGTTCTGAACACTCTTTCTGTAGAAAATGCAAGTGGACATTCGGAGCGCTAAGAGGGTAATAGTGGAAAAAGGAATATATTCAAATATAAACTACACAGTAGCATTCTGTGAAAATTCTTTCTGTTCTGTGCATTCAACTAACCGAGTTGAACCTTACTTTTGATTGAGCCGTTCTGAAACACTCTTTCTGTAGAAACTGCAATTGGACATGCTAAGCGCTAAGAGGCCTACATTGGGAAAAAGAATATCTTCAAATAAAAACTACACAGATGCATTCTGTGAAACTTATTTCTGATCTGTAAATTCAGTTAACAGAGATAAAACATATTTTTGATTGAGCAGTTATGAAACACTCTTTTTGTAGAAAATGCAAGTGGAGATTCGGAGCGCTAAGAGGGTAATAGTGGAAAAAGGAATGTCTCCAAATATAAACTACAGAGAAACATTCGGTGAAACTCCTTTCTGATCTGTGCATTCAGCTAACAGAGTTAAGCCATACTTTTGATTGAGCAGATCTGAACATTCTTTCTGTAGAAAATGCAACTTTACATTTGGAGCGCTAAGAGAGTACTAGTGGAAAAAGGAATATATTCAAATATAAACTACACAGAAGCATTCTGTGAAACTTCTTTCTGATCTGAGCATTCAGCTAACAGAGTTAAACCATACTTTTGATTGAGCAGTTTTGAAGCACTCTGTCTGTAGAAAATGCAACTGGACATTCGTAGCGCTAAGTGGGTAATAGTGGAAAAAAGAATATGTTCAAATATAAACTACACAGAATCATTGTATGAAACTTCTTTCTGTTCTGTGCATTCAACTAACAGAGTTGAACCTTACTTTTGATTGAGCCGTTCTGAAACACTCTTTCTGTAGAAACTGCAATTGGACATTCTGAGCGCTAAGAGGCCTCTACTGGGAAAAATAATATCATCAAATAAAAACTACACAGAAGCATTGTGTGAAACTTATTTCTGATATGTTCATTAAGCTAACAGAGTTAAACCATACTTTTGATTGCGCAGTTCTGAACACTCTTTCTGTAGAAAATGCAAGTGGACATTCGGAGCGCTAAGAGGGAAATAGTGGAAAAAGGAATATATTCAAATATAAACTACACAGTAGCATTCTGTGAAAATTCTTTCTGTTCTGTGCATTCAACTAACAGAGTTGAACCTTACTTTTGATTGAGCCGTTCTGAAACACTCTTTCTGTAGAAACTGCAATTGGACATTCTGAGCGCTAAGAGGCCTATATTGGGAAAAAGTATGTCTACAAATAAAAACTACACAGAAGAATTGTGTGAAACTTCTTTCTGTTCTGTTTGTTCAACTAAAAGAGTTGAACCTTAGTTTTGATTGAGCCGTTCTGAAACACTCTTTCTGTAGAAAATGCAAGTGGAGATTCGGAGCGCTAAGAGGGTAATAGTGGAAAAAGGAATGTCTCCAAATATAAACTACACAGAATCATTCGGTGAAACTTCTTTCTGATCTGTGCATTCAGCTAACAGAGTTAAACCATACTTTTGATTGAGCAGATCTGAACACTCTTTCTGTAGAAAATGCAACTGGACATTTGGAGCGCTATGAGAGTAGTAGTGGAAAAAGGAATATATTCAAATATAAACTACACAGAAGCATTATGTGAAACTTCTTTCTGATCTGAGCATTCAGCTAACAGAGTTAAACCATACTTTTGATTGAGCAGTTTCGAAACACTCTGTCTGTAGAAAATGCAACTGGACATTCGTAGCGCTAACTGGGTAATAGTGGAAAAAAGAATATGTTCAAATATAAACTACACAGAAGCATTGTATGAAACTTCTTTCTGTTCTGTGCATTCAACTAACAGAGTTGAACCTTACTTTTGATTGAGCCTTTCTGAAACACTCTTTCTGTAGAAACTGCAATTGGACATTCTGAGCGCTAAGAGGCCTATATTGGGATAAATAATACCTTCAAATAAAAACTACACAGAAGCATTGTGTGAAACTTATTTCTGATATGTTCAGTAAGCTAACAGAGTTAAACCATACTTTTGATTGCGCAGTTCTGAACACTCTTTCTGTAGAAAATGCAAGTGGACATTCAGAGCGCTAAGAGGGTAATAGTGGAAAAAGGAATATATTCAAATATAAACTACACAGTAGCATTCTGTGAAAATTCTTTCTGTTCTGTGCATTCAACTAACCGAGTTGAACCTTACTTTTGATTGAGCCGTTCTGAAACACTCTTTCTGTAGAAACTGCAATTGGACATGCTAAGCGCTAAGAGGCCTACATTGGGAAAAAGAATATTTTCAAATAAAAACTACACAGATGCATTCTGTGAAACTTATTTCTGATCTGTAAATTCAGTTAACAGAGATAAAACATATTTTTGATTGAGGAGTTATGAAACACTCTTTTTGTAGAAAATGCAAGTGGAGATTCGGAGCGCTAAGAGGGTAATAGTGGAAAAAGGAATGTCTCCAAATATAAACTACAGAGAATCATTCGGTGAAACTTCTTTCTGATCTGTGCATTCAGCTAACAGAGTTAAACCATACTTTTGATTGAGCAGATCTGAACACTCTTTCTGTAGAAAATGCAACTGGACATTTGGAGCGCTAAGAGCGTAGTAGTGGAAAAAGGAATATATTCAAATATAAACTACACAGAAGCATTCTGTGAAACTTCTTTCTGATCTGAGCATTCAGCTAACAGAGTTAAACCATACTTTTGATTGAGCAGTTTTGAAACACTCTGTCTGTAGAAAATGCAACTGGACATTCGTAGCGCTAAGTGGGTAATAGTGGAAAAAAGAATATGTTCAAATATAAACTACACAGAATTATTGTATGAAACTTCTTCTTTTCTGTGCATTCAACTAACAGAGTTGAACCTTACTTTTGATTGAGCCGTTCTGAAACACTCTTTCTGTGGAAACTGCAATTGGACATTCTGAGCGCTAAGAGGCCTATATTGGGAAAAAGTATGTCTACAAATAAAAACTACACAGAAGAATTGTGTGAAACTTCTTTCTGTTCTGTTTGTTCAACTAAAAGAGTTGAACCTTAGTTTTGAATGAGCCGTTCTGAAACACTCTTTCTGTAGAAAATGCAAGTGGAGATTCGGAGCGCTAAGAGGGTAATAGTGGAAAAAGGAATGTCTCCAAATATAAACTACACAGAATCATTCGGTGAAACTTCTTTCTGATCTGTGCATTCAGCTAACAGAATTAAACCATACTTTTGATTGAGCAGATCTGAACACTCTTTCTGTAGAAAATGCAACTGGACATTTGGAGCGCTATGAGTGTAGTAGTGGAAAAATTAATATATTCAAATATAAACTACACAGAAGCATTCTGTGAAACTTCTTTCTGATCTGAGCATTCAGCTAACAGAGTTAAACCATACTTTTGATTGAGCAGTTTTGAAACACTCTGTCTTTAGAAAATGCAACTGGACATTCGTAGCGCTAACTGGGTAATAGTGGAAAAAAGAATATGTTCAAATATAAACTACACAGAAGCATTGTATGAAACTTCTTTCTGTTCTGTGCATTCAACTAACAGAGTTGAACCTTACTTTTGATTGAGCCTTTCTGAAACACTCTTTCTGTAGAAACTGCAATTGGACATTCTGAGCGCTAAGAGGCCTATATTGGGAAAAATAATATCTTCAAATAAAAACTACACAGAAGCATTGTGTGAAACTTATTTCTGATATGTTCATTAAGCTAACAGAGTTAAACCATACTTTTGATTGCGCAGTTCTGAACACTCTTTCTGTAGAAAATGCAAGTGGACATTCGGAGCGCTAAGAGGGTAATAGTGGAAAAAGGAATATATTCAAATATAAACTACACAGTAGCATTCTGTGAAAATTCTTTCTGTTCTGTGCATTCAACTAACCGAGTTGAACCTTACTTTTGATTGAGCCGTTCTGAAACACTCTTTCTGTAGAAACTGCAATTGGACATGCTAAGCGCTAAGAGGCCTACATTGGGAAAAAGAATATCTTCAAATAAAAACTACACAGATGCATTCTGTGAAACTTATTTCTGATCTGTAAATTCAGTTAACAGAGATAAAACATATTTTTGATTGAGCAGTTATGAAACACTCTTTTTGTAGAAAATGCAAGTGGAGATTCGGAGCGCTAAGAGGGTAATAGTGGAAAAAGGAATGTCTCCAAATATAAACTACAGAGAAACATTCGGTGAAACTTCTTTCTGATCTGTGCATTCAGCTAACAGAGTTAAGCCATACTTTTGATTGAGCAGATCTGAACACTCTTTCTGTAGAAAATGCAACTTTACATTTGGAGCGCTAAGAGAGTACTAGTGGAAAAAGGAATATATTCAAATATAAACTACACAGAAGCATTCTGTGAAACTTCTTTCTGATCTGAGCATTCAGCTAACAGAGTTAAACCATACTTTTGATTGAGCAGTTTTGAAGCACTCTGTCTGTAGAAAATGCAACTGGACATTCGTAGCGCTAAGTGGGTAATAGTGGAAAAAAGAATATGTTCAAATATAAACTACACAGAATCATTGTATGAAACTTCTTTCTGTTCTGTGCATTCAACTAACAGAGTTGAACCTTACTTTTGATTGAGCCGTTCTGAAACACTCTTTCTGTAGAAACTGCAATTGGACATTCTGAGCGCTAAGAGGCCTCTACTGGGAAAAATAATATCTTCAAATAAAAACTACACAGAAGCATTGTGTGAAACTTATTTCTGATATGTTCATTAAGCTAACAGAGTTAAACCATACTTTTGATTGCGCAGTTCTGAACACTCTTTCTGTAGAAAATGCAAGTGGACATTCGGAGCGCTAAGAGGGAAATAGTGGAAAAAGGAATATATTCAAATATAAACTACACAGTAGCATTCTGTGAAAATTCTTTCTGTTCTGTGCATTCAACTAACAGAGTTGAACCTTACTTTTGATTGAGCCGTTCTGAAACACTCTTTCTGTAGAAACTGCAATTGGACATTCTGAGCGCTAAGAGGCCTATATTGGGAAAAAGTATGTCTACAAATAAAAACTACACAGAAGAATTGTGTGAAACTTCTTTCTGTTCTGTTTGTTCAACTAAAAGAGTTGAACCTTAGTTTTGATTGAGCCGTTCTGAAACACTCTTTCTGTAGAAAATGCAAGTGGAGATTCGGAGCGCTAAGAGGGTAATAGTGGAAAAAGGAATGTCTCCAAATATAAACTACACAGAATCATTCGGTGAAACTTCTTTCTGATCTGTGCATTCAGCTAACAGAGTTAAACCATACTTTTGATTGAGCAGATCTGAACACTCTTTCTGTAGAAAATGCAACTGGACATTTGGAGCGCTATGAGAGTAGTAGTGGAAAAAGGAATATATTCAAATATAAACTACACAGAAGCATTCTGTGAAACTTCTTTCTGATCTGAGCATTCAGCTAACAGAGTTAAACCATACTTTTGATTGAGCAGTTTCGAAACACTCTGTCTGTAGAAAATGCAACTGGACATTCGTAGCGCTAACTGGGTAATAGTGGAAAAAAGAATATGTTCAAATATAAACTACACGGAAGCATTGTATGAAACTTCTTTCTGTTCTGTGCATTCAACTAACAGAGTTGAACCTTACATTTGATTGAGCCTTTCTGAAACACTCTTTCTGTAGAAACTGCAATTGGACATTCTGAGCGCTAAGAGGCCTATATTGGGATAAATAATACCTTCAAATAAAAACTACACAGAAGCATTGTGTGAAACTTATTTCTGATATGTTCAGTAAGCTAACAGAGTTAAACCATACTTTTGATTGCGCAGTTCTGAACACTCTTTCTGTAGAAAATGCAAGTGGACATTCAGAGCGCTAAGAGGGTAATAGTGGAAAAAGGAATATATTCAAATATAAACTACACAGTAGCATTCTGTGAAAATTCTTTCTGTTCTGTGCATTCAACTAACCGAGTTGAACCTTACTTTTGATTGAGCCGTTCTGAAACACTCTTTCTGTAGAAACTGCAATTGGACATGCTAAGCGCTAAGAGGCCTACATTGGGAAAAAGAATATTTTCAAATAAAAACTACACAGATGCATTCTGTGAAACTTATTTCTGATCTGTAAATTCAGTTAACAGAGATAAAACATATTTTTGATTGAGCAGTTATGAAACACTCTTTTTGTAGAAAATGCAAGTGGAGACTCGGAGCGCTAAGAGGGTAATAGTGGAAAAAGGAATGTCTCCAAATATAAACTACAGAGAATCATTCGGTGAAACTTCTTTCTGATCTGTGCATTCAGCTAACAGAGTTAAACCATACTTTTGATTGAGCAGATCTGAACACTCTTTCTGTAGAAAATGCAACTGGACATTTGGAGCACTAAGAGCGTAGTAGTGGAAAAAGGAATATATTCAAATATAAACTACACAGAAGCATTCTGTGAAACTTCTTTCTGATCTGAGCATTCAGCTAACAGAGTTAAACCATACTTTTGATTGAGCAGTTTTGAAACACTCTGTCTGTAGAAAATGCAACTGGACATTCGTAGCGCTAAGTGGGTAATAGTGGAAAAAAGAATATGTTCAAATATAAACTACACAGAAGTATTGTATGAAACTTCTTTCTTTTCTGTGCATTCAACTAACAGAGTTGAACCTTACTTTTGATTGAGCCGTTCTGAAACACTCTTTCTGTGGAAACTGCAATTGGACATTCTGAGCGCTAAGAAGCCTATATTGGGAAAAAGTATGTCTACAAATAAAAACTACACAGAAGAATTGTGTGAAACTTCTTTCTGTTCTGATTGTTCAACTAAAAGAGTTGAACCTTAGTTTTGATTGAGCCGTTCTGAAACACTCTTTCTGTAGAAAATGCAAGTGGAGATTCGGAGCGCTAAGAGGGTAATAGTGGAAAAAGGAATGTCTCCAAATATAAACTACACAGAATCATTCGGTGAAACTTCTTTCTGATCTGTGCATTCAGCTAACAGAGTTAAACCATACTTTTGATTGAGCAGATCTGAACACTCTTTCTGTAGAAAATGCAACTGGACATTTGGAGCGCTCTGAGTGTAGTAGTGGAAAAATTAATATATTCAAATATAAACTACACAGAAGCATTCTGTGAAACTTCTTTCTGATCTGAGCATTCAGCTAACAGAGTTAAACCATACTTTTGATTGAGCAGTTTTGAAACACTCTGTCTGTAGAAAATGCAACTGGACATTCGTAGCGCTAACTGGGTAATAGTGGAAAAAAGAATATGTTCAAATATAAACTACACAGAACCATTGTATGAAACTTCTTTCTGTTCTGTGCATTCAACTAACAGAGTTGAACCTTACTTTTGATTGAGCCTTTCTGAAACACTCTTTCTGTAGAAACTGCAATTGGACATTCTGAGCGCTAAGAGGCCTATATTGGGAAAAATAATATCTTCAAATAAAAACTACACAGAAGCATTGTGTGAAACTTATTTCTGATATGTTCATTAAGCTAACAGAGTTAAACCATACTTTTGATTGCGCAGTTCTGAACACTCTTTCTGTAGAAAATGCAAGTGGACATTCGGAGCGCTAAGAGGGTAGTAGTGGAAAAAGGAATATATTCAAATATAAACTACACAGTAGCATTCTGTGAAAATTCTTTCTGTTCTGTGCATTCAACTAACAGAGTTGAACCTTACTTTTGATTGAGCCGTTCTGAAACACTCTTTCTGTAGAAACTGCAATTGGACATGCTAAGCGCTAAGAGGCCTACATTGGGAAAAAGAATATCTTCAAATAAAAACTACACAGATGCATTCTGTGAAACTTATTTCTGATCTGTAAATTCAGTTAACAGAGATAAAACATATTTTTGATTGAGCAGTTATGAAACACTCTTTTTGTAGAAAATGCAAGTGGAGATTCGGAGCGCTAAGAGGGTAATAGTGGAAAAAGGAATGTCTCCAAATATAAACTACAGAGAAACATTCGGTGAAACTTCTTTCTGATCTGTGCATTCAGCTAACAGAGTTAAGCCATACTTTTGATTGAGCAGATCTGAACACTCTTTCTGTAGAAAATGCAACTGGACATTTGGAGCACTAAGAGCGTAGTAGTGGAAAAAGTAATATATTCAAATATAAAATACACAGAAGCATTCTGTGAAACTTCTTTCTGATCTGAGCATTCAGCTAACAGAGTTAAACCATACTTTTGATTGAGCAGTTTTGAAGCACACTGTCTGTAGAAAATGCAACTGGACATTCGTAGCGCTAAGTGGGTAATAGTGGAAAAAAATATGTTCAAATATAAACTACACAGAATCATTGTATGAAACATCTTTCTGTTCTGTGCATTCAACTAACAGAGTTGAACCTTACTTTTGATTGAGCCGTTCTGAAACACTCTTTCTGTAGAAACTGCAATTGGACATTCTGAGCGCTAAGAGGCCTCTACTGGGAAAAATAATATCTTCAAATAAAAACTACACAGAAGCATTGTGTGAAACTTATTTCCGATATGTTCATTAAGCTAACAGAGTTAAACCATACTTTTGATTGCGCAGTTCTGAACACTCTTTCTGTAGAAAATGCAAGTGGACATTCGGAGCGCTAAGAGGGAAATAGTGGAAAAAGGAATATATTCAAATATAAACTACACAGTAGCATTCTGTGAAAATTCTTTCTCTTCTGTGCATTCAACTAACAGAGTTGAACCTTACTTTTGATTGAGCCGTTCTGAAACACTCTTTCTGTAGAAACTGCAATTGGACATTCTGAGCGCTAAGAGGCCTATATTGGGAAAAAGTATGTCTACAAATAAAAACTACACAGAAGAATTGTGTGAAACTTCTTTCTGTTCTGTTTGTTCAACTAAAAGAGTTGAACCTTAGTTTTGATTGAGCCGTTCTGAAACACTCTTTCTGTAGAAAATGCAAGTGGAGATTCGGAGCGCTAAGAGGGTAATAGTGGAAAAAGGAATGTCTCCAAATATAAACTACACAGAATCATTCGGTGAAACTTCTTTCTGATCTGTGCATTCAGCTAACAGAGTTAAACCATACTTTTGATTGAGCAGATCTGAACACTCTTTCTGTAGAAAATGCAACTGGACATTTGGAGCGCTATGAGAGTAGTAGTGGAAAAAGGAATATATTCAAATATAAACTACACAGAAGCATTCTGTGAAACTTCTTTCTGATCTGAGCATTCAGCTAACAGAGTTAAACCATACTTTTGATTGAGCAGTTTTGAAACACTCTGTCTGTAGAAAATGCAACTGGACATTCGTAGCGCTAACTGGGTAATAGTGGAAAAAAGAATATGTTCAAATATAAACTACACAGAAGCATTGTATGAAACTTCTTTCTGTTCTGTGCATTCAACTAACAGAGTTGAACCTTACTTTTGATTGAGCCTTTCTGAAACACTCTTTCTGTAGAAACTGCAATTGGACATTCTGAGCGCTAAGAGGCCTATATTGGGATAAATAATACCTTCAAATAAAAACTACACAGAAGCATTGTGTGAAACTTATTTCTGATATGTTCAGTAAGCTAACAGAGTTAAACCATACTTTTGATTGCGCAGTTCTGAACACTCTTTCTGTAGAAAATGCAAGTGGACATTCAGAGCGCTAAGAGGGTAATAGTGGAAAAAGGAATATATTCAAATATAAACTACACAGTAGCATTCTGTGAAAATTCTTTCTGTTCTGTGCATTCAACTAACCGAGTTGAACCTTACTTTTGATTGAGCCGTTCTGAAACACTCTTTCTGTAGAAACTGCAATTGGACATGCTAAGCGCTAAGAGGCCTACATTGGGAAAAAGAATATCTTCAAATAAAAACTACACAGATGCATTCTGTGAAACTTATTTCTGATCTGTAAATTCAGTTAACAGAGATAAAACATATTTTTGATTGAGCAGTTATGAAACACTCTTTTTGTAGAAAATGCAAGTGGAGATTCGGAGCGCTAAGAGGGTAATAGTGGAAAAAGGAATGTCTCCAAATATAAACTACAGAGAAACATTCGGTGAAACTTCTTTCTGATCTGTGCATTCAGCTAACAGAGTTAAGCCATACTTTTGATTGAGCAGATCTGAACACTCTTTCTGTAGAAAATGCAACTGGACATTTGGAGCACTAAGAGCGTAGTAGTGGAAAAAGGAATATATTCAAATATAAACTACACAGAAGCATTCTGTGAAACTTCTTTCTGATCTGAGCATTCAGCTAACAGAGTTAAACCATACTTTTGATTGAGCAGTTTTGAAGCACTCTGTCTGTAGAAAATGCAACTGGACATTCGTAGCGCTAAGTGGGTAATAGTGGAAAAAAATATGTTCAAATATAAACTACACAGAATCATTGTATGAAACATCTTTCTGTTCTGTGCATTCAACTAACAGAGTTGAACCTTACTTTTGATTGAGCCGTTCTGAAACACTCTTTCTGTAGAAACTGCAATTGGACATTCTGAGCGCTAAGAGGCCTCTACTGGGAAAAATAATATCTTCAAATAAAAACTACACAGAAGCATTGTGTGAAACTTATTTCTGATATGTTCATTAAGCTAACAGAGTTAAACCATACTTTTGATTGCGCAGTTCTGAACACTCTTTCTGTAGAAAATGCAAGTGGACATTCGGAGCGCTAAGAGGGAAATAGTGGAAAAAGGAATATATTCAAATATAAACTACACAGTAGCATTCTGTGAAAATTCTTTCTCTTCTGTGCATTCAACTAACAGAGTTGAACCTTACTTTTGATTGAGCCGTTCTGAAACACTCTTTCTGTAGAAACTGCAATGGGACATTCTGAGCGCTAAGAGGCCTATATTGGGAAAAAGAATGTCTACAAATAAAAACTACACAGAAGAATTGTGTGAAACTTCTTTCTGTTCTGTTTGTTCAAATAAAAGATTTGAACCTTAGTTTTGATTGAGCTGTTCTGAAACACTCTTTCTGTAGAAAATGCAAGTGGAGATTCGGAGCGCTAAGAGGGTAATAGTGGAAAAAGGAATGTCTCCAAATATAAACTACACAGTAGCATTCTGTGAAACTTCTTTCTGTTCTGTGCATTCAACTAACAGAGTTGAACCTTACTTTTGATTGAGCCGTTCTGAAACACTCTTTCTGTAGAAACTGCAATTGGACATGCTAAGCGCTAAGAGGCCTACATTGGGAAAAAGAATATCTTCAAATAAAAACTACACAGATGCATTCTGTGAAACTTATTTCTGATCTGTAAATTCAGTTAACAGAGATAAAACATATTTTTGATTGAGCAGTTATGAAACACTCTTTTTGTAGAAAATGCAAGTGGAGATTCGGAGCGCTAAGAGGGTAATAGTGGAAAAAGGAATGTCTCCAAATATAAACTACACAGAATCATTCGGTGAAACTTCTTTCTGATCTGTGCATTCAGCTAACAGAGTTAAACCATACTTTTGATTGAGCAGATCTGAACACTCTTTCTGTAGAAAATGCAACTGGACATTTGGAGCGCTAAGAGCGTAGTAGTGGAAAAAGGAATATATTCAAATATAAACTACACAGAAGCATTCTGTGAAACTTCTTTCTGATCTGAGCATTCAGCTAACAGAGTTAAACCATACTTTTGATTGAGCAGTTTTGAAACACTCTGTCTGTAGAAAATGCAACTGGACATTCGTAGCGCTAAGTGGGTAATAGTGGAAAAAAGAATATGTTCAAATATAAACTACACAGAAGCATTGTATGAAACTTCTTTCTGTTCTGTGCATTCAACTAACAGAGTTGAACCTTACTTTTGATTGAGCCGTTCTGAAACACTCTTTCTGTAGAAACTGCAATTGGACATTCTGAGCGCTAAGAGGCCTATATTGGGAAAAAGAATGTCTACAAATAAAAACTACACAGAAGAATTGTGTGAAACTTCTTTCTGTTCTGTTTGTTCAACTAAAAGAGTTGAACCTTAGTTTTGATTGAGCCGTTCTGAAACACTCTTTCTGTAGAAAATGCAAGTGGAGATTCGGAGCGCTAAGAGGGTAATAGTGGAAAAAGGAATGTCTCCAAATATAAACTACACAGAATCATTCGGTGAAACTTCTTTCTGATCTGTGCATTCAGCTAACAGAGTTAAACCATACTTTTGATTGAGCAGATCTGAACACTCTTTCTGTAGAAAATGCAACTGGACATTTGGAGCGCTAAGAGAGTAGTAGTGGAAAAAGGAATATATTCAAATATAAACTACACAGAAGCATTCTGTGAAACTTCTTTCTGATCTGAGCATTCAGCTAACAGAGTTAAACCATACTTTTGATTGAGCAGTTTTGAAACACTCTGTCTGTAGAAAATGCAACTGGACATTCGTAGCGCTAAGTGGGTAATAGTGGAAAAAAGAATATGTTCAAATATAAACTACACAGAAGCATTGTATGAAACTTCTTTCTGTTCTGTGCATTCAACTAACAGAGTTGAACCTTACTTTTGATTGAGCCTTTCTGAAACACTCTTTCTGTAGAAACTGCAATTGGACATTCTGAGCGCTAAGAGGCCTCTACTGGGAAAATAATATCTTCAAATAAAAACTACACAGAAGCATTGTGTGAAACTTATTCCTGATATGTTCATTAAGCTAACAGAGTTAAACCATAGTTTTGATTGCGCAGTTCTGAACACTCTTTCTGTAGAAAATGCAAGTGGACATTCGGAGCGCTAAGAGGGTAATAGTGGAAAAAGGAATATATTCAAATATAAACTACACAGTAGCATTCTGTGAAACTTCTTTCTGTTCTGTGCGTTCAACTAACAGTGTTGAACCTTACTTTTGATTGAGCCGTTCTGAAACACTCTTTCTGTAGAAACTGCAATTGGACATGCTAAGCGCTAAGAGGCCTGCATTGGGAAAAAGAATATCTTCAAATAAAAACTACACAGATGCATTCTGTGAAACTTATTTCTGATCTGTAAATTCAGTTAACAGAGATAAAACATAGTTTTGATTGAGCAGTTATGAAACACTCTTTTTGTAGAAAATGCAAGTGGAGCTTCGGAGCGCTAAGAGGGTAATAGTGGAAAAAGGAATGTCTCCAAATATAAACTACAGAGAATCATTCGGTGAAACTTCTTTCTGATCTGTGCATTCAGCTAACAGAGTTAAACCATACTTTTGATTGAGCAGATCTGAACACTCTTTCTGTAGAAAATGCAACTGGACATTTGGAGCGCTAAGAGCGTAGTAGTGGAAAAAGGAATATATTCAAATATAAACTACACAGAAGCATTCTGTGAAACTTCTTTCTGATCTGAGCATTCAGCTAACAGAGTTAAACCATACTTTTGATTGAGCAGTTTTGAAACATTCTGTCTGTAGAAAATGCAACTGGACATTCGTAGCGCTAAGTGGGTAATAGTGGAAAAAAGAATATGTTCAAATATAAACTACACAGAATCATTGTATGAAACTTATTTCTGTTCTGTGCATTCAACTAACAGAGTTGAACCTTACATTTGATTGAGCCGTTCTGAATCACTCTTTCTGTAGAAATTGCAATTGGACATTCTAAGCGCTAAGAGGCCTATATTGGGAAAAAGAATGTCTACAAATAAAAACTACACAGAAGAATTGTGTGAAATTTCTTTCTGTTCTGTTTGTTCAACTAAAAGAGTTGAACCTTAGTTTTGATTGATCCGTTCTGAAACACTCTTTCTGTAGAAAATGCAAGTGGAGATTCGGAGCGCTAAGAGGTTAATAGTGGAAAAAGGAATGTCTCCAAATATAAACTACACAGAATCATTCGGTGAAACTTCTTTCTGATCTGTGCATTCAGCTAACAGAGTTAAACCATACATTTGATTGAGCAGATCTGAACACTCTTTCTGTAGAAAATGCAACTGGACATTTGGAGCGCTAACAGAGTAGTAGTGGAAAAAGGAATATATTCAAATATAAACTACACAGAAGCATTCTGTGAAACTTCTTTCTGATCTGAGCATTCAGCTAACAGAATTAAACCATACTTTTGATTGAGCAGTTTTGAAACACTCAGTCTGTAGAAAATGCAACTGGACATTAGTAGCGCTAAGTGGGTAATAGTGGAAAAAAGAATATGTTCAAATATAAACTACACAGAAGCATTGTATGAAACTACTTTCTGTTCTGTGCATTCAACTAACAGATTTGAACCTTACTTTTGATTGAGCCTTTCTGGAACACTCTTTCTGTAGAAACTGCAATTGGACATTCTGAGCGCTAAGAGGCCTATATTGGAAAAAATAATATCTTCAAATAAAAACTACACAGAAGCATTGTGTGAAACTTATTTCTGATATGTTCATTAAGCTAACAGAGTTAAACCATACTTTTGATTGCGCAGTTCTGAACACTCTTTCTGTAGAAAATGCAAGTGGACATTCGGAGTGCTAAGAGGGTAATAGTGGAAAAAGGAATATATTCAAATATAAACTACACAGTGGCATTCTGTGAAAATTCTTTCTGTTCTGTGCATTCAACTAACAGAGTTGAACCTTACTTTTGATTGAGTCGTTCTGAAACACTCTTTCTGTAGAAACTGCAATTGGACATGCTAAGAGCTAAGAGGCCTACATTGGGAAAAAGAATATCTTCAAATAAAAACTACACAGATGCATTCTGTGAAACTTATTTCTGATCTGTAAATTCAGTTAACAGAGATAAAACATATTTTTGATTGAGCAGTTATGAAACACTCTTTTTGTAGAAAATGCAAGTGGAGCTTCGGAGCGCTAAGAGGGTAATAGTGGAAAAAGGAATGTCTCCAAATATAAACTACAGAGAATCATTCGGTGAAACTTCTTTCTGATCTGTGCATTCAGCTAACAGAGTTAAACCATACTTTTGATTGAGCAGATCTGAACACTCTTTCTGTAGAAAATGCAACTGGACATTTGGAGCGCTAAGAGCGTAGTAGTGGAAAAAGGAATATATTCAAATATAAACTACACAGAAGCATTCTGTGAAACTTCTTTCTGATCTGAGCATTCAGCTAACAGAGTTAAACCATACTTTTGATTGAGCAGTTTTGAAACACTCTGTCTGTAGAAAATGCAACTGGACATTCGTAGCGCTAAGTGGGTAATAGTGGAAAAAAGAATATGTTCAAATATAAACTACACAGAATCATTGTATGAAACTTCTTTCTGTTCTGTGCATTCAACTAACAGAGTTGAACCTTACATTTGATTGAGCCGTTCTGAAACACTCTTTCTGTAGAAACTGCAATTGGACATTCTGAGCGCTAAGAGGCCTATATTGGGAAAAAGAATGTCTACAAATAAAAACTACACAGAAGAATTGTGTGAAACTTCTTTCTGTTCTGTTTGTTCAACTAAAAGAGTTGAACCTTAGTTTTGATTGAGCCGTTCTGAAACACTCTTTCTGTAGAAAATGCAAGTGGAGATTCGGAGCGCTAAGAGGGTAATAGTGGAAAAAGGAATGTCTCCAAATATAAACTACACAGAATCATTCGGTGAAACTTCTTTCTGATCTGTGCATTCAGCTAACAGAGTTAAACCATACATTTGATTGAGCAGATCTGAACACTCTTTCTGTAGAAAATGCAACTGGACATTTGGAGCGCTAAGAGAGTAGTAGTGGAAAAAGGAATATATTCAAATATAAACTACACAGAAGCATTCTGTGAAACTTCTTTCTGATCTGAGCATTCAGCTAACAGAGTTAAACCATACTTTTGATTGAGCAGTTTTGAAACACTCAGTCTGTAGAAAATGCAACTGGACATTAGTAGCGCTAAGTGGGTAATAGTGGAAAAAAGAATATGTTCAAATATAAACTACACAGAAGCATTGTATGAAACTTCTTTCTGTTCTGTGCATTCAACTAACAGATTTGAACCTTACTTTTGATTGAGCCTTTCTGAAACACTCTTTCTGTAGAAACTGCAATTGGACATTCTGAGCGCTAAGAGGCCTATATTGGAAAAAATAATATCTTCAAATAAAAACTACACAGAAGCATTGTGTGAAACTTATTTCTGATATGTTCATTAAGCTAACAGAGTTAAACCATACTTTTGATTGCGCAGTTCTGAACACTCTTTCTGTAGAAAATGCAAGTGGACATTCGGAGTGCTAAGAGGGTAATAGTGGAAAAAGGAATATATTCAAATATAAACTACACAGTAGCATTCTGTGAAAATTCTTTCTGTTCTGTGCATTCAACTAACAGAGTTGAACCTTACTTTTGATTGAGTCGTTCTGAAACACTCTTTCTGTAGAAACTGCAATTGGACATGCTAAGCGCTAAGAGGCCTACAATGGGAAAAAGAATATCTTCAAATAAAAACTACACAGATGCATTCTGTGAAACTTATTTCTGATCTGTAAATTCAGTTAACAGAGATAAAAGATATTTTTGATTGAGCAGTTATGAAACACTCTTTTTGTAGAAAATGCAAGTGGAGATTCGGAGCGCTAAGAGGGTAATAGTGGAAAAAGGAATGTCTTCAAATATAAACTACACAGAATCATTCGGTGAAACTTCTTTCTGATCTGTGCATTCAGCTAACAGAGTTAAACCATACTTTTGATTGAGCAGATCTGAACACTCTTTCTGTAGAAAATGCAACTGCACATTTGGAGCGCTAAGAGGGTAGTAGTGGAAAAAGGAATATATTCAAATATAAACTACACAGAAGCATTCTGTGAAACTTCTTTCTGATCTGAGCATTCAGCTAACAGAGTTAAACCATACTTTTGATTGAGCAGTTTTGAAAAACTCTGTCTGTAGAAAATGCAACTGGACATTCGTAGCGCTCACTGGGTAATAGTGGAAATAAGAATATGTTCAAATATAAACTACACAGAAGCATCATATGAAACTTCTTTCTGTTCTGTGCATTCAACTAACAGAGTTGAACCTTACTTTTGATTGAGCCGTTCTGAAACACTCCTTCTGTAGAAACTGCAATTGGACATTCTGAGCGCTAATAGGCCTATATTGGGAAAAGGAATGTCTACAAATAAAAACTACACAGAAGAATTGTGTGAAACTTCTTTCTGTTCTGTCTGTTCAACTAAAAGTGTTGAACCTTAGTTTTGATTGAGCCGTTCTGAAACACTCTTTCTGTAGAAAATGCAAGTGGAGATTCGGAGCGCTAAGTGGCTAATAGTGGAAAAAAGAATATGTTCAAATATAAACTACACAGAAGCATTGTATGAAACTTCTTTCTGTTCTGTGCATTCAACTAACAGAGTTGAACCTTACTTTTGATTGAGCCTTTCTGAAACACTCTTTCTGTAGAAACTGCAATTGGACATTCTGAGCGCTAAGAGGCCTATATTGGGAAAAATAATATCTTCAAATAAAAACTACACAGAAGCATTGTGTGAAACTTATTTCTGATATGTTCATTAAGCTAACAGAGTTAAACCATACTTTTGATTGCGCAGTTCTGAACACTCTTTCTGTAGAAAATGCAAGTGGACATTCGGAGCGCTAAGAGGGTAATAGTGGAAAAAGGACTATATTCAAATATAAACTACACAGTAGCATTCTGTGAAACTTCTTTCTGTTCTGTGCGTTCAACTAACAGTGTTGAACCTTACTTTTGATTGAGCCGTTCTGAAACACTCTTTCTGTAGAAACTGCAATTGGACATGCTAAGCGCTAAGAGGCCTACATTGGGAAAAAGAATATCTTCAAATAAAAACTACACAGATGCATTCTGTGAAACTTATTTCTGATCTGTAAATTCAGTTAACAGAGATAAAACATATTTTTGATTGAGCAGTTATGAAACACTCTTTTTGTAGAAAATGCAAGTGGAGCTTCGGAGCGCTAAGAGGGTAATAGTGGAAAAAGGAATGTCTCCAAATATAAACTACAGAGAATCATTCGGTGAAACTTCTTTCTGATCTGTGCATTCAGCTAACAGAGTTAAACCATACTTTTGATTGAGCAGATCTGAACACTCTTTCTGTAGAAAATGCAACTGGACATTTGGAGCGCTAAGAGCGTAGTAGTGGAAAAAGGAATATATTCAAATATAAACTACACAGAAGCATTCTGTGAAACTTCTTTCTGATCTGAGCATTCAGCTAACAGAGTTAAACCATACTTTTGATTGAGCAGTTTTGAAACACTCTGTCTGTAGAAAATGCAACTGGACATTCGTAGCGCTAAGTGGGTAATAGTGGAAGAAAGAATATGTTCAAATATAAACTACACAGAATCATTGTATGAAACTTCTTTCTGTTCTGTGCATTCAACTAACAGAGTTGAACCTTACATTTGATTGAGCCGTTCTGAAACACTCTTTCTGTAGAAACTGCAATTGGACATTCTGAGCGCTAAGAGGCCTATATTGGGAAAAAGAATGTCTACAAATAAAAACTACACAGAAGAATTGTGTGAAACTTCTTTCTGTTCTGTTTGTTCAACTAAAAGAGTTGAACCTTAGTTTTGATTGAGCCGTTCTGAAACACTCTTTCTGTAGAAAATGCAAGTGGAGATTCGGAGCGCTAAGAGGGTAATAGTGGAAAAAGGAATGTCTCCAAATATAAACTACACAGAATCATTCGGTGAAACTTCTTTCTGATCTGTGCATTCAGCTAACAGAGTTAAACCATACATTTGATTGAGCAGATCTGAACACTCTTTCTTTAGAAAATGCAACTGGACATTTGGAGCGCTAAGAGAGTAGTAGTGGAAAAAGGAATATATTCAAATATAAACTACACAGAAGCATTCTGTGAAACTTCTTTCTGATCTGAGCATTCAGCTAACAGAGTTAAACCATACTTTTGATTGAGCAGTTTTGAAACACTCTGTCTGTAGAAAATGCAACTGGACATTCGTAGCGCTAAGTGGGTAATAGTGGAAAAAAGAATATGTTCAAATATAAACTACACAGAAGCATTGTATGAAACTTCTTTCTGTTCTGTGCATTCAACTAACAGAGTTGAACCTTACTTTTGATTGAGCCTTTCTGAAACACTCTTTCTGTAGAAACTGCAATTGGACATTCTGAGCGCTAAGAGGCCTCTACTGGGAAAAATAATATCTTCAAATAAAAACTACACAGAAGCATTGTGTGAAACTTATTCCTGATATGTTCATTAAGGTAACAGAGTTAAATCATACTTTTGATTGCGCAGTTCTGAACACCCTTTCTGTAGAAAATGCAAGTGGACATTCGGAGCGCTAAGAGTGTAATAGTGGAAAAAGGAATATATTCAAATATAAACTACACAGTAGCATTCTGTGAAACTACTTTCTGTTCTGTGCGTTCAACTAACAGTGTTGAACCTTACTTTTGATTGAGCCGTTCTGAAACACTCTTTCTGTAGAAACTGCAATTGGACATGCTAAGCGCTAAGAGGCCTACATTGGGAAAAAGAATATCTTCAAATAAAAACTACACAGATGCATTCTGTGAAACTTATTTCTGATCTGTAAATTCAGTTAACAGAGATAAAACATATTTTTGATTGAGGAGTTATGAAACACTCTTTTTGTAGAAAATGCAAGTGGAGATTCGGAGCGCTAAGAGGGTAATAGTGGAAAAAGGAATGTCTCCAAATATAAACTACAGAGAATCATTCGGTGAAACTTCTTTCTGATCTGTGCATTCAGCTAACAGAGTTAAACCATACTTTTGATTGAGCAGATCTGAACACTCTTTCTGTAGAAAATGCAACTGGACATTTGGAGCGCTAAGAGCGTAGTAGTGGAAAAAGGAATATATTCAAATATAAACTACACAGAAGCATTCTGTGAAACTTCTTTCTGATCTGAGCATTCAGCTAACAGAGTTAAACCATACTTTTGATTGAGCAGTTTTGAAACACTCTGTCTGTAGAAAATGCAACTGGACATTCGTAGCGCTAAGTGGGTAATAGTGGAAAAAAGAATATGTTCAAATATAAACTACACAGAAGTATTGTATGAAACTTCTTCTTTTCTGTGCATTCAACTAACAGAGTTGAACCTTACTTTTGATTGAGCCGTTCTGAAACACTCTTTCTGTGGAAACTGCAATTGGACATTCTGAGCGCTAAGAGGCCTATATTGGGAAAAAGTATGTCTACAAATAAAAACTACACAGAAGAATTGTGTGAAACTTCTTTCTGTTCTGTTTGTTCAACTAAAAGAGTTGAACCTTAGTTTTGATTGAGCCGTTCTGAAACACTCTTTCTGTAGAAAATGCAAGTGGAGATTCGGAGCGCTAAGAGGGTAATAGTGGAAAAAGGAATGTCTCCAAATATAAACTACACAGAATCATTCTGTGAAACTTATTTCTGATCTGTGCATTCAGCTAACAGAGTTAAACCATACATTTGATTGAGCAGATCTGAACACTCTTTCTGTAGAAAATGCAACTGGACATTTGGAGCGCTAAGAGAGTAGTAGTGGAAAAAGGAATATATTCAAACATAAACTACACAGAAGCATTCTGTGAAACTTCTTTCTGATCTGAGCATTCAGCTAACAGAGTTAAACCATACTTTTGATTGAGCAGTTTTGAAACACTCTGTCTGTAGAAAATGCAACTGGACATTCGTAGCGCTAAGTGGCTAATAGTGGAAAAAAGAATATGTTCAAATATAAACTACACAGAAGCATTGTATGAAACTTCTTTCTGTTCTGTGCATTCAACTAACAGAGTTGAACCTTACTTTTGATTGAGCCTTTCTGAAACACTCTTTCTGTAGAAACTGCAATTGGACATTCTGAGCGCTAAGAGGCCTCTACTGGGAAAAATAATATCTTCAAATAAAAACTACACAGAAGCATTGTGTGAAACTTATTTCTGATATGTTCATTAAGCTAACAGAGTTAAACCATACTTTTGATTGCGCAGTTCTGAACACTCTTTCTGTAGAAAATGCAAGTGGACATTCGGAGCGCTAAGTGGGTAATAGTGGAAAAAAGAATATGTTCAAATATAAACTACACAGAATCATTGTATGAAACTTCTTTCTGTTCTGTGCATTCAACTAACAGAGTTGAACCTTACATTTGATTGAGCCGTTCTGAAACACTCTTTCTGTAGTAACTGCAATTGGACATTCTGAGTGCTAAGAGGCCTATATTGGGAAAAAGAATGTCTACAAATAAAAACTACACAGAATAATTGTGTGAAACTTCTTTCTGTTCTGTTTGTTCAACTAAAAGAGTTGAACCTTAGTTTTGATTGAGCCGTTCTGAAACACTCTTTCTGTAGAAAACGCAAGTGGAGATTCGGAGCGCTAAGAGGGTAATAGTGGAAAATAGGAATGTCTCCAAATATAAACTACACAGAATCATTCGGTGAAACTTCTTTCTGATCTGTGCATTCAGCTAACAGAGTTAAACCATACTTTTGATTGAGCAGATCTGAACACTCTTTCTGTAGAAAATGCAACTGGACATTTGGAGCGCTATGAGAGTAGTAGTGGAAAAAGGAATATATTCAAATATAAACTACACAGAAGCATTCTGTGAAACTTCTTTCTGATCTGAGCATTCAGCTAACAGAGTTAAACCATACTTTTGATTGAGCAGTTTTGAAACACTCTGTCTGTAGAAAATGCAACTGGACATTCGTAGCGCTAACTGGGTAATAGTGGAAAAAAGAATATGTTCAAATATAAACTACACAGAAGCATTGTATGAAACTACTTTCTGTTCTGTGCATTCAACTAACAGAGTTGAACCTTACTTTTGATTGAGCCTTTCTGAAACACTCTTTCTGTAGAAACTGCAATTGGACATTCTGAGCGCTAAGAGGCCTCTACTGGGAAAAATAATATCTTCAAATAAAAACTACACAGAAGCATTGTGTGAAACTTATTCCTGATATGTTCATTAAGCTAACAGAGTTAAACCATACTTTTGATTGCGCAGTTCTGAACACTCTTTCTGTAGAAAATGCAAGTGGACATTCGGAGCGCTAAGAGGGTAATAGTGGAAAAAGGAATATATTCAAATATAAACTACACAGTAGCATTCTGTGACAATTCTTTCTGTTCTGTGCATTCAACTAACAGTGTTGAACCTTACTTTTGATTGAGCCGTTCTGAAACACTCTTTCTGTAGAAACTGCAATTGGACATGCTAAGCGCTAAGAGGCCTACATTGGGAAAAAGAATATCTTCAAATAAAAACTACACAGATGCATTCTGTGAAACTTATTTCTGATCTGTAAATTCAGTTAACAGAGATAAAACATATTTTTGATTGAGCAGTTATGAAACACTCTTTTTGTAGAAAATGCAAGTGGAGATTCGGAGCGCTAAGAGGGTAATAGTGGAAAAAGGAATGTCTCCAAATATAAACTACAGAGAATCATTCGGTGAAACTTCTTTCTGATCTGTGCATTCAGCTAACAGAGTTAAACCATACTTTTGATTGAGCAGATCTGAACACTCTTTCTGTAGAAAATGCAACTGGACATTTGGAGCGCTAAGAGCGTAGTAGTGGAAAAAGGAATATATTCAAATATAAACTACACAGAAGCATTCTGTGAAACTTCTTTCTGATCTGAGCATTCAGCTAACAGAGTTAAACCATACTTTTGATTGAGCAGTTTTGAAACACTCTGTCTGTAGAAAATGCAACTGGACATTCGTAGCGCTAAGTGGGTAATAGTGGAAAAAAGAATATGTTCAAATATAAACTACACAGAAGCATTGTATGAAACTTCTTTCTTTTCTGTGCATTCAACTAACAGAGTTGAACCTTACTTTTGATTGAGCCGTTCTGAAACACTCTTTCTGTAGAAACTGCAATGGGACATTCTGAGCGCTAAGAGGCCTATATTGGGAAAAAGAATGTCTACAAATCAAAACTACACAGAAGAATTGTGTGAAACTTCTTTCTGTTCTGTTTGTTCAAATAAAAGATTTGAACCTTAGTTTTGATTGAGCCGTTCTGAAACACTCTTTCTGTAGAAAATGCAAGTGGAGATTCGGAGCGCTAAGAGGGTAATAGTGGAAAAAGGAATGTCTCCAAATATAAACTACACAGAATCATTCGGTGAAACTTCTTTCTGATCTGTGCATTCAGCTAACAGAGTTAAACCATACTTTTGATTGAGCAGATCTGAACACTCTTTCTGTAGAAAATGCAACTGGACATTTGGAGCGCTAAGAGAGTAGTAGTGGAAAAAGGAATATATTCAAATATAAACTACACAGAAGCATTCTGTGAAACTTCTTTCTGATCTGAGCATTCAGATAACAGAGTTAAACCATACTTTTGATTGAGCACTTTTGAAGCACTCTGTCTGTAGAAAATGCAACTGGACATTCATAGCGCTAAGTGGGTAATAGTGGAAAAATGAATATGTTCAAATATAAACTACACAGAAGCATTGTATGAAACTTCTTTCTGTTCTGTGCATTCAACTAACAGAGTTGAACCTTACTTTTGATTGAGCCTTTCTGAAACACTCTTTCTGTAGAAACTGCAATTGGACATTCTGAGCGCTAAGAGGCCTCTACTGGGAAAAATAATATCTTCAAATAAAAACTACACAGAAGCATTGTGTGAAACTTATTTCTGATATGTTCATTAAGCTAACAGAGTTAAACCATACTTTTGATTGCGCAGTTCTGAACACTCTTTCTGTAGAAAATGCAAATGGACATTCGGAGCGCTAAGAGGGAAATAGTGGAAAAAGGAATATATTCAAATATAAACTACACAGTAGCATTCTGTGAAAATTCTTTCTGTTCTGTGCATTCAACTAACAGAGTTGAACCTTACTTTTGATTGAGCCGTTCTGAAACACTCTTTCTGTAGAAACTGCAATTGGACATGCTAAGCGCTAAGAGGCCTACATTGGGAAAAATAATATCTTCAAATAAAAACTACACAGATGCATTCTGTGAAACTTATTTCTGATCTGTAAATTCAGTTAACAGAGATAAAACATATTTTTGATTGAGCAGTTATGAAACACTCTTTGTGTAGAAAACGCAAGTGGAGATTCGGAGCGCTAAGAGGGTAATAGTGGAAAAAGGAATGTCTTCAAATATAAACTACAGAGAATCATTCGGTGAAACTTCTTTCTGATCTGTGCATTCAGCTAACAGAGTTAAACCATACTTTTGATTGAGCAGATCTGAACACTCTTTCTGTAGAAAATGCAACTGGACATTTGGAGCGCTAAGAGCGTAGTAGTGGAAAAAGGAATATATTCAAATATGAACTACACAGAAGCATTCTGTGAAACTTCTTTCTGATCTGAGCATTCAGCTAACAGAGTTAAACCATACTTTTGATTGAGCAGTTTTGAAACACTCTGTCTGTAGAAAATGCAACTGGACATTCGTAGCGCTAAGTGGGTAATAGTGGAAAAAAGAATATGTTCAAATATAAACTACACAGAATCATTGTATGAAACTTCTTTCTTTTCTGTGCATTCAACTAACAGAGTTGAACCTTACTTTTGATTGAGCCGTTCTGAAACACTCTTTCTGTAGAAACTGCAATTGGACATTCTGAGCGCTAAGAGGCCTATATTGGGAAAAAGAATGTCTACAAATAAAAACTACACAGAAGAATTGTGTGAAACTTCTTTCTGTTCTGTTTGTTCAACTAAAAGAGTTGAACCTTAGTTTTGATTGAGCCGTTCTGAAACACTCTTTCTGTAGAAAATGCAAGTGGAGATTCGGAGCGCTAAGAGGGTAATAGTGGAAAAAGGAATGTCTCCAAATATAAAATACACAGAATCATTCGGTGAAACTTCTTTCTGATCTGTGCATTCAGCTAACAGAGTTAAACCATACTTTTGATTGAGCAGATCTGAACACTCTTTCTGTAGAAAATGCAACCTGACATTTGGAGCGCTAAGAGAGTAGTAGTGGAAAAAGGAATATATTCAAATATAAACTACACAGAAGCATTCTGTGAAACTTCTTTCTGATCTGTGCATTCAGCTAACAGAGTTAAACCATACTTTTGATTGAGCAGTTTTGAAACACTCTGTCTGTAGAAAATGCAACTGGACATTCGTAGCGCTAAGTGGGTAATAGTGGAAAAAGAATATGTTCAAATATAAACTACACAGAAGCATTGTATGAAACTTCTTTCTGTTCTGTGCATTCAACTAACAGAGTTGAACCTTACTTTTGATTGAGCCTTTCTGAAACACTCTTTCTGTAGAAACTGCAATTGGACATTCTGAGCGCTAAGAGGCCTCTACTGGGAAAAATAATATCTTCAAAAAAAAACTACACGGAAGCATTGTGTGAAACTTATTTTTGATATGTTCATTAAGCTAACAGAGTTAAAACATACTTTTGATTGGGCAGTTCTGAACACTCTTTCTGTAGAAAATGCAAGTGGAGATTCGGAGCGCTAATAGGGTAATAGTGGAAAAAGGAATATATTCATATATAAACTACACAGTAGCATTCTGTGAAAATTCTTTCTGTTCTGTGCATTCAACTAACAGGGTTGAACCTTACTTTTGATTGAGCCGTTCTGAAACACTCTTTCTGTAGAAACTGCAATTGGACATGCTAAGCGCTAAGAGGCCTACATTGGGAAAAAGAATATCTTCAAATAAAAACTACACAGAGGTATTCTGTGAAACTTATTTCTGATCTGTAAATTCAGTTAACAGAGATAAAACATATTTTTGATTGAGCAGTTATGAAACACTCTTTTTGTAGAAAATGCAAGTAGAGATTCGGAGCGCTAAGAGGGTAATAGTGGAAAAAGGAATATCTTCAAATATAAACTACAGAGAATCATTCGGTGAAACTTCTTTCTGATCTGTGCATTCAGCTAACAGAGTTAAACCATACTTTTGATTGAGCAGTTTTGAAACACTCTGTCTGTAGAAAATGCAACTGGACATTCGTAGCGCTAAGTGGGTAATAGTGGAAAAAAGAATATGTTCAAATATAAACTACACAGAATCATTGTATGAAACTTCTTTCTTTTCTGTGCATTCAACTAACAGAGTTGAACCTTACTTTTGATTGAGCCGTTCTGAAACACTCTTTCTGTAGAAACTGCAATTGGTCATTCTGAGCGCTAAGAGGCCTATATTGGGAAAAAGAATGTCTACAAATAAAAACTACACAGAAGAATTGTGTGAAACTTCTTTCTGTTCTGTTTGTTCAACTAAAAGAGTTGAACCTTAGTTTTGATTGAGCCGTTCTGAAACACTCTTTCTGTAGAAAATGCAAGTGGAGATTCGGAGCGCTAAGAGGGTAATAGTGGAAAAAGGAATGTCTCCAAATATAAACTACACAGAATCATTCGGTGAAACTTCTTTCTGATCTGTGCATTCAGCTAACAGAGTTAAACCATACTTTTGATTGAGCAGATCTGAACACTCTTTCTGTAGAAAATGCAACTGGACATTTGGAGCGCTAAGAGAGTAGTAGTGGAAAAAGGAATATATTCAAATATAAACTACACAGAAGCATTCTGTGAAACTTCTTTCTGATCTGAGCATTCAGCTAACAGAGTTAAACCATACTTTTGATTGAGCAGTTTTGAAAAACTCTGTCTGTAGAAAATGCAACTGGACATTCGTAGCGCTAAGTGGGTAATAGTGGAAAAAAGAATATGTTCAAATATAAACTACACAGAAGCATTGTATGAAACTTCTTTCTGTTCTGTGCATTCAACTAACAGAGTTGAACCTTACTTTTGATTGAGCCTTTCTGAAACACTCTTTCTGTAGAAACTGCAATTGGACATTCTGAGCGCTAAGAGGCCTCTACTGGGAAAAATAATATCTTCAAAAAAAAACTACACAGAAGCATTGTGTGAAACTTATTTCTGATATGTTCATTAAGCTAACAGAGTTAAACCATACTTTTGATTGTGCAGTTCTGAACACTCTTTCTGTAGAAAATGCAAGTGGAGATTCGGAGCGCTAAGAGGGTAATAGTGGAAAAAGGAATATATTCAAATATAAACTACACAGTAGCATTCTGTGAAAATACTTTCTGTTCTGTGCATTCAACTAACAGAGTTGAACCTTACTTTTGATTGAGCCGTTCTGAAACACTCTTTCTGTAGAAACTGCAATTGGACATGCTAAGCGCTAAGAGGCCTACATTGGGAAAAAGAATATCTTCAAATAAAAACTACACAGATGCATTCTGTGAAACTTATTTCTGATCTGTAAATTCAGTTAACAGAGATAAAACATATGTTTGATTGAGCAGTTATGAAACACTCTTTTTTTATAAAATGCAAGTGGAGATTCGGAGCGCTAAGAGGATAATAGTGGAAAAAGGAATGTCTACAAATATAAACTACAGAGAATCATTCGGTGAAACTTCTTTCTGATCTGTGCATTCAGCTAACAGAGTTAAACCATACTTTTGATTGAGCAGATCTGAACACTCTTTCTGTAGAAAATGCAACTGGACATTTGGAGCGCTAAGAGCGTAGTAGTGGAAAAAGGAATATATTCAAATATAAACTACACAGAAGCATTCTGTGAAACTTCTTTCTGATCTGAGCATTCAGCTAACAGAGTTAAACCATACTTTTGATTGAGCAGTTTTGAAACACTCTGTCTGTAGAAAATGCAACTGGACATTCGTAGCGCTAAGTGGGTAATAGTGGAAAAAAGAATATGTTCAAATATAAACTACACAGAAGCATTGTATGAAACTTCTTTCTGTTCTGTGCATTCAACTAACAGAGTTGAACCTTACTTTTGATTGAGCCGTTCTGAAACACTCTTTCTGTAGAAACTGCAATTGGACATTCTGAGCGCTAAGAGGCCTATATTGGGAAAAAGAATGTCTACAAATAAAAACTACACAGAAGAATTGTGTGAAACTTCTTTCTGTTCTGTTTGTTCAAATAAAAGATTTGAACCTTAGTTTTGATTGAGCCGTTCTGAAACACTCTTTCTGTAGAAAATGCAAGTGGAGATTCGGAGCGCTAAGTGGGTAATAGTGGAAAAAGGAATGTCTCCAAATATAAACTACAGAGAATCATTCGGTGAAACTTCTTTCTGATCTGTGCATTCAGCTAACAGAGTTAAACCATACTTTTGATTGAGCAGATCTGAACACTCTTTCTGCAGAAAATGCAACTGGACATTTGGAGCGCTAAGAGAGTAGTAGTGGAAAAAGGAACATATTCAAATATAAACTACACAGAAACATTCTGTGAAACTTCTTTCTGATCTGAGCATTCAGATAACAGAGTTAAACCATACTTTTGATTGAGCAGTTTTGAAACACTCTGTCTGTAGAAAATGCAACTGGACATTCGTAGTGCTAAGTGGGTAATAGTGGAAAAAAGAATATGTTCAAATATAAACTACACAGAAGCATTGTATGAAACTTCGTTCTGTTCTGTGCATTCAACTAACAGAGTTGAACCTTACTTTTGATTGAGCCTTTCTGAAACACTCTTTCTGTAGAAACTGCAATTGGACATTCTGAGCGCTAAGAGGCCTCTACTGGGAAAAATAATATCTTCAAATAAAAACTACACAGAAGCATTGTGTGAAACTTATTTCTGATATGTTCATTAAGCTAACAGAGTTAAACCATACTTTTGATTGCGCAGTTCTGAACACTCTTTCTGTAGAAAATGCAAGTGGACATTCGGAGCGCTAAGAGGGTAATAGTGGAAAAAGGAATATATTCAAATATAAACTACACAGTAGCATTCTGTGAAAATTCTTTCTGTTCTGTGCATTCAACTAACAGAGTTGAACCTTACTTTTGATTGAGCCGTTCTGAAACACTCTTTCTGTAGTAACTGCAATTGGACATGCTAAGCGCTAAGAGGCCTACATTGGGAAAAAGAATATCTTCAAATAAAAACTACACAGATGCATTCTGTGAAACTTATTTCTCATCTGTAAATTCAGTTAACAGAGATAAAACATATTTTTGATTGAGCAGTTATGAAACACTCTTTGTGTAGAAAATGCAAGTGGAGATTCGGAGCGCTAAGAGGGTAATAGTGGAAAAAGGAATGTCTCCAAATATAAACTACACAGAATCATTCTGTGAAACTTCTTTCTGATCTGTGCATTCAGCTAACAGAGTTAAACCATACTTTTGATTGAGCAGATCTGAACACTCTTTCTGTAGAAAATGCAACTGGACATTTGGAGCGCTAAGAGCGTAGTAGTGGAAAAAGGAATATATTCAAATATAAACTACACAGAAGCATTCTGTGAAACTTCTTTCTGATCTGAGCATTCAGCTAACAGAGTTAAACCATACTTTTGATTGAGCAGTTTTGAAACACTCTGTCTGTAGAAAATGCAACTGGACATTCGTAGCGCTAAGTGGGTAATAGTGGAAAAAAGAATATGTTCAAATATAAACTACACAGAAGCATTGTATGAAACTTCTTTCTTTTCTGTGCATTCAACTAACAGAGTTGAACCTTACTTTTGATTGAGCCGTTCTGAAACACTCTTTCTGTGGAAACTGCAATTGGACATTCTGAGCGCTAAGAGGCCTATATTGGGAAAAAGTATGTCTACAAATAAAAACTACACAGAAGAATTGTGTGAAACTTCTTTCTGTTCTGTTTGTTCAACTAAAAGACTTGAACCTTAGTTTTGATTGAGCCGTTCTGAAACACTCTTTCTGTAGAAAATGCAAGTGGAGATTCGGAGCGCTAAGAGGGTAATAGTGGAAAAAGGAATGTCTCCAAATATAAACTACACAGAATCATTCTGTGAAACTTCTTTCTGATCTGTGCATTCAGCTAACAGAGTTAAACCATACTTTTGATTGAGCAGATCTGAACACTCTTTCTGTAGAAAATGCAACTGGACATTTGGAGCGCTAAGAGAGTAGTAGTGGAAAAAGGAATATATTCAAATATAAACTACACAGAAGCATTCTGTGAAACTTCTTTCTGATCTGAGCATTCAGCTAACAGAGTTAAACCATACTTTTGATTGAGCAGTTTTCAAACACTCTGTCTGTAGAAAATGCAACTGGACATTCGTAGCGCTAACTGGGTAATAGTGGAAAAAAGAATATATTCAAATATAAACTACACAGAAGCATTGTATGAAACTTCGTTCTGTTCTGTGCATTCAACTAACAGAGTTGAACCTTACTTTTGATTGAGCCTTTCTGAAACACTCTTTCTGTAGAAACTGCAATTGGACATTCTGAGCGCTAAGAGGACTATATTGGGAAAAATAATATCTTCAAATAAAAACTACACAGAAGCATTGTGTGAAACTTATTTCTGATATGTTCATTAAGCTAACAGAGTTAAACCATACTTTTGATTGCGCAGTTCTGAACACTCTTTCTGTAGAAAATGCAAGTGGACATTCGGAGCGCTAAGAGGGTAATAGTGGAAAAAGGAATATATTCATATATAAACTACACAGTAGCATTCTGTGAAAATTCCTTCTGTTCTGTGCATTCAACTAACCGAGTTGAACCTTACTTTTGATTGAGCCGTTCTGAAACACTCTTTCTGTAGAAACTGCAATTGGACATGCTAAGCGCTAAGAGGCCTACATTGGGAAAAAGAATATCTTCAAATAAAAACTACACAGATGCATTCTGTGAAACTTATTTCTGATCTGTAAATTCAGTTAACAGAGATAAAACATATTTTTGATTGAGCAGTTATGAAACACTCTTTTTGTATAAAATGCAAGTGGAGATTCGGAGCACTAAGAGGATAATAGTGGAAAAAGGAATGTCTCCAAATATAAACTACAGAGAATCATTCGGTGAAACTTCTTTCTGATCTGTGCATTCAGCTAACAGAGGTAAACCATACTTTTGATTGAGCAGATCTGAACACTCTTTCTGTAGAAAATGCAACTGGACATTTGGAGCGCTAAGAGCGTAGTAGTGGAAAAAGGAATATATTCAAATATAAACTACACAGAAGCATTCTGTGAAACTTCTTTCTGATCTGAGCATTCAGCTAACAGAGTTAAACCATACTTTTGATTGAGCAGTTTTGAAACACTCTGTCTGTAGAAAATGCAACTGGACATTCGTAGCGCTAAGTGGGTAATAGTGGAAAAAAGAATATGTTCAAATATAAACTACACAGAATCATTGTATGAAACTTCTTTCTGTTCTGTGCATTCAACTAACAGAGTTGAACCTTACTTTTGATTGAGCCGTTCTGAAACACTCTTTCTGTAGAAACTGCAATTGGACATTCTGAGCGCTAAGAGGCCTATATTGGGAAAAAGAATGTCTACAAATAAAAACTACACAGAAGAATTGTGTGAAACTTCTTTCTGTTCTGTTTGTTCAAATAAAAGATTTGAACCTTAGTTTTGATTGAGCCGTTCTGAAACACTCTTTCTGTAGAAAATGCAAGTGGAGATTCGGAGCGCTAAGTGGGTAATAGTGGAAAAAGGAATGTCTCCAAATATAAACTACACAGAATCATTCGGTGAAACTTCTTTCTGATCTGTGCATTCAGCTAACAGAGTTAAACCATACTTTTGATTGAGCAGATCTGAACACTCTTTCTGTAGAAAATGCAACTGGACATTTGGAGCGCTAAGAGAGTAGTAGTGGAAAAAGGAATATATTCAAATATAAACTACACAGAAGCATTCTGTGAAACTTCTTTCTGATCTGAGCATTCAGATAACAGAGTTAAACCATACTTTTGATTGAGCAGTTTTGAAACACTCTGTCTGTAGAAAATGCAACTGGACATTCGTAGTGCTAAGTGGGTAATAGTGGAAAAAAGAATATGTTCCAATATAAACTACACAGAAGCATTGTATGAAACTTCGTTCTGTTCTGTGCATTCAACTAACAGAGTTGAACCTTACTTTTGATTGAGCCTTTCTGAAACACTCTTTCTGTAGAAACTGCAATTGGACATTCTGAGCGCTAAGAGGCCTCTACTGGGAAAAATAATATCTTCAAATAAAAACTACACAGAAGCATTGTGTGAAACTTATTTCTGATATGTTCATTAAGCTAACAGAGTTAAACCATACTTTTGATTGCGCAGTTCTGAACACTCTTTCTGTAGAAAATGCAAGTGGACATTCGGAGCGCTAAGAGGGTAATAGTGGAAAAAGGAATATATTCAAATATAAACTACACAGTAGCATTCTGTGAAAATTTTTTCTGTTCTGTGCATTCAACTAACAGAGTTGAACCTTACTTTTGATTGAGCCGTTCTGAAACACTCTTTCTGTAGTAACTGCAATTGGACATGCTAAGCGCTAAGAGGCCTACATTGGGAAAAAGAATATCTTCAAATAAAAACTACACAGATGCATTCTGTGAAACTTATTTCTCATCTGTAAATTCAGTTAACAGAGATAAAACATATTTTTGATTGAGCAGTTATGAAACACTCTTTGTGTAGAAAATGCAAGTGGAGATTCGGAGCGCTAAGAGGGTAATAGTGGAAAAAGGAATGTCTCCAAATATAAACTACACAGAATCATTCTGTGAAACTTCTTTCTGATCTGTGCATTCAGCTAACAGATTTAAACCATACTTTTGATTGAGCAGATCTGAACACTCTTTCTGTAGAAAATGCAACTGGACATTTGGAGCGCTAAGAGCGTAGTAGTGGAAAAAGGAATATATTCAAATATAAACTACACAGAAGCATTCTGTGAAACTTCTTTCTGATCTGAGCATTCAGCTAACAGAGTTAAACCATACTTTTGATTGAGCAGTTTTGAAACACTCTGTCTGTAGAAAATGCAACTGGACATTCGTAGCGCTAAGTGGGTAATAGTGGAAAAAAGAATATGTTCAAATATAAACTACACAGAAGCATTGTATGAAACTTCTTTCTTTTCTGTGCATTCAACTAACAGAGTTGAACCTTACTTTTGATTGAGCCGTTCTGAAACACTCTTTCTGTGGAAACTGCAATTGGACATTCTGAGCGCTAAGAGGCCTATATTGGGAAAAAGTATGTCTACAAATAAAAACTACACAGAAGAATTGTGTGAAACTTCTTTCTGTTCTGTTTGTTCAACTAAAAGACTTGAACCTTAGTTTTGATTGAGCCGTTCTGAAACACTCTTTCTGTAGAAAATGCAAGTGGAGATTCGGAGCGCTAAGAGGGTAATAGTGGAAAAAGGAATGTCTCCAAATATAAACTACACAGAATCATTCTGTGAAACTTCTTTCTGATCTGTGCATTCAGCTAACAGAGTTAAACCATACTTTTGATTGAGCAGATCTGAACACTCTTTCTGTAGAAAATGCAACTGGACATTTGGAGCGCTAAGAGAGTAGTAGTGGAAAAAGGAATATATTCAAATATAAACTACACAGAAGCATTCTGTGAAACTTCTTTCTGATCTGAGCATTCAGCTAACAGAGTTAAACCATACTTTTGATTGAGCAGTTTTCAAACACTCTGTCTGTAGAAAATGCAACTGGACATTCGTAGCGCTAACTGGGTAATAGTGGAAAAAAGAATATATTCAAATATAAACTACACAGAAGCATTGTATGAAACTTCGTTCTGTTCTGTGCATTCAACTAACAGAGTTGAACCTTACTTTTGATTGAGCCTTTCTGAAACACTCTTTCTGTAGAAACTGCAATTGGACATTCTGAGCGCTAAGAGGACTATATTGGGAAAAATAATATCTTCAAATAAAAACTACACAGAAGCATTGTGTGAAACTTATTTCTGATATGTTCATTAAGCTAACAGAGTTAAACCATACTTTTGATTGCGCAGTTCTGAACACTCTTTCTGTAGAAAATGCAAGTGGACATTCGGAGCGCTAAGAGGGTAATAGTGGAAAAAGGAATATATTCATATATAAACTACACAGTAGCATTCTGTGAAAATTCCTTCTGTTCTGTGCATTCAACTAACCGAGTTGAACCTTACTTTTGATTGAGCCGTTCTGAAACACTCTTTCTGTAGAAACTGCAATTGGACATGCTAAGCGCTAAGAGGCCTACATTGGGAAAAAGAATATCTTCAAATAAAAACTACACAGATGCATTCTGTGAAACTTATTTCTGATCTGTAAATTCAGTTAACAGAGATAAAACATATTTTTGATTGAGCAGTTATGAAACACTCTTTTTGTATAAAATGCAAGTGGAGATTCGGAGCACTAAGAGGATAATAGTGGAAAAAGGAATGTCTCCAAATATAAACTACAGAGAATCATTCGGTGAAACTTCTTTCTGATCTGTGCATTCAGCTAACAGAGGTAAACCATACTTTTGATTGAGCAGATCTGAACACTCTTTCTGTAGAAAATGCAACTGGACATTTGGAGCGCTAAGAGCGTAGTAGTGGAAAAAGGAATATATTCAAATATAAACTACACAGAAGCATTCTGTGAAACTTCTTTCTGATCTGAGCATTCAGCTAACAGAGTTAAACCATACTTTTGATTGAGCAGTTTTGAAACACTCTGTCTGTAGAAAATGCAACTGGACATTCGTAGCGCTAAGTGGGTAATAGTGGAAAAAAGAATATGTTCAAATATAAACTACACAGAATCATTGTATGAAACTTCTTTCTGTTCTGTGCATTCAACTAACAGAGTTGAACCTTACTTTTGATTGAGCCGTTCTGAAACACTCTTTCTGTAGAAACTGCAATTGGACATTCTGAGCGCTAAGAGGCCTATATTGGGAAAAAGAATGTCTACAAATAAAAACTACACAGAAGAATTGTGTGAAACTTCTTTCTGTTCTGTTTGTTCAAATAAAAGATTTGAACCTTAGTTTTGATTGAGCCGTTCTGAAACACTCTTTCTGTAGAAAATGCAAGTGGAGATTCGGAGCGCTAAGTGGGTAATAGTGGAAAAAGGAATGTCTCCAAATATAAACTACACAGAATCATTCGGTGAAACTTCTTTCTGATCTGTGCATTCAGCTAACAGAGTTAAACCATACTTTTGATTGAGCAGATCTGAACACTCTTTCTGTAGAAAATGCAACTGGACATTTGGAGCGCTAAGAGAGTAGTAGTGGAAAAAGGAATATATTCAAATATAAACTACACAGAAGCATTCTGTGAAACTTCTTTCTGATCTGAGCATTCAGATAACAGAGTTAAACCATACTTTTGATTGAGCAGTTTTGAAACACTCTGTCTGTAGAAAATGCAACTGGACATTCGTAGTGCTAAGTGGGTAATAGTGGAAAAAAGAATATGTTCCAATATAAACTACACAGAAGCATTGTATGAAACTTCGTTCTGTTCTGTGCATTCAACTAACAGAGTTGAACCTTACTTTTGATTGAGCCTTTCTGAAACACTCTTTCTGTAGAAACTGCAATTGGACATTCTGAGCGCTAAGAGGCCTCTACTGGGAAAAATAATATCTTCAAATAAAAACTACACAGAAGCATTGTGTGAAACTTATTTCTGATATGTTCATTAAGCTAACAGAGTTAAACCATACTTTTGATTGCGCAGTTCTGAACACTCTTTCTGTAGAAAATGCAAGTGGACATTCGGAGCGCTAAGAGGGTAATAGTGGAAAAAGGAATATATTCAAATATAAACTACACAGTAGCATTCTGTGAAAATTTTTTCTGTTCTGTGCATTCAACTAACAGAGTTGAACCTTACTTTTGATTGAGCCGTTCTGAAACACTCTTTCTGTAGTAACTGCAATTGGACATGCTAAGCGCTAAGAGGCCTACATTGGGAAAAAGAATATCTTCAAATAAAAACTACACAGATGCATTCTGTGAAACTTATTTCTCAACTGTAAATTCAGTTAACAGAGATAAAACATATTTTTGATTGAGCAGTTATGAAACTCTCTTTGGGTAGAAAATGCAAGTGGAGATTCGGAGCGCTAAGGGGGTAATAGTGGAAAAAGGAATGTCTTCAAATATAAACTACAGAGAATCATTCGGTGAAACTTCTTTCTGATCTGTGCATTCAGCTAACAGAGTTAAACCATACTTTTGATTGAGCAGATCTGAACACTCTTTCTGTAGAAAATGCAACTGGACATTTGGAGCGCTAAGAGCGTAGTAGTGGAAAAAGGAATATATTCAAATATGAACTACACAGAAGCATTCTGTGAAACTTCTTTCTGATCTGAGCATTCAGCTAACAGAGTTAAACCATACTTTTGATTGAGCAGTTTTGAAACACTCTGTCTGTAGAAAATGCAACTGGACATTCGTAGCGCTAAGTGGGTAATAGTGGAAAAAAGAATATGTTCAAATATAAACTACACAGAAGCATTGTATGAAACTTCTTTCTGTTCTGTGCATTCAACTAACAGAGTTGAACCTTACTTTTGATTGAGCCGTTCTGAAACACTCTTTCTGTAGAAACTGCAATTGGACATTCTGAGCGCTAAGAGGCCTATATTGGGAAAAAGAATGTGTACAAATAAAAACTACACAGAAGAATTGTGTGAAACTTCTTTCTGTTCTGTTTGTTCAACTAAAAGAGTTGAACCTTAGTTTTGATTGAGCCGTTCTGAGACACTCTTTCTGTAGAAAATGCAAGTGGAGATTCGGAGCGCTAAGAGGGTAATAGTGGAAAAAGGAATGTCTCCAAATATAAACTACACAGAATCATTCTGTGAAACTTCTTTCTGATCTGTGCATTCAGCTAACAGAGTTAAACCATACTTTTGATTGAGCAGATCTGAACACTCTTTCTGTAGAAAATGCAACTGGACATTCGTAGCGCTAAGTGGGTAATAGTGGAAAAAAGAATATGTTCAAATATAAACTACACAGAAGCATTGTATGAAACTTCTTTCTTTTCTTTGCATTCAACTAACAGAGTTGAACCTTACTTTTGATTGAGCCTTTCTGAAACACTCTTTCTGTAGAAACTGCAATTGGACATTCTGAGCGCTAAGAGGCCTCTATTGGGAAAAATAATATCTTCAAATAAAAACTACACAGAAGCATTGTGTGAAACTTATTTCCGATATGTTCATTATGCTAACAGAGTTAAACCATACTTTTGATTGCGCAGTTCTGAACACTCTTTCTGTAGAAAATGCAAGTGGACATTCGGAGCGCTAAGAGGGTAATAGTGGAAAAAGGAATATATTCAAATATAAACTACACAGTAGCATTCTGTGAAAATTCTTTCTGTTCTGTGCATTCAACTAACAGAGTTGAACCTTACTTTTGATTGAGCCGTTCTGAAACACTCTTTCTGTAGAAACTGCAATTGGACATGCTAAGCGCTAAGAGGCCTACATTGGGAAAAAGAATATCTTCAAATAAAAACTACACAGATGCATTCTGTGAAACTTATTTCTGATCTGTAAATTCAGTTAACAGAGATAAAACATATTTTTGATTGAGCAGTTATGAAACACTCTTTGTGTAGAAAATGCAAGTGGAGATTCGGAGCGCTAAGAGGGTAATAGTGGAAAAAGGAATGTCTTCAAATATAAACTAAAGAGAATCATTCGGTGAAACTTCTTTCTGATCTGTGCATTCAGCTAACAGAGTTAAACCATACTTTTGATTGAGCAGATCTGAACACTCTTTCTGTAGAAAATGCAACTGGACATTTGGAGCGCTAAGAGCGTAGTAGTGGAAAAAGGAATATATTCAAATATGAACTACACAGAAGCATTCTGTGAAACTTCTTTCTGATCTGAGCATTCAGCTAACAGAGTTAAACCATACTTTTGATTGAGCAGTTTGAAACACTCTGTCTGTAGAAAATGCAACTGGACATTCGTAGCGCTAAGTGGGTAATAGTGGAAAAAAGAATATGTTCAAATATAAACTACACAGAAGCATTGTATGAAACTTCTTTCTGTTCTGTGCATTCAACTAACAGAGTTGAACCTTACTTTTGATAGAACCGTTCTGAAACACTCTTTCTGTAGAAACTGCAATTGGACATTCTGAGCGCTAAGAGGCCTATATTGGGAAAAAGAATGTCTACAAATAAAAACTACACAGAAGAATTGTGTGAAACTTCTTTCTGTTCTGTTTGTTCAACTAAAAGAGTTGAACCTTAGTTTTGATTGAGCCGTTCTGAAACACTCTTTCTGTAGAAAATGCAAGTGGAGATTCGGAGCGCTAAGAGGGTAATAGTGGAAAAAGGAATGTCTCCAAATATAAACTACACAGAATCATTCTGTGAAACTTCTTTCTGATCTGTGCATTCAGCTAACAGATTTAAACCATACTTTTGATTGAGCAGATCTGAACACTCTTTCTGTAGAAAATGCAACTGGACATTTGGAGCGCTAAGAGCGTAGTAGTGGAAAAAGGAATATATTCAAATATAAACTACACAGAAGCATTCTGTGAAACTTCTTTCTGATCTGAGCATTCAGCTAACAGAGTTAAACCATACATTTGATTGAGCAGTTTTGAAACACTCTGTCTGTAGAAAATGCAACTGGACATTCGTAGCGCTAAGTGGGTAATAGTGGAAAAAAGAATATGTTCAAATATAAACTACACAGAAGCATTGTATGAAACTTCTTTCTGTTCTGTGCATTCAGCTAACAGAGTTGAACCTTACTTTTTATTGAGCCGTTCTGAAACACTCTTTCTGTAGAAACTGCAATTGGACATTCTGAGCGCTAAGAGGCCTATATTGGGAAAAAGAATGTCTACAAATAAAAACTACACAGAAGAATTTTGTGAAACTTCTTTCTGTTCTGTTTGTTCAACTAAAAGAGTTGAACCTTAGTTTTGATTGAGCCGTTCTGACACACTCTTTCTGTAGAAAATGCAAGTGGAGATTCGGAGCGCTAAGAGGGTAATAGTGGAAAAAGGAATGTCTTCAAATATTAACTACACAGAATCATTCTGTGAAACTTCTTTCTGATCTGTGCATTCAGCTAACAGAGTTAAACCATACTTTTGATTGAGCAGATCTGAACACTCTTTCTGTAGAAAATGCAACTTTACATTTGGAGCGCTAAGAGAGTACTAGTGGAAAAAGGAATATATTCAAATATAAACTACACAGAAGCATTCTGTGAAACTTCTTTCTGATCTGAGCATTCAGCTAACAGAGTTAAACCATACTTTTGATTGAGCAGTTTTGAAACACTCTGTCTGTAGAAAATGCAACTGGACATTCGTAGCGCTAAGTGGGTAATAGTGGAAAAAAGAATATGTTCAAATATAAACTACACAGAAGCATTGTATGAAACTTCTTTCTGTTCTGTGCATTCAACTAACAGAGTTGAACCTTACTTTTGATTGAGCCTTTCTGAAACACTCTTTCTGTAGAAACTGCAATTGGACATTCTGAGCGCTAAGAGGCCTCTATTGGGAAAAATAATATCTTCAAATAAAAACTACACAGAAGCATTGTGTGAAACTTATTTCTGATATGTTCATTAAGCTAACAGAGTTAAACCATACTTTTGATTGCGCAGTTCTGAACACTCTTTCTGTAGAAAATGCAAGTGGACATTCGGAGCGCTAAGAGGGTAATAGTGGAAAAAGGAATATATTCATATATAAACTACACAGTAGCATTCTGTGAAAATTCTTTCTGTTCTGTGCATTCAACTAACCGAGTTGAACCTTACTTTTGATTGAGCCGTTCTGAAACACTCTTTCTGTAGAAACTGCAATTGGACATGCTAAGCGCTAAGAGGCCTACATTGGGAAAAAGAATATCTTCAAATAAAAACTACACAGATGCATTCTGTGAAACTTATTTCCCATCTGTAAATTCAGTTAACAGAGATAAAACATATTTTTGATTGAGCAGTTATGAAACTCTCTTTGTGTAGAAAATGCAAGTGGAGATTCGGAGCGCTAAGGGGGTAATAGTGGAAAAAGGAATGTCTTCAGATATAAACTACAGAGAATCATTCGGTGAAACTTCTTTCTGATCTGTGCATTCAGCTAACAGAGTTAAACCATACTTTTGATTGAGCAGATCTGAACACTCTTTCTGTAGAAAATGCAACTGGACATTTGGAGCGCTAAGAGCGTAGTAGTGGAAAAAGGAATATATTCAAATATGAACTACACAGAAGCATTCTGTGAAACTTCTTTCTGATCTGAGCATTCAGCTAACAGAGTTAAACCATACTTTTGATTGAGCAGTTTTGAAACACTCTGTCTGTAGAAAATGCAACTGGACATTCGTAGCGCTAAGTGGGTAATAGTGGAAAAAAGAATATGTTCAAATATGAACTACACAGAAGCATTGTATGAAACTTCTTTCTGTTCTGTGCATTCAAATAACAGAGTTGAACCTTACTTTTGATTGAGCCGTTCTGAAACACTCTTTCTGTAGAAACTGCAATTGGACATTCTGAGCGCTAAGAGGCCTATATTGGGAAAAAGAATGTGTACAAATAAAAACTACACAGAAGAATTGTGTGAAACTTCTTTCTGTTCTGTTTGTTCAACTAAAAGAGTTGAACCTTAGTTTTGATTGAGCCGTTCTGAGACACTCTTTCTGTAGAAAATGCAAGTGGAGATTCGGAGCGCTAAGAGGGTAATAGTGGAAAAAGGGATGTCTCCAAATATAAACTACACAGAATCATTCTGTGAAACTTCTTTCTGATCTGTGCATTCAGCTAACAGAGTTAAACCATACTTTTGATTGAGCAGATCTGAACAGTCTTTCTGTAGAAAATGCAACTGGACATTTGGAGCGCTAAGAGCGTAGTTGTGGAAAAAGGAATATATTCAAATATAAACTACACAGAAGCATTCTGTGAAACTTCTTTCTGATCTGAGCATTCAGCTAACAGAGTTAAACCATACTTTTGATTGAGCAGTTTTGAAACACTCTGTCTGTAGAAAATGCAACTGGACATTCGTAGCGCTAAGTGGGTAATAGTGGAAAAAAGAATATGTTCAAATATAAACTACACAGAATCATTGTATGAAACTTCTTTCTGTTCTGTGCATTCAACTAACAGAGTTGAACCTTACTTTTGATTGAGCCGTTCTGAAACACTCTTTCTGTAGAAACTGCAATGGGACATTCTGAGCGCTAAGAGGCCTATATTGGGAAAAAGAATGTCTAGAAATAAAAACTACACAGAAGAATTGTGTGAAACTTCTTTCTGTTCTGTTTGTTCTAATAAAAGATTTGAACCTTAGTTTTGATTGAGCCGTTCTGAAACACTCTTTCTGTAGAAAATGCAAGTGGAGATTCGGAGCGCTAAGAGGGTAATAGTGGAAAAAGGAATGTCTCCAAATATAAACTACACAGAATCATTCGGTGAAACTTCTTTCTGATCTGTGCATTCAGCTAACAGAGTTAAACCATACTTTTGATTGAGCAGATCTGAACACTCTTTCTGTAGAAAATGCAACTGGACATTTGGAGCGCTAAGAGAGTAGTAGTGGAAAAAGGAATATATTCAAATATAAACTACACAGAAGCATTCTGTGAAACTTCTTTCTGATCTGAGCATTCAGCTAACAGAGTTAAACCATACTTTTGATTGAGCAGTTTTGAAACACTCTGTCTGTAGAAAATGCAACTGGACATTCGTAGCGCTAAGTGGGTAATAGTGGAAAAAAGAATATGTTCAAATATAAACTACACAGAAGCATTGTAGGAAACTTCTTTCTGTTCTGTGCATTCAACTAACAGAGTTGAACCTTACTTTTGATTGAGCCTTTCTGAAACACTCTTTCTGTAGAAACTGCAATTGGACATTCTGAGCGCTAAGAGGCCTCTACTGGGAAAAATAATATCTTCAAAAAAAAACTACACGGAAGCATTGTGTGAAACTTATTTCTGATATTTTCATTAAGCTAACAGAGTTAAACCATACTTTTGATTGGGCAGTTCTGAACACTCTTTCTGTAGAAAATGCAAGTGGAGATTCGGAGCGCTAAGAGGGTAATAGTGGAAAAAGGAATATATTCGTATATAAAGTACACAGTAGCATTCTGTGAAAATTCTTTCTGTTCTGTGCATTCAACTAACAGGGTTGAACCTTACTTTTGATTGAGCCGTTCTGAAACACTCTTTCTGTAGAAACTGCAATTGGACATGCTAAGCGCTAAGAGGCCTACATTGGGAAAAAGAATATCTTCAAATAAAAACTACACAGAGGTATTCTGTGAAACTTATTTCTGATCTGTAAATTCAGTTAACAGAGATAAAACATATTTTTGATTGAGCAGTTATGAAACACTCTTTTTGTAGAAAATGCAAGTGGAGATTCGGAGCGCTAAGAGGGTAATAGTGGAAAAAGGAATATCTTCAAATATAAACTACAGAGAATCATTCGGTGAAACTACTTTCTGATCTGTGCATTCAGCTAACAGAGTTAAACCATACTTTTGATTGAGCAGTTTTGAAACACTCTGTCTGTAGAAAATGCAACTGGACATTCGTAGCGCTAAGTGGGTAATAGTGGAAAAAAGAATATGTTCAAATATAAACTACACAGAATCATTGTATGAAACTTCTTTCTTTTCTGTGCATTCAACTAACAGAGTTGAACCTTACTTTTGATTGAGCCGTTCTGAAACACTCTTTCTGTAGAAACTGCAATTGGTCATTCTGAGCGCTAAGAGGCCTATATTGGGAAAAAGAATGTCTACAAATAAAAACTACACAGAAGAATTGTGTGAAACTTCTTTCTGTTCTGTTTGTTCAACTAAAAGAGTTGAACCTTAGTTTTGATTGAGCAGTTCTGAAACACTCTTTCTGTAGAAAATGCAAGTGGAGATTCGGAGCGCTAAGAGGGTAATAGTGGAAAAAGGAATGTCTCCAAATATAAACTACACAGAATCATTCGGTGAAACTTTTTCTGATCTGTGCATTCAGCTAACAGAGTTAAACCATACTTTTGATTGAGCAGATCTGAACACTCTTTCTGTAGAAAATGCAACTGCACATTTGGAGCGCTAAGAGAGTAGTAGTGGAAAAAGGAATATATTCAAATATAAACTACACAGAAGCATTCTGTGAAACTTCTTTCTGATCTGAGCATTCAGATAACAGAGTTAAACCATACTTTTGATTGAGCAGTTTTGAAACACTCTGTCTGTAGAAAATGCAACTGGACATTCGTAGCGCTAAGTGGGTAATAGTGGAAAAAAGAATATGTTCAAATATAAACTACACAGAAGCATTGTATGAAACTTCTTTCTGTTCTGTGCATTCAACTAACAGAGTTGAACCTTACTTTTGATTGAGCCTTTCTGAAACACTCTTTCTGTAGAAACTGCAATTGGACATTCTGAGCGCTAAGAGGCCTATATTGGGAAAAAGAATATCTTCAAATAAAAACTACACAGAAGCATTGTGTGAAACTTATTTCTGATATGTTCATTAAGCTAACAGAGTTAAACCATACTTTTGATTGCGCAGTTCTGAACACTCTTTCTGTAGAAAATGCAAGTGGACATTCGGAGCGCTAAGAGGGTAATAGTGGAAAAAGGAATATATTCAAATATAAACTACACAGTAGCATTCTGTGAAAATTCTTTCTGTTCTGTGCATTCAACTAACAGAGTTGAACCTTACTTTTGATTGAGCCGTTCTGAAACACTCTTTCTGTAGTAACTGCAATTGGACATGCTAAGCGCTAAGAGGCCTACATTGGGAAAAAGAATATCTTCAAATAAAAACTACACAGATGCATTCTGTGAAACTTATTTCTCATCTGTAAATTCAGTTAACAGAGATAAAACACATTTTTGATTGAGCAGTTATGAAACACTCTTTGTGTAGAAAATGCAAGTGGAGATTCGGAGCGCTAAGAGGGTAATAGTGGAAAAAGGAATGTCTCCAAATATAAACTACACAGAATCATTCTGTGAAACTTCTTTCTGATCTGTGCATTCAGCTAACAGAGTTAAACCATACTTTTGATTGAGCAGATCTGAACACACTTTCTGTAGAAAATGCAACTGGACATTTGGAGCGCTTAGAGCGTAGTAGTGGAAAAAGGAATATATTCAAATATAAACTACACAGAAGCATTCTGTGAAACTTCTTTCTGATCTGAGCATTCAGCTAACAGAGTTAAACCATACTTTTGATTGAGCAGTTTTGAAACACTCTGTCTGTAGAAAATGCAACTGGACATTCGTAGCGCTAAGTGGGTAATAGTGGAAAAAAGAATATGTTCAAATATAAACTACACAGAAGCATTGTATGAAACTTCTTTCTTTTCTGTGCATTCAACTAACAGAGTTGAACCTTACTTTTGATTGAGCCGTTCTGAAACACTCTTTCTGTGGAAACTGCAATTGGACATTCTGAGCGCTAAGAGGCCTATATTGGGAAAAAGTATGTCTACAAATAAAAACTACACAGAAGAATTGTGTGAAACTTCTTTCTGTTCTGTTTGTTCAACTAAAGGAGTTGAACCTTAGTTTTGATTGATCCGTTCTGAAACACTCTTTCTGTAGAAAATGCAAGTGGAGATTCGGAGCGCTAAGAGGGTAATAGTGGAAAAAGGAATGTCTCCAAATATAAACTACACAGAATCATTCTGTGAAACTTCTTTCTGATCTGTGCATTCAGCTAACAGAGTTAAACCATACTTTTGATTGAGCAGATCTGAACACTCTTTCTGTAGAAAATGCAACTGGACATTTGGAGCGCTAAGAGAGTAGTAGTGGAAAAAGGAATATATACAAATATAAACTACACAGAAGCATTCTGTGAAAATTCTTTCTGATCTGAGCATTCAGCTAACAGAGTTAAACCATACTTTTGATTGAGCAGTTTTCAAACACTCTGTCTGTAGAAAATGCAACTGGACATTCGTAGCGCTAAGTGGGTAATAGTGGAAAAATAATATGTTCAAATATAAACTACACAGAAGCATTGTATGAAACTTCTTTCTGTTCTGTGCATTCAACTAACAGAGTTGAACCTTACTTTTGATTGAGCCTTTCTGAAACACTCTTTCTGTAGAAACTGCAATTGGACATTCTGAGCGCTAAGAGGACTCTATTGGGAAAAATAATATCTTCAAATAAAAACTACACAGAAGCATTGTGTGAAACTTATTTCTGATATGTTCATTAAGCTAACAGAGTTAAACCATACTTTTGATTGCGCAGTTCTGAACACTCTTTCTGTAGAAAATGCAAGTGGACATTCGGAGCGCTAAGAGGGTAATAGTGGAAAAAGGAATATATTCATATATAAACTACACAGTAGCATTCTGTGAAAATTCTTTCTGTTCTGTGCATTCAACTAACCGAGTTGAACCTTACTTTTGATTGAGCCGTTCTGAAACACTCTTTCTGTAGAAACTGCAATTGGACATGCTAAGCGCTAAGAGGCCTACATTGGGAAAAAGAATATCTTCAAATAAAAACTACACAGATGCATTCTGTGAAACTTATTTCTCATCTGTAAATTCAGTTAACAGAGATAAAACATATTTTTGATTGAGCTGTTATGAAACTCTCTTTGTGTAGAAAATGCAAGTGGAGATTCGGAGCGCTAAGGGGGTAATAGTGGAAAAAGGAATGTCTTCAAATATAAACTACAGAGAATCATTCGGTGAAACTTCTTTCTGATCTGTGCATTCAGCTAACAGAGTTAAACCATACTTTTGATTGAGCAGATCTGAACACTCTTTCTGTAGAAAATGCAACTGGACATTTGGAGCGCTAAGAGCGTAGTAGTGGAAAAAGGAATATATTCAAATATGAACTACACAGAAGCATTCTGTGAAACTTCTTTCTGATCTGAGCATTCAGCTAACAGAGTTAAACCATGCTTTTGATTGAGCAGTTTTGAAACACTCTGTCTGTAGAAAATGCAACTGGACATTCGTAGCGCTAAGTGGGTAATAGTGGAAAAAAGAATATGTTCAAATATAAACTACACAGAAGCATTGTATGAAACTTCTTTCTGTTCTGTGCATTCAACTAACAGAGTTGAACCTTACTTTTGATTGAGCCGTTCTGAAACACTCTTTCTGTAGAAACTGCAATTGGACATTCTGAGCGCTAAGAGGCCTATATTGGGAAAAAGAATGTGTACAAATAAAAACTACACAGAAGAATTGTGTGAAACTTCTTTCTGTTCTGTTTGTTCAACTAAAAGAGTTGAACCTTAGTTTTGATTGAGCCGTTCTGAGACACTCTTTCTGTAGGAAATGCAAGTGGAGATTCGGAGCGCTAAGAGGGTAATAGTGGAAAAAGGAATGTCTCCAAATATAAACTACACAGAATCATTCTGTGAAACTTCTTTCTGATCTGTGCATTCAGCTAACAGAGTTAAACCATACTTTTGATTGAGCAGATCTGAACACTCTTTCTGTAGAAAATGCAACTGGACATTTGGAGCGCTAAGAGCGTAGTTGTGGAAAAAGGAATATATTCAAATATAAACTACACAGAAGCATTCTGTGAAACTTCTTTCTGATCTGAGCATTCAGCTAACAGAGTTAAACCATACTTTTGATTGAGCAGTTTTGAAACACTCTGTCTGTAGAAAATGCAACTGGACATTCGTAGCGCTAAGTGGGTAATAGTGGAAAAAAGAATATGTTCAAATATAAACTACACAGAAGCATTGTATGAAACTTCTTTCTTTTCTTTGCATTCAACTAACAGAGTTGAACCTTACTTTTGATTGAGCCTTTCTGAAACACTCTTTCTGTAGAAACTGCAATTGGACATTCTGAGCGCTAAGAGGCCTCTATTGGGAAAAATAATATCTTCAAATAAAAACTACACAGAAGCATTGTGTGAAACTTATTTCTGATATGTTCATTAAGCTAACAGAGTTAAACCATACTTTTGATTGCGCAGTTCTGAACACTCTTTCTGTAGAAAATGCAAGTGGACATTCGGAGCGCTAAGAGGGTAATAGTGGAAAAAGGAATATATTCAAATATAAACTACACAGTAGCATTCTGTGAAAATTCTTTCTGTTCTGTGCATTCAACTAACAGAGTTGAACCTTACTTTTGATTGAGCCGTTCTGAAACACTCTTTCTGTAGAAACTGCAATTGGACATGCTAAGCGCTAAGAGGGCTACATTGGGAAAAAGAATATCTTCAAATAAAAACTACACAGATGCATTCTGTGAAACTTATTTCTGATCTGTAAATTCAGTTAACAGAGATAAAACATATTTTTGATTGAGCAGTTATGAAACACTCTTTGTGTAGAAAATGCAAGTGGAGATTCGGAGCGCTAAGAGGGTAATAGTGGAAAAAGGAATGTCTTCAAATATAAACTACAGAGAATCATTCGGTGAAACTTCTTTCTGATCTGTGCATTCAGCTAACAGAGTTAAACCATACTTTTGATTGAGCAGATCTCAACACTCTTTCTGTAGAAAATGCAACTGGACATTTGGAGCGCTAAGAGCGTAGTAGTGGAAAAAGGAATATATTCAAATATGAACTACACAGAAGCATTCTGTGAAACTTCTTTCTGATCTGAGCATTCAGTTAACAGAGTTAAACCATACTTTTGATTGAGCAGTTTGAAACACTCTGTCTGTAGAAAATGCAACTGGACATTCGTAGCGCTAAGTGGGTAATAGTGGAAAAAAGAATATGTTCAAATATAACCTACACAGAAGCATTGTATGAAACTTCTTTCTGTTCTGTGCATTCAACTAACAGAGTTGAACCTTACTTTTGATTGAGCCGTTCTGAAACACTCTTTCTGTAGAAACTGCAATTGGACATTCTGAGCGCTAAGAGGCCTATATTGGGAAAAAGAATGTCTACAAATAAAAACTACACAGAAGAATTGTGTGAAACTTCTTTCTGTTCTGTTTGTTCAACTAAAAGAGTTGAACCTTAGTTTTGATTGAGCCGTTCTGAAACACTCTTTCTGTAGAAAATGCAAGTGGAGATTCGGAGCGCTAAGAGGGTAATAGTGGAAAAAGGAATGTCTCCAAATATAAACTACACAGAATCATTCTGTGAAACTTCTTTCTGATCTGTGCATTCAGCTAACAGATTTAAACCATACTTTTGATTGAGCAGATCTGAACACTCTTTCTGTAGAAAATGCAAGTGGACATTTGGAGCGCTAAGAGCGTAGTAGTGGAAAAAGGTATATATTCAAATATAAACTACACAGAAGCATTCTGTGAAACTTCTTTCTGATCTGAGCATTCAGCTAACAGAGTTAAACCATACTTTTGATTGAGCAGTTTTGAAACACTCTGTCTGTAGAAAATGCAACTGGACATTCGTAGCGCTAAGTGGGTAATAGTGGAAAAAAGAATATGTTCAAATATAAACTACACAGAAGCATTGTATGAAACTTCTTTCTGTTCTGTGCATTCAGCTAACAGAGTTGAACCTTACTTTTGATTGAGCCGTTCTGAAACACTCTTTCTGTAGAAACTGCAATTGGACATTCTGAGCGCTAAGAGGCCTATATTGGGAAAAAGAATGTCTACAAATAAAAACTACACAGAAGAATTGTGTGAAACTTCTTTCTGTTCTGTTTGTTCAACTAAAAGAGTTGAACCTTAGTTTTGATTGAGCCGTTCTGACACACTCTTTCTGTAGAAAATGCAAGTGGAGATTCGGAGCGCTAAGAGGGTAATAGTGGAAAAAGGAATGTCTTCAAATATAAACTACACAGAATCATTCTGTGAAACTTCTTTCTGATCTGTGCATTCAGCTAACAGAGTTAAACCATACTTTTGATTGAGCAGATCTGAACACTCTTTCTGTAGAAAATGCAACTTTACATTTGGAGCGCTAAGAGAGTACTAGTGGAAAAAGGAATATATTCAAATATAAACTACACAGAAGCATTCTGTGAAACTTCTTTCTGATCTGAGCATTCAGCTAACAGAGTTAAACCATACTTTTGATTGAGCAGATTTGAAACACTCTGTCTGTAGAAAATGCAACTGGACATTCGTAGCGCTAAGTGGGTAATAGTGGAAAAAAGAATATGTACAAATATAAACTACACAGAAGCATTGTATGAAACTTCTTTCTGTTCTGTGCATTCAACTAACAGAGTTGAACCTTACTTTTGATTGAGCCTTTCTGAAACACTCTTTCTGTAGAAACTGCAATTGGACATTCTGAGCGCTAAGAGGCCTCTATTGGGAAAAATAATATCTTCAAATAAAAACTACACAGAAGCATTGTGTGAAACTTATTTCTGATATGTTCATTAAGCTAACAGAGTTAAACCATACTTTTGATTGCGCAGTTCTGAACACTCTTTCTGTAGAAAATGCAAGTGGACATTCGGAGCGCTAAGAGGGTAATAGTGGAAAAAGGAATATATTCATATATAAACTACACAGTAGCATTCTGTGAAAATTCTTTCTGTTCTGTGCATTCAACTAACCGAGTTGAACCTTACTTTTGACTGAGCCGTTCTGAAACACTCTTTCTGTAGAAACTGCAATTGGACATGCTAAGCGCTAAGAGGCCTACATTGGGAAAAAGAATATCTTCAAATAAAAACTACACAGATGCATTCTGTGAAACTTATTTCTGATCTGTAAATTCTGTTAACAGAGATAAAACATATTTTTGATTGAGCAGTTATGAAACACTCTTTTTGTATAAAATGCAAGTGGAGATTCGGAGCGCTAAGTGGGTAATAGTGGAAAAAGGAATGTCTCCAAATATAAACTACACAGAATCATTCGGTGAAACTTCTTTCTGATCTGTGCATTCAGCTAACAGAGTTAAACCATACTTTTGATTGAGCAGATCTGAACACTCTTTCTGTAGAAAATGCAACTGGACATTTGGAGCGCTAAGAGAGTAGTAGTGGAAAAAGGAATAAATTCAAATATAAACTACACAGAAGCATTCTGTGAAACTTCTTTCTGATCTGAGCATTCAGATAACAGAGTTAAACCATACTTTTGATTGAGCAGTTTTGAAACACTCTGTCTGTAGAAAATGCAACTGGACATTCGTAGTGCTAAGTGGGTAATAGTGGAAAAAAGAATATGTTCAAATATAAACTACACAGAATCATTGTATGAAACATCGTTCTGTTCTGTGCATTCAACTAACAGAGTTGAACCTTACTTTTGATTGAGCCTTTCTGAAACACTCTTTCTGTAGAAACTGCAATTGGACATTCTGAGCGCTAAGAGGCCTCTACTGGGAAAAATAATATCTTCAAATAAAAACTACACAGAAGCATTGTGTGAAACTTATTTCTGATATGTTCATTAAGCTAACAGAGTTAAACCATACTTTTGATTGCGCAGTTCTGAACACTCTTTCTGTAGAAAATGCAAGTGGACATTCGGAGCGCTAAGAGGGTAATAGTGGAAAAAGGAATATATTCAAATATAAACTACACAGTAGCATTCTGTGAAAATTCTTTCTGTTCTGTGCATTCAACTAACAGAGTTGAACCTTACTTTTGATTGAGCCGTTCTGAAACACTCTTTCTGTAGAAACTGCAATTGGACATGCTAAGCGCTAAGAGGCCTACATTGGGAAAAAGAATATCTTCAAATAAAAACTACACAGATGCATTCTGTGAAACTTATTTCTCATCTGTAAATTCAGTTAACAGAGATAAAACATATTTTTGATTGAGCTGTTATGAAACTCTCTTTGTGTAGAAAATGCAAGTGGAGATTCGGAGCGCTAAGGGGGTAATAGTGGAAAAAGGAATGTCTTCAAATATAAACTACAGAGAATCATTCGGTGAAACTTCTTTCTGATCTGTGCATTCAGCTAACAGAGTTAAACCATACTTTTGATTGAGCAGATCTGAACACTCTTTCTGTAGAAAATGCAACTGGACATTTGGAGCGCTAAGAGCGTAGTAGTGGAAAAAGGAATATATTCAAATATGAACTACACAGAAGCATTCTGTGAAACTTCTTTCTGATCTGAGCATTCAGCTAACAGAGTTAAACCATACTTTTGATTGAGCAGTTTTGAAACACTCTGTCTGTAGAAAATGCAACTGGACATTCGTAGCGCTAAGTGGGTAATAGTGGAAAAAAGAATATGTTCAAATATAAACTACACAGAAGCACTGTATGAAACTTCTTTCTGTTCTGTGCATTCAACTAACAGAGTTGAACCTTACTTTTGATTGAGCCGTTCTGAAACACTCTTTCTGTAGAAACTGCAATTGGACATTCTGAGCGCTAAGAGGCCTATATTGGGAAAAAGAATGTGTACAAATAAAAACTACACAGAAGAATTGTGTGAAACTTCTTTCTGTTCTGTTTGTTCAACTAAAAGAGTTGAACCTTAGTTTTGATTGAGCCGTTCTGAGACACTCTTTCTGTAGAAAATGCAAGTGGAGATTCGGAGCGCTAAGAGGGTAATAGTGGAAAAAGGAATGTCTCCAAATATAAACTACACAGAATCATTCGGTGAAACTTCTTTCTGATCTGTGCATTCAGCTAACAGAGTTAAACCATACTTTTGATTGAGCAGATCTGAACACTCTTTCTGTAGAAAATGCAACTGGACATTTGGAGCGCTAAGAGCGTAGTAGTGGAAAAAGGAATATATTCAAATATGAACTACACAGAAGCATTCTGTGAAACTTCTTTCTGATCTGAGCATTCAGCTAACAGAGTTAAACCATACTTTTGATTGAGCAGTTTGAAACACTCTGTCTGTAGAAAATGCAACTGGACATTCGTAGCGCTAAGTGGGTAATAGTGGAAAAAAGAATATGTTCAAATATAAACTACACAGAAGCATTGTATGAAACTTCTTTCTGTTCTGTGCATTCAACTAACAGAGTTGAACCTTACTTTTGATTGAGCCGTTCTGAAACACTCTTTCTGTAGAAACTGCAATTGGACATTCTGAGCGCTAAGAGGCCTATATTGGGAAAAAGAATGTCTACAAATAAAAACTACACAGAAGAATTGTGTGAAACTTCTTTCTGTTCTGTTTGTTCAACTAAAAGAGTTGAACCTTAGTTTTGATTGAGGCGTTCTGAAACACTCTTTCTGTAGAAAATGCAAGTGGAGATTCGGAGCGCTAAGAGGGTAATAGTGGAAAAAGGAATGTCTCCAAATATAAACTACACAGAATCATTCTGTGAAACTTCTTTCTGATCTGTGCATTCAGCTAACAGATTTAAACCATACTTTTGATTGAGCAGATCTGAACACTCTTTCTGTAGAAAATGCAACTGGACATTTGGAGCGCTAAGAGCGTAGTAGTGGAAAAAGGAATATATTCAAATATAAACTACACAGAAGCATTCTGTGAAACTTCATTCTGATCTGAGCATTCAGCTAACAGAGTTAAACCATACATTTGATTGAGCAGTTTTGAAACACTCTGTCTGTAGAAAATGCAACTGGACATTCGTAGCGCTAAGTGGGTAATAGTGGAAAAAAGAATATGTTCAAATATAAACTACACAGAAGCATTGTATGAAACTTCTTTCTGTTCTGTGCATTCAGCTAACAGAGTTGAACCTTACTTTTGATTGAGCCGTTCTGAAACACTCTTTCTGTAGAAACTGCAATTGGACATTCTGAGCGCTAAGAGGCCTATATTGGGAAAAAGAATGTCTACAAATAAAAACTACACAGAAGAATTGTGTGAAACTTCTTTCTGTTCTGTTTGTTCAACTAAAAGAGTTGAACCTTAGTTTTGATTGAGCCGTTCTGACACACTCTTTCTGTAGAAAATGCAAGTGGAGATTCGGTGCGCTAAGAGGGTAATAGTGGAAAAAGGAATGTCTTCAAATATAAACTACACAGAATCATTCTGTGAAACTTCTTTCTGATCTGTGCATTCAGCTAACAGAGTTAAACCATACTTTTGATTGAGCAGATCTGAACACTCTTTCTGTAGAAAATGCAACTTTACATTTGGAGCGCTAAGAGAGTACTAGTGGAAAAAGGAATATATTCAAATATAAACTACACAGAAGCATTCTGTGAAACTTCTTTCTGATCTGAGCATTCAGCTAACAGAGTTAAACCATACTTTTGATTGAGCAGTTTTGAAACACTCTGTCTGTAGAAAATGCAACTGGACATTCGTAGCGCTAAGTGGGTAATAGTGGAAAAAAGAATATGTTCAAATATGAACTACACAGAAGCATTGTATGAAACTTCTTTCTGTTCTGTGCATTCAACTAACAGAGTTGAACCTTACTTTTGATTGAGCCGTTCTTAAACACTCTTTCTGTAGAAACTGCAATTGGACATTCTGAGCGCTAAGAGGACTACATTGGGAAAAATAATATCTTCAAATAAAAACTACACAGAAGCATTGTGTGAAACTTATTTCTGATAGGTGCATTCAGCTAACAGAGTTAAAACATACTTTTGATTGCGCAGTTCCGAACACTCTTTCTGTAGAAAATGCAAGTGGACATTCGGAGCGCTAAGAGGGTAATAGTGGCAAAAGGAATATATTCAAATATAAACTACACAGTAGCATTCTGTGAAACTTCTTTCTGTTCTGTGCATTCAACTAACAGAGTTGAACCTTACTTTTGATTGAGCCGTTCTGAAACACTCTTTCTGTAGAAACTGCAATTGGACATTCTAAGCGCTATGAGGCCTACATTGGGAAAAAGAATATCTTCAAATAAAAGCTACACAGATGCATTCTGTGAAACTTATTTCTGATCTGTAAATTCAGTTAACAGAGCTAAACCATATTTTTGATTGAGCAGTTCTGAAACACTCTTTTTGTAAAAAATGCAAGTGCACATTCGGAGCGCTAAGATTGTAATAGAGGAAAAAGGAATATCTCCAATTAAAAACTACACAGAAGCATGCTCTGAAACTCCTTTCTGTTCTCCGCATTCACCTAACAGAGTTGAGCCTTACTTTTGAAGGAGCAGTTATTAAACACTCTTTGTGTATAAACTGCCAGTGGATATTCGGAGCGCTAAGTGGGTAATAGTCCAAAACGGAGTATCTTCAAGTAAATACTACACAGAAGCATTCTGTGAAACTTCTTTCTGTTCTGTGCATTCAACTAAGAGAGTTGAACCTTACATTTGATTGAGCCGTTCTGAAACACTCTATCTGTAGAAACTGCAATTGGACATTCTGGGCGTTAAGAGGCCTATATTGGGAAAAATAATATCTTCAAATAAAAACTACATAGAAGCATTTTTTGAAACTTATTTCTGATATGTGCATTCAGCTAACAGAGTTAAACCATACTTTTGATTGCGCAGTTCAGAACACTCTTTCTGTAGAAAATGCAAGTGGACATTCGGAGCGCTAAGAGGGTAATAGTGGAAAAAGGAATATATTCAAATATAAACTACACAGTAGCATTCTATAAAACTTCTTTCTGTTCTGTGCATTCAACTAACAGAGTTGAACCTTACTTTTGATTGAGCCGTTCTGAAACACTCTTTCTGTAGAAAATGCAATTGGACATTCTAAGCGCTAAGAGGCCTACATTGGGAAAAAGAATATCTTCAAATAAAAACTGCACAGATGCATTCTGTGAAACTTATTTCTGATCTGTAAATTCAGTTAACAGAGCTAAACCATATTTTTGATTGAGCAGTTATGAAACACTCTTTTTGTAGAAAATGCAAGTGTACATTCGAAGCGCTAAGATTGTAATAGAGGAAAAAGGAATATCTCCAATTAAAAACTACACAGAAGCATTTTCTGAAACCACTTTCTGATCTCCGCATTCAACTAACAGAGTTGAGCCTTACTTTTGAACTAGGAGTTCTGAAACACTCTTTGTGTAGAAACTGCCAGTGGATATTCGGAGCACTAAGTGGGTAATAGTCCAAAAAGGAGTATCTTCAACTAAATACTACACAGAAGCATTCTGTGAAACTACTTTCTGTTCTGTGCATTCAACTAAGAGAGTTGAACCTTACATTTGATTGAGCCGTTCTGAATCACTCTTTCTGTAGAAACTGCAATTGGACATACTGAGCGCTAAGAGGCCTATATTGGGAAAAATAATATCTTCAAATAAAAACTACACAGAAGCATTGTTTGAAACTTATTTCTGAAATGTGCATTCAGCTAACAGAGTTAAACCATACTTTTGATTGCGCAGTTCAGAACACTCTTTCTGTAGAAAATGCAAGTGGACATTCGGAGCACTAAGAGGGTAATAGTGGAAAAAGGAATATATTCAAATATAAACTACACAGAAGCATTCTGTGAAACTTCTTTCTGTTCTGTGCATTCAACTACCAGTGTTGAATCTTACTTTTGATTGAGCCGTTCTGAAGCACTCTTTCTGTAGAAACTGCAATTGGACATTCTGAGCGCTAAGAGGCCTATATTGGGAAAAAAATATCTACAAATAAAAACTACACAGAAGCATTCTGTGAAGCTTCTTTCTGTTCTGTTCATTCAACTAAAAGAGTTGAACCTTAGTTTTGATTGAGCCGTTCTGAAACACCCTTTCTGTAGAAAATGCAAGTGGAGATTCGGAGCGCTAAGAGGGTAACAGTGGATAAAGGAATGTCTTCAAATATAAACTACACAGAATCATTCTGTGAAACATCTTTCTGATCTGTGCATTCAGCTAACAGAGTTAAACCATACTTTTGATTGAGCAGATCTGAACACTCTTTCTGTAGAAAACGCAACTGGACATTTGGAGCGCTAAGAGGGTAGTAGTGGAAAAGGGAATATATTCAAATATAAACTACACAGAATCATTCTGTGAAACTTCTTTCTGATCTGAGCATTCAGCTAACAGAGTTAAACCATACTTTTGATTGAGCAGTTTTGAAACACTCTGTCTGTAGAAAATGCAAATGGACATTCGTAGCGTTAAGTGGGTAATAGTGGAAAAAAGAATATGTTCAAATATAAACTACACAGAAGCATTGTATGAAATTACTTTCTGTTCTGTGCATTCAACTAACAGAGTTGAACCTTACTTTTCATTGAGCCGTTCTGAAACACTCTTTCTGTAGAAACTGCAATTGGACATTCTGAGCTCTAAGAGACCTATATTGGGAAAAATAATATCTTCAAATAAAAACTACACAGAAGCATTGTGTGAAACTTATTTCTGATATGTGCATTCAGCTAACAGATTTAAACAATACTTTTGATTGTGCAGTTCCGTACACTCTTTCTGTAGAGAATGCAAGTGGACATTCGGAGCGCTAAGAGGGTAATAGTGGAAAAAGGAATATATTCAAATATAAACTACACAGTAGCATTTTGTGAAACTTCTTTCTGTTCTGTGCATTCAACTAACAGTGTTGAACCTTACTTTTGATTGAGCCGTTCTGAAACTCTCTTTGTGTAGAAACTGAAATTGGACATTCTAAGCGTTAAGAGGCCTACATTGGGAAAAAGAATATCTTCAAATAAAAACTACACAGATGCATTCTGTGAAACTTATTACTGATCTGTAAATTCAGTTAACAGAGCTAAATCATATTTTTGATTGAGCAGTTATGAAACACTCTTTTTGTAGAAAATGCAAGTGGACATTCGGAGCGCTAAGATTGTAATAGAGGAAAAAGGAATATCTCCAATTAAAAACTACACAGAAGCATTCTCTGATACCCCTTTCTGTTCTCCGCATTCAACTAACAGAGTTGAGCCTTACTTTTGAAGGAGCAGTTCTGAAACACTCTTTGTGTAGAAACTGCCAGTGGATATGTGGAGCGCTAAGTGGGTAATAGTCCAAAAAGGAGTATCTTCAACTAAATACTACACAGAAGCATTCTCTGAAACCCCTTTCTGTTCTCCGCATTCAACTAACAGAGTTGAGCCTTACTTTTGAAGGAGCCGTTCTGAAACACTCTTTTTGTAGAAACTGCAATTGGACATTTTGAGCGCTAAGAGGCCTATATTGGGAAAAATAATATCTTCAAATAAAAACTACACAGATGCATTGTGTGAAAGTTATTTCTGATATGTGCATTAAGCTAACAGATTTAAAACTTACTTTTGATTGCGCAGTTCCGAACACTCTTTCTGTAGCGAATGCAAGTGGACATTCGGAGCGCTAAGAGGGTAATAGTGGAAAAAGGAATATATTCAAATATAAACTACACAGTAGCATTCTGTGAAACTTCTTTCTGTTCTGTGCATTCAACTAACAGAGTTGAAACTTACTTTTGATTGAGCCGTTCTGAAACACTCTTTCTTTAGAAACTCCAATTGGACATTCTGAGCGCTAAGAGGCCTATATTGGGAAAAATAATATCTACAAATAAAAACTACACAGAAGCATTCTGTGAAACTTCTTTCTCTTCTGTTCATTCAACTAAAAGTGTTGAACATTAGTTTTGATTGAGCCGTTCTGAAACACTCTTTCTGTAGAAAATGCAAGTGGATATTCGGAGCGCTAAGAGGGTAATAGTGGAAAAAGGAATGTCTTCAAGTATAAACTACACAGAATCATTCTGTGAAACATCTTTCTGATCTGTGCATTCAGCTAACAGAGTTAAACCATACTTTTCATTGAGCAGATCTGAACACTCTTTCTGTAGATAATGCAACTGGACATTTGGAGCAATAAGAGGGTAGTAGTGGAAAAAGGAATATATTCAAATATAAACTACAAAGAAGCATTCTGTGAAACTTCTTTCTGATCTGAGCATTCAGCTAACAGAGTTAAACCATACTTTTGATTGAGCAGTTTTGAAACACTCTGTCTGTAGGAAATGCACCTGGACATTCGTAGCGCTAAGTGGGTAATAGTGGAAAAAAGAATATGTTCAAATATAAACTACACAGAAGCATTGTATGACACTTCTTTCTGTTCTGTGCATTCAACTAACAGAGTTGAACCTTACTTTTGATTGAGAAGTTCTCAAACACTCTTTCTGTAGAAACTGCAATTGGACATTCTGAGTGCTTAGACGCCTATATTGGGAAAAATAATATCTTCAAATAAAAAATACACAGTTGCATTCTGTGAAACTTATTTCTGATCTGTAAATTCAGTTAACAGAGCTAAACCATATTTTTGATTGAGCAGTTATGAAACACTCTTTTTGTAGAAAATGCGAGTGGACATTCGGAGCGCTAAGAGGGTAATAGTGGAAAAAGGAATATATTCAAATATAAACTACACAGTAGCATTCTGTGAAACTTCTTTCTGTTCTGTGCATTCAACTAACAGAGTTGAACCTTACTTTTGATTGAGCCGTTCTGAAACACTCTTTCTGTAGAAACTGCAATTGGACATGCTAAGCGCTAAGAGGCCTACATTGGGAAAAAGAACATCTTCAAATAAAAACTACACAGATGCATTCTGTGAAACATATTTCTGATATGTAAATTCAGTTAACAAAGCTAAACCATATTTTTGATTGAGCAGTTATGAAACACTCTTTTTGTAAAAAATGCAAGTGGACATTCGAAGCGCTAAGATTGTAATAGAGGAAAAAGGAATATCTCCAATTAAAAACTACACAGATGCATTCTCTGAAACCCCTTTCTGTTCTCCGCATTCAACTAACAGATTTGAGCCTTACTTTTGAAGGAGCAGTTCTGAAACACTCTTTGTGTAGAAACTGCCAGTGGATATTCGGAGCGCTAAGTGGGTAATAGTCCAAAAGGAGTATCTTCAACTAAATACTACACAGAAGCATTCTGTGAAACTTCTGTCTGTTCTGTGCATTCAACTAAGAGAGTTGAACCTTACATTTGATTGAGCCGTTCTGAAACACTCTTTATGTAGAAACTGCATTCGGACATTCTGAGCGCTAAGAGGCCTATATTGGCAAAAATAATATCTTCAAATAAAAACTACACAGAAACATTGTTTGAAACTTATTTCTGATATGTGCATTCAGCTAACAGAGTTAAACCATACTTTTGATTGCGCAGTTCCGAACACTCTTTCTGTAGAAAATGCAAGTGGACATTCGGAGCACTAAGAGGGTAATAGTGGAAAAAGGAATATATTCAAATATAAACTACACAGTAGCATTCTGTGAAACTTCTTTCTGTTCTGTGCATTCAACGAACAGATGTGAACCTTACTTTTGATTGAGCCGTTCTGAAACACTCTATCAGTAGAAACTGCAATTGGACATTCTGAACGCTAAGAGGCCTACATTGGGAAAAAAAATATCTTCAAATAAAAACTACACAGATGCATTCTGTGAAACTTATTTCTGATCTGTAAATTCAGTTAACAGAGCTAAACCATATTTTTGATTGAGCAGTTACTAAACACGCTTTTTGTAGAAAATGCAAGCGGACATTCGGAGCGCTAAGATTGTAATAGAGGAAAAAGGAATATCTCAAATTAAAAACTACACAGAAGCATTCTCTGAAACCCCTTTCTGTTCTCCGCATTCAGCTAACAGAATTGAGCCTTACTTTTGAAGGAGCAGTTCTGAAACACTCTTTGTGTAGAGACTGCCAGTGGATATTCGGAGCGCTAAGTGGGTAATAGTCCAAAAAGGAGTATCTTCAACTAAATACTACACAGAAGCATTCTGTGAAACTTCTTTCTGTTCTGTGCATTCAACTAAGAGAGTTGAACCTTACATTTGATTGAGCCGTTCTGAAACACTCTTTCTGTAGAAACTGCAATTGGACATTCTGAGCGCTAAGAGCCCTATATTGGGAAAAATAATATCTTCAAATAAAAACTACACAGAAGCATTGTTTGAAAGTTATTTCTGATATGTGCATTAAGCTAACAGAGTTAAACCATACTTTTGATTGCGCAGTTCAGAACACTCTTTCTGTAGAAAATGCAAGTGGACATTCGGAGCGCTAAGAGGGTAATAGTGGAAAAAGGAATATATTCAAATATAAACTACACAGAAGCATTCTGTGAAACTTCTTTCTGTTCTGTGCATTTTACTACCAGGGTTGAACGTTACTTTTGATTGAGCAGTTTGAAACACTCTGTCTGTAGAAAATGCAACTGGACATTCGTAGCGCTAAGTGGGTAATAGTGGAAAAAAGAATATGTTCAAATATAAACTACACAGAAGCATTGTATGAAACTTCTTTCTGTTCTGTGCATTCAACTAACAGAGTTGAACCTTACTTTTGATTGAGCCGTTCTGAAACACTCTTTCTGTAGAAACTGCAATTGGACATTCTGAGCGCTAAGAGGCCTATATTGGGAAAAAGAATGTCTACAAATAAAAACTACACAGAAGAATTGTGTGAAACTTCTTTCTGTTCTGTTTGTTCAACTAAAAGAGTTGAACCTTAGTTTTGATTGAGCCGTTCTGAAACACTCTTTCTGTAGAAAATGCAAGTGGAGATTCGGAGCGCTAAGAGGGTAATAGTGGAAAAAGGAATGTCTCCAAATATAAACTACACAGAATCATTCTGTGAAACTTCTTTCTGATCTGTGCATTCAGCTAACAAATTTAAACCATACTTTTGATTGAGCAGATCTGAACACTCTTTCTGTAGAAAATGCAACTGGACATTTGGAGCGCTAAGAGCGTAGTAGTGGAAAAAGGAATATATTCAAATATAAACTACACAGAAGCATTCTGTGAAACTTCTTTCTGATCTGAGCATTCAGCTAACAGAGTTAAACCATACATTTGATTGAGCAGTTTTGAAACACTCTGTCTGTAGAAAATGCAACTGGACATTCGTAGCGCTAAGTGGGTAATAGTGGAAAAAAGAATATGTTCAAATATAAACTACACAGAAGCATTGTATGAAACTTCTTTCTGTTCTGTGCATTCAGCTAACAGAGTTGAACCTTACTTTTGATTGAGCCGTTCTGAAACACTCTTTCTGTAGAAACTGCAATTGGACATTCTGAGCGCTAAGAGGCCTATATTGGGAAAAAGAATGTCTACAAATAAAAACTACACAGAAGAATTGTGTGAAACTTCTTTCTGTTCTGTTTGTTCAACTAAAAGAGTTGAACCTTAGTTTTGATTGAGCCGTTCTGACACACTCTTTCTGTAGAAAATGCAAGTGGAGATTCGGAGCGCTAAGAGGGTAATAGTGGAAAAAGGAATGTCTTCAAATATAAACTACACAGAATCATTCTGTGAAACTTCTTTCTGATCTGTGCATTCAGCTAACAGAGTTAAACCATACTTTTGATTGAGCAGATCTGAACACTCTTTCTGTAGAAAATGCAACTTTACATTTGGAGCGCTAAGAGAGTACTAGTGGAAAAAGGAATATATTCAAATATAAACTACACAGAAGCATTCTGTGAAACTTCTTTCTGATCTGAGCATTCAGCTAACAGAGTTAAACCATACTTTTGATTGAGCAGTTTTGAAACACTCTGTCTGTAGAAAATGCAACTGGACATTCGTAGCGCTAAGTGGGTAATAGTGGAAAAAAGAATATGTTCAAATATAAACTACACAGAAGCATTGTATGAAACTTCTTTCTGTTCTGTGAATTCAACTAACAGAGTTGAACCTTACTTTTGATTGAGCCTTTCTGAAACACTCTTTCTGTAGAAACTGCAATTGGACATTCTGAGCGCTAAGAGGCCTCCATTGGGAAAAATAATATCTTCAAATAAAAACTACACAGAAGCATTGTGTGAAACTTATTTCTGATATGTTCATTAAGCTAACAGAGTTAAACCATACTTTTGATTGCGCAGTTCTGAACACTCTTTCTGTAGAAAATGCAAGTGGACATTCGGAGCGCGAAGAGGGTAATAGTGGAAAAAGGAATATATGCAAATATAAACTACACAGTAGCATTCTGTGAAAATTCTTTCTGTTCTGTGCATTCAACTAACAGAGTTGAACCTTACTTTTGATTGAGCCGTTCTGAAACACTCTTTCTGTAGAAGCTGCAATTGGACATGCTAAGCGCTAAGAGGCCTACATTGGGAAAAAGAATATCTTCAAATAAAAACTACACAGATGCATTCTGTGAAACTTATTTCTGATCTGTAAATTCAGTTAACAGAGATAAAACATATTTTTGATTGAGCAGTTATGAAACACTCTTTTTGTAGAAAATGCAAGTGGAGATTCGGAGCGCTAAGAGGGTAATAGTGGAAAAAGGAATGTCTTCAAATATAAACTACAGAGAATCATTCGGTGAAACTTCTTTCTGATCTGTGCATTCAGCTAACAGAGTTAAACCATACTTTTGATTGAGCAGATCTGAACACTCTTTCTGTAGAAAATGCAACTGGACATTTGGAGCGCTAAGAGCGTAGTAGTGGAAAAAGGAATATATTCAAATATAAACTACACAGAAGCATTCTGTGAAACTTCTTTCTGATCTGAGCATTCAGCTAACAGAGTTAAACCATACTTTTGATTGAGCAGTTTTGAAACACTCTGTCTGTAGAAAATGCAACTGGACATTCGTAGCGCTAAGTGGGTAATAGTGGAAAAAAGAATATGTTCATATATAAACTACACAGAAGCATTGTATGAAACTTCTTTCTGTTCTGTGCATTCAACTAACAGAGTTGAACATTACTTTTGATTGAGCCGTTCTGAAACACTCTTTCTGTAGAAACTGCAATTGGACATTCTGAGCGCTAAGAGGCCTATATTGGGAAAAAGAATGTCTACAAATAAAAACTACACAGAAGAATTGTGTGAAACTTCTTTCTGTTCTGTTTGTTCAACTAAAAGAGTTGAACCTTAGTTTTGATTGAGCCGTTCTGAAACACTCTTTCTGTAGAAAATGCAAGTGGAGATTCGGAGCGCTAAGAGGGTAATAGTGGAAAAAGGAATGTCTCCAAATATAAACTACACAGAATCATTCTGTGAAACTTCTTTCTGATCTGTGCATTCAGCTAACAGAGTTAAACCATACTTTTGATTGAGCAGATCTGAACACTCCTTCTGTAGAAAATGCAACTGGACATTTGGAGCGCTAAGAGGGTAGTAGTGGAAAAAGGAATATATTCAAATATAAACTACACAGAAGCATTCTGTGAAACTACTTTCTGATCTGAGCATTCAGCTAACAGAGTTAAACCATACTTTTGATTGAGCAGTTTTGAAACACTCTGTCTGTAGAAAATGCAACTGGACATTCGTAGCGCTAAGTGGGTAATAGTGGAAAAAAGAATATGTTCAAATATAAACTACACAGAAGCATTGTATGAAACTTCTTTCTATTCTGTGCATTCAAATAACAGAGTTGAACCTTACTTTTGATTGAGCCTTTCTGAAACACTCTTTCTGTAGAAACTGCAATTGGACATTCTGAGCGCTAAGAGGCCTATATTGGGAAAAATAATATCTTCAAATAAAAACTACACAGAAGCATTGTGTGAAACTTATTTCTGATATGTTCATTAAGCTAACAGAGTTAAACCATACTTTTGATTGCGCAGTTCTGAACACTCTTTCTGTAGAAAATGCAAGTGGACATTCGGAGCGCTAAGAGGGTAATAGTGGAAAAAGGAATATATTCAAATAAAAACTACACAGTAGCATTCTGTGAAAATACTTTCTGTTCTGTGCATTCAACTAACAGAGTTGAACCTTACTTTTGATTGAGCCGTTCTTAAACACTCTTTCTGTAGAAACTGCAATTGGACATTCTGAGCGCTAAGAGGACTACATTGGGAAAAATAATATCTTCAAATAAAAACTACACAGAAGCATTGTGTGAAACTTATTTCTGATAGGTGCATTCAGCTAACAGAGTTAAAACATACTTTTGATTGCGCAGTTCCGAACACTCTTTCTGTAGAAAATGCAAGTGGACATTCGGAGCGCTAAGAGGGTAATAGTGGCAAAAGGAATATATTCAAATATAAACTACACAGTAGCATTCTGTGAAACTTCTTTCTGTTCTGTGCATTCAACTAACAGAGTTGAACCTTACTTTTGATTGAGCCGTTCTGAAACACTCTTTCTGTAGAAACTGCAATTGGACATTCTAAGCGCTATGAGGCCTACATTGGGAAAAAGAATATCTTCAAATAAAAACTACACAGATGCATTCTGTGAAACTTATTTCTGATCTGTAAATTCAGTTAACAGAGCTGAACCATATTTTTGATTGAGCAGTTCTGAAACACTCTTTTTGTAAAAAATGCAAGTGCACATTCGGAGCGCTAAGATTGTAATAGAGGAAAAAGGAATATCTCCAATTAAAAACTACACAGAAGCATGCTCTGAAACTCCTTTCTGTTCTCCGCAATCAACTAACAGAGTTGAGCCTTACTTTTGAAGGAGCAGTTATTAAACACTCTTTGTGTATAAACTGCCAGTGGATATTCGGAGCGCTAAGTGGGTAATAGTCCAAAAAGGAGTATCTTCAAGTAAATACTACACAGAAGCATTCTGTGAAACTTCTTTCTGTTCTGTGCATTCAACTAAGAGAGTTGAACCTTACATTTGATTGAGCCGTTCTGAAACACTCTATCTGTAGAAACTGCAATTGGACATTCTGGGCGTTAAGAGGCCTATATTGGGAAAAATAATATCTTCAAATAAAAACTACATAGAAGCATTTTTTGAAACTTATTTCTGATATGTGCATTCAGCTAACAGAGTTAAACCATACTTTTGATTGCGCAGTTCAGAACACTCTTTCTGTAGAAAATGCAAGTGGACATTCGGAGCGCTAAGAGGGTAATAGTGGAAAAAGGAATATATTCAAATATAAACTACACAGTAGCATTCTATAAAACTTCTTTCTGTTCTGTGCATTCAACTAACAGAGTTGAACCTTACTTTTGATTGAGCCGTTCTGAAACACTCTTTCTGTACAAAATGCAATTGGACATTCTAAGCGCTAAGAGGCCTACATTGGGAAAAAGAATATCTTCAAATAAAAACTGCACAGATGCATTCTGTGAAACTTATTTATGATCTGTAAATTCAGTTAACAGAGCTAAACCATATTTTTGATTGAGCAGTTATGAAACACTCTTTTTGTAGAAAATGCAAGTGTACATTCGAAGCGCTAAGATTGTAATAGAGGAAAAAGGAATATCTCCAATTAAAAACTACACAGAAGCATTTTCTGAAACCACTTTCTGTTCTCCGCATTCAACTAACAGAGTTGAGCCTTACTTTTGAACTAGGAGTTCTGAAACACTCTTTGTGTAGAAACTGCCAGTGGATATTCGGAGTACTAAGTGGGTAATAGTCCAAAAATGAGTATCTTCAACTAAATACTACACAGAAGCATTCTGTGAAACTACTTTCTGTTCTGTGCATTCAACTAAGAGAGTTGAACCTTACATTTGATTGAGCCGTTCTGAATCACTCTTTCTGTAGAAACTGCAATTGGACATACTGAGCGCTAAGAGGCCTATATTGGGAAAAATAATATCTTCAAATAAAAACTACACAGAAGCATTGTTTGAAACTTATTTCTGAAATGTGCATTCAGCTAACAGAGTTAAACCATACTTTTGATTGCGCAGTTCAGAACACTCTTTCTGTAGAAAATGCAAGTGGACATTCGGAGCACTAAGAGGGTAATAGTGGAAAAAGGAATATATTCAAATATAAACTACACAGAAGCATTCTGTGAAACTTCTTTCTGTTCTGTGCATTCAACTACCAGTGTTGAATCTTACTTTTGATTGAGCCGTTCTGAAGCACTCTTTCTGTAGAAACTGCAATTGGACATTCTGAGCGCTAAGAGGCCTATATTGGGAAAAAAATATCTACAAATAAAAACTACACAGAAGCATTCTGTGAAGCTTCTTTCTGTTCTGTTCATTCAACTAAAAGAGTTGAACCTTAGTTTTGATTGAGCCATTCTGAAACACCCTTTCTGTAGAAAATGCAAGTGGAGATTCGGAGCGCTAAGAGGGTAACAGTGGATAAAGGAATGTCTTCAAATATAAACTACACAGAATCATTCTGTGAAACATCTTTCTGATCTGTGCATTCAGCTAACAGTGTTAAACCATACTTTTGATTGAGCAGATCTGAACACTCTTTCTGTAGAAAATGCAACTGGACATTTGGAGCGCTAAGAGGGTAGTAGTGGAAAAGGGAATATATTCAAATATAAACTACACAGAATCATTCTGTGAAACTTCTTTCTGATCTGAGCATTCAGCTAACAGAGTTAAACCATACTTTTGATTGAGCAGTTTTGAAACACTCTGTCTGTAGAAAATGCAAATGGACATTCGTAGCGTTAAGTGGGTAATAGTGGAAAAAAGAATATGTTCATATATAAACTACACAGAAGCATTGTATGAAATTTCTTTCTGTTCTGTGCATTCAACTAACAGAGTTGAACCTTACTTTTCATTGAGCCGTTCTGAAACACTCTTTCTGTAGAAACTGCAATTGGACATTCTGAGCTCTAAGAGACCTATATTGGGAAAAATAATATCTTCAAATAAAAACTACACAGAAGCATTGTGTGAAACTTATTTCTGATATGTGCATTCAGCTAACAGATTTAAACAATACTTTTGATTGCGCAGTTCCGTACACTCTTTCTGTAGAGAATGCAAGTGGACATTCGGAGCGCTAAGAGGGTAATAGTGGAAAAAGGAATATATTCAAATATAAACTACACAGTAGCATTTTGTGAAACTTCTTTCTGTTCTGTGCATTCAACTAACAGAGTTGAACCTTACTTTTGATTGAGCCGTTCTGAAACTCTCTTTGTGTAGAAACTGAAATTGGACATTCTAAGCGTTAAGAGGCCTACATTGGGAAAAAGAATATCTTCAAATAAAAACTACACAGATGCATTCTGTGAAACTTATTACTGATCTGTAAATTCAGTTAACAGAGCTAAATCATATTTTTGATTGAGCAGTTATGAAACACTCTTTTTGTAGAAAATGCAAGTGGACATTCGGAGCGCTAAGATTGTAATAGAGGAAAAAGGAATATCTCCAATTAAAAACTACACAGAAGCATTCTCTGAAACCCCTTTCTGTTCTCCGCATTCAACTAACAGAGTTGAGCCTTACTTTTGAAGGAGCAGTTCTGAAACACTCTTTGTGTAGAAACTGCCAGTGGATATGTGGAGCGCTAAGTGGGTAATAGTCCAAAAAGGAGTATCTTCAACTAAATACTACACAGAAGCATTCTCTGAAACCCCTTTCTGTTCTCCGCATTCAACTAACAGAGTTGAGCCTTACTTTTTAAGGAGCCGTTCTGAAACACTCTTTTTGTAGAAACTGCAATTGGACATTTTGAGCGCTAAGAGGCCTATATTGGGAAAAATAATATCTTCAAATAAAAACTACACAGAAGCATTGTGTGAAAGTTATTTCTGATATGTGCATTAAGCTAACAGATTTAAACCTTACTTTTGATTGCGCAGTTCCGAACACTCTTTCTGTAGCGAATGCAAGTGGACATTCGGAGCGCTAAGAGGGTAATAGTGGAAAAAGGAATATATTCAAATATAAACTACACAGTAGCATTCTGTGAAACTTCTTTCTGTTCTGTGCATTCAACTAACAGAGTTGAACCTTACTTTTGATTGAGCCGTTCTGAAACACTCTTTCTTTAGAAACTCCAATTGGACATTCTGAGCGCTAAGAGGCCTATATTGGGAAAAATAATATCTACAAATAAAAACTACACAGAAGCATTCTGTGAAACTTCTTTCTCTTCTGTTCATTCAACTAAAAGTGTTGAACATTAGTTTTGATTGAGCCGTTCTGAAACACTCTTTCTGTAGAAAATGCAAGTGGAGATTCGGAGCGCTAAGAGGGTAATAGTGGAAAAAGGAATGTCTTCAAGTATAAACTACACAGAATCATTCTGTGAAACATCTTTCTGATCTGTGCATTCAGCTAACAGAGTTAAACCATACTTTTCATTGAGCAGATCTGAACACTCTTTCTGTAGATAATGCAACTGGACATTTGGAGCAATAAGAGGGTAGTAGTGGAAAAAGGAATATATTCAAATATAAACTACAAAGAAGCATTCTGTGAAACTTCTTTCTGATCTGAGCATTCAGCTAACAGAGTTAAACCATACTTTTGATTGAGCAGTTTTGAAACACTCTGTCTGTAGGAAATGCACCTGGACATTCGTAGCGCTAAGTGGGTAATAGTGGAAAAAAGAATATGTTCAAATATAAACTACACAGAAGCATTGTATGACACTTCTTTCTGTTCTGTGCATTCAACTAACAGAGTTGAACCTTACTTTTGATTGAGAAGTTCTCAAACACTCTTTCTGTAGAAACTGCAATTGGACATTCTGAGTGCTTAGACGCCTATATTGGGAAAAATAATATCTTCAAATAAAAAATACACAGTTGCATTCTGTGAAACTTATTTCTGATCTGTAAATTCAGTTAACAGAGCTAAACCATATTTTTGATTGAGCAGTTATGAAACACTCTTTTTGTAGAAAATGCGAGTGGACATTCGGAGCGCTAAGAGGGTAATAGTGGAAAAAGGTATATATTCAAATATAAACTACACAGTAGCATTCTGTGAAACTTCTTTCTGTTCTGTGCATTCAACTAACAGAGTTGAACCTTAGTTTTGATTGAGCCGTTCTGAAACACTCTTTCTGTAGAAACTGCAATTGGACATTCTAAGCGCTAAGAGGCCTACATTGGGAAAAAGAACATCTTCAAATAAAAACTACACAGATGCATTCTGTGAAACATATTTCTGATATGTAAATTCAGTTAACAAAGCTAAACCATATTTTTGATTGAGCAGTTATGAAACACTCTTTTTGTAGAAAATGCAAGTGGACATTCGGAGCGCTAAGATTGTAATAGAGGAAAAAGGAATATCTCCAATTAAAAACTACACAGATGCATTCTCTGAAACCCCTTTCTGTTCTCCGCATTCAACTAACAGATTTGAGCCTTACTTTTGAAGGAGCAGTTCTGAAACACTCTTTGTGTAGAAACTGCCAGTGGATATTCGGAGCGCTAAGTGGGTAATAGACCAAAAGGAGTATCTTCAACTAAATACTACACAGGAGCATTCTGTGAAACTTCTGTCTGTTCTGTGCATTCAACTAAGAGAGTTGAACCTTACATTTGATTGAGCCGTTCTGAAACACTCTTTCTGTAGAAACTGCAATCGGACATTCTGAGCGCTAAGAGGCCTATATTGGCAAAAATAATATCTTCAAATAAAAACTACACAGAAACATTGTTTGAAACTTATTTCTGATATGTGCATTCAGCTAACAGAGTTAAACCATACTTTTGATTGCGCAGTTCCGAACACTCTTTCTGTAGAAAATGCAAGTGGACATTCGGAGCGCTAAGAGGGTAATAGTGGAAAAAGGAATATATTCAAATATAAACTACACAGTAGCATTCTGTGAAACTTCTTTCTGTTCTGTGCATTCAACGAACAGATGTGAACCTTACTTTTGATTGAGCCGTTCTGAAACACTCTATCAGTAGAAACTGCAATTGGACATTCTGAACGCTAAGAGGCCTACATTGGGAAAAAAATATCTTCAAATAAAAACTACACAGATGCATTCTGTGAAACTTATTTCTGATCTGTAAATTCAGTTAACAGAGCTAAACCATATTTTTGATTGAGCAGTTACTAAACACGCTTTTTGTAGAAAATGCAAGCGGACATTCGGAGCGCTAAGATTGTAATAGAGGAAAAAGGAATATCTCCAATTAAAAACTACACAGAAGCATTCTCTGAAACCCCTTTCTGTTCTCCGCATTCAGCTAACAGAATTGAGCCTTACTTTTGAAGGAGCAGTTCTGAAACACTCTTTGTGTAGAGACTGCCAGTGGATATTCGGAGCGCTAAGTGGGTAATAGTCCAAAAAGGAGTATCTTCAACTAAATACTACACAGAAGCATTCTGTGAAACTACTTTCTGTTCTGTGCATTCAACTAAGAGAGTTGAACCTTACATTTGATTGAGCCGTTCTGAAACACTCTTTCTGTAGAAACTGCAATTGGACATTCTGAGCGCTAAGAGCCCTATATTGGGAAAAATAATATCTTCAAATAAAAACTACACAGAAGCATTGTTTGAAAGTTATTTCTGATATGTGCATTAAGCTAACAGAGTTAAACCATACTTTTGATTGCGCAGTTCAGAACACTCTTTCTGTAGAAAATGCAAGTGGACATTCGGAGCGCTAAGAGGGTAATAGTGGAAAAAGGAATATATTCAAATATAAACTACACAGAAGCATTCTGTGAAACTTCTTTCTGTTCTGTGCATTTTACTACCAGGGTTGAACGTTACTTTTGATTGAGCAGTTTGAAACACTCTGTCTGTAGAAAATGCAACTGGACATTCGTAGCGCTAAGTGGGTAATAGTGGAAAAAAGAATATGTTCAAATATAAACTACACAGAAGCATTGTATGAAACTTCTTTCTGTTCTGTGCATTCAACTAACAGAGTTGAACCTTACTTTTGATTGAGCCGTTCTGAAACACTCTTTCTGTAGAAACTGCAATTGGACATTCTGAGCGTTAAGAGGCCTATATTGGGAAAAAGAATGTCTACAAATAAAAACTACACAGAAGAATTGTGTGAAACTTCTTTCTGTTCTGTTTGTTCAACTAAAAGAGTTGAACCTTAGTTTTGATTGAGCCGTTCTGAAACACTCTTTCTGTAGAAAATGCAAGTGGAGATTCGGAGCGCTAAGAGGGTAATAGGGGAAAAAGGAATGTCTCCAAATATAAACTACACAGAATCATTCTGTGAAACTTCTTTCTGATCTGTGCATTCAGCTAACAGATTTAAACCATACTTTTGATTGAGCAGCTCTGAACACTCTTTCTGTAGAAAATGCAACTGGACATTTGGAGCGCTAAGAGCGTAGTAGTGGAAAAATTAATATATTCAAATATAAACTACACAGAAGCATTCTGTGAAACTTCTTTCTGATCTGAGCATTCAGCTAACAGAGTTAAACCATACATTTGATTGAGCAGTTTTGAAACTCTCTGTCTGTAGAAAATGCAACTGGACATTCGTAGCGCTAAGTGGGTAATAGTGGAAAACAGAATATGTTCAAATATAAACTACACAGAAGCATTGTATGAAACTTCTTTCTGTTCTGTGCATTCAGCTAACAGAGTTGAACCTTACTTTTGATTGAGCCGTTCTGAAACACTCTTTCTGTAGAAACTGCAATTGGACATTCTGAGCGCTAAGAGGCCTATATTGGGAAAAAGAATGTCTACAAATAAAAACTACACAGAAGAATTGTGTGAAACTTCTTTCTGTTCTGTTTGTTCAACTAAAAGAGTTGAACCTTAGTTTTGATTGAGCCGTTCTGACACACTCTTTCTGTAGAAAATGCAAGTGGAGATTCGGAGCGCTAAGAGGGTAATAGTGGAAAAAGGAATGTCTTCAAATATAAACTAAACAGAATCATTCTGTGAAACTTCTTTCTGATCTGTGCATTCAGCTAACAGAGTTAAACCATACTTTTGATTGAGCAGATCTGAACACTCTTTCTGTAGAAAATGCAACTTTACATTTGGAGCGCTAAGAGAGTACTAGTGGAAAAAGGAATATATTCAAATATAAACTACACAGAAGCATTCTGTGAAACTTCTTTCTGATCTGAGCATTCAGCTAACAGAGTTAAACCATACTTTTGATTGCGCAGTTCTGAACACTCCTTCTGTAGAAAATGCAAGTGGACATTTGGAGCGCTAAGAGGGTAATAGTGGAAAAAGGAATATATTCAAATATAAACTACACAGTAGCCTTCTGTGAAAATTCTTTCTGTTCTGTGCATTCAACTAACAGAGTTGAACCTTACTTTTGATTGAGCCGTTCTGAAACACTCTTTCTGTAGAAACTGCAATTGGACATTCTAAGCGCTAAGAGGCCTACATTGGGAAAAAGAATATCTTCAAATAAAAACTACACAGATGCATTCTGTGAAACTTATTTCTGATCTGTAAATTCAGTTAACAGAGATAAAACATATTTTTGATTGAGCAGTTATGAAACACTCTTTTTGTAGGTAATGCAAGTGGACATTCGGAGCGCTAAGATTGTAATAGAGGAAAAAGGAATATCTCCAATTAAAAACTACACAGAAGCATTCTCTGAAACCCCTTTCTGTTCTCCGCATTCAACTAACAGATTTGAGCTTTACTTTTGAAGGAGCAGTTCTGAAACACACTTTGTGTAGAAACTGCCAGTGGATATTCGGAGCGCTAAGTGGGTAATAGTCCAAAAAGTAATATCTTCAACTAAATACTACACAGGAGCATTCTGTGAAACTTCTTTCTGTTCTGTGCATTCAACTAAGAGAGTTGAACCTTACATTTGATTGAGCCGTTCTGAAACACTCTTTCTGTAGAAACTGCAATTGGACATTCTGAGCGCTAAGAGGCCTATATTGGCAAAAATAATATCTTCCAATAAAAACTACACAGAAGCATTGTTTGAAACTTATTTCTGCTATGTGCATTCAGCTAACAGAGTTAAACCATACTTTTGATTGCGCAGATCAGAACACTCTTTCTGTAGAAAATGCAAGTGGACATTCGGAGCGCTAAGAGGGTAATAGTGGAAAAAGGAATATATTCAAATATAAACTACACAGAATCATTCTGTGAAACTTCTTTCTGATCTGTGCATTCAGCTAAGAGCGTTAAACCATACTTTTGATTGAGCAGATCTGAACACTCTTTCTGTAGAAAATGCAACTGGACATTTGGAGCGCTAAGAGAGTAGTAGTGGAAAAATGAATATATACAAATATAAACTACACAGAAGCATTCTGTGAAACTTCTTTCTGATCTGAGCATTCAGCTAACAGAATTAAACCATACTTTTGATTGAGCAGATTTGAAACACTCTGTCTGTAGAAAATGCAACTGGACATTCGTAGCGCTAAGTGGGTAATAGTGGAAAAAAGAATATGTACAAATATAAACTACACAGAAGCATTGTATGAAACTTCTTTCTGTTCTGTGCATTCAACTAACAGAGTTGAACCTTACTTTAGATTGAGCCTTTCTGAAACACTCTTTCTGTAGAAACTGCAATTGGACATTCTGAGCGCTAAGAGGCCTCTATTGGGAAAAATAATATCTTCAAATAAAAACTACACAGAAGCATTGTGTGAAACTTATTTCTGATATGTTCATTAAGCTAACAGAGTTAAAACATACTTTTGATTGCGCAGTTCTGAACACTCTTTCTGTAGAAAATGCAAGTGGACATTCCGAGCGCTAAGAGGGTAATAGTGGAAAAAGGAACATATTCAAATATAAACTACACAGTAGCATTCTGTGAAAATTCTTTCTTTTCTGTGCATTCAACTAACAGAGTTGAACCTTACTTTTGATTGAGCCGTTCTGAAACACTCTTTCTGTAGAAACTGCAATTGGACATGCTAAGCGCTAAGAGGCCTACATTGGGAAAAAGAATATCTTCAAATAAAAACTACACAGATGCATTCTGTGAAACTTATTTCTGATCTGTAAATTCAGTTAACAGAGATAAAACATATTTTTGTTTGAGCAGTTATGAAACACTCTTTTTGTAGAAAATGCAAGTGGAGATTCGGAGCGCTAAGAGGGTAATAGTGGAAAAAGGAATGTCTTCAAATATAAACTACACAGAATGATTCGGTGAAACTTCTTTCTGATCTGTGCATTCAGCTAACAGAGTTAAACCATACTTTTGATTGAGCAGATCTGAACACTCTTTCTGTAGAAAATGCAACTGGACATTTGGAGCGCTAAGAGCGTAGTAGTGGAAAAAGGAATATATTCAAATATAAACTACACAGAAGCATTCTGTGAAACTTCTTTCTGATCTGAGAATTCAGCTAACAGAGTTAAACCATACTTTTGATTGAGCAGTTTTGAAACACTCTGTCTGTAGAAAATGCAACTGGACATTCGTAGCGCTAAGTGGGTAATAGTGGAAAAAAGAATATGTTCAAATATAAACTACACAGAAGCATTGTATGAAACTCCTTTCTGTTCTGTGCATTCAACTAACAGAGTTGAACCTTACTTTTATTGAGCCGTTCTGAAACACTCTTTCTGTAGAAACTGCAATTGGACATTCTGAGCGCTAAGAGGCCTATATTGGGAAAAAGAATGTCTACAAATAAAAACTACACAGAAGAATTGTGTGAAACTTCTTTCTGTTCTGTTTGTTCAACTAAAAGAGTTGAACCTTAGTTTTGATTGAGCCATTCTGAAACACTCTTTCTGTAGAAAATGCAAGTGGAGATTCGGAGCGCTAAGAGGGTAATAGTGGAAAAAGGAATGTCTCCAAATATAAACTACACAGAATCATTCTGTGAAACTTCTTTCTGATCTGAGCATTCAGCTAACAGAATTAAACCATACTTTTGATTGAGCAGTTTTGAAACACTCTGTCTGTAGAAAATGCAACTGGACATTCGTAGCGCTAAGTGGGTAATAGTGGAAAAAAGAATATGTTCAAATATAAACTACACAGAAGCATTGTATGAAACTTCTTTCTGTTCTGTGCATTCAACTAACAGAGTTGAACCTTACTTTTGATTGAGCCGTTCTGAAACACTCTTTCTGTAGAAACTGCAATTGGACATTCTGAGCGCTAAGAGGCCTCTATTGGGAAAAATAATATCTTCAAATAAAAACTACACAGAAGCATTGTGTGAAACTTATTTCTGATATGTTCATTAAGCTAACAGAGTTAAACCATACTTTTGATTGCGCAGTTCTGAACACTCTTTCTGTAGAAAATGCAAGTGGACATTCCGAGCGCTAAGAGGGTAATAGTGGAAAAAGGAATATATTCAAATATAAACTACACAGTAGCATTCTGTGAAAATTCTTTCTGTTCTGTGCATTCAACTAACAGAGTTGAACCTTACTTTTGATTGAGCCGTTCTGAAACACTCTTTCGTTAGAAACTGCAATTGGACATGCTAAGCGCTAAGAGGCCTACATTGGGAAAAAGAATATCTTCAAATAAAAACTACACAGATGCATTCTGTGAAACTTATTTCTGATCTGTAAATTCAGTTAACAGAGATAAAACATATTTTTGATTGAGCAGTTATGAAACACTCTTTTTGTAGAAAATGCAAGTGGAGATTCGGAGCGCTAAGAGGGTAATAGTGGAAAAAGGAATGTCTTCAAATATAAACTACACAGAATCATTCGGTGAAACTTCTTTCTGATCTGTGCATTCAGCTAACAGAGTTAAACCATACTTTTGATTGAGCAGATCTGAATACTCTTTCTGTAGAAAATGCAACTGGACATTTGGAGCGCTAAGAGCGTAGTAGTGGAAAAAGCAATATATTCACATATAAACAACACAGAAGCATTCTGTGAAACTTCTTTCTGATCTGAGCATTCAGCTAACAGAGTTAAACCATACTTTTGATTGAGCAGTTTTGTAACACTCTGTCTGTAGAAAATGCAACTGGACTTTCGTAGCGCTAAGAGGGTAATAGTGGAAAAAAGAATATGTTCAAATATAAACTACACAGAAGCATTGTATGAAACTTCTTCCTGTTCTGTGCATTCAACTAACAGAGTTGAACCTTACTTTTGATTGAGCCGTTCTGAAACACTCTTTCTGTAGAAACTGCAATTGGACATTCTGAGCGCTAAGAGGCCTCTATTGTGAAAAATAATATCTTCAAATAAAAACTACCCAGAAGCATTGTGTGAAACTTATTTCTGATATGTTCATTAAGCTAACAGAGTTAAAACATACTTTTGATTGCGCAGTTCTGAACACTCTTTCTGTAGAAAATGCAAGTGGACATTCCGAGCGCTAAGAGGGTAATAGTGGAAAAAGGAATATATTCAAATATAAACTACACAGTAGCATTCTGTGAAAATTCTTTCTGTTCTGTGCATTCAACTAACAGAGTTGAACCTTACTTTTTATTGAGCCGTTCTGAAACACTCTTTCTGTAGAAACTGCAATTGGACATGCTAAGCGCTAAGAGGCCTACATTGGGAAAAAGAATATCTTCAAATAAAAACTACACAGATGCATTCTGTGAAACTTATTTCTGATCTGTAAATTCAGTTAACAGAGATAAAACATATTTTTGATTGAGCAGTTATGAAACACTCTTTTTGTAGAAAATGCAAGTGGAGGTTCGGAGCGCTAAGAGGGTAATAGTGGAAAAAGGAATGTCTTCAAATATAAACTACACAGAATCATTCGGTGAAACTTCTTTCTGATCTGTGCATTCAGCTAACAGAGTTAAACCATACTTTTGATTGAGCAGATCTGAACACTCTTTCTGTAGAAAATGCAACTGGACATTTGGAGTGCTAAGAGCGTAGTAGTGGAAAAAGGAATATATTCAAATATAAACTACACAGAAGCATTCTGTGAAACTTCTTTCTGATCTGAGCATTCAGCTAACAGAGTTAAACCATACTTTTGATTGAGCAGTTTTGAAACACTCTGTCTGTAGAAAATGCAACTGGACATTCGTAGCGCTAAGTGGGTAATAGTGGAAAAAATAATATGTTCAAATATAAACTACACAGAAGCATTATATGAAACTTCTTTCTGTTCTGTGCATTCAACTAACAGAGTTGAACCTTACATTTGATTGAGCCGTTCTGAAACACTCTTTCTGTAGAAACTGCAATTTTACATTCTGAGCGCAAAGAGGCCTATATTGGGAAAAAGAATGTCTACAAATAAAAACTACACAGAAGAATTGTGTGAAACTTCTTTCTGTTCTGTTTGTTCAACTAAAAGAGTTGAACCTTAGTTTTGATTGAGCCATTCTGAAACACTCTTTCTGTAGAAAATGCAAGTGGAGATTCGGAGCGCTAAGAGGGTAACAGTGGAAAAAGGAATGTCTCCAAATATAAACTACACAGAATCATTCGGTGAAACTTCTTTCTGATCTGTGCATTCAGCTAACAGAGTTAAACCATACTTTTGATTGAGCAGATCTGAACACTCTTTCTGTAGAAAATGCAACTGGACATTTGGAGCGCTAAGAGAGTAGTAGTGGAAAAAGGAATATATACAAATATAAACTACACAGAACCATTCTGTGAAACTTCTTTCTGATCTGAGCATTCAGCTAACAGAATTAAACCATACTTTTGATTGAGCAGTTTTGAAACACTCTGTCTGTAGAAAATGCAACTGGACATTCGTAGCGCTAAGTGGGTAATAGTGGAAAAAAGAATATGTTCAAATATAAACTACACAGAAGCATTGTATGAAACTTCTCTCTGTTCTGTGCATTCAGCTAACAGAGTTGAACCTTACTTTTGATTGAGCCGTTCTGAAACACTCTTTCTGTAGAAACTGCAATTGGACATTCTGAGCGCTAAGAGGCCTCTATTGGGAAAAATAATATCTTCAAATAAAAACTACACAGAAGCATTGTGTGAAACTTATTTCTGATATGTTCATTAAGCTAACAGAGTTAAACCATACTTTTGATTGCGCAGTTCTGAACACTCTTTCTGTAGAAAATGCAAGTGGACATTCCGAGCGCTAAGAGGGTAATAGTGGAAAAAGGAATATATTCAAATATAAACTACACAGTAGCATTCTGTGAAAATTCTTTCTGTTCTGTGCATTCAACTAACAGAGTTGAACCTTACTTTTGATTGAGCCGTTCTGAAACACTCTTTCTGTAGAAACTGCAATTGGACATGCTAAGCGCTAAGAGGCCTACATTGGGAAAAAGAATATCTTCAAATAAAAACTACACAGATGCATTCTGTGAAACTTATTTCTGATCTGTAAATTCAGTTAACAGAGATAAAACATATTTTTGATTGAGCAGTTATGAAACACTCTTTTTGTAGAAAATGCAAGTGGAGATTCGGAGCGCTAAGAGGGTAATAGTGGAAAAAGGAATGTCTTCAAATATAAACTACATAGAATCATTCGGTGAAACTTCTTTCTGATCTGTGCATTCAGCTAACAGAGTTAAACCATACTTTTGATTGAGCAGATCTGAATACTCTTTCTGTAGAAAATGCAACTGGACATTTGGAGCGCTAAGAGCGTAGTAGTGGAAAAAGCAATATATTCACATATAAACAACACAGAAGCATTCTGTGAAACTTCTTTCTGATCTGAGCATTCAGCTAACAGAGTTAAACCATACTTTTGATTGAGCAGTTTTGTAACACTCTGTCTGTAGAAAATGCAACTGGACATTCGTAGCGCTAAGTGGGTAATAGTGGAAAAAAGAATATGTTCAAATATAAACTACACAGAAGCATTGTATGAAACTTCTTCCTGTTCTGTGCATTCAAATAACAGAGTTGAACCTTACTTTTGATTGAGCCGTTCTGAAACACTCTTTCTGTAGAAACTGCAATTGGACATTCTGAGCGCTAAGAGGCCTATATTGGGAAAAAGAATGTCTGCAAATAAAAACTACACGGAAGAATTGTGTGAAACTTCTTTCTGTTCTGTTTGTTCAACTAAAGGAGTTGAACCTTAGTTTTGATTGAGCCGTTCTGAAACACTCTTTCTGTAGAAAATGCAAGTGGAGATTCGGAGCGCTAAGAGGGTAATAGTGGAAAAAGGAATGTCTCCAAATATAAACTACACAGAATCATTCTGTGAAACTTCTTTCTGATCTGTGCATTCAGCTAAGAGCGTTAAACCATACTTTTGATTGAGCAGATCTGAACACTCTTTCTGTAGAAAATGCAACTGGACATTTGGAGCGCTAAGAGAGTAGTAGTGGAAAAATGAATATATACAAATATAAACTACACAGAAGCATTCTGTGAAACTTCTTTCTGATCTGAGCATTCAGCTAACAGAATTAAACCATACTTTTGATTGAGCAGATTTGAAACACTCTGTCTGTAGAAAATGCAACTGGACATTCGTAGCGCTAAGTGGGTAATAGTGGAAAAAAGAATATGTACAAATATAAACTACACAGAAGCATTGTATGAAACTTCTTTCTGTTCTGTGCATTCAACTAACAGAGTTGAACCTTACTTTTGATTGAGCCGTTCTGAAACACTCTTTCGTTAGAAACTGCAATTGGACATGCTAAGCGCTAAGAGGCCTACATTGGGAAAAAGAATATCTTCAAATAAAAACTACACAGATGCATTCTGTGAAACTTATTTCTGATCTGTAAATTCAGTTAACAGAGATAAAACATATTTTTGATTGAGCAGTTATGAAACACTCTTTTTGTAGAAAATGCAAGTGGAGATTCGGAGCGCTAAGAGGGTAATAGTGGAAAAAGGAATGTCTTCAAATATAAACTACACAGAATCATTCGGTGAAACTTCTTTCTGATCTGTGCATTCAGCTAACAGAGTTAAACCATACTTTTGATTGAGCAGATCTGAACACTCTTTCTGTAGAAAATGCAACTGGACATTTGGAGCGCTAAGAGCGTAGTAGTGGAAAAAGCAATATATTCACATATAAACAACACAGAAGCATTCTGTGAAACTTCTTTCTGATCTGAGCATTCAGCTAACAGAGTTAAACCATACTTTTGATTGAGCAGTTTTGTAACACTCTGTCTGTAGAAAATGCAACTGGACTTTCGTAGCGCTAAGAGGGTAATAGTGGAAAAAAGAATATGTTCAAATATAAACTACACAGAAGCATTGTATGAAACTTCTTCCTGTTCTGTGCATTCAACTAACAGAGTTGAACCTTACTTTTGATTGAGCCGTTCTGAAACACTCTTTCTGTAGAAACTGCAATTGGACATTCTGAGCGCTAAGAGGCCTCTATTGTGAAAAATAATATCTTCAAATAAAAACTACCCAGAAGCATTGTGTGAAACTTATTTCTGATATGTTCATTAAGCTAACAGAGTTAAAACATACTTTTGATTGCGCAGTTCTGAACACTCTTTCTGTAGAAAATGCAAGTGGACATTCCGAGCGCTAAGAGGGTAATAGTGGAAAAAGGAATATATTCAAATATAAACTACACAGTAGCATTCTGTGAAAATTCTTTCTGTTCTGTGCATTCAACTAACAGAGTTGAACCTTACTTTTGATTGAGCCGTTCTGAAACACTCTTTCTGTAGAAACTGCAATTGGACATGCTAAGCGCTAAGAGGCCTACATTGGGAAAAAGAATATCTTCAAATAAAAACTACACAGATGCATTCTGTGAAACTTATTTCTGATCTGTAAATTCAGTTAACAGAGATAAAACATATTTTTGATTGAGCAGTTATGAAACACTCTTTTTGTAGAAAATGCAAGTGGAGGTTCGGAGCGCTAAGAGGGTAATAGTGGAAAAAGGAATGTCTTCAAATATAAACTACACAGAATCATTCGGTGAAACTTCTTTCTGATCTGTGCATTCAGCTAACAGAGTTAAACCATACTTTTGATTGAGCAGATCTGAACACTCTTTCTGTAGAAAATGCAACTGGACATTTGGAGTGCTAAGAGCGTAGTAGTGGAAAAAGGAATATATTCAAATATAAACTACACAGAAGCATTCTGTGAAACTTCTTTCTGATCTGAGCATTCAGCTAACAGAGTTAAACCATACTTTTGATTGAGCAGTTTTGAAACACTCTGTCTGTAGAAAATGCAACTGGACATTCGTAGCGCTAAGTGGGTAATAGTGGAAAAAATAATATGTTCAAATATAAACTACACAGAAGCATTATATGAAACTTCTTTCTGTTCTGTGCATTCAACTAACAGAGTTGAACCTTACATTTGATTGAGCCGTTCTGAAACACTCTTTCTGTAGAAACTGCAATTTTACATTCTGAGCGCAAAGAGGCCTATATTGGGAAAAAGAATGTCTACAAATAAAAACTACACAGAAGAATTGTGTGAAACTTCTTTCTGTTCTGTTTGTTCAACTAAAAGAGTTGAACCTTAGTTTTGATTGAGCCGTTCTGAAACACTCTTTCTGTAGAAAATGCAAGTGGAGATTCGGAGCGCTAAGAGGGTAACAGTGGAAAAAGGAATGTCTCCAAATATAAACTACACAGAATCATTCTGTGAAACTTCTTTCTGATCTGTGCATTCAGCTAAGAGCGTTAAACCATACTTTTGATTGAGCAGATCTGAACACTCTTTCTGTAGAAAATGCAACTGGACATTTGGAGCGCTAAGAGAGTAGTAGTGGAAAAATGAATATATACAAATATAAACTACACAGAAGCATTCTGTGAAACTTCTTTCTGATCTGAGCATTCAGCTAACAGAATTAAACCATACTTTTGATTGAGCAGATTTGAAACACTCTGTCTGTAGAAAATGCAACTGGACATTCGTAGCGCTAAGTGGGTAATAGTGGAAAAAAGAATATGTACAAATATAAACTACACAGAAGCATTGTACGAAACTTCTTTCTGTTCTGTGCATTCAACTAACAGAGTTGAACCTTACTTTTGATTGAGCCGTTCTGAAACACTCTTTCTGTGGAAACTGCAATTGGACATTCTGAGCGCTAAGAGGCCTCTATTGGGAAAAATAATATCTTCAAATAAAAACTACACAGAAGCATTGTGTGAAACTTATTTCTGATATGTTCATTAAGCTAACAGAGTTAAACCATACTTTTGATTGCGCAGTTCTGAACACTCTTTCTGTAGAAAATGCAAGTGGACATTCCGAGCGCTAAGAGGGTAATAGTGGAAAAAGGAACATATTCAAATATAAACTACACAGTAGCATTCTGTGAAAATTCTTTCTGTTCTGTGCATTCAACTAACAGAGTTGAACCTTACTTTTGATTGAGCCGTTCTGAAACACTCTTTCTGTAGAAACTGCAATTGGACATGCTAAGCGCTAAGAGGCCTACATTGGGAAAAAGAATATCTTCAAATAAAAACTACACAGATGCATTCTGTGAAACTTATTTCTGATCTGTAAATTCAGTTAACAGAGATAAAACATATTTTTGATTGAGCAGTTATGAAACACTCTTTCTGTAGAAAATGCAAGTGGAGATTCGGAGCGCTAAGAGGGTAATAGTGGAAAAAGGAATGTCTCCAAATATAAACTACACAGAATCATTCTGTGAAACTTCTTTCTGATCTGTGCATTCAGCTAACAGAGTTAAACCATACTTTGATTGAGCAGATCTGAACACTCTTTCTGTAGAAAATGCAACTGGACATTTGGAGCGCTAAGAGAGTAGTAGTGGAAAAAGGAATATATACAAATATAAACTACACAGAACCATTCTGTGAAACTTCTTTCTGATCTGAGCATTCAGCTAACAGAATTAAACCATACTTTTGATTGAGCAGTTTTGAAACACTCTGTCTGTAGAAAATGCAACTGGACATTCGTAGCGCTAAGTGGGTAATAGTGGAAAAAAGAATATGTTCAAATATAAACTACACAGAAGTATTGTATGAAACTTCTTTCTGTTCTGTGCATTCAACTAACAGAGTTGAACCTTACTTTTGATTGAGCCGTTCTGAAACACTCTTTCTGTAGAAACTGCAATTGGACATTCTGAGCGCTAAGAGGCCTCTATTGGGAAAAATAATATCTTCAAATAAAAACTACACAGAAGCATTGTGTGAAACTTATTTCTGATATGTTCATTAAGCTAACAGAGTTAAACCATACTTTTGATTGCGCAGTTCTGAACACTCTTTCTGTAGAAAATGCAAGTGGACATTCCGAGCGCTAAGAGGGTAATAGTGGAAAAAGGAATATATTCAAATATAAACTACACAGTAGCATTCTGTGAAAATTCTTTCTGTTCTGTGCATTCAACTAACAGAGTTGAACCTTACTTTTGATTGAGCCGTTCTGAAACACTCTTTCGTTAGAAACTGCAATTGGACATGCTAAGCGCTAAGAGGCCTACATTGGGAAAAAGAATATCTTCAAATAAAAACTACACAGATGCATTCTGTGAAACTTATTTCTGATCTGTAAATTCAGTTAACAGAGATAAAACATATTTTTGATTGAGCAGTTATGAAACACTCTTTTTGTAGAAAATGCAAGTGGAGATTCGGAGCGCTAAGTGGGTAATAGTGGAAAAAGGAATGTCTTCAAATATAAACTACACAGAATCATTCGGTGAAACTTCTTTCTGATCTGTGCATTCAGCTAACAGAGTTAAACCATACTTTTGATTGAGCAGATCTGAATACTCTTTCTGTAGAAAATGCAACTGGACATTTGGAGCGCTAAGAGCGTAGTAGTGGAAAAAGCAATATATTCACATATAAACAACACAGAAGCATTCTGTGAAACTTCTTTCTGATCTGAGCATTCAGCTAACAGAGTTAAACCATACTTTTGATTGAGCAGTTTTGTAACACTCTGTCTGTAGAAAATGCAACTGGACATTCGTAGCGCTAAGTGGGTAATAGTGGAAAAAAGAATATGTTCAAATATAAACTACACAGAAGCATTGTATGAAACTTCTTCCTGTTCTGTGCATTCAACTAACAGAGTTGAACCTTACTTTTGATTGAGCCGTTCTGAAACACTCTTTCTGTAGAAACTGCTATTGGACATTCTGAGCGCTAAGAGGCCTCTATTGGGAAAAATAATATCTTCAAATAAAAACTACCCAGAAGCATTGTGTGAAACTTATTTCTGATATGTTCATTAAGCTAACAGAGTTAAAACATACTTTTGATTGCGCAGTTCTGAACACTCTTTCTGTAGAAAATGCAAGTGGACATTCCGAGCGCTAAGAGGGTAATAGTGGAAAAAGGAATATATTCAAATATAAACTACACAGTAGCATTCTGTGAAAATTCTTTCTGTTCTGTGCATTCAACTAACAGAGTTGAACCTTACTTTTGATTGAGCCGTTCTGAAACACTCTTTCTGTAGAAACTGCAATTGGACATGCTAAGCGCTAAGAGGCCTACATTGGGAAAAAGAATATCTTCAAATAAAAACTACACAGATGCATTCTGTGAAACTTATTTCTGATCTGTAAATTCAGTTAACAGAGATAAAACATATTTTTGATTGAGCAGTTATGAAACACTCTTTTTGTAGAAAATGCAAGTGGAGGTTCGGAGCGCTAAGTTGGTAATAGTGGAAAAAGGAATGTCTTCAAATATAAACTACACAGAATCATTCGGTGAAACTTCTTTCTGATCTGTGCATTCAGCTAACAGAGTTAAACCATACTTTTGATTGAGCAGATCTGAACACTCTTTCTGTAGAAAATGCAACTGGACATTTGGAGTGCTAAGAGCGTAGTAGTGGAAAAAGGAATATATTCAAATATAAACTACACAGAAGCATTCTGTGAAACTTCTTTCTGATCTGAGCATTCAGCTAACAGAGTTAAACCATACTTTTGATTGAGCAGTTTTGAAACACTCTGTCTGTAGAAAATGCAACTGGACATTCGTAGCGCTAAGTGGGTAATAGTGGAAAAAAGAATATGTTCAAATATAAACTACACAGAAGCATTATATGAAACTTCTTTCTGTTCTGTGCATTCAACTAACAGAGTTGAACCTTACATTTGATTGAGCCGTTCTGAAACACTCTTTCTGTAGAAACTGCAATTGGACATTCTGAGCGCAAAGAGGCCTATATTGGGAAAAAGAATGTCTACAAATAAAAACTACACAGAAGAATTGTGTGAAACTTCTTTCTGTTCTGTTTGTTCAACTAAAAGAGTTGAACCTTAGATTTGATTGAGCCGTTCTGAAACACTCTTTCTGTAGAAAATGCAAGTGGAGATTCGGAGCGCTAAGAGGGTAATAGTGGAAAAAGGAATGTCTTCAAATATAAACTACACAGAATCATTCTGTGAAACTTCTTTCTGATCTGTGCATTCAGCTAACAGAGTTAAACCATACTTTTGATTGAGCAGATCTGAACACTCTTTCTGTAGAAAATGCAACTGGACATTTGGAGCGCTAAGAGAGTAGTAGTGGAAAAAGGAATATATACAAATATAAACTACACAGAAGCATTCTGTGAAACTTCTTTCTGATCTGACCATTCAGCTAACAGAATTAAACCATACTTTTGATTGAGCAGATTTGAAACACTCTGTCTGTAGAAAATGCAACTGGACATTCGTAGCGCTAAGTGGGTAATAGTGGAAAAAAGAATATGTTCAAATATAAACTACACAGAAGCATTGTATGAAACTTCTTTCTGTTCTGTGCTTTCAACTAACAGAGTTGAACCTTACTTTTGATTGAGCTGTTCTGAAACACTCTTTCTGTAGAAACTGCAATTGGACATTCTGAGCGCTAAGAGGCCTCTATTGGGAAAAATAATATCTTCAAATAAAAACTACACAGAAGCATTGTGTGAAACTTATTTCTGATATGTTCATTAAGCTAACAGAGTTAAACCATACTTTTGATTGCGCAGTTCTGAACACTCTTTCTGTAGAAAATGCAAGTGGACATTCCGAGCGCTAAGAGGGTAATAGTGGAAAAAGGAATATATTCAAATATAAACTACACAGTAGCATTCTGTGAAAATTCTTTCAGTTCTGTGCATTCAACTAACAGAGTTGAACCTTACTTTTGATTCAGCCGTTCTGAAACACTCTTTCTGTAGAAACTGCAATTGGACATGCTAAGCGCTAAGAGGCCTACATTGGGAAAAAGAATATCTTCAAATAAAAACTACACAGATGCATTCTGTGAAACTTATTTCTGATCTGTAAATTCAGTTAACAGAGATAAAACATATTTTTGATTGAGCAGTTATGAAACACTCTTTTTGTAGAAAATGCAAGTGGAGATTCGGAACGCTAAGAGGGTAATAGTGGAAAAAGGAATGTCTTCAAATATAAACTACACAGAATCATTCGGTGAAACTTCCTTCTGATCTGTGCATTCAGCTAACAGAGTTAAACCATACTTTTGATTGAGCAGATCTGAACACTCTTTCTGTAGAAAATGCAACTTGACATTTGGAGCGCTAAGAGCGTAGTAGTGGAAAAAGGAATATATTCAAATATAAACTACACAGAAGCATTCTGTGAAACTTCTTTCTGATCTGAGCATTCAGCTAACAGAGTTAAACCATACTTTTGATTGAGCAGTTTTGAAACACTCTGTCTGTAGAAAATGCAACTGGACATTCGTAGCGCTAATTGGGTAATAGTGGAAAAAAGAATATGTTCAAATATAAACTACACAGAAGCATTGTATGAAACTTCTTTCTGTTCTGTGCATTCAACTAACAGAGTTGAACCTTACTTTTGATTGAGCCGTTCTGAAACACTCTTTCTGTAGAAACTGCAATTGGACATTCTGAGCGCTAAGAGGCCTATATTGGGAAAAAGAATGTCTACAAATAAAAACTACACAGAAGAATTGTGTGAAACTACTTTCTGTTCTGTTTGTTCAACTAAAAGAGTTGAACCTTAGTTTTGATTGAGCCGTTCTGAAACACTCTTTCTGTAGAAAATGCAAGTGGAGATTCGGAGCGCTAAGAGGGTAATAGTGGAAAAAGGAATGTCTCCAAATATAAACTACACAGAATCATTCTGTGAAACTTCTTTCTGATCTGTGCATTCAGCTAACAGAGTTAAACCATACTTTTGATTGAGCAGATCTGAACACTCTTTCTGTAGAAAATGCAACTGGACATTTGGAGCGCTAAGAGAGTAGTAGTGGAAAAAGGAATATATACAAATATAAACTACACAGAAGCATTCTGTGAAACTTCTTTCTGATCTGAGCATTCAGCTAACAGAATTAAACCATACTTTTGATTGAGCAGTTTTGAAACACTCTGTCTGTAGAAAATGCAACTGGACATTCGTAGCGCTAAGTGGGTAATAGTGGAAAAAAGAATATGTTCAAATATAAACTACACAGAAGCATTGTATGAAACTTCTTTCTGTTCTGTGCATTCAACTAACAGAGTTGAACCTTACTTTTGATTGAGCCGTTCTGAAACACTCTTTCTGTAGAAACTGCAATTGGACATTCTGAGCGCTAAGAGGCCTCTATTGGGAAAAATAATACCTTCAAATAAAAACTACACAGAAGCATTGTGTGAAACTTATTTCTGATATGTTCATTAAGCTAACAGAGTTAAACCATACTTTTGATTGCGCAGTTCTGAACACTCTTTCTGTAGAAAATGCAAGTGGACATTCGGAGCGCTAAGAGGGTAATAGTGGAAAAAGGAATATATTCAAATATAAACTACACAGTAGCATTCTGTGAAAATTCTTTCTGTTCTGTGCATTCAACTAACAGAGTTGAATCTTACTTTTCATTGAGCCGTTCTGAAACACTCTTTCTGTAGAAACTGCAATTGGACATGCTAAGCGCTAAGAGGCCTACATTGGGAAAAAGAATAACTTCAAATAAAAACTACACAGATGCATTCTGTGAAACTTATTTCTGATCTGTAAATTCAGTTAACAGAGATAAAACATATTTTTGATTGAGCAGTTATGAAACACTCTTTTTGTAGAAAATGCAAGTGGAGATACGGAGCGCTAAGAGGGTAATAGTGGAAAAAGGAATGTCTTCAAATATAAACTACACAGAATCATTCGGTGAAACTTCTTTCTGATCTGTGCATTCAGCTAACAGAGTTAAACCATACTTTTGATTGAGCAGATCTGAACACTCTTTCTGTAGAAAATGCAACTGGACATTTGGAGCGCTAAGAGCGTAGTAGTGGAAAAAGGAATATATTCAAATATAAACTACACAGAAGCATTCTGTGAAACTTCTTTCTGATCTGAGCATTCAGCTAACAGAGTTAAACCATACTTTTGATTGAGCAGTTTTGAAACACTCTGTCTGTAGAAAATGCAACTGGACATTCGTAGCGCTAAGTGGGTACTAGTGGAAAAAAGAATATGTTCAAATATAAACTACACAGAAGCATTGTATGAAACTTCTTTCTGTTCTGTGCATTCAACTAACAGAGTTGAACCTTACTTTTATTGAGCCGTTCTGAAACACTCTTTCTGTAGAAACTGCAATTGGACATTCTGAGCGCTAAGAGGCCTATATTGGGAAAAAGAATGTCTACAAATAAAAACTACACAGAAGAATTGTGTGAAACTTCTTTCTGTTCTGTTTGTTCAACTAAAAGAGTTGAACCTTAGTTTTGATTGAGCCGTTCTGAAACACTCTTTCTGTAGAAAATGCAAGTGGAGATTCGGAGCGCTAAGAGGGTAATAGTGGAAAAAGGAATGTCTCCAAATATAAACTACACAGAATCATTCTGTGAAACTTCTTTCTGATCTGTGCATTCAGCTAACAGAGTTAAACCATACTTTTGATTGAGCAGATCTGAACACTCTTTCTGTAGAAAATGCAACTGGACATTTGGAGCGCTAAGAGAGTAGTAGTGGAAAAAGGAATATATACAAATATAAACTACACAGAACCATTCTGTGAAACTTCTTTCTGATCTGAGCATTCAGCTAACAGAATTAAACCATACTTTTGATTGAGCAGTTTTGAAACACTCTGTCTGTAGAAAATGCAACTGGACATTCGTAGCGCTAAGTGGGTAATAGTGGAAAAAAGAATATGTTCAAATATAAACTACACAGAAGCATTGTATGAAACTTCTCTCTGTTCTGTGCATTCAACTAACAGAGTTGAACCTTAATTTGATTGAGCCGTTCTGAAACACTCTTTCTGTAGAAACTGCAATTGGACATTCTGAGCGCTAAGAGGCCTCTATTGGGAAAAATAATATCTTCAAATAAAAACTACACAGAAGCATTGTGTGAAACTTATTTCTGATATGTTCATTAGGCTAACAGAGTTAAACCATACTTTTGATTGCGCAGTTCTGAACACTCTTTCTGTAGAAAATGCAAGTGGACATTCCGAGCGCTAAGAGGGTAATAGTGGAAAAAGGAATATATTCACATATAAACTACACAGTAGCATTCTGTGAAAATTCTTTCTGTTCTGTGCATTCAACTAACAGAGTTGAACCTTACTTTTGATTGAGCCGTTCTGAAACACTCTTTCTGTAGAAACTGCAATTGGACATGCTAAGCGCTAAGAGGCCTACATTGGGAAAAAGAATATCTTCAAATAAAAACTGCACAGATGCATTCTGTGAAACTTATTTCTGATCTGTAAATTCAGTTAACAGAGATAAAACATATTTTTGATTGAGCAGTTATGAAACACTCTTTTTGTAGAAAATGCAAGTGGAGATTCGGAGCGCTAAGAGGGTAATAGTGGAAAAAGGAATGTCTTCAAATATAAACTACACAGCATCATTCGGTGAAACTTCTTTCTGATCTGTGCATTCAGCTAACAGAGTTAAACCATACTTTTGATTGAGCAGATCTGAATACTCTTTCTGTAGAAAATGCAACTGGACATTTGGAGCGCTAAGAGCGTAGTAGTGGAAAAAGCAATATATTCACATATAAACAACACAGAAGCATTCTGTGAAACTTCTTTCTGATCTGAGCATTCAGCTAACAGAGTTAAACCATACTTTTGATTGAGCAGTTTTGTAACACTCTGTCTGTAGAAAATGCAACTGGACATTCGTAGCGCTAAGTGGGTAATAGTGGAAAAAAGAATATGTTCAAATATAAACTACACAGAAGCATTGTATGAAACTTCTTCCTGTTCTGTGCATTCAACTAACAGAGTTGAACCTTACTTTTGATTGAGCCGTTCTGAAACACTCTTTCTGTAGAAACTGCTATTGGACATTCTGAGCGCTAAGAGGCCTCTATTGGGAAAAATAATATCTTCAAATAAAAACTACCCAGAAGCATTGTGTGAAACTTATTTCTGATATGTTCATTAAGCTAACAGAGTTAAAACATACTTTTGATTGCGCAGTTCTGAACACTCTTTCTGTAGAAAATGCAAGTGGACATTCCGAGCGCTAAGAGGGTAATAGTGGAAAAAGGAATATATTCAAATATAAACTACACAGTAGCATTCTGTGAAAATTCTTTCTGTTCTGTGCATTCAACTAACAGAGTTGAACCTTACTTTTGATTGAGCCGTTCTGAAACACTCTTTCTGTAGAAACTGCAATTGGACATGCTAAGCGCTAAGAGGCCTACATTGGGAAAAAGAATATCTTCAAATAAAAACTACACAGATGCATTCTGTGAAACTTATTTCTGATCTGTAAATTCAGTTAACAGAGATAAAACATATTTTTGATTGAGCAGTTATGAAACACTCTTTTTGTAGAAAATGCAAGTGGAGGTTCGGAGCGCTAAGTTGGTAATAGTGGAAAAAGGAATGTCTTCAAATATAAACTACACAGAATCATTCGGTGAAACTTCTTTCTGATCTGTGCATTCAGCTAACAGAGTTAAACCATACTTTTGATTGAGCAGATCTGAACACTCTTTCTGTAGAAAATGCAACTGGACATTTGGAGTGCTAAGAGCGTAGTAGTGGAAAAAGGAATATATTCAAATATAAACTACACAGAAGCATTCTGTGAAACTTCTTTCTGATCTGAGCATTCAGCTAACAGAGTTAAACCATACTTTTGATTGAGCAGTTTTGAAACACTCTGTCTGTAGAAAATGCAACTGGACATTCGTAGCGCTAAGTGGGTAATAGTGGAAAAAAGAATATGTTCAAATATAAACTACACAGAAGCATTATATGAAACTTCTTTCTGTTCTGTGCATTCAACTAACAGAGTTGAACCTTACATTTGATTGAGCCGTTCTGAAACACTCTTTCTGTAGAAACTGCAATTGGACATTCTGAGCGCAAAGAGGCCTATATTGGGAAAAAGAATGTCTACAAATAAAAACTACACAGAAGAATTGTGTGAAACTTCTTTCTGTTCTGTTTGTTCAACTAAAAGAGTTGAACCTTAGATTTGATTGAGCCGTTCTGAAACACTCTTTCTGTAGAAAATGCAAGTGGAGATTCGGAGCGCTAAGAGGGTTATAGTGGAAAAAGGAATGTCTCCAAATATAAACTACACAGAATCATTCTGTGAAACTTCTTTCTGATCTGTGCATTCAGCTAACAGAGTTAAACCATACTTTTGATTGAGCAGATCTGAACACTCTTTCTGTAGAAAATGCAACTGGACATTTGGAGCGCTAAGAGAGTAGTAGTGGAAAAAGGAATATATACAAATATAAACTACACAGAACCATTCTGTGAAACTTCTTTCTGATCTGAGCATTCAGCTAACAGAATTAAACCATACTTTTGATTGAGCAGTTTTGAAACACTCTGTCTGTAGAAAATGCAACTGGACATTCGTAGCGCTAAGTGGGTAATAGTGGAAAAAAGAATATGTTCAAATATAAACTACACAGAAGCATTGTATGAAACTTCTCTCTGTTCTGTGCATTCAACTAACAGAGTTGAACCTTACTTTTGATTGAGCCGTTCTGAAACACTCTTTCTGTAGAAACTGCAATTGGACATTCTGAGCGCTAAGAGGCCTCTATTGGGAAAAATAATATCTTCAAATAAAAACTACACAGAAGCATTGTGTGAAACTTATTTCTGATATGTTCATTAAGCTAACAGAGTTAAACCATACTTTTGATTGCGCAGTTCTGAACACTCTTTCTGTAGAAAATGCAAGTGGACATTCCGAGCGCTAAGAGGGTAATAGTGGAAAAAGGAATATATTCAAATATAAACTACACAGTAGCATTCTGTGAAAATTCTTTCTGTTCTGTGCATTCAACTAACAGAGTTGAACCTTACTTTTGATTCAGCCGTTCTGAAACACTCTTTCTGTAGAAACTGCAATTGGACATGCTAAGCGCTAAGAGGCCTACATTGGGAAAAAGAATATCTTCAAATAAAAACTACACAGATGCATTCTGTGAAACTTATTTCTGATCTGTAAATTCAGTTAACAGAGATAAAACATATTTTTGATTGAGCAGTTATGAAACACTCTTTTTGTAGAAAATGCAAGTGGAGATTCGGAGCGCTAAGAGGGTAATAATGGAAAAAGGAATGTCTTCAAATATAAACTACACAGCATCATTCGGTGAAACTTCTTTCTGATCTGTGCATTCAGCTAACAGAGTTAAACCATACTTTTGATTGAGCAGATCTGAATACTCTTTCTGTAGAAAATGCAACTGGACATTTGGAGCGCTAAGAGCGTAATAGTGGAAAAAGCAATATATTCACATATAAACAACACAGAAGCATTCTGTGAAACTTCTTTCTGATCTGAGCATTCAGCTAACAGAGTTAAACCATACTTTTGATTGAGCAGTTTTGTAACACTCTGTCTGTAGAAAATGCAACAGGACATTCGTAGCGCTAAGTGGGTAATAGTGGAAAAAAGAATATGTTCAAATATAAACTACACAGAAGCATTGTATGAAACTTCTTCCTGTTCTGTGCATTCAACTAACAGAGTTGAACCTTACTTTTGATTGAGCCGTTCTGAAACACTCTTTCTGTAGAAACTGCAATTGGACATTCTGAGCGCTAAGAGGACTCTATTGGGAAAAATAATATCTTCAAATTAAAACTACCCAGAAGCATTGTGTGAAACTTATTTCTGATATGTTCATTAAGCTAACAGAGTTAAAACATACTTTTGATTGCGCAGTTCTGAACACTCTTTCTGTAGAAAATGCAAGTGGACATTCCGAGCGCTAAGAGGGTAATAGTGGAAAAAGGAATATATTCAAATATAAACTACACAGTAGCATTCTGTGAAAATTCTTTCTGTTCTGGGCATTCAACTAACAGAGTTGAACCTTACTTTTGATTGAGCCATTCTGAAACACTCTTCCTGTAGAAACTGCAATTGGACATGCTAAGCGCTAAGAGGCCTACATTGGGAAAAAGAGTATCTTCAAATAAAAACTACACAGATGCATTCTGTGAAACTTATTTCTGATCTGTAAATTCAGTTAACAGAGATAAAACATATTTTTGATTGAGCAGTTATGAAACACTCTTTTTGTAGAAAATGCAAGTGGAGGTTCGGAGCACTAAGATGGTAATAGTGGAAAAAGGAATGTCTTCAAATATAAACTACACAGAATCATTCGGTGAAACTTCTTTCTGATCTGTGCATTCAGCTAACAGAGTTAAACCATACTTTTGATTGAGCAGATCTGAATACTCTTTCTGTAGAAAATGCAACTGGACATTTGGAGCGCTAAGAGCGTAGTAGTGGAAAAAGTAATATATTCAAATATAAACTACACAGAAGCATTCTGTGAAACTTCTTTCTGATCTGAGCATTCAGCTAACAGAGTTAAACCATACTTTTGATTGAGCAGTTTTGAAACACTCTGTCTGTAGAAAATGCAACTGGACATTCGTAGCGCTAAGTGGGTAATAGTGGAAAAAAGTATATGTTCAAATATAAACTACACAGAAGCATTGTATGAAACTTCTTCCTGTTCTGTGCATTCAACTAACAGAGTTGAACCTTACTTTTGATTGAGCCGTTCTGAAACACTCTTTCTGTAGAAACTGCAATTGGACATTCTGAGCGCTAAGAGGCCTATATTGGGAAAAAGAATGTCTACATATAAAAACTACACGGAAGAATTGTGTGAAACTTCTTTCTGTTCTGTTTGTTCAACTAAAAGAGTTGAACCTTAGTTTTGATTGAGCCGTTCTGAAACACTCTTTCTGTAGAAAATGCAAGTGGAGATTCGGAGCGCTAAGAGGGTAATAGTGGAAAAAGGAATGTCTCCAAATATAAACTACACAGAATCATTCTGTGAAACTTCTTTCTGATCTGTGCATTCAGCTAAGAGAGTTAAACCATACTTTTGACTGAGCAGATCTGAACACTCTTTCTGTAGAAAATGCAACTGGACATTTGGAGCGCTAAGAGAGAAGTAGTGGAAAAATGAATATATACAAATATAAACTACACAGAAGCATTCTGTGAAACTTCTTTCTGATCTGACCATTCAGCTAACAGAATTAAACCATACTTTTGATTGAGCAGATTTGAAACACTCTGTCTGTAGAAAATGCAACTGGACATTCGTAGCGCTAAGTGGGTAATAGTGGAAAAAAGAATATGTTCAAATATAAACTACACAGAAGCATTGTATGAAACTTCTTTCTGTTCTGTGCTTTCAACTAACAGAGTTGAACCTTACTTTTGATTGAGCTGTTCTGAAACACTCTTTCTGTAGAAACTGCAATTGGACATTCTGAGCGCTAAGAGGCCTCTATTGGGAAAAATAATATCTTCAAATAAAAACTACACAGAAGCATTGTGTGAAACTTATTTCTGATATGTTCATTAAGCTAACAGAGTTAAACCATACTTTTGATTGCGCAGTTCTGAACACTCTTTCTGTAGAAAATGCAAGTGGACATTCCGAGCGCTAAGAGGGTAATAGTGGAAAAAGGAATATATTCAAATATAAACTACACAGTAGCATTCTGTGAAAATTCTTTCAGTTCTGTGCATTCAACTAACAGAGTTGAACCTTACTTTTGATTGAGCCGTTCTGAAACACTCTTTCTGTAGAAACTGCAATTGGACATGCTAAGCGCTAAGAGGCCTACTTTGGGAAAAAGAATATCTTCAAATAAAAACTACACAGATGCATTCTGTGAAACTTATTTCTGATCTGTAAATTCAGTTAACAGAGATAAAACATATTTTTGATTGAGCAGTTATGAAACACTCTTTTTGTAGAAAATGCAAGTGGAGATTCGGAACGCTAAGAGGGTAATAGTGGAAAAAGGAATGTCTTCAAATATAAACTACACAGAATAATTCGGTGAAACTTCCTTCTGATCTGTGCATTCAGCTAACAGAGTTAAACCATACTTTTGATTGAGCAGATCTGAACACTCTTTCTGTAGAAAATGCAACTTGACATTTGGAGCGCTAAGAGCGTAGTAGTGGAAAAAGGAATATATTCAAATATAAACTACACAGAAGCATTCTGTGAAACTTCTTTCTGATCTGAGCATTCAGCTAACAGAGTTAAACCATACTTTTGATTGAGCAGTTTTGAAACACTCTGTCTGTAGAAAATGCAACTGGACATTCGTAGCGCTAATTGGGTAATAGTGGAAAAAAGAATATGTTCAAATATAAACTACACAGAAGCATTGTATGAAACTTCTTTCTGTTCTGTGCATTCAACTAACAGAGTTGAACCTTACTTTTGATTGAGCCGTTCTGAAACTCTCTTTCTGTAGAAACTGCAATTGGACATTCTGAGCGCTAAGAGGCCTATATTGGGAAAAAGAATGTCTACAAATAAAAACTACACAGAAGAATTGTGTGAAACTACTTTCTGTTCTGTTTGTTCAACTAAAAGAGTTGAACCTTAGTTTTGATTGAGCCGTTCTGAAACACTCTTTCTGTAGAAAATGCAAGTGGAGATTCGGAGCGCTAAGAGGGTAATAGTGGAAAAAGGAATGTCTCCAAATATAAACTACACAGAATCATTCTGTGAAACTTCTTTCTGATCTGTGCATTCAGCTAACAGAGTTAAACCATACTTTTGATTGAGCAGATCTGAACACTCTTTCTGTAGAAAATGCAACTGGACATTTGGAGCGCTAAGAGAGTAGTAGTGGAAAAAGGAATATATACAAATATAAACTACACAGAAGCATTCTGTGAAACTTCTTTCTGATCTGAGCATTCAGCTAACAGAATTAAACCATACTTTTGATTGAGCAGTTTTGAAACACTCTGTCTGTAGAAAATGCAACTGGACATTCGTAGCGCTAAGTGGGTAATAGTGGAAAAAAGAATATATTCAAATATAAACTACACAGAAGCATTGTATGAAACTTCTTTCTGTTCTGTGCATTCAACTAACAGAGTTGAACCTTACTTTTGATTGAGCCGTTCTGAAACACTCTTTCTGTAGAAACTGCAATTGGACATTCTGAGCGCTAAGAGGCCTCTATTGGGAAAAATAATACCTTCAAATAAAAACTACACAGAAGCATTGTGTGAAACTTATTTCTGATATGTTCATTAAGCTAACAGAGTTAAACCATACTTTTGATTGCGCAGTTCTGAACACTCTTTCTGTAGAAAATGCAAGTGGACATTCGGAGCGCTAAGAGGGTAATAGTGGAAAAAGGAATATATTCAAATATAAACTACACAGTAGCATTCTGTGAAAATTCTTTCTGTTCTGTGCATTCAACTAACAGAGTTGAATCTTACTTTTCATTGAGCCGTTCTGAAACACTCTTTCTGTAGAAACTGCAATTGGACATGCTAAGCGCTAAGAGGCCTACATTGGGAAAAAGAATAACTTCAAATAAAAACTACACAGATGCATTCTGTGAAACTTATTTCTGATCTGTAAATTCAGTTAACAGAGATAAAACATATTTTTGATTGAGCAGTTATGAAACACTCTTTTTGTAGAAAATGCAAGTGGAGATACGGAGCGCTAAGAGGGTAATAGTGGAAAAAGGAATGTCTTCAAATATAAACTACACAGAATCATTCGGTGAAACTTCTTTCTGATCTGTGCATTCAGCTAACAGAGTTAAACCATACTTTTGATTGAGCAGATCTGAACACTCTTTCTGTAGAAAATGCAACTGGACATTTGGAGCGCTAAGAGCGTAGTAGTGGAAAAAGGAATATATTCAAATATAAACTACACAGAAGCATTCTGTGAAACTTCTTTCTGATCTGAGCATTCAGCTAACAGAGTTAAACCATACTTTTGATTGAGCAGTTTTGAAACACTCTGTCTGTAGAAAATGCAACTGGACATTCGTAGCGCTAAGTGGGTAATAGTGGAAAAAAGAATATGTTCAAATATAAACTACACAGAAGCATTGTATGAAACTTCTTTCTGTTCTGTGCATTCAACTAACAGAGTTGAACCTTACTTTTATTGAGCCGTTCTGAAACACTCTTTCTGTAGAAACTGCAATTGGACATTCTGAGCGCTTAGAGGCCTATATTGGGAAAAAGAATGTCTACAAATAAAAACTACACAGAAGAATTGTGTGAAACTTTTTTCTGTTCTGTTTGTTCAACTAAAAGAGTTGAACCTTAGTTTTGATTGAGCCGTTCTGAAACACTCTTTCTGTAGAAAATGCAAGTGGAGATTCGGAGCGCTAAGAGGGTAATAGTGGAAAAAGGAATGTCTCCAAATATAAACTACACAGAATCATTCTGTGAAACTTCTTTCTGATCTGTGCATTCAGCTAACAGAGTTAAACCATACTTTTGATTGAGCAGATCTGAACACTCTTTCTGTAGAAAATGCAACTGGACATTTGGAGCGCTAAGAGAGTAGTAGTGGAAAAAGGAATATATACAAATATAAACTACACAGAACCATTCTGTGAAACTTCTTTCTGATCTGAGCATTCAGCTAACAGAATTAAACCATACGTTTGATTGAGCAGTTTTGAAACACTCTGTCTGTAGAAAATGCAACTGGACATTCGTAGCGCTAAGTGGGTAATAGTGGAAAAAAGAATATGTTCAAATATAAACTACACAGAAGCATTGTATGAAACTTCTCTCTGTTCTGTGCATTCAACTAACAGAGTTGAACCTTAATTTGATTGAGCCGTTCTGAAACACTCTTTCTGTAGAAACTGCAATTGGACATTCTGAGCGCTAAGAGGCCTCTATTGGGAAAAATAATATCTTCAAATAAAAACTACACAGAAGCATTGTGTGAAACTTATTTCTGATATGTTCATTAGGCTAACAGAGTTAAACCATACTTTTGATTGCGCAGTTCTGAACACTCTTTCTGTAGAAAATGCAAGTGGACATTCCGAGCGCTAAGAGGGTAATAGTGGAAAAAGGAATATATTCAAATATAAACTACACAGTAGCATTCTGTGAAAATTCTTTCTGTTCTGTGCATTCAACTAACAGAGTTGAACCTTACTTTTGATTGAGCCGTTCTGAAACACTCTTTCTGTAGAAACTGCAATTGGACATGCTAAGCGCTAAGAGGCCTACATTGGGAAAAAGAATATCTTCAAATAAAAACTGCACAGATGCATTCTGTGAAACTTATTTCTGATCTGTAAATTCAGTTAACAGAGATAAAACATATTTTTGATTGAGCAGTTATGAAACACTCTTTTTGTAGAAAATGCAAGTGGAGATTCGGAGCGCTAAGAGGGTAATAGTGGAAAAAGGAATGTCTTCAAATATAAACTACACAGCATCATTCGGTGAAACTTCTTTCTGATCTGTGCATTCAGCTAACAGAGTTAAACCATACTTTTGATTGAGCAGATCTGAATACTCTTTCTGTAGAAAATGCAACTGGACATTTGGAGCGCTAAGAGCGTAATAGTGGAAAAAGCAATATATTCACATATAAACAACACAGAAGCATTCTGTGAAACTTCTTTCTGATCTGAGCATTCAGCTAACAGAGTTAAACCATACTTTTGATTGAGCAGTTTTGTAACACTCTGTCTGTAGAAAACGCAACTGGACATTCGTAGCGCTAAGTGGGTAATAGTGGAAAAAAGAATATGTTCAAATATAAACTACACAGAAGCATTGTATGAAACTTCTTCCTGTTCTGTGCATTCAACTAACAGAGTTGAACCTTACTTTTGATTGAGCCGTTCTGAAACACTCTTTCTGTAGAAACTGCAATTGGACATTCTGAGCGCTAAGAGGCCTCTATTGGGAAAAATAATATCTTCAAATAAAAACTACCCAGAAGCAATGTGTGAAACTTATTTCTGATATGTTCATTAAGCTAACAGAGTTAAAACATACTTTTGATTGCACAGTTCTGAACACTCTTTCTGTAGAAAATGCAAGTGGACATTCCGAGCGCTAAGAGGGTAATAGTGGAAAAAGGAATATATTCAAATATAAACTACACAGTAGCATTCTGTGAAAATTCTTTCTGTTCTGTGCATTCAACTAACAGAGTTGAACCTTACTTTTGATTGAGCCGTTCTGAAACACTCTTTCTGTAGAAACTGCAATTGGACATGCTAAGCGCTAAGAGGCCTACATTGGGAAAAAGAATATCTTCAAATAAAAACTACACAGATGCATTCTGTGAAACTTATTTCTGATCTGTAAATTCAGTTAACAGAGATAAAACATATTTTTGATTGAGCAGTTATGAAACACTCTTTTTGTAGAAAATGCAAGTGGAGATTCGGAGCGCTAAGAGGGTAATAGTGGAAAAAGGAATGTCTTCAAATATAAACTACACAGAATCATTCGGTGAAACTTCCTTCTGATCTGTGCATTCAGCTAACAGAGTTAAACCATACTTTTGATTGAGCAGATCTGAACACTCTTTCTGTAGAAAATGCAACTTGACATTTGGAGCGCTAAGAGCGTAGTAGTGGAAAAAGGAATATATTCAAATATAAACTACACAGAAGCATTCTGTGAAACTTCTTTCTGATCTGAGCATTCAGCTAACAGAGTTAAACCATACTTTTGATTGAGCATTTTTGAAACACTCTGTCTGTAGAAAATGCAACTGGACATTCGTAGCGCTAATTGGGTAATAGTGGAAAAAAGAATATGTTCAAATATAAACTACACAGAAGCATTGTATGAAACTTCTTTCTGTTCTGTGCATTCAACTAACAGAGTTGAACCTTAGTTTTGATTGAGCCGTTCTGAAACACTCTTTCTGTAGAAACTGCAATTGGACATTCTGAGCGCTAAGAGGCCTATATTGGGAAAAAGAATGTCTACAAATAAAAACTACACCGAAGAATTGTGTGAAACTACTTTCTGTTCTGTTTGTTCAACTAAAAGAGTTGAACCTTAGTTTTGATTGAGCCGTTCTGAAACACTCTTTCTGTAGAAAATGCAAGTGGAGATTCGGTGCGCTAAGAGGGTAATAGTGGAAAAAGGAATGTCTCCAAATATAAACTACACAGAATCATTCTGTGAAACTTCTTTCTGATCTGTGCATTCAGCTAACAGAGTTAAACCATACTTTTGATTGAGCAGATCTGAACACTCTTTCTGTAGAAAATGCAACTGGACATTTGGAGCGCTAAGAGAGTAGTAGTGGAAAAAGGAATATATACAAATATAAACTACACAGAAGCATTCTGTGAAACTTCTTTCTGATCTGAGCATTCAGCTAACAGAATTAAACCATACTTTTGATTGAGCAGTTTTGAAACACTCTGTCTGTAGAAAATGCAACTGGACATTCGTAGCGCTAAGTGGGTAATAGTGGAAAAAAGAATATGTTCAAATATAAACTACACAGAAGCATTGTATGAAACTTCTTTCTGTTCTGTGCATTCAACTAACAGAGTTGAACCTTACTTTTGATTGAGCCGTTCTGAAACACTCTTTCTGTAGAAACTGCAATTGGACATTCTGAGCGCTAAGAGGCCTCTATTGGGAAAAATAATACCTTCAAATAAAAACTACACAGAAGCATTGTGTGAAACTTATTTCTGATATGTTCATTAAGCTAACAGAGTTAAACCATACTTTTGATTGCGCAGTTCTGAACACTCTTTCTGTAGAAAATGCAAGTGGACATTCGGAGCGCTAAGAGGGTAATAGTGGAAAAAGGAATATATTCAAATATAAACTACACAGTAGCATTCTGTGAAAATTCTTTCTGTTCTGTGCATTCAACTAACAGAGTTGAATCTTACATTTCATTGAGCCGTTCTGAAACACTCTTTCTGTAGAAACTGCAATTGGACATGCTAAGCGCTAAGAGGCCTACATTGGGAAAAAGAATATCTTCAAATAAAAACTACACAGATGCATTCTGTGAAACTTATTTCTGATCTGTAAATTCAGTTAACAGAGATAAAACATATTTTTGATTGAGCAGTTATGAAACACTCTTTTTGTAGAAAATGCAAGTGGAGATTCGGAGCGCTAAGAGGGTAATAGTGGAAAAAGGAATGTCTTCAAATATAAACTACACAGAATCATTCGGTGAAACTTCTTTCTGATCTGTGCATTCAGCTAACAGAGTTAAACCATACTTTTGATTGAGCAGATCTGAACACTCTTTCTGTAGAAAATGCAACTGGACATTTGGAGCGCTAAGAGCGTAGTAGTGGAAAAAGGAATATATTCAAATATAAACTACACAGAAGCATTCTGTGAAACTTCTTTCTGATCTGAGCATTCAGCTAACAGAGTTAAACCATACTTTTGATTGAGCAGTTTTGAAACACTCTGTCTGTAGAAAATGCAACTGGACATTCGTAGCGCTAAGTGGGTAATAGTGGAAAAAAGAATATGTTCAAATATAAACTACACAGAAGCATTGTATGAAACTTCTTTCTGTTCTGTGCATTCAACTAACAGAGTTGAACCTTACTTTTATTGAGCCGTTCTGAAACACTCTTTCTGTAGAAACTGCAATTGGACATTCTGAGCGCTAAGAGGCCTATATTGGGAAAAAGAATGTCTACAAATAAAAACTACACAGAAGAATTGTGTGAAACTTCTTTCTGTTCTGTTTGTTCAACTAAAAGAGTTGAACCTTAGTTTTGATTGAGCCGTTCTGAAACACTCTTTCTGTAGAAAATGCAAGTGGAGATTCGGAGCGCTAAGAGGGTAATAGTGGAAAAAGGAATGTCTCCAAATATAAACTACACAGAATCATTCTGTGAAACTTCTTTCTGATCTGTGCATTCAGCTAACAGAGTTAAACCATACTTTTGATTGAGCAGATCTGAACACTCTTTCTGTAGAAAATGCAACTGGACATTTGGAGCGCTAAGAGAGTAGTAGTGGAAAAAGGAATATATACAAATATAAACTACACAGAAGCATTCTGTGAAACTTCTTTCTGATCTGAGCATTCAGCTAACAGAATTAAACCATACTTTTGATTGAGCAGTTTTGAAACACTCTGTCTGTAGAAAATGCAACTGGACATTCGTAGCGCTAAGTGGGTAATAGTGGAAAGAAGAATATGTTCAAATATAAACTACACAGAAGCATTGTATGAAACTTCTCTCTGTTCTGTGCATTCAACTAACAGAGTTGAACCTTAATTTGATTGAGCCGTTCTGAAACACTCTTTCTGTAGAAACTGCAATTGGACATTCTGAGCGCTAAAAGGCCTCTATTGGGAAAAATAATATCTTCAAATAAAAACTACACAGAAGCATTGTGTGAAACTTATTTCTGATATGTTCATTAAGCTAACAGAGTTAAACCATACTTTTGATTGCGCAGTTCTGAACACTCTTTCTGTAGAAAATGCAAGTGGACATTCGGAGCGCTAAGAGGGTATAGTGGAAAAAGGAATATATTCAAATATAAACTACACAGTAGCATTCTGTGAAAATTCTTTCTGTTCTGTGCATTCAACTAACAGAGTTGAACCTTACTTTTGATTGAGCCGTTCTGAAACACTCTTTCTGTAGAAACTGCAATTGGACATTCTGAGCGCTAAGAGGCCTCTATTGGGAAAAATAATATCTTCAAATAAAAACTACCCAGAAGCATTGTGTGAAACTTATTTCTGATATGTTCATTAAGCTAACAGAGTTAAAACATACTTTTGATTGCGCAGTTCTGAACACTCTTTCTGTAGAAAATGCAAGTGGACATTCCGAGTGCTAAGAGGGTAATAGTGGAAAAAGGAATATATTCAAATATAAACTACACAGTAGCATTCTGTGAAAATACTTTCTGTTCTGTGCATTCAACTAACAGAGTTGAACCTTACTTTTGATTGAGCCGTTCTGAAACACTCTTTCTGTAGAAACTGCAATTGGACATGCTAAGCGCTAAGAGGCCTACATTGGGAAAAAGAATATCTTCAAATAAAAACTGCACAGATGCATTCTGTGAAACTTATTTCTGATCTGTAAATTCAGTTAACAGAGATAAAACATATTTTTGATTGAGCAGTTATGAAACACTCTTTTTGTAGAAAATGCAAGTGGAGATTCCGAGCGCTAAGAGGGTAATAGTGGAAAAAGGAATGTCTTCAAATATAAACTACACAGCATCATTCGGTGAAACTTCTTTCTGATCTGTGCATTCAGCTAACAGAGTTAAACCATACTTTTGATTGAGCAGATCTGAATACTCTTTCTGTAGAAAATGCAACTGGACATTTGGAGCGCTAAGAGCGTAATAGTAAAAAAAGCAATATATTCACATATAAACAACACAGAAGCATTCTGTGAAACTTCTTTCTGATCTGAGCATTCAGCTAACAGAGTTAAACCATACTTTTGATTGAGCAGTTTTGAAACACTCTGTCTGTAGAAAATGCAACTGGACATTCTTAGCGCTCACTGGGTAATAGTGGAAAAAAGAATATGTTCAAATATAAACTACACAGAAGCATCGTATGAAACTTCTTTCTGTTCTGTGCATTCAACTAACAGAGTTGAACCTTACTTTTGATTGAGCCGTTCTGAAACACTCTTTCTGTAGAAACTGCACTTGGACATTCTGAGCGCTAAGAGGCCTATATTGGGAAAAGGAATGTCTACAAATAAAAACTACACAGAAGAATTGTGTGAAACTTCTTTCTGTTCTGTTTGTTCAACTAAAAGAGTTGAACCTTAGTTTTGATTGAGCCGTTCTGAAACACTCTTTCTGTAGAAAATGCAAGTGGAGATTCGGAGCGCTAAGAGGGTTATAGGGGAAAAAGGAATGTCTCCAAATATAAACTACACAGAATAATTCTGTGAAACTTCTTTCTGATCTGTGCATTCAGCTAACAGAGTTAAACCATACTTTTGATTGAGCAGATCTGAACACTCTTTCTGTAGAAAATGCAACTGGACATTTGGAGCGCTAAGAGAGTAGTAGTGGAAAAAGGAATATATTCAAATATAAACTACACAGAAGCATTCTGTGAAACTTCTTTCTGATCTGAGCATTCAGCTAACAGAGTTAAACCATACTTTTGATTGAGCAGATTTGAAACACTCTGTCTGTAGAAAATGCAACTGGACATTCGTAGCGCTAAGTGGCTAATAGTGGAAAAAAGAATATGTTCAAATATAAACTACACAGAAGCATTGTATGAAACTTCTTTCTGTTTTGTGCATTCAACTAACAGAGTTGAACCTTACTTTTGATTGAGCCTTTCTGAAACACTCTTTCTGTAGAAACTGCAATTGGACATTCTGAGCGCTAAGAGGCCTATATTGGGAAAAATAATATCTTCAAATAAAAACTACACAGAAGCATTGTGTGAAACTTATTTCTGATATGTTCATTAAGCTAACAGAGTTAAACCATACTTTTGATTGCGCAGTTCTGAACACTCTTTCTGTAGAAAATGCAAGTGGACATTCGGAGCGCTAAGTGGGTAATAGTGGAAAAAAGAATATGTTCAAATATAAACTACACAGAATCATTGTATGAAACTTCTTTCTGTTCTGTGCATTCAACTAACAGAGTTGAACCTTACATTTGATTGAGCCGTTCTGAAACACTCTTTCTGTAGAAACTGCAATTGGACATTCTGAGTGCTAAGAGGCCTATATTGGGAAAAAGAATGTCTACAAATAAAAACTACACAGAATAATTGTGTGAAACTTCTTTCTGTTCTGTTTGTTCAACTAAAAGAGTTGAACCTTAGTTTTGATTGAGCCGTTCTGAAACACTCTTTCTGTAGAAAACGCAAGTGGAGATTCGGAGCGCTAAGAGGGTAATAGTGGAAAATAGGAATGTCTCCAAATATAAACTACACAGAATCATTCGGTGAAACTTCTTTCTGATCTGTGCATTCAGCTAACAGAGTTAAACCATACTTTTGATTGAGCAGATCTGAACACTCTTTCTGTAGAAAATGCAACTGGACACTTGGAGCGCTATGAGAGTAGTAGTGGAAAAAGGAATATATTCAAATATAAACTACACAGAAGCATTCTGTGAAACTTCTTTCTGATCTGAGCATTCAGCTAACAGAGTTAAACCATACTTTTGATTGAGCAGTTTTGAAACACTCTGTCTGTAGAAAATGCAACTGGACATTCATAGCGCTAACTGGGTAATAGTGGAAAAAAGAATATGTTCAAATATAAACTACACAGAAGCATTGTATGAAACTACTTTCTGTTCTGTGCATTCAACTAACAGAGTTGAACCTTACTTTTGATTGAGCCTTTCTGAAACACTCTTTCTGTAGAAACTGCAATTGGACATTCTGAGCGCTAAGAGGCCTCTACTGGGAAAAATAATATCTTCAAATAAAAACTACACAGAAGCATTGTGTGAAACTTATTCCTGATATGTTCATTAAGCTAACAGAGTTAAACCATACTTTTGATTGCGCAGTTCTGAACACTCTTTCTGTAGAAAATGCAAGTGGACATTCGGAGCGCTAAGAGGGTAATAGTGGAAAAAGGAATATATTCAAATATAAACTACACAGTAGCATTCTGTGAAAATTCTTTCTGTTCTGTGCATTCAACTAACAGTGTTGAACCTTACTTTTGATTGAGCCGTTCTGAAACACTCTTTCTGTAGAAACTGCAATTGGACATGCTAAGCGCTAAGAGGCCTACATTGGGAAAAAGAATATCTTCAAATAAAAACTACACAGATGCATTCTGTGAAACTTATTTCTGATCTGTAAATTCAGTTAACAGAGATAAAACATATTTTTGATTGAGCAGTTATGAAACACTCTTTTTGTAGAAAATGCAAGTGGAGACTCGGAGCGCTAAGAGGGTAATAGTGGAAACAGGAATGTCTCCAAATATAAACTACAGAGAATCATTCGGTGAAACTTCTTTCTGATCTGTGCATTCAGCTAACAGAGTTAAACCATACTTTTGATTGAGCAGATCTGAACACTCTTTCTGTAGAAAATGCAACTGGACATTTGGAGCGCTAAGAGCGTAGTAGTGGAAAAAGGAATATATTCAAATATAAACTACACAGAAGCATTCTGTGAAACTTCTTTCTGATCTGAGCATTCAGCTAACAGAGTTAAACCATACTTTTGATTGAGCAGTTTTGAAACACTCTGTCTGTAGAAAATGCAACTGGACATTCGTAGCGCTAAGTGGGTAATAGTGGAAAAAAGAATATGTTCAAATATAAACTACACAGAAGCATTGTATGAAACTTCTTTCTTTTCTGTGCATTCAACTAACAGAGTTGAACCTTACTTTTGATTGAGCCGTTCTGAAACACTCTTTCTGTAGAAACTGCAATGGGACATTCTGAGCGCTAAGAGGCCTATATTGGGAAAAAGAATGTCTACAAATAAAAACTACACAGAAGAATTGTGTGAAACTTCTTTCTGTTCTGTTTGTTCAAATAAAAGATTTGAACCTTAGTTTTGATTGAGCCGTTCTGAAACACTCTTTCTGTAGAAAATGCAAGTGGAGATTCGGAGCGCTAAGAGGGTAATAGTGGAAAAAGGAATGTCTCCAAATATAAACTACACAGAATCATTCGGTGAAACTTCTTTCTGATCTGTGCATTCAGCTAACAGAGTTAAACCATACTTTTGATTGAGCAGATCTGAACACTCTTTCTGTAGAAAATGCAACTGGACATTTGGAGCGCTAAGAGAGTAGTAGTGGAAAAAGGAATATATTCAAATATAAACTACACAGAAGCATTCTGTGAAACTTCTTTCTGATCTGAGCATTCAGATAACAGAGTTAAACCATACTTTTGATTGAGCACTTTTGAAGCACTCTGTCTGTAGAAAATGCAACTGGACATTCATAGCGCTAAGTGGGTAATAGTGGAAAAATGAATATGTTCAAATATAAACTACACAGAAGCATTGTATGAAACTTCTTTCTGTTCTGTGCATTCAACTAACAGAGTTGAACCTTACTTTTGATTGAGCCTTTCTGAAACACTCTTTCTGTAGAAACTGCAATTGGACATTCTGAGCGCTAAGAGGCCTCTACTGGGAAAAATAATATCTTCAAATAAAAACTACACAGAAGCATTGTGTGAAACTTATTTCTGATATGTTCATTAAGCTAACAGAGTTAAACCATACTTTTGATTGCGCAGTTCTGAACACTCTTTCTGTAGAAAATGCAAATGGACATTCGGAGCGCTAAGAGGGAAATAGTGGAAAAAGGAATATATTCAAATATAAACTACACAGTAGCATTCTGTGAAAATTCTTTCTGTTCTGTGCATTCAACTAACAGAGTTGAACCTTACTTTTGATTGAGCCGTTCTGAAACACTCTTTCTGTAGAAACTGCAATTGGACATGCTAAGCGCTAAGAGGCCTACATTGGGAAAAATAATATCTTCAAATAAAAACTACACAGATGCATTCTGTGAAACTTATTTCTGATCTGTAAATTCAGTTAACAGAGATAAAACATATTTTTGATTGAGCAGTTATGAAACACTCTTTGTGTAGAAAACGCAAGTGGAGAATCGGAGCGCTAAGAGGGTAATAGTGGAAAAAGGAATGTCTTCAAATATAAACTACAGAGAATCATTCGGTGAAACTTCTTTCTGATCTGTGCATTCAGCTAACAGAGTTAAACCATACTTTTGATTGAGCAGATCTGAACACTCTTTCTGTAGAAAATGCAACTGGACATTTGGAGCGCTAAGAGCGTAGTAGTGGAAAAAGGAATATATTCAAATATGAACTACACAGAAGCATTCTGTGAAACTTCTTTCTGATCTGAGCATTCAGCTAACAGAGTTAAACCATACTTTTGATTGAGCAGTTTTGAAACACTCTGTCTGTAGAAAATGCAACTGGACATTCGTAGCGCTAAGTGGGTAATAGTGGAAAAAAGAATATGTTCAAATATAAACTACACAGAATCATTGTATGAAACTTCTTTCTTTTCTGTGCATTCAACTAACAGAGTTGAACCTTACTTTTGATTGAGCCGTTCTGAAACACTCTTTCTGTAGAAACTGCAATTGGACATTCTGAGCGCTAAGAGGCCTATATTGGGAAAAAGAATGTCTACAAATAAAAACTACACAGAAGAATTGTGTGAAACTTCTTTCTGTTCTGTTTGTTCAACTAAAAGAGTTGAACCTTAGTTTTGATTGAGCCGTTCTGAAACACTCTTTCTGTAGAAAATGCAAGTGGAGATTCGGAGCGCTAAGAGGGTAATAGTGGAAAAAGGAATGTCTCCAAATATAAAATACACAGAATCATTCGGTGAAACTTCTTTCTGATCTGTGCATTCAGCTAACAGAGTTAAACCATACTTTTGATTGAGCAGATCTGAACACTCTTTCTGTAGAAAATGCAACCTGACATTTGGAGCGCTAAGAGAGTAGTAGTGGAAAAAGGAATATATTCAAATATAAACTACACAGAAGCATTCTGTGAAACTTCTTTCTGATCTGAGCATTCAGCTAACAGAGTTAAACCATACTTTTGATTGAGCAGTTTTGAAACACTCTGTCTGTAGAAAATGCAACTGGACATTCGTAGCGCTAAGTGGGTAATAGTGGAAAAAAGAATATATTCAAATATAAACTACACAGAAGCATTGTATGAAACTTCTTTCTGTTCTGTGCATTCAACTAACAGAGTTGAACCTTACTTTTGATTGAGCCTTTCTGAAACACTCTTTCTGTAGAAACTGCAATTGGACATTCTGAGCGCTAAGAGGCCTCTACTGGGAAAAATAATATCTTCAAAAAAAAACTACTCGGAAGCATTGTGTGAAACTTATTTTTGATATGTTCATTAAGCTAACAGAGTTAAAACATACTTTTGATTGGGCAGTTCTGAACACTCTTTCTGTAGAAAATGCAAGTGGAGATTCGGAGCGCTAATAGGGTAATAGTGGAAAAAGGAATATATTCATATATAAACTACACAGTAGCATTCTGTGAAAATACTTTCTGTTCTGTGCATTCAACTAACAGGGTTGAACCTTACTTTTGATTGAGCCGTTCTGAAACACTCTTTCTGTAGAAACTGCAATTGGACATGCTAAGCGCTAAGAGGCCTACATTGGGAAAAAGAATATCTTCAAATAAAAACTACACAGAGGTATTCTGTGAAACTTATTTCTGATCTGTAAATTCAGTTAACAGAGATAAAACATATTTTTGATTGAGCAGTTATGAAACACTCTTTTTGTAGAAAATGCAAGTAGAGATTCGGAGCGCTAAGAGGGTAATAGTGGAAAAAGGAATATCTTCAAATATAAACTACAGAGAATCATTCGGTGAAACTTCTTTCTGATCTGTGCATTCAGCTAACAGAGTTAAACCATACTTTTGATTGAGCAGTTTTGAAACACTCTGTCTGTAGAAAATGCAACTGGACATTCGTAGCGCTAAGTGGGTAATAGTGGAAAAAAGAATATGTTCAAATATAAACTACACAGAATCATTGTATGAAACTTCTTTCTTTTCTGTGCATTCAACTAACAGAGTTGAACCTTACTTTTGATTGAGCCGTTCTGAAACACTCTTTCTGTAGAAACTGCAATTGGTCATTCTGAGCGCTAAGAGGCCTATATTGGGAAAAAGAATGTCTACAAATAAAAACTACACAGAAGAATTGTGTGAAACTTCTTTCTGTTCTGTTTGTTCAACTAAAAGAGTTGAACCTTAGTTTTGATTGAGCCGTTCTGAAACACTCTTTCTGTAGAAAATGCAAGTGGAGATTCGGAGCGCTAAGAGGGTAATAGTGGAAAAAGGAATGTCTCCAAATATAAACTACACAGAATCATTCGGTGAAACTTCTTTCTGATCTGTGCATTCAGCTAACAGAGTTAAACCATACTTTTGATTGAGCAGATCTGAACACTCTTTCTGTAGAAAATGCAACTGGACATTTGGAGCGCTAAGAGAGTAGTAGTGGAAAAAGGAATATATTCAAATATAAACTACACAGAAGCATTCTGTGAAACTTCTTTCTGATCTGAGCATTCAGCTAACAGAGTTAAACCATACTTTTGATTGAGCAGTTTTGAAAAACTCTGTCTGTAGAAAATGCAACTGGACATTCGTAGCGCTAAGTGGGTAATAGTGGAAAAGAGAATATGTTCAAATATAAACTACACAGAAGCATTGTATGAAACTTCTTTCTGTTCTGTGCATTCAACTAACAGAGTTGAACCTTACTTTTGATTGAGCCTTTCTGAAACACTCTTTCTGTAGAAACTGCAATTGGACATTCTGAGCGCTAAGAGGCCTCTACTGGGAAAAATAATATCTTCAAAAAAAAACTACACAGAAGCATTGTGTGAAACTTATTTCTGATATGTTCATTAAGCTAACAGAGTTAAACCATACTTTTGATTGGGCAGTTCTGAACACTCTTTCTGTAGAAAATGCAAGTGGAGATTCGGAGCGCTAAGAGGGTAATAGTGGAAAAAGGAATATATTCAAATATAAACTACACAGTAGCATTCTGTGAAAATACTTTCTGTTCTGTGCATTCAACTAACAGAGTTGAACCTTACTTTTGATTGAGCCGTCCTGAAACACTCTTTCTGTAGAAACTGCAATTGGACATGCTAAGCGCTAAGAGGCCTACATTGGGAAAAAGAATATCTTCAAATAAAAACTACACAGATGCATTCTGTGAAACTTATTTCTGATCTGTAAATTCAGTTAACAGAGATAAAACATATGTTTGATTGAGCAGTTATGAAACACTCCTTTTGTATAAAATGCAAGTGGAGATTCGGAGCGCTAAGAGGATAATAGTGGAAAAAGGAATGTCTACAAATATAAACTACAGAGAATCATTCGGTGAAACTTCTTTCTGATCTGTGCATTCAGCTAACAGAGTTAAACCATACTTTTGATTGAGCAGATCTGAACACTCTTTCTGTAGAAAATGCAACTGGACATTTGGAGCGCTAAGAGCGTAGTAGTGGAAAAAGGAATATATTCAAATATAAACTACACAGAAGCATTCTGTGAAACTTCTTTCTGATCTGAGCATTCAGCTAACAGAGTTAAACCATACTTTTGATTGAGCAGTTTTGAAACACTCTGTCTGTAGAAAATGCAACTGGACATTCGTAGCGCTAAGTGGGTAATAGTGGAAAAAAGAATATGTTCAAATATAAACTACACAGAAGCATTGTATGAAACTTCTTTCTGTTCTGTGCATTCAACTAACAGAGTTGAACCTTACTTTTGATTGAGCCGTTCTGAAACACTCTTTCTGTAGAAACTGCAATTGGACATTCTGAGCGCTAAGAGGCCTATATTGGGAAAAAGAATGTCTACAAATAAAAACTACACAGAAGAATTGTGTGAAACTTCTTTCTGTTCTGTTTGTTCAAATAAAAGATTTGAACCTTAGTTTTGATTGAGCCGTTCTGAAACACTCTTTCTGTAGAAAATGCAAGTGGAGATTCGGAGCGCTAAGTGGGTAATAGTGGAAAAAGGAATGTCTCCAAATATAAACTACACAGAATCATTCGGTGAAACTTCTTTCTGATCTGTGCATTCAGCTAACAGAGTTAAACCATACTTTTGATTGAGCAGATCTGAACACTCTTTCTGCAGAAAATGCAACTGGACATTTGGAGCGCTAAGAGAGTAGTAGTGGAAAAAGGAACATATTCAAATATAAACTACACAGAAACATTCTGTGAAACTTCTTTCTGATCTGAGCATTCAGATAACAGAGTTAAACCATACTTTTGATTGAGCAGTTTTGAAACACTCTGTCTGTAGAAAATGCAACTGGACATTCGTAGTGCTAAGTGGGTAATAGTGGAAAAAAGAATATGTTCAAATATAAACTACACAGAAGCATTGTATGAAACTTCTTTCTGTTCTGTGCATTCAACTAACAGAGTTGAACCTTACTTTTGATTGAGCCTTTCTGAAACACTCTTTCTGTAGAAACTGCAATTGGACATTCTGAGCGCTAAGAGGCCTCTACTGGGAAAAATAATATCTTCAAATAAAAACTACACAGAAGCATTGTGTGAAACTTATTTCTGATATGTTCATTAAGCTAACAGAGTTAAACCATACTTTTGATTGCGCAGTTCTGAACACTCTTTCTGTAGAAAATGCAAGTGGACATTCGGAGCGCTAAGAGGGTAATAGTGGAAAAAGGAATATATTCAAATATAAACTACACAGTAGCATTCTGTGAAAATTCTTTCTGTTCTGTGCATTCAACTAACAGAGTTGAACCTTACTTTTGATTGAGCCGTTCTGAAACACTCTTTCTGTAGTAACTGCAATTGGACATGCTAAGCGCTAAGAGGCCTACATTGGGAAAAAGAATATCTTCAAATAAAAACTACACAGATGCATTCTGTGAAACTTATTTCTCATCTGTAAATTCAGTTAACAGAGATAAAACATATTTTTGATTGAGCAGTTATGAAACACTCTTTGTGTAGAAAATGCAAGTGGAGATTCGGAGCGCTAAGAGGGTAATAGTGGAAAAAGGAATGTCTCCAAATATAAACTACACAGAATCATTCTGTGAAACTTCTTTCTGATCTGTGCATTCAGCTAACAGAGTTAAACCATACTTTTGATTGAGCAGATCTGAACACTCTTTCTGTAGAAAATGCAACTGGACATTTGGAGCGCTAAGAGCGTAGTAGTGGAAAAAGGAATATATTCAAATATAAACTACACAGAAGCATTCTGTGAAACTTCTTTCTGATCTGAGCATTCAGCTAACAGAGTTAAACCATACTTTTGATTGAGCAGTTTTGAAACACTCTGTCTGTAGAAAATGCAACTGGACATTCGTAGCGCTAAGTGGGTAATAGTGGAAAAAAGAATATGTTCAAATATAAACTACACAGAAGCATTGTATGAAACTTCTTTCTTTTCTGTGCATTCAACTAACAGAGTTGAACCTTACATTTGATTGAGCCGTTCTGAAACACTCTTTCTGTGGAAACTGCAATTGGACATTCTGAGCGCTAAGAGGCCTATATTGGGAAAAATTATGTCTACAAATAAAAACTACACAGAAGAATTGTGTGAAACTTCTTTCTGTTCTGTTTGTTCAACTAAAAGACTTGAACCTTAGTTTTGATTGAGCCGTTCTGAAACACTCTTTCTGTAGAAAATGCAAGTGGAGATTCGGAGCGCTAAGAGGGTAATAGTGGAAAAAGGAATGTCTCCAAATATAAACTACACAGAATCATTCTGTGAAACTTCTTTCTGATCTGTGCATTCAGCTAACAGAGTTAAACCATACTTTTGATTGAGCAGATCTGAACACTCTTTCTGTAGAAAATGCAACTGGACATTTGGAGCGCTAAGAGAGTAGTAGTGGAAAAAGGAATATATTCAAATATAAACTACACAGAAGCATTCTGTGAAACTTCTTTCTGATCTGAGCATTCAGCTAACAGAGTTAAACCATACTTTTGATTGAGCAGTTTTCAAACACTCTGTCTGTAGAAAATGCAACTGGACATTCGTAGCGCTAACTGGGTAATAGTGGAAAAAAGAATATATTCAAATATAAACTACACAGAAGCATTGTATGAAACTTCGTTCTGTTCTGTGCATTCAACTAACAGAGTTGAACCTTACTTTTGATTGAGCCTTTCTGAAACACTCTTTCTGTAGAAACTGCAATTGGACATTCTGAGCGCTAAGAGGACTATATTGGGAAAAATAATATCTTCAAATAAAAACTACACAGAAGCATTGTGTGAAACTTATTTCTGATATGTTCATTAAGCTAACAGAGTTAAACCATACTTTTGATTGCGCAGTTCTGAACACTCTTTCTGTAGAAAATGCAAGTGGACATTCGGAGCGCTAAGAGGGTAATAGTGGAAAAAGGAATATATTCATATATAAACTACACAGTAGCATTCTGTGAAAATTCCTTCTGTTCTGTGCATTCAACTAACCGAGTTGAACCTTACTTTTGATTGAGCCGTTCTGAAACACTCTTTCTGTAGAAACTGCAATTGGACATGCTAAGCGCTAAGAGGCCTACATTGGGAAAAAGAATATCTTCAAATAAAAACTACACAGATGCATTCTGTGAAACTTATTTCTGATCTGTAAATTCAGTTAACAGAGATAAAACATATTTTTGATTGAGCAGTTATGAAACACTCTTTTTGTATAAAATGCAAGTGGAGATTCGGAGCGCTAAGAGGATAATAGTGGAAAAAGGAATGTCTCCAAATATAAACTACAGAGAATCATTCGGTGAAACTTCTTTCTGATCTGTGCATTCAGCTAACAGAGGTAAACCATACTTTTGATTGAGCAGATCTGAACACTCTTTCTGTAGAAAATGCAACTGGACATTTGGAGCGCTAAGAGCGTAGTAGTGGAAAAAGGAATATATTCAAATATAAACTACACAGAAGCATTCTGTGAAACTTCTTTCTGATCTGAGCATTCAGCTAACAGAGTTAAACCATACTTTTGATTGAGCAGTTTTGAAACACTCTGTCTGTAGAAAATGCAACTGGACATTCGTAGCGCTAAGTGGGTAATAGTGGAAAAAAGAATATGTTCAAATATAAACTACACAGAATCATTGTATGAAACTTCTTTCTGTTCTGTGCATTCAACTAACAGAGTTGAACCTTACTTTTGATTGAGCCGTTCTGAAACACTCTTTCTGTAGAAACTGCAATTGGACATTCTGAGCGCTAAGAGGCCTATATTGGGAAAAAGAATGTCTACAAATAAAAACTACACAGAAGAATTGTGTGAAACTTCTTTCTGTTCTGTTTGTTCAAATAAAAGATTTGAACCTTAGTTTTGATTGAGCCGTTCTGAAACACTCTTTCTGTAGAAAATGCAAGTGGAGATTCGGAGCGCTAAGTGGGTAATAGTGGAAAAAGGAATGTCTCCAAATATAAACTACACAGAATCATTCGGTGAAACTTCTTTCTGATCTGTGCATTCAGCTAACAGTGTTAAACCATACTTTTGATTGAGCAGATCTGAACACTCTTTCTGTAGAAAATGCAACTGGACATTTGGAACGCTAAGAGAGTAGTAGTGGAAAAAGGAATATATTCAAATATAAACTACACAGAAGCATTCTGTGAAACTTCTTTCTGATCTGAGCATTCAGATAACAGAGTTAAACCATACTTTTGATTGAGAAGTTTTGAAACACTCTGTCTGTAGAAAATGCAACTGGACATTCGTAGTGCTAAGTGGGTAATAGTGGAAAAAAGAATATGTTCCAATATAAACTACACAGAAGCATTGTATGAAACTTCGTTCTGTTCTGTGCATTCAACTAACAGAGTTGAACCTTACTTTTGATTGAGCCTTTCTGAAACACTCTTTCTGTAGAAACTGCAATTGGACATTCTGAGCGCTAAGAGGCCTCTACTGGGAAAAATAATATCTTCAAATAAAAACTACACAGAAGCATTGTGTGAAACTTATTTCTGATATGTTCATTAAGCTAACAGAGTTAAACCATACTTTTGATTGCGCAGTTCTGAACACTCTTTCTGTAGAAAATGCAAGTGGACATTCGGAGCGCTAAGAGGGTAATAGTGGAAAAAGGAATATATTCAAATATAAACTACACAGTAGCATTCTGTGAAAATTTTTTCTGTTCTGTGCATTCAACTAACAGAGTTGAACCTTACTTTTCATTGAGCCGTTCTGAAACACTCTTTCTGTAGTAACTGCAATTGGACATGCTAAGCGCTAAGAGGCCTACATTGGGAAAAAGAATATCTTCAAATAAAAACTACACAGATGCATTCTGTGAAACTTATTTCTCAACTGTAAATTCAGTTAACAGAGATAAAACATATTTTTGATTGAGCAGTTATGAAACTCTCTTTGGGTAGAAAATGCAAGTGGAGATTCGGAGCGCTAAGGGGGTAATAGTGGAAAAAGGAATGTCTTCAAATATAAACTACAGAGAATCATTCGGTGAAACTTCTTTCTGATCTGTGCATTCAGCTAACAGAGTTAAACCATACTTTTGATTGAGCAGATCTGAACACTCTTTCTGTAGAAAATGCAACTGGACATTTGGAGCGCTAAGAGCGTAGTAGTGGAAAAAGGAATATATTCAAATATGAACTACACAGAAGCATTCTGTGAAACTTCTTTCTGATCTGAGCATTCAGCTAACAGAGTTAAACCATACTTTTGATTGAGCAGTTTTGAAACACTCTGTCTGTAGAAAATGCAACTGGACATTCGTAGCGCTAAGTGGGTAATAGTGGAAAAAAGAATATGTTCAAATATAAACTACACAGAAGCATTGTATGAAACTTCTTTCTGTTCTGTGCATTCAACTAACAGAGTTGAACCTTACTTTTGATTGAGCCGTTCTGAAACACTCTTTCTGTAGAAACTGCAATTGGACATTCTGAGCGCTAAGAGGCCTATATTGGGAAAAAGAATGTGTACAAATAAAAACTACACAGAAGAATTGTGTGAAACTTCTTTCTGTTCTGTTTGTTCAACTAAAAGAGTTGAACCTTAGTTTTGATTGAGCCGTTCTGAGACACTCTTTCTGTAGAAAATGCAAGTGGAGATTCGGAGCGCTAAGAGGGTAATAGTGGAAAAAGGAATGTCTCCAAATATAAACTACACAGAATCATTCTGTGAAACTTCTTTCTGATCTGTGCATTCAGCTAACAGAGTTAAACCATACTTTTGATTGAGCAGATCTGAACACTCTTTCTGTAGAAAATGCAACTGGACATTCGTAGCGCTAAGTGGGTAATAGTGGAAAAAAGAATATGTTCAAATATAAACTACACAGAAGCATTGTATGAAACTTCTTTCTTTTCTTTGCATTCAACTAACAGAGTTGAACCTTACTTTTGATTGAGCCTTTCTGAAACACTCTTTCTGTAGAAACTGCAATTGGACATTCTGAGCGCTAAGAGGCCTCTATTGGGAAAAATAATATCTTCAAATAAAAACTACACAGAAGCATTGTGTGAAACTTATTTCCGATATGTTCATTAAGCTAACAGAGTTAAACCATACTTTTGATTGCACAGTTCTGAACACTCTTTCTGTAGAAAATGCAAGTGGACATTCGGAGCGCTAAGAGGGTAATAGTGGAAAAAGGAATATATTCAAATATAAACTACACAGTAGCATTCTGTGAAAATTCTTTCTGTTCTGTGCATTCAACTAACAGAGTTGAACCTTACTTTTGATTGAGCCGTTCTGAAACACTCTTTCTGTAGAAACTGCAATTGGACATGCTAAGCGCTAAGAGGCCTACATTGGGAAAAAGAATATCTTCAAATAAAAACTACACAGATGCATTCTGTGAAACTTATTTCTGATCTGTAAATTCAGTTAACAGAGATAAAACATATTTTTGATTGAGCAGTTATGAAACACTCTTTGTGTAGAAAATGCAAGTGGAGATTCGGAGCGCTAAGAGGGTAATAGTGGAAAAAGGAATGTCTTCAAATATAAACTACAGAGAATCATTCGGTGAAACTTCTTTCTGATCTGTGCATTCAGCTAACAGAGTTAAACCATACTTTTGATTGAGCAGATCTGAACACTCTTTCTGTAGAAAATGCAACTGGACATTTGGAGCGCTAAGAGCGTAGTAGTGGAAAAAGGAATATATTCAAATATGAACTACACAGAAGCATTCTGTGAAACTTCTTTCTGATCTGAGCATTCAGCTAACAGAGTTAAACCATACTTTTGATTGAGCAGTTTGAAACACTCTGTCTGTAGAAAATGCAACTGGACATTCGTAGCGCTAAGTGGGTAATAGTGGAAAAAAGAATATGTTCAAATATAAACTACACAGAAGCATTGTATGAAACTTCTTTCTGTTCTGTGCATTCAACTAACAGAGTTGAACCTTACTTTTGATAGAGCCGTTCTGAAACACTCTTTCTGTAGAAACTGCAATTGGACATTCTGAGCGCTAAGAGGCCTATATTGGGAAAAAGAATGTCTACAAATAAAAACTACACAGAAGAATTGTGTGAAACTTCTTTCTGTTCTGTTTGTTCAACTAAAAGAGTTGAACCTTAGTTTTGATTGAGCCGTTCTGAAACACTCTTTCTGTAGAAAATGCAAGTGGAGATTCGGAGCGCTAAGAGGGTAATAGTGGAAAAAGGAATGTCTCCAAATATAAACTACACAGAATCATTCTGTGAAACTTCTTTCTGATCTGTGCATTCAGCTAACAGATTTAAACCATACTTTTGATTGAGCAGATCTGAACACTCTTTCTGTAGAAAATGCAACTGGACATTTGGAGCGCTAAGAGCGTAGTAGTGGAAAAAGGAATATATTCAAATATAAACTACACAGAAGCATTCTGTGAAACTTCTTTCTGATCTGAGCATTCAGCTAACAGAGTTAAACCATACATTTGATTGAGCAGTTTTGAAACACTCTGTCTGTAGAAAATGCAACTGGACATTCGTAGCGCTAAGTGGGTAATAGTGGAAAAAAGAATATGTTCAAATATAAACTACACAGAAGCATTGTATGAAACTTCTTTCTGTTCTGTGCATTCAGCTAACAGAGTTGAACCTTACTTTTGATTGAGCCGTTCTGAAACACTCTTTCTGTAGAAACTGCAATTGGACATTCTGAGCGCTAAGAGGCCTATATTGGGAAAAAGAATATCTTCAAATAAAAACTACACAGAAGAATTTTGTGAAACTTCTTTCTGTTCTGTTTGTTCAACTAAAAGAGTTGAACCTTAGTTTTGATTGAGCCGTTCTGACACACTCTTTCTGTAGAAAATGCAAGTGGAGATTCGGAGCGCTAAGAGGGTAATAGTGGAAAAAGGAATGTCTTCAAATATTAACTACACAGAATCATTCTGTGAAACTTCTTTCTGATCTGTGCATTCAGCTAACAGAGTTAAACCATACTTTTGATTGAGCAGATCTGAACACTCTTTCTGTAGAAAATGCAACTTTACATTTGGAGCGCTAAGAGAGTACTAGTGGAAAAAGGAATATATTCAAATATAAACTACACAGAAGCATTCTGTGAAACTTCTTTCTGATCTGAGCATTCAGCTAACAGAGTTAAACCATACTTTTGATTGAGCAGTTTTGAAACACTCTGTCTGTAGAAAATGCAACTGGACATTCGTAGCGCTAAGTGGGTAATAGTGGAAAAAAGAATATGTTCAAATATAAACTACACAGAAGCATTGTATGAAACTTCTTTCTGTTCTGTGCATTCAACTAACAGAGTTGAACCTTACTTTTGATTGAGCCTTTCTGAAACACTCTTTCTGTAGAAACTGCAATTGGACATTCTGAGCGCTAAGAGGCCTCTATTGGGAAAAATAATATCTTCAAATAAAAACTACACAGAAGCATTGTGTGAAACTTATTTCTGATATGTTCATTAAGCTAACAGAGTTAAACCATACTTTTGATTGCGCAGTTCTGAACACTCTTTCTGTAGAAAATGCAAGTGGACATTCGGAGCGCTAAGAGGGTAATAGTGGAAAAAGGAATATATTCATATATAAACTACACAGTAGCATTCTGTGAAAATTCTTTCTGTTCTGTGCATTCAACTAACCGAGTTGAACCTTACTTTTGATTGAGCCGTTCTGAAACACTCTTTCTGTAGAAACTGCAATTGGACATGCTAAGCGCTAAGAGGCCTACATTGGGAAAAAGAATATCTTCAAATAAAAACTACACAGATGCATTCTGTGAAACTTATTTCCCATCTGTAAATTCAGTTAACAGAGATAAAACATATTTTTGATTGAGCAGTTATGAAACTCTCTTTGTGTAGAAAATGCAAGTGGAGATTCGGAGCGCTAAGGGGGTAATAGTGGAAAAAGGAATGTCTTCAGATATAAACTACAGAGAATCATTCGGTGAAACTTCTTTCTGATCTGTGCATTCAGCTAACAGAGTTAAACCATACTTTTGATTGAGCAGATCTGAACACTCTTTCTGTAGAAAATGCAACTGGACATTTGGAGCGCTAAGAGCGTAGTAGTGGAAAAAGGAATATATTCAAATATGAACTACACAGAAGCATTCTGTGAAACTTCTTTCTGATCTGAGCATTCAGCTAACAGAGTTAAACCATACTTTTGATTGAGCAGTTTTGAAACACTCTGTCTGTAGAAAATGCAACTGGACATTCGTAGCGCTAAGTGGGTAATAGTGGAAAAAAGAATATGTTCAAATATAAACTACACAGAAGCATTGTATGAAACTTCTTTCTGTTCTGTGCATTCAACTAACAGAGTTGAACCTTACTTTTGATTGAGCCGTTCTGAAACACTCTTTCTGTAGAAACTGCAATTGGACATTCTGAGCGCTAAGAGGCCTATATTGGGAAAAAGAATGTGTACAAATAAAAACTACACAGAAGAATTGTGTGAAACTTCTTTCTGTTCTGTTTGTTCACCTAAAAGAGTTGAACCTTAGTTTTGATTGAGCCGTTCTGAGACACTCTTTCTGTAGAAAATGCAAGTGGAGATTCGGAGCGCTAAGAGGGTAATAGTGGAAAAAGGGATGTCTCCAAATATAAACTACACAGAATCATTCTGTGAAACTTCTTTCTGATCTGTGCATTCAGCTAACAGAGGTAAACCATACTTTTGATTGAGCAGATCTGAACAGTCTTTCTGTAGAAAATGCAACTGGACATTTGGAGCGCTAAGAGCGTAGTTGTGGAAAAAGGAATATATTCAAATATAAACTACACAGAAGCATTCTGTGAAACTTCTTTCTGATCTGAGCATTCAGCTAACAGAGTTAAACCATACTTTTGATTGAGCAGTTTTGAAACACTCTGTCTGTAGAAAATGCAACTGGACATTCGTAGCGCTAAGTGGGTAATAGTGGAAAAAAGAATATGTTCAAATATAAACTACACAGAATCATTGTATGAAACTTCTTTCTGTTCTGTGCATTCAACTAACAGAGTTGAACCTTACTTTTGATTGAGCCGTTCTGAAACACTCTTTCTGTAGAAACTGCAATGGGACATTCTGAGCGCTAAGAGGCCTATATTGGGAAAAAGAATGTCTAGAAATAAAAACTACACAGAAGAATTGTGTGAAACTTCTTTCTGTTCTGTTTGTTCTAATAAAAGATTTGAACCTTAGTTTTGACTGAGCCGTTCTGAAACACTCTTTCTGTAGAAAATGCAAGTGGAGATTCGGAGCGCTAAGAGGGTAATAGTGGAAAAAGGAATGTCTCCAAATATAAACTACACAGAATCATTCGGTGAAACTTCTTTCTGATCTGTGCATTCAGCTAACAGAGTTAAACCATACTTTTGATTCAGCAGATCTGAACACTCTTTCTGTAGAAAATGCAACTGGACATTTGGAGCGCTAAGAGCGTAGTAGTGGAAAAAGGAATATATTCAAATATAAACTACACAGAAGCATTCTGTGAAACTTCTTTCTGATCTGAGCATTCAGCTAACAGAGTTAAACCATACATTTGATTGAGCAGTTTTGAAACACTCTGTCTGTAGAAAATGCAACTGGACATTCGTAGCGCTAAGTGGGTAATAGTGGAAAAAAGAATATGTTCAAATATAAACTACACAGAAGCATTGTATGAAACTTCTTTCTGTTCTGTGCATTCAGCTAACAGAGTTGAACCTTACTTTTGATTGAGCCGTTCTGAAACACTCTTTCTGTAGAAACTGCAATTGGACATTCTGAGCGCTAAGAGGCCTATATTGGGAAAAAGAATATCTTCAAATAAAAACTACACAGAAGAATTTTGTGAAACTTCTTTCTGTTCTGTTTGTTCAACTAAAAGAGTTGAACCTTAGTTTTGATTGAGCCGTTCTGACACACTCTTTCTGTAGAAAATGCAAGTGGAGATTCGGAGCGCTAAGAGGGTAATAGTGGAAAAAGGAATGTCTTCAAATATTAACTACACAGAATCATTCTGTGAAACTTCTTTCTGATCTGTGCATTCAGCTAACAGAGTTAAACCATACTTTTGATTGAGCAGATCTGAACACTCTTTCTGTAGAAAATGCAACTTTACATTTGGAGCGCTAAGAGAGTACTAGTGGAAAAAGGAATATATTCAAATATAAACTACACAGAAGCATTCTGTGAAACTTCTTTCTGATCTGAGCATTCAGCTAACAGAGTTAAACCATACTTTTGATTGAGCAGTTTTGAAACACTCTGTCTGTAGAAAATGCAACTGGACATTCGTAGCGCTAAGTGGGTAATAGTGGAAAAAAGAATATGTTCAAATATAAACTACACAGAAGCATTGTATGAAACTTCTTTCTGTTCTGTGCATTCAACTAACAGAGTTGAACCTTACTTTTGATTGAGCCTTTCTGAAACACTCTTTCTGTAGAAACTGCAATTGGACATTCTGAGCGCTAAGAGGCCTCTATTGGGAAAAATAATATCTTCAAATAAAAACTACACAGAAGCATTGTGTGAAACTTATTTCTGATATGTTCATTAAGCTAACAGAGTTAAACCATACTTTTGATTGCGCAGTTCTGAACACTCTTTCTGTAGAAAATGCAAGTGGACATTCGGAGCGCTAAGAGGGTAATAGTGGAAAAAGGAATATATTCATATATAAACTACACAGTAGCATTCTGTGAAAATTCTTTCTGTTCTGTGCATTCAACTAACCGAGTTGAACCTTACTTTTGATTGAGCCGTTCTGAAACACTCTTTCTGTAGAAACTGCAATTGGACATGCTAAGCGCTAAGAGGCCTACATTGGGAAAAAGAATATCTTCAAATAAAAACTACACAGATGCATTCTGTGAAACTTATTTCCCATCTGTAAATTCAGTTAACAGAGATAAAACATATTTTTGATTGAGCAGTTATGAAACTCTCTTTGTGTAGAAAATGCAAGTGGAGATTCGGAGCGCTAAGGGGGTAATAGTGGAAAAAGGAATGTCTTCAGATATAAACTACAGAGAATCATTCGGTGAAACTTCTTTCTGATCTGTGCATTCAGCTAACAGAGTTAAACCATACTTTTGATTGAGCAGATCTGAACACTCTTTCTGTAGAAAATGCAACTGGACATTTGGAGCGCTAAGAGCGTAGTAGTGGAAAAAGGAATATATTCAAATATGAACTACACAGAAGCATTCTGTGAAACTTCTTTCTGATCTGAGCATTCAGCTAACAGAGTTAAACCATACTTTTGATTGAGCAGTTTTGAAACACTCTGTCTGTAGAAAATGCAACTGGACATTCGTAGCGCTAAGTGGGTAATAGTGGAAAAAAGAATATGTTCAAATATAAACTACACAGAAGCATTGTATGAAACTTCTTTCTGTTCTGTGCATTCAACTAACAGAGTTGAACCTTACTTTTGATTGAGCCGTTCTGAAACACTCTTTCTGTAGAAACTGCAATTGGACATTCTGAGCGCTAAGAGGCCTATATTGGGAAAAAGAATGTGTACAAATAAAAACTACACAGAAGAATTGTGTGAAACTTCTTTCTGTTCTGTTTGTTCACCTAAAAGAGTTGAACCTTAGTTTTGATTGAGCCGTTCTGAGACACTCTTTCTGTAGAAAATGCAAGTGGAGATTCGGAGCGCTAAGAGGGTAATAGTGGAAAAAGGGATGTCTCCAAATATAAACTACACAGAATCATTCTGTGAAACTTCTTTCTGATCTGTGCATTCAGCTAACAGAGGTAAACCATACTTTTGATTGAGCAGATCTGAACAGTCTTTCTGTAGAAAATGCAACTGGACATTTGGAGCGCTAAGAGCGTAGTTGTGGAAAAAGGAATATATTCAAATATAAACTACACAGAAGCATTCTGTGAAACTTCTTTCTGATCTGAGCATTCAGCTAACAGAGTTAAACCATACTTTTGATTGAGCAGTTTTGAAACACTCTGTCTGTAGAAAATGCAACTGGACATTCGTAGCGCTAAGTGGGTAATAGTGGAAAAAAGAATATGTTCAAATATAAACTACACAGAATCATTGTATGAAACTTCTTTCTGTTCTGTGCATTCAACTAACAGAGTTGAACCTTACTTTTGATTGAGCCGTTCTGAAACACTCTTTCTGTAGAAACTGCAATGGGACATTCTGAGCGCTAAGAGGCCTATATTGGGAAAAAGAATGTCTAGAAATAAAAACTACACAGAAGAATTGTGTGAAACTTCTTTCTGTTCTGTTTGTTCTAATAAAAGATTTGAACCTTAGTTTTGACTGAGCCGTTCTGAAACACTCTTTCTGTAGAAAATGCAAGTGGAGATTCGGAGCGCTAAGAGGGTAATAGTGGAAAAAGGAATGTCTCCAAATATAAACTACACAGAATCATTCGGTGAAACTTCTTTCTGATCTGTGCATTCAGCTAACAGAGTTAAACCATACTTTTGATTCAGCAGATCTGAACACTCTTTCTGTAGAAAATGCAACTGGACATTTGGAGCGCTAAGAGAGTAGTAGTGGAAAAAGGAATATATTCAAATATAAACTACACAGAAGCATTCTGTGAAACTTCTTTCTGATCTGAGCATTCAGCTAACAGAGTTAAACCATACTTTTGATTGAGCAGTTTTGAAACACTCTGTCTGTAGAAAATGCAACTGGACATTCGTAGCGCTAAGTGGGTAATAGTGGAAAAAAGAATATGTTCAAATATAAACTACACAGAAGCATTGTATGAAACTTCTTTCTGTTCTTTGCATTCAACTAACAGAGTTGAACCTTACTTTTGATTGAGCCTTTCTGAAACACTCTTTCTGTAGAAACTGCAATTGGACATTCTGAGCGCTAAGAGGCCTCTACTGGGAAAAATAATATCTTCAAAAAAAAACTACACGGAAGCATTGTGTGAAACTTATTTCTGATATTTTCATTAAGCTAACAGAGTTAAACCATACTTTTGATTGGGCAGTTCTGAACACTCTTTCTGTAGAAAATGCAAGTGGAGATTCGGAGCGCTAAGAGGGTAATAGTGGAAAAAGGAATATATTCGTATATAAACTACACAGTAGCATTCTGTGAAAATTCTTTCTGTTCTGTGCATTCAACTAACAGGGTTGAACCTTACTTTTGATTGAGCCGTTCTGAAACACTCTTTCTGTAGAAACTGCAATTGGACATGCTAAGCGCTAAGAGGCCTACATTGGGAAAAAGAATATCTTCAAATAAAAACTACACAGAGGTATTCTGTGAAACTTATTTCTGATCTGTAAATTCAGTTAACAGAGATAAAACATATTTTTGATTGAGCAGTTATGAAACACTCTTTTTGTAGAAAATGCAAGTGGAGATTCGGAGCGCTAAGAGGGTAATAGTGGAAAAAGGAATATCTTCAAATATAAACTACAGAGAATCATTCGGTGAAACTTCTTTCTGATCTGTGCATTCAGCTAACAGAGTTAAACCATACTTTTGATTGAGCAGTTTTGAAACACTCTGTCTGTAGAAAATGCAACTGGACATTCGTAGCGCTAAGTGGGTAATAGTGGAAAAAAGAATATGTTCAAATATAAACTACACAGAATCATTGTATGAAACTTCTTTATTTTCTGTGCATTCAACTAACAGAGTTGAACCTTACTTTTGATTGAGCCGTTCTGAAACACTCTTTCTGTAGAAACTGCAATTGGTCATTCTGAGCGCTAAGAGGCCTATATTGGGAAAAAGAATGTCTACAAATAAAAACTACACAGAAGAATTGTGTGAAACTTCTTTCTGTTCTGTTTGTTCAACTAAAAGAGTTGAACCTTAGTTTTGATTGAGCCGTTCTGAAACACTCTTTCTGTAGAAAATGCAAGTGGAGATTCGGAGCGCTAAGAGGGTAATAGTGGAAAAAGGAATGTCTCCAAATATAAACTACACAGAATCATTCGGTGAAACTTTTTCTGATCTGTGCATTCAGCTAACAGAGTTAAACCATACTTTTGATTGAGCAGATCTGAACACTCTTTCTGTAGAAAATGCAACTGCACATTTGGAGCGCTAAGAGAGTAGTAGTGGAAAAAGGAATATATTCAAATATAAACTACACAGAAGCATTCTGTGAAACTTCTTTCTGATCTGAGCATTCAGATAACAGAGTTAAACCATACTTTTGATTGAGCAGTTTTGAAACACTCTGTCTGTAGAAAATGCAACTGGACATTCGTAGCGCTAAGTGGGTAATAGTGGAAAAAAGAATATGTTCAAATATAAACTACACAGAAGCATTGTATGAAACTTCTTTCTGTTCTGTGCATTCAACTAACAGAGTTGAACCTTACTTTTGATTGAGCCTTTCTGAAACACTCTTTCTGTAGAAACTGCAATTGGACATTCTGAGCGCTAAGAGGCCTATATTGGGAAAAAGAATATCTTCAAATAAAAACTACACAGAAGCATTGTGTGAAACTTATTTCTGATATGTTCATTAAGCTAACAGAGTTAAACCATACTTTTGATTGCGCAGTTCTGAACACTCTTTCTGTAGAAAATGCAAGTGGACATTCGGAGCGCTAAGAGGGTAATAGTGGAAAAAGGAATATATTCAAATATAAACTACACAGTAGCATTCTGTGAAAATTCTTTCTGTTCTGTGCATTCAACTAACAGAGTTGAACCTTACTTTTGATTGAGCCGTTCTGAAACACTCTTTCTGTAGTAACTGCAATTGGACATGCTAAGCGCTAAGAGGCCTACATTGGGAAAAAGAATATCTTCAAATAAAAACTACACAGATGAATTCTGTGAAACTTATTTCTCATCTGTAAATTCAGTTAACAGAGATAAAACATATTTTTGATTGAGCAGTTATGAAACACTCTTTGTGTAGAAAATGCAAGTGGAGATTCGGAGCGCTAAGAGGGTAATAGTGGAAAAAGGAATGTCTCCAAATATAAACTACACAGAATCATTCTGTGAAACTTCTTTCTGATCTGTGCATTCAGCTAACAGAGTTAAACCATACTTTTGATTGAGCAGATCTGAACACTCTTTCTGTAGAAAATGCAACTGGACATTTGGAGCGCTAAGAGCGTAGTAGTGGAAAAAGGAATATATTCAAATATAAACTACACAGAAGCATTCTGTGAAACTTCTTTCTGATCTGAGCATTCAGCTAACAGAGTTAAACCATACTTTTGATTGAGCAGTTTTGAAACACTCTGTCTGTAGAAAATGCAACTGGACATTCGTAGCGCTAAGTTGGTAATAGTGGAAAAAAGAATATGTTCAAATATAAACTACACAGAAGCATTGTATGAAACTTCTTTCTTTTCTGTGCATTCAACTAACAGAGTTGAACCTTACTTTTGATTGAGCCGTTCTGAAACACTCTTTCTGTGGAAACTGCAATTGGACATTCTGAGCGCTAAGAGGCCTATATTGGGAAAAAGTATGTCTACAAATAAAAACTACACAGAAGAATTGTGTGAAACTTCTTTCTGTTCTGTTTGTTCAACTAAAGGAGTTGAACCTTAGTTTTGATTGAGCCGTTCTGAAACACTCTTTCTGTAGAAAATGCAAGTGGAGATTCGGAGCGCTAAGAGGGTAATAGTGGAAAAAGGAATGTCTCCAAATATAAACTACACAGAATCATTCGGTGAAACTTCTTTCTGATCTGTGCATTCAGCTAACAGAGTTAAACCATACTTTTGATTGAGCAGATCTGAACACTCTTTCTGTAGAAAATGCAACTGGACATTTGGAGCGCTAAGAGAGTAGTAGTGGAAAAAGGAATATATTCAAATATAAACTACACAGAAGCATTCTGTGAAACTTCTTTCTGATCTGAGCATTCAGCTAACAGAGTTAAACCATACTTTTGATTGAGCAGTTTTCAAACACTCTGTCTGTAGAAAATGCAACTGGACATTCGTAGCGCTAAATGGGTAATAGTGGAAAAAAGAATATGTTCAAATATAAACTACGCAGAAGCATTGTATGAAACTTCGTTCTGTTCTGTGCATTCAACTAACAGAGTTGAACCTTACTTTTGATTGAGCCTTTCTGAAACACTCTTTCTGTAGAAACTGCAATTGGACATTCTGAGCGCTAAGAGGACTATATTGGGAAAAATAATATCTTCAAATAAAAACTACACAGAAGCATTGTGTGAAACTTATTTCTGATATGTTCATTAAGCTAACAGAGTTAAACCATACTTTTGATTGCGCAGTTCTGAACACTCTTTCTGTAGAAAATGCAAGTGGACATTCGGAGCGCTAAGAGGGTAATAGTGGAAAAAGGAATATATTCATATATAAACTACACAGTAGCATTCTGTGAAAATTCTTTCTGTTCTGTGCATTCAACTAACCGAGTTGAACCTTACTTTTGATTGAGCCGTTCTGAAACACTCTTTCTGTAGAAACTGCAATTGGACATGCTAAGCGCTAAGAGGCCTACATTGGGAAAAAGAATATCTTCAAATAAAAACTACACAGATGCATTCTGTGAAACTTATTTCTGATCTGTAAATTCAGTTAACAGAGATAAAACATATTTTTGATTGAGCAGTTATGAAACACTCTTTTTGTATAAAATGCAAGTGGAGATTCGGAGCGCTAAGAGGATAATAGTGGAAAAAGGAATGTCTCCAAATATAAACTACAGAGAATCATTCGGTGAACCTTCTTTCTGATCTGTGCATTCAGCTAACAGAGTTAAACCATACTTTTGATTGAGCAGATCTGAACACTCTTTCTGTAGAAAATGCAACTGGACATTTGGAGCGCTAAGAGCGTAGTAGTGGAAAAAGGAATATATTCAAATATAAACTACACAGAAGCATTCTGTGAAACTTCTTTCTGATCTGAGCATTCAGCTAACAGAGTTAAACCATACTTTTGATTGAGCAGTTTTGAAACACTCTGTCTGTAGAAAATGCAACTGGACATTCATAGCGCTAAGTGGGTAATAGTGGAAAAAAGAATATGTTCAAATATAAACTACACAGAATCATTGTATGAAACTTCTTTCTGTTCTGTGCATTCAACAAACAGAGTTGAACCTTACTTTTGATTGAGCCGTTCTGAAACACTCTTTCTGTAGAAACTGCAATTGGACATTCTGAGCGCTAAGAGGCCTATATTGGGAAAAAGAATGTGTACAAATAAAAACTACACAGAAGGATTGTGTGAAACTTCTTTCTGTTCTGTTTGTTCAACTAAAAGAGTTGAACCTTAGTTTTGATTGAGCCGTTCTGAGACACTCTTTCTGTAGAAAATGCAAGTGGAGATTCGGAGCGCTAAGAGGGTAATAGTGGAAAAAGGAATGTCTCCAAATATAAACTACACAGAATCATTCTGTGAAACTTCTTTCTGATCTGTGCATTCAGCTAACAGAGTTAAACCATACTTTTGATTGAGCAGATCTGAACACTCTTTCTGTAGAAAATGCAACTGGACATTTGGAGCGCTAAGAGCGTAGTTGTGGAAAAAGGAATATATTCAAATATAAACTACACAGAAGCATTCTGTGAAACTTCTTTCTGATCTGAGCATTCAGCTAACAGAGTTAAACCATACTTTTGATTGAGCAGTTTTGAAACACTCTGTCTGTAGAAAATGCAACTGGACATTCGTAGCGCTAAGTGGGTAATAGTGGAAAAAAGAATATGTTCAAATATAAACTAAACAGAAGCATTTTATGAAACTACTTTCTTTTCTTTGCATTCAACTAACAGAGTTGAACCTTACTTTTGATTGAGCCTTTCTGAAACACTCTTTCTGTAGAAACTGCAATTGGACATTCTGAGCGCTAAGAGGCCTCTATTGGGAAAAATAATATCTTCAAATAAAAACTACACAGAAGCATTGTGTGAAACTTATTTCTGATATGTTCATTAAGCTAACAGAGTTAAACCATACTTTTGATTGCGCAGTTCTGAACACTCTTTCTGTAGAAAATGCAAGTGGACATTCGGAGCGCTAAGAGGGTAATAGTGGAAAAAGGAATATATTCATATATAAACTACACAGTAGCATTCTGTGAAAATTCTTTCTGTTCTGTGCATTCAACTAACCGAGTTGAACCTTACTTTTGATTGAGCCGTTCTGAAACACTCTTTCTGTAGAAACTGCAATTGGACATGCTAAGCGCTAAGAGGCCTACATTGGGAAAAAGAATATCTTCAAATAAAAACTACACAGATGCATTCTGTGAAACTTATTTCTGATCTGTAAATTCAGTTAACAGAGATAAAACATATTTTTGATTGAGCAGTTATGAAACACTCTTTTTGTATAAAATGCAAGTGGAGATTCGGAGCGCTAAGAGGATAATAGTGGAAAAAGGAATGTCTCCAAATATAAACTACAGAGAATCATTCGGTGAACCTTCTTTCTGATCTGTGCATTCAGCTAACAGAGTTAAACCATACTTTTGATTGAGCAGATCTGAACACTCTTTCTGTAGAAAATGCAACTGGACATTTGGAGCGCTAAGAGCGTAGTAGTGGAAAAAGGAATATATTCAAATATAAACTACACAGAAGCATTCTGTGAAACTTCTTTCTGATCTGAGCATTCAGCTAACAGAGTTAAACCATACTTTTGATTGAGCAGTTTTGAAACACTCTGTCTGTAGAAAATGCAACTGGACATTCGTAGCGCTAAGTGGGTAATAGTGGAAAAAAGAATATGTTCAAATATAAACTACACAGAATCATTGTATGAAACTTCTTTCTGTTCTGTGCATTCAACAAACAGAGTTGAACCTTACTTTTGATTGAGCCGTTCTGAAACACTCTTTCTGTAGAAACTGCAATTGGACATTCTGAGCGCTAAGAGGCCTATATTGGGAAAAAGAATGTGTACAAATAAAAACTACACAGAAGGATTGTGTGAAACTTCTTTCTGTTCTGTTTGTTCAACTAAAAGAGTTGAACCTTAGTTTTGATTGAGCCGTTCTGAGACACTCTTTCTGTAGAAAATGCAAGTGGAGATTCGGAGCGCTAAGAGGGTAATAGTGGAAAAAGGAATGTCTCCAAATATAAACTACACAGAATCATTCTGTGAAACTTCTTTCTGATCTGTGCATTCAGCTAACAGAGTTAAACCATACTTTTGATTGAGCAGATCTGAACACTCTTTCTGTAGAAAATGCAACTGGACATTTGGAGCGCTAAGAGCGTAGTTGTGGAAAAAGGAATATATTCAAATATAAACTACACAGAAGCATTCTGTGAAACTTCTTTCTGATCTGAGCATTCAGCTAACAGAGTTAAACCATACTTTTGATTGAGCAGTTTTGAAACACTCTGTCTGTAGAAAATGCAACTGGACATTCGTAGCGCTAAGTGGGTAATAGTGGAAAAAAGAATATGTTCAAATATAAACTAAACAGAAGCATTTTATGAAACTACTTTCTTTTCTTTGCATTCAACTAACAGAGTTGAACCTTACTTTTGATTGAGCCTTTCTGAAACACTCTTTCTGTAGAAACTGCAATTGGACATTCTGAGCGCTAAGAGGCCTCTATTGGGAAAAATAATATCTTCAAATAAAAACTACACAGAAGCATTGTGTGAAACTTATTTCTGATATGTTCATTAAGCTAACAGAGTTAAACCATACTTTTGATTGCGCAGTTCTGAACACTCTTTCTGTAGAAAATGCAAGTGGACATTCGGAGCGCTAAGAGGGTAATAGTGGAAAAAGGAATATATTCAAATATAAACTACACAGTAGCATTCTGTGAAAATTCTTTCTGTTCTGTGCATTCAACTAACAGAGTTGAACCTTACTTTTGATTGAGCCGTTCTGAAACACTCTTTCTGTAGAAACTGCAATTGGACATGCTAAGCGCTAAGAGGCCTACATTGGGAAAAAGAATATCTTCAAATAAAAACTACACAGATGCATTCTGTGAAACTTATTTCTGATCTGTAAATTCAGTTAACAGAGATAAAACATATTTTTGATTGAGCAGTTATGTAACACTCTTTGTGTAGAAAATGCAAGTGGAGATTCGGAGCGCTAAGAGGGTAATAGTGGAAAAAGGAATGTCTTCAAATATAAACTACAGAGAATCATTCGGTGAAACTTCTTTCTGATCTGTGCATTCAGCTAACAGAGTTAAACCATACTTTTGATTGAGCAGATCTGAACACTCTTTCTGTAGAAAATGCAACTGGACATTTGGAGCGCTAAGAGCGTAGTAGTGGAAAAAGGAATATATTCAAATATGAACAACACAGAAGCATTCTGTGAAACTTCTTTCTGATCTGAGCATTCAGCTAACAGAGTTAAACCATACTTTTGATTGAGCAGTTTGAAACACTCTGTCTGTAGAAAATGCAACTGGACATTCGTAGCGCTAAGTGGGTAATAGTGGAAAAAAGAATATGTTCAAATATAAACTACACAGAAGCATTGTATGAAACTTCTTTCTGTTCTGTGCATTCAACTAACAGAGTTGAACCTTACTTTTGATTGAGCCGTTCTGAAACACTCTTTCTGTAGAAACTGCAATTGGACATTCTGAGCGCTAAGAGGCCTATATTGGGAAAAAGAATGTCTACAAATAAAAACTACACAGAAGAATTGTGTGAAACTTCTTTCTGTTCTGTTTGTTCAACTAAAAGAGTTGAACCTTAGTTTTGATTGAGCCGTTCTGACACACTCTTTCTGTAGAAAATGCAAGTGGAGATTCGGAGCGCTAAGAGGGTAATAGTGGAAAAAGGAATGTCTTCAAATATAAACTACACAGAATCATTCTGTGAAACTTCTTTCTGATCTGTGCATTCAGCTAACAGAGTTAAACCATACTTTTGATTGAGCAGATCTGAACACTCTTTCTGTAGAAAATGCAACTTTACATTTGGAGCGCTAAGAGAGTACTAGTGGAAAAAGGAATATATTCAAATATAAACTACACAGAAGCATTCTGTGAAACTTCTTTCTGATCTGAGCATTCAGCTAACAGAGTTAAACCATACTTTTGATTGAGCAGTTTTGAAACACTCTGTCTGTAGAAAATGCAACTGGACATTCGTAGCGCTAAGTGGGTAATAGTGGAAAAAAGAATATGTTCAAATATAAACTACACAGAAGCATTGTATGAAACTTCTTTCTGTTCTTTGCATTCAACTAACAGAGTTGAACCTTACTTTTGATTGAGCCTTTCTGAAACACTCTTTCTGTAGAAACTGCAATTGGACATTCTGAGCGCTAAGAGGCCTCTACTGGGAAAAATAATATCTTCAAAAAAAAACTACACGGAAGCATTGTGTGAAACTTATTTCTGATATTTTCATTAAGCTAACAGAGTTAAACCATACTTTTGATTGGGCAGTTCTGAACACTCTTTCTGTAGAAAATGCAAGTGGAGATTCGGAGCGCTAAGAGGGTAATAGTGGAAAAAGGAATATATTCGTATATAAACTACACAGTAGCATTCTGTGAAAATTCTTTCTGTTCTGTGCATTCAACTAACAGGGTTGAACCTTACTTTTGATTGAGCCGTTCTGAAACACTCTTTCTGTAGAAACTGCAATTGGACATGCTAAGCGCTAAGAGGCCTACATTGGGAAAAAGAATATCTTCAAATAAAAACTACACAGAGGTATTCTGTGAAACTTATTTCTGATCTGTAAATTCAGTTAACAGAGATAAAACATATTATTGATTGAGCAGTTATGAAACACTCTTTTTGTAGAAAATGCAAGTGGAGATTCGGAGCGCTAAGAGGGTAATAGTGGAAAAAGGAATATCTTCAAATATAAACTACAGAGAATCATTCGGTGAAACTTCTTTCTGATCTGTGCATTCAGCTAACAGAGTTAAACCATACTTTTGATTGAGCAGTTTTGAAACACTCTGTCTGTAGAAAATGCAACTGGACATTCGTAGCGCTAAGTGGGTAATAGTGGAAAAAAGAATATGTTCAAATATAAACTACACAGAATCATTGTATGAAACTTCTTTATTTTCTGTGCATTCAACTAACAGAGTTGAACCTTACTTTTGATTGAGCCGTTCTGAAACACTCTTTCTGTAGAAACTGCAATTGGTCATTCTGAGCGCTAAGAGGCCTATATTGGGAAAAAGAATGTCTACAAATAAAAACTACACAGAAGAATTGTGTGAAACTTCTTTCTGTTCTGTTTGTTCAACTAAAAGAGTTGAACCTTAGTTTTGATTGAGCCGTTCTGAAACACTCTTTCTGTAGAAAATGCAAGTGGAGATTCGGAGCGCTAAGAGGGTAATAGTGGAAAAAGGAATGTCTCCAAATATAAACTACACAGAATCATTCGGTGAAACTTTTTCTGATCTGTGCATTCAGCTAACAGAGTTAAACCATACTTTTGATTGAGCAGATCTGAACACTCTTTCTGTAGAAAATGCAACTGCACATTTGGAGCGCTAAGAGAGTAGTAGTGGAAAAAGGAATATATTCAAATATAAACTACACAGAAGCATTCTGTGAAACTTCTTTCTGATCTGAGCATTCAGATAACAGAGTTAAACCATACTTTTGATTGAGCAGTTTTGAAACACTCTGTCTGTAGAAAATGCAACTGGACATTCGTAGCGCTAAGTGGGTAATAGTGGAAAAAAGAATATGTTCAAATATAAACTACACAGAAGCATTGTATGAAACTTCTTTCTGTTCTGTGCATTCAACTAACAGAGTTGAACCTTACTTTTGATTGAGCCTTTCTGAAACACTCTTTCTGTAGAAACTGCAATTGGACATTCTGAGCGCTAAGAGGCCTATATTGGGAAAAAGAATATCTTCAAATAAAAACTACACAGAAGCATTGTGTGAAACTTATTTCTGATATGTTCATTAAGCTAACAGAGTTAAACCATACTTTTGATTGCGCAGTTCTGAACACTCTTTCTGTAGAAAATGCAAGTGGACATTCGGAGCGCTAAGAGGGTAATAGTGGAAAAAGGAATATATTCAAATATAAACTACACAGTAGCATTCTGTGAAAATTCTTTCTGTTCTGTGCATTCAACTAACAGAGTTGAACCTTACTTTTGATTGAGCCGTTCTGAAACACTCTTTCTGTAGTAACTGCAATTGGACATGCTAAGCGCTAAGAGGCCTACATTGGGAAAAAGAATATCTTCAAATAAAAACTACACAGATGAATTCTGTGAAACTTATTTCTCATCTGTAAATTCAGTTAACAGAGATAAAACATATTTTTGATTGAGCAGTTATGAAACACTCTTTGTGTAGAAAATGCAAGTGGAGATTCGGAGCGCTAAGAGGGTAATAGTGGAAAAAGGAATGTCTCCAAATATAAACTACACAGAATCATTCTGTGAAACTTCTTTCTGATCTGTGCATTCAGCTAACAGAGTTAAACCATACTTTTGATTGAGCAGATCTGAACACTCTTTCTGTGGAAAATGCAACTGGACATTTGGAGCGCTAAGAGCGTAGTAGTGGAAAAAGGAATATATTCAAATATAAACTACACAGAAGCATTCTGTGAAACTTCTTTCTGATCTGAGCATTCAGCTAACAGAGTTAAACCATACTTTTGATTGAGCAGTTTTGAAACACTCTGTCTGTAGAAAATGCAACTGGACATTCTTAGCGCTAAGTTGGTAATAGTGGAAAAAAGAATATGTTCAAATATAAACTACACAGAAGCATTGTATGAAACTTCTTTCTTTTCTGTGCATTCAACTAACAGAGTTGAACCTTACTTTTGATTGAGCCGTTCTGAAACACTCTTTCTGTGGAAACTGCAATTGGACATTCTGAGCGCTAAGAGGCCTATATTGGGAAAAAGTATGTCTACAAATAAAAACTACACAGAAGAATTGTGTGAAAATTCTTTCTGTTCTGTTTGTTCAACTAAAGGAGTTGAACCTTAGTTTTGATTGAGCCGTTCTGAAACACTCTTTCTGTAGAAAATGCAAGTGGAGATTCGGAGCGCTAAGAGGGTAATAGTGGAAAAAGGAATGTCTCCAAATATAAACTACACAGAATCATTCGGTGAAACTTCTTTCTGATCTGTGCATTCAGCTAACAGAGTTAAACCATACTTTTGATTGAGCAGATCTGAACACTCTTTCTGTAGAAAATGCAACTGGACATTTGGAGCGCTAAGAGAGTAGTAGTGGAAAAAGGAATATATTCAAATATAAACTACACAGAAGCATTCTGTGAAACTTCTTTCTGATCTGAGCATTCAGCTAACAGAGTTAAACCATACTTTTGATTGAGCAGTTTTCAAACACTCTGTCTGTAGAAAATGCAACTGGACATTCGTAGCGCTAAATGGGTAATAGTGGAAAAAAGAATATGTTCAAATATAAACTACGCAGAAGCATTGTATGAAACTTCGTTCTGTTCTGTGCATTCAACTAACAGAGTTGAACCTTACTTTTGATTGAGCCTTTCTGAAACACTCTTTCTGTAGAAACTGCAATTGGACATTCTGAGCGCTAAGAGGACTATATTGGGAAAAATAATATCTTCAAATAAAAACTACACAGAAGCATTGTGTGAAACTTATTTCTGATATGTTCATTAAGCTAACAGAGTTAAACCATACTTTTGATTGCGCAGTTCTGAACACTCTTTCTGTAGAAAATGCAAGTGGACATTCGGAGCGCTAAGAGGGTAATAGTGGAAAAAGGAATATATTCATATATAAACTACACAGTAGCATTCTGTGAAAATTCTTTCTGTTCTGTGCATTCAACTAACCGAGTTGAACCTTACTTTTGATTGAGCCGTTCTGAAACACTCTTTCTGTAGAAACTGCAATTGGACATGCTAAGCGCTAAGAGGCCTACATTGGGAAAAAGAATATCTTCAAATAAAAACTACACAGATGCATTCTGTGAAACTTATTTCTGATCTGTAAATTCAGTTAACAGAGATAAAACATATTTTTGATTGAGCAGTTATGAAACACTCTTTTTGTATAAAATGCAAGTGGAGATTCGGAGCGCTAAGAGGATAATAGTGGAAAAAGGAATGTCTCCAAATATAAACTACAGAGAATCATTCGGTGAACCTTCTTTCTGATCTGTGCATTCAGCTAACAGAGTTAAACCATACTTTTGATTGAGCAGATCTGAACACTCTTTCTGTAGAAAATGCAACTGGACATTTGGAGCGCTAAGAGCGTAGTAGTGGAAAAAGGAATATATTCAAATATAAACTACACAGAAGCATTCTGTGAAACTTCTTTCTGATCTGAGCATTCAGCTAACAGAGTTAAACCATACTTTTGATTGAGCAGTTTTGAAACACTCTGTCTGTAGAAAATGCAACTGGACATTCGTAGCGCTAAGTGGGTAATAGTGGAAAAAAGAATATGTTCAAATATAAACTACACAGAATCATTGTATGAAACTTCTTTCTGTTCTCTGCATTCAACAAACAGAGTTGAACCTTACTTTTGATTGAGCCGTTCTGAAACACTCTTTCTGTAGAAACTGCAATTGGACATTCTGAGCGCTAAGAGGCCTATATTGGGAAAAAGAATGTGTACAAATAAAAACTACACAGAAGGATTGTGTGAAACTTCTTTCTGTTCTGTTTGTTCAACTAAAAGAGTTGAACCTTAGTTTTGATTGAGCCGTTCTGAGACACTCTTTCTGTAGAAAATGCAAGTGGAGATTCGGAGCGCTAAGAGGGTAATAGTGGAAAAAGGAATGTCTCCAAATATAAACTACACAGAATCATTCTGTGAAACTTCTTTCTGATCTGTGCATTCAGCTAACAGAGTTAAACCATACTTTTGATTGAGCAGATCTGAACACTCTTTCTGTAGAAAATGCAACTGGACATTTGGAGCGCTAAGAGCGTAGTTGTGGAAAAAGGAATATATTCAAATATAAACTACACAGAAGCATTCTGTGAAACTTCTTTCTGATCTGAGCATTCAGCTAACAGAGTTAAACCATACTTTTGATTGAGCAGTTTTGAAACACTCTGTCTGTAGAAAATGCAACTGGACATTCGTAGCGCTAAGTGGGTAATAGTGGAAAAAAGAATATGTTCAAATATAAACTAAACAGAAGCATTTTATGAAACTACTTTCTTTTCTTTGCATTCAACTAACAGAGTTGAACCTTACTTTTGATTGAGCCTTTCTGAAACACTCTTTCTGTAGAAACTGCAATTGGACATTCTGAGCGCTAAGAGGCCTCTATTGGGAAAAATAATATCTTCAAATAAAAACTACACAGAAGCATTGTGTGAAACTTATTTCTGATATGTTCATTAAGCTAACAGAGTTAAACCATACTTTTGATTGCGCAGTTCTGAACACTCTTTCTGTAGAAAATGCAAGTGGACATTCGGAGCGCTAAGAGGGTAATAGTGGAAAAAGGAATATATTCAAATATAAACTACACAGTAGCATTCTGTGAAAATTCTTTCTGTTCTGTGCATTCAACTAACAGAGTTGAACCTTACTTTTGATTGAGCCGTTCTGAAACACTCTTTCTGTAGAAACTGCAATTGGACATGCTAAGCGCTAAGAGGCCTACATTGGGAAAAAGAATATCTTCAAATAAAAACTACACAGATGCATTCTGTGAAACTTATTTCTGATCTGTAAATTCAGTTAACAGAGATAAAACATATTTTTGATTGAGCAGTTATGTAACACTCTTTGTGTAGAAAATGCAAGTGGAGATTCGGAGCGCTAAGAGGGTAATAGTGGAAAAAGGAATGTCTTCAAATATAAACTACAGAGAATCATTCGGTGAAACTTCTTTCTGATCTGTGCATTCAGCTAACAGAGTTAAACCATACTTTTGATTGAGCAGATCTGAACACTCTTTCTGTAGAAAATGCAACTGGACATTTGGAGCGCTAAGAGCGTAGTAGTGGAAAAAGGAATATATTCAAATATGAACAACACAGAAGCATTCTGTGAAACTTCTTTCTGATCTGAGCATTCAGCTAACAGAGTTAAACCATACTTTTGATTGAGCAGTTTGAAACACTCTGTCTGTAGAAAATGCAACTGGACATTCGTAGCGCTAAGTGGGTAATAGTGGAAAAAAGAATATGTTCAAATATAAACTACACAGAAGCATTGTATGAAACTTCTTTCTGTTCTGTGCATTCAACTAACAGAGTTGAACCTTACTTTTGATTGAGCCGTTCTGAAACACTCTTTCTGTAGAAACTGCAATTGGACATTCTGAGCGCTAAGAGGCCTATATTGGGAAAAAGAATGTCTACAAATAAAAACTACACAGAAGAATTGTGTGAAACTTCTTTCTGTTCTGTTTGTTCAACTAAAAGAGTTGAACCTTAGTTTTGATTGAGCCGTTCTGACACACTCTTTCTGTAGAAAATGCAAGTGGAGATTCGGAGCGCTAAGAGGGTAATAGTGGAAAAAGGAATGTCTTCAAATATAAACTACACAGAATCATTCTGTGAAACTTCTTTCTGATCTGTGCATTCAGCTAACAGAGTTAAACCATACTTTTGATTGAGCAGATCTGAACACTCTTTCTGTAGAAAATGCAACTTTACATTTGGAGCGCTAAGAGAGTACTAGTGGAAAAAGGAATATATTCAAATATAAACTACACAGAAGCATTCTGTGAAACTTCTTTCTGATCTGAGCATTCAGCTAACAGAGTTAAACCATACTTTTGATTGAGCAGTTTTGAAACACTCTGTCTGTAGAAAATGCAACTGGACATTCGTAGCGCTAAGTGGGTAATAGTGGAAAAAAGAATATGTTCAAATATAAACTACACAGAAGCATTGTATGAAACTTCTTTCTGTTCTGTGCATTCAACTAACAGAGTTGAACCTTACTTTTGATTGAGCCTTTCTGAAACACTCTTTCTGTAGAAACTGCAATTGGACATTCTGAGCGCTAAGAGGACTCTATTGGGAAAAATAATATCTTCAAATAAAAACTACACAGAAGCATTGTGTGAAACTTATTTCTGATATGTTCATTAAGCTAACAGAGTTAAACCATACTTTTGATTGCGCAGTTCTGAACACTCTTTCTGTAGAAAATGCAAGTGGACATTCGGAGCGCTAAGAGGGTAATAGTGGAAAAAGGAATATATTCATATATAAACTACACAGTAGCATTCTGTGAAAATTCTTTCTGTTCTGTGCATTCAACTAACCGAGTTGAACCTTACTTTTGATTGAGCCGTTCTGAAACACTCTTTCTGTAGAAACTGCAATTGGACATGCTAAGCGCTAAGAGGCCTACATTGGGAAAAAGAATATCTTCAAATAAAAACTACACAGATGCATTCTGTGAAACTTATTTCTCATCTGTAAATTCAGTTAACAGAGATAAAACATATTTTTGATTGAGCTGTTATGAAACTCTCTTTGTGTAGAAAATGCAAGTGGAGATTCGGAGCGCTAAGGGGGTAATAGTGGAAAAAGGAATGTCTTCAAATATAAACTACAGAGAATCATTCGGTGAAACTTCTTTCTGATCTGTGCATTCAGCTAACAGAGTTAAACCATACTTTTGATTGAGCAGATCTGAACACTCTTTCTGTAGAAAATGCAACTGGACATTTGGAGCGCTAAGAGCGTAGTAGTGGAAAAAGGAATATATTCAAATATGAACTACACAGAAGCATTCTGTGAAACTTCTTTCTGATCTGAGCATTCAGCTAACAGAGTTAAACCATGCTTTTGATTGAGCAGTTTTGAAACACTCTGTCTGTAGAAAATGCAACTGGACATTCGTAGCGCTAAGTGGGTAATAGTGGAAAAAAGAATATGTTCAAATATAAACTACACAGAAGCATTGTATGAAACTTCTTTCTGTTCTGTGCATTCAACTAACAGAGTTGAACCTTACTTTTGATTGAGCCGTTCTGAAACACTCTTTCTGTAGAAACTGCAATTGGACATTCTGAGCGCTAAGAGGCCTATATTGGGAAAAAGAATGTGTACAAATAAAAACTACACAGAAGAATTGTGTGAAACTTCTTTCTGTTCTGTTTGTTCAACTAAAAGAGTTGAACCTTAGTTTTGATTGAGCCGTTCTGAGACACTCTTTCTGTAGGAAATGCAAGTGGAGATTCGGAGCGCTAAGAGGGTAATAGTGGAAAAAGGAATGTCTCCAAATATAAACTACACAGAATCATTCTGTGAAACTTCTTTCTGATCTGTGCATTCAGCTAACAGAGTTAAACCATACTTTTGATTGAGCAGATCTGAACACTCTTTCTGTAGAAAATGCAACTGGACATTTGGAGCGCTAAGAGCGTAGTTGTGGAAAAAGGAATATATTCAAATATAAACTACACAGAAGCATTCTGTGAAACTTCTTTCTGATCTGAGCATTCAGCTAACAGAGTTAAACCATACTTTTGATTGAGCAGTTTTGAAACACTCTGTCTGTAGGAAATGCAACTGGACATTTGTAGCGCTAAGTGGGTAATAGTGGAAAAAAGAATATGTTCAAATATAAACTACACAGAAGCATTGTATGAAACTTCTTTCTTTTCTTTGCATTCAACTAACAGAGTTGAACCTTTCTTTTGATTGAGACTTTCTGAAACACTCTTTCTGTAGAAACTGCAATTGGACATTCTGAGCGCTAAGAGGCCTCTATTGGGAAAAATAATATCTTCAAATAAAAACTACACAGAAGCATTGTGTGAAACTTATTTCTGATATGTTCATTAAGCTAACAGAGTTAAACCATACTTTTGATTGCGCAGTTCTGAACACTCTTTCTGTAGAAAATGCAAGTGGACATTCGGAGCGCTAAGAGGGTAATAGTGGAAAAAGGAATATATTCATATATAAACTACACAGTAGCATTCTGTGAAAATTCTTTCTGTTCTGTGCATTCAACTAACCGAGTTGAACCTTACTTTTGACTGAGCCGTTCTGAAACACTCTTTCTGTAGAAACTGCAATTGGACATGCTAAGCGCTAAGAGGCCTACATTGGGAAAAAGAATATCTTCAAATAAAAACTACACAGATGCATTCTGTGAAACTTATTTCTGATCTGTAAATTCAGTTAACAGAGATAAAACATATTTTTGATTGAGCAGTTATGAAACACTCTTTTTGTATAAAATGCAAGTGGAGATTCGGAGCGCTAAGTGGGTAATAGTGGAAAAAGGAATGTCTCCAAATATAAACTACACAGAATCATTCGGTGAAACTTCTTTCTGATCTGTGCATTCAGCTAACAGAGTTAAACCATACTTTTGATTGAGCAGATCTGAACACTCTTTCTGTAGAAAATGCAACTGGACATTTGGAGCGCTAAGAGAGTAGTAGTGGAAAAAGGAATATATTCAAATATAAACTACACAGAAGCATTCTGTGAAACTTCTTTCTGATCTGAGCATTCAGATAACAGAGTTAAACCATACTTTTGATTGAGCAGTTTTGAAACACTCTGTCTGTAGAAAATGCAACTGGACATTCGTAGTGCTAAGTGGGTAATAGTGGAAAAAAGAATATGTTCAAATATAAACTACACAGAAGCATTGTATGAAACATCGTTCTGTTCTGTGCATTCAACTAACAGAGTTGAACCTTACTTTTGATTGAGCCTTTCTGAAACACTCTTTCTGTAGAAACTGCAATTGGACATACTGAGCGCTAAGAGGCCTCTACTGGGAAAAATAATATCTTCAAATAAAAACTACACAGAAGCATTGTGTGAAACTTATTTCTGATATGTTCATTAAGCTAACAGAGTTAAACCATACTTTTGATTGCGCAGTTCTGAACACTCTTTCTGTAGAAAATGCAAGTGGACATTCGGAGCGCTAAGAGGGTAATAGTGGAAAAAGGAATATATTCAAATATAAACTACACAGTAGCATTCTGTGAAAATTCTTTCTGTTCTGTGCATTCAACTAACAGAGTTGAACCTTACTTTTGATTGAGCCGTTCTGAAACACTCTTTCTGTAGTAACTGCAATTGGACATGCTAAGCGCTAAGAGGCCTACATTGGGAAAAAGAATATCTTCAAATAAAAACTACACAGATGCATTCTGTGAAACTTATTTCTCATCTGTAAATTCAGTTAACAGAGATAAAACATATTTTTGATTGAGCAGTTATGAAACTCTCTTTGTGTAGAAAATGCAAGTGGAGATTCGGAGCGCTAAGGGGGTAATAGTGGAAAAAGGAATGTCTTCAAATATAAACTACAGAGAATCATTCGGTGAAACTTCTTTCTGATCTGTGCATTCAGCTAACAGAGTTAAACCATACTTTTGATTGAGCAGATCTGAACACTCTTTCTGTAGAAAATGCAACTGGACATTTGGAGCGCTAAGAGCGTAGTAGTGGAAAAAGGAATATATTCAAATATGAACTACACAGAAGCATTCTGTGAAACTTCTTTCTGATCTGAGCATTCAGCTAACAGAGTTAAACCATACTTTTGATTGAGCAGTTTTGAAACACTCTGTCTGTAGAAAATGCAACTGGACATTCGTAGCGCTAAGTGGGTAATAGTGGAAAAAAGAATATGTTCAAATATAAACTACACAGAAGCACTGTATGAAACTTCTTTCTGTTCTGTGCATTCAACTAACAGAGTTGAACCTTACTTTTGATTGAGCCGTTCTGAAACACTCTTTCTGTAGAAACTGCAATTGGACATTCTGAGCGCTAAGAGGCCTATATTGGGAAAAAGAATGTGTACAAATAAAAACTACACAGAAGAATTGTGTGAAACTTCTTTCTGTTCTGTTTGTTCAACTAAAAGAGTTGAACCTTAGTTTTGATTGAGCCGTTCTGAGACACTCTTTCTGTAGAAAATGCAAGTGGAGATTCGGAGCGCTAAGAGGGTAATAGTGGAAAAAGGAATGTCTCCAAATATAAACTACACAGAATCATTCTGTGAAACTTCTTTCTGATCTGTGCATTCAGCTAACAGAGTTAAACCATACTTTTGATTGAGCAGATCTGAACACTCTTTCTGTAGAAAATGCAACTGGACATTTGGAGCGCTAAGAGCGTAGTTGTGGAAAAAGGAATATATTCAAATATAAACTACACAGAAGCATTCTGTGAAACTTCTTTCTCATCTGAGCATTCAGCTAACAGAGTTAAACCATACTTTTGATTGAGCAGTTTTGAAACACTCTGTCTGTAGAAAATGCAACTGGACATTCGTAGCGCTAAGTGGGTAATAGTGGAAAAAAGAATATGTTCAAATATAAACTACACAGAAGCATTGTATGAAACTTCTTTCTTTTCTTTGCATTCAACTAACAGAGTTGAACCTTACTTTTGATTGAGCCTTTCTGAAACACTCTTTCTGTAGAAACTGCAATTGGACATTCTGTGCGCTAAGAGGCCTCTATTGGGAAAAATAATATCTTCAAATAAAAACTACACAGAAGCATTGTGTGAAACTTATTTCTGATATGTTCATTAAGCTAACAGAGTTAAACCATACTTTTGATTGCGCAGTTCTGAACACTCTTTCTGTAGAAAATGCAAGTGGACATTCGGAGCGCTAAGAGGGTAATAGTGGAAAAAGGAATATATTCAAATATAAACTACACAGTAGCATTCTGTGAAAATTCTTTCTGTTCTGTGCATTCAACTAACAGAGTTGAACCTTATTTTGATTGAGCCGTTCTGAAACACTCTTTCTGTAGAAACTGCAATTGGACATGCTAAGCGCTAAGAGGCCTACATTGGGAAAAAGAATATCTTCAAATAAAAACTACACAGATGCATTCTGTGAAACTTATTTCTGATCTGTAAATTCAGTTAACAGAGATAAAACATATTTTTGATTGAGCAGTTATGAAACACTCTTTGTGTAGAAAATGCAAGTGGAGATTCGGAGCGCTAAGAGGGTAATAGTGGAAAAAGGAATGTCTTCAAATATAAACTACAGAGAATCATTCGGTGAAACTTCTTTCTGATCTGTGCATTCAGCTAACAGAGTTAAACCATACTTTGATTGAGCAGATCTGAACACTCTTTCTGTAGAAAATGCAACTGGACATTTGGAGCGCTAAGAGCGTAGTAGTGGAAAAAGGAATATATTCAAATATGAACTACACAGAAGCATTCTGTGAAACTTCTTTCTGATCTGAGCATTCAGCTAACAGAGTTAAACCATACTTTTGATTGAGCAGTTTGAAACACTCTGTCTGTAGAAAATGCAACTGGACATTCGTAGCGCTAAGTGGGTAATAGTGGAAAAAAGAATATGTTCAAATATAAACTACACAGAAGCATTGTATGAAACTTCTTTCTGTTCTGTGCATTCAACTAACAGAGTTGAACCTTACTTTTGATTGAGCCGTTCTGAAACACTCTTTCTGTAGAAACTGCAATTGGACATTCTGAGCGCTAAGAGGCCTATATTGGGAAAAAGAATGTCTACAAATAAAAACTACACAGAAGAATTGTGTGAAACTTCTTTCTGTTCTGTTTGTTCAACTAAAAGAGTTGAACCTTAGTTTTGATTGAGCCGTTCTGAAACACTCTTTCTGTAGAAAATGCAAGTGGAGATTCGGAGCGCTAAGAGGGTAATAGTGGAAAAAGGAATGTCTCCAAATATAAACTACACAGAATCATTCTGTGAAACTTCTTTCTGATCTGTGCATTCAGCTAACAGATTTAAACCATACTTTTGATTGAGCAGATCTGAACACTCTTTCTGTAGAAAATGCAACTGGACATTTGGAGCGCTTAGAGCGTAGTAGTGGAAAAAGGAATATATTCAAATATAAACTACACAGAAGCATTCTGTGAAACTTCATTCTGATCTGAGCATTCAGCTAACAGAGTTAAACCATACATTTGATTGAGCAGTTTTGAAACACTCTGTCTGTAGAAAATGCAACTGGACATTCGTAGCGCTAAGTGGGTAATAGTGGAAAAAAGAATATGTTCAAATATAAACTACACAGAAGCATTGTATGAAACTTCTTTCTGTTCTGTGCATTCAGCTAACAGAGTTGAACCTTACTTTTGATTGAGCCGTTCTGAAACACTCTTTCTGTAGAAACTGCAATTGGACATTCTGAGCGCTAAGAGGCCTATATTGGGAAAAAGAATGTCTACAAATAAAAACTACACAGAAGAATTGTGTGAAACGTCTTTCTGTTCTGTTTGTTCAACTAAAAGAGTTGAACCTTAGTTTTGATTGAGCCGTTCTGACACACTCTTTCTGTAGAAAATGCAAGTGGAGATTCGGTGCGCTAAGAGGGTAATAGTGGAAAAAGGAATGTCTTCAAATATAAACTACACAGAATCATTCTGTGAAACTTCTTTCTGATCTGTGCATTCACCTAACAGAGTTAAACCATACTTTTGATTGAGCAGATCTGAACACTCTTTCTGTAGAAAATGCAACTTTACATTTGGAGCGCTAAGAGAGTACTAGTGGAAAAAGGAATATATTCAAATATAAACTACACAGAAGCATTCTGTGAAACTTCTTTCTGATCTGAGCATTCAGCTAACAGAGTTAAACCATACTTTTGATTGAGCAGTTTTGAAACACTCTGTCTGTAGAAAATGCAACTGGACATTCGTAGCGCTAAGTGGGTAATAGTGGAAAAAAGAATATGTTCAAATATGAACTACACAGAAGCATTGTATGAAACTTCTTTCTGTTCTGTGCATTCAACTAACAGAGTTGAACCTTACTTTTGATTGAGCCGTTCTTAAACACTCTTTCTGTAGAAACTGCAATTGGACATTCTGAGCGCTAAGAGGACTACATTGGGAAAAATAATATCTTCAAATAAAAACTACACAGAAGCATTGTGTGAAACTTATTTCTGATAGGTGCATTCAGCTAACAGAGTTAAAACATACTTTTGATTGCGCAGTTCCGAACACTCTTTCTGTAGAAAATGCAAGTGGACATTCGGAGCGCTAAGAGGGTAATAGTGGCAAAAGGAATATATTCAAATATAAACTACACAGTAGCATTCTGTGAAACTTCTTTCTGTTCTGTGCATTCAACTAACAGAGTTGAACCTTACTTTTGATTGAGCCGTTCTGAAACACTCTTTCTGTAGAAACTGCAATTGGACATTCTAAGCGCTATGAGGCCTACATTGGGAAAAAGAATATCTTCAAATAAAAGCTACACAGATGCATTCTGTGAAACTTATTTCTGATCTGTAAATTCAGTTAACAGAGCTAAACCATATTTTTGATTGAGCAGTTCTGAAACACTCTTTTTGTAAAAAATGCAAGTGCACATTCGGAGCGCTAAGATTGTAATAGAGGAAAAAGGAATATCTCCAATTAAAAACTACACAGAAGCATGCTCTGAAACTCCTTTCTGTTCTCCGCATTCAACTAACAGAGATGAGCCTTACTTTTGAAGGAGCAGTTATTAAACACTCTTTGTGTATAAACTGCCAGTGGATATTCGGAGCGCTAAGTGGGTAATAGTCCAAAAAGGAGTATCTTCAAGTAAATACTACACAGAAGCATTCTGTGAAACTTCTTTCTGTTCTGTGCATTCAACTAAGAGAGTTGAACCTTACATTTGATTGAGCCGTTCTGAAACACTCTATCTGTAGAAACTGCAATTGGACATTCTGGGCGTTAAGAGGCCTATATTGGGAAAAATAATATCTTCAAATAAAAACTACATAGAAGCATTTTTTGAAACTTATTTCTGATATGTGCATTCAGCTAACAGAGTTAAACCATACTTTTGATTGCGCAGTTCAGAACACTCTTTCTGTAGAAAATGCAAGTGGACATTCGGAGCGCTAAGAGGGTAATAGTGGAAAAAGGAATATATTCAAATATAAACTACACAGTAGCATTCTATAAAACTTCTTTCTGTTCTGTGCATTCAACTAACAGAGTTGAACCTTACTTTTGATTGAGCCGTTCTGAAACACTCTTTCTGTAGAAAATGCAATTGGACATTCTAAGCGCTAAGAGGCCTACATTGGGAAAAAGAATATCTTCAAATAAAAACTGCACAGATGCATTCTGTGAAACTTATTTCTGATCTGTAAATTCAGTTAACAGAGCTAAACCATATTTTTGATTGAGCAGTTATGAAACACTCTTTTTGTAGAAAATGCAAGTGTACATTCGAAGCGCTAAGATTGTAATAGAGGAAAAAGGAATATCTCCAATTAAAAACTACACAGAAGCATTTTCTGAAACCACTTTCTGATCTCCGCATTCAACTAACAGAGTTGAGCCTTACTTTTGAACTAGGAGTTCTGAAACACTCTTTGTGTAGAAACTACCAGTGGATATTCGGAGCACTAAGTGGGTAATAGTCCAAAAAGGAGTATCTTCAACTAAATACTACACAGAAGCATTCTGTGAAACTACTTTCTGTTCTGTGCATTCAACTAAGAGAGTTGAACCTTACATTTGATTGAGCCGTTCTGAATCACTCTTTCTGTAGAAACTGCAATTGGACATACTGAGCGCTAAGAGGCCTATATTGGGAAAAATAATATCTTCAAATAAAAACTACACAGAAGCATTGTTTGAAACTTATTTCTGAAATGTGCATTCAGCTAACAGAGTTAAACCATACTTTTGATTGCGCAGTTCAGAACACTCTTTCTGTAGAAAATGCAAGTGGACATTCGGAGCACTAAGAGGGTAATAGTGGAAAAAGGAATATATTCAAATATAAACTACACAGAAGCATTCTGTGAAACTTCTTTCTGTTCTGTGCATTCAACTACCAGTGTTGAATCTTACTTTTGATTGAGCCGTTCTGAAGCACTCTTTCTGTAGAAACTGCAATTGGACATTCTGAGCGCTAAGAGGCCTATATTGGGAAAAAAATATCTACAAATAAAAACTACACAGAAGCATTCTGTGAAGCTTCTTTCTGTTCTGTTCATTCAACTAAAAGAGTTGAACCTTAGTTTTGATTGAGCCGTTCTGAAACACCCTTTCTGTAGAAAATGCAAGTGGAGATTCGGAGCGCTAAGAGGGTAACAGTGGATAAAGGAATGTCTTCAAATATAAACTACACAGAATCATTCTGTGAAACATCTTTCTGATCTGTGCATTCAGCTAACAGAGTTAAACCATACTTTTGATTGAGCAGATCTGAACACTCTTTCTGTAGAAAACGCAACTGGACATTTGGAGCGCTAAGAGGGTAGTAGTGGAAAAGGGAATATATTCAAATATAAACTACACAGAATCATTCTGTGAAACTTCTTTCTGATCTGAGCATTCAGCTAACAGAGTTAAACCATACTTTTGATTGAGCAGTTTTGAAACACTCTGTCTGTAGAAAATGCAAATGGACATTCGTAGCGTTAAGTGGGTAATAGTGGAAAAAAGAATATGTTCAAATATAAACTACACAGAAGCATTGTATGAAATTACTTTCTGTTCTGTGCATTCAACTAACAGAGTTGAACCTTACTTTTCATTGAGCCGTTCTGAAACACTCTTTCTGTAGAAACTGCAATTGGACATTCTGAGCTCTAAGAGACCTATATTGGGAAAAATAATATCTTCAAATAAAAACTACACAGAAGCATTGTGTGAAACTTATTTCTGATATGTGCATTCAGCTAACAGATTTAAACAATACTTTTGATTGTGCAGTTCCGTACACTCTTTCTGTAGAGAATGCAAGTGGACATTCGGAGCGCTAAGAGGGTAATAGTGGAAAAAGGAATATATTCAAATATAAACTACACAGTAGCATTTTGTGAAACTTCTTTCTGTTCTGTGCATTCAACTAACAGAGTTGAACCTTACTTTTGATTGAGCCGTTCTGAAACTCTCTTTGTGTAGAAACTGAAATTGGACATTCTAAGCGTTAAGAGGCCTACATTGGGAAAAAGAATATCTTCAAATAAAAACTACACAGATGCATTCTGTGAAACTTATTACTGATCTGTAAATTCAGTTAACAGAGCTAAATCATATTTTTGATTGAGCAGTTATGAAACACTCTTTTTGTAGAAAATGCAAGTGGACATTCGGAGCACTAAGATTGTAATAGAGGAAAAAGGAATATCTCCAATTAAAAACTACACAGAAGCATTCTCTGATACCCCTTTCTGTTCTCCGCATTCAACTAACAGAGTTGAGCCTTACTTTTGAAGGAGCAGTTCTGAAACACTCTTTGTGTAGAAACTGCCAGTGGATATGTGGAGCGCTAAGTGGGTAATAGTCCAAAAAGGAGTATCTTCAACTAAATACTACACAGAAGCATTCTCTGAAACCCCTTTCTGTTCTCCGCATTCAACTAACAGAGTTGAGCCTTACTTTTGAAGGAGCCGTTCTGAAACACTCTTTTTGTAGAAACTGCAATTGGACATTTTGAGCGCTAAGAGGCCTATATTGGGAAAAATAATATCTTCAAATAAAAACTACACAGATGCATTGTGTGAAAGTTATTTCTGATATGTGCATTAAGCTAACAGATTTAAACCTTACTTTTGATTGCGCAGTTCCGAACACTCTTTCTGTAGCGAATGCAAGTGGACATTCGGAGCGCTAAGAGGGTAATAGTGGAAAAAGGAATATATTCAAATATAAACTACACAGTAGCATTCTGTGAAACTTCTTTCTGTTCTGTGCATTCAACTAACAGAGTTGAAACTTACTTTTGATTGAGCCGTTCTGAAACACTCTTTCTTTAGAAACTCCAATTGGACATTCTGAGCGCTAAGAGGCCTATATTGGGAAAAATAATATCTACAAATAAAAACTACACAGAAGCATTCTGTGAAACTTCTTTCTCTTCTGTTCATTCAACTAAAAGTGTTGAACATTAGTTTTGATTGAGCCGTTCTGAAACACTCTTTCTGTAGAAAATGCAAGTGGAGATTCGGAGCGCTAAGAGGGTAATAGTGGAAAAAGGAATGTCTTCAAGTATAAACTACACAGAATCATTCTGTGAAACATCTTTCTGATCTGTGCATTCAGCTAACAGAGTTAAACCATACTTTTCATTGAGCAGATCTGAACACTCTTTCTGTAGATAATGCAACTGGACATTTGGAGCAATAAGAGGGTAGTAGTGGAAAAAGGAATATATTCAAATATAAACTACAAAGAAGCATTCTGTGAAACTTCTTTCTGATCTGAGCATTCAGCTAACAGAGTTAAACCATACTTTTGATTGAGCAGTTTTGAAACACTCTGTCTGTAGGAAATGCACCTGGACATTCGTAGCGCTAAGTGGGTAATAGTGGAAAAAAGAATATGTTCAAATATAAACTACACAGAAGCATTGTATGACACTTCTTTCTGTTCTGTGCATTCAACTAACAGAGTTGAACCTTACTTTTGATTGAGAAGTTCTCAAACACTCTTTCTGTAGAAACTGCAATTGGACATTCTGAGTGCTTAGACGCCTATATTGGGAAAAATAATATCTTCAAATAAAAAATACACAGTTGCATTCTGTGAAACTTATTTCTGATCTGTAAATTCAGTTAACAGAGCTAAACCATATTTTTGATTGAGCAGTTATGAAACACTCTTTTTGTAGAAAATGCGAGTGGACATTCGGAGCGCTAAGAGGGTAATAGTGGAAAAAGGAATATATTCAAATATAAACTACACAGTAGCATTCTGTGAAACTTCTTTCTGTTCTGTGCATTCAACTAACAGAGTTGAACCTTAGTTTTGATTGAGCCGTTCTGAAACACTCTTTCTGTAGAAACTGCAATTGGACATTCTAAGCGCTAAGAGGCCTACATTGGGAAAAAGAACATCTTCAAATAAAAACTACACAGATGCATTCTGTGAAACATATTTCTGATATGTAAATTCAGTTAACAAAGCTAAACCATATTTTTGATTGAGCAGTTATGAAACACTCTTTTTGTAAAAAATGCAAGTGGACATTCGAAGCGCTAAGATTGTAATAGAGGAAAAAGGAATATCTCCAATTAAAAACTACACAGATGCATTCTCTGAAACCCCTTTCTGTTCTCCGCATTCAACTAACAGATTTGAGCCTTACTTTTGAAGGAGCAGTTCTGAAACACTCTTTGTGTAGAAACTGCCAGTGGATATTCGGAGCGCTAAGTGGGTAATAGTCCAAAAGGAGTATCTTCAACTAAATACTACACAGAAGAATTCTGTGAAACTTCTGTCTGTTCTGTGCATTCAACTAAGAGAGTTGAACCTTACATTTGATTGAGCCGTTCTGAAACACTCTTTCTGTAGAAACTGCAATCGGACATTCTGAGCGCTAAGAGGCCTATATTGGCAAAAATAATATCTTCAAATAAAAACTACACAGAAACATTGTTTGAAACTTATTTCTGATATGTGCATTCAGCTAACAGAGTTAAACCATACTTTTGATTGCGCAGTTCCGAACACTCTTTCTGTAGAAAATGCAAGTGGACATTCGGAGCACTAAGAGGGTAATAGTGGAAAAAGGAATATATTCAAATATAAACTACACAGTAGCATTCTGTGAAACTTCTTTCTGTTCTGTGCATTCAACGAACAGATGTGAACCTTACTTTTGATTGAGCCGTTCTGAAACACTCTATCAGTAGAAACTGCAATTGGACATTCTGAACGCTAAGAGGCCTACATTGGGAAAAAAATATCTTCAAATAAAAACTACACAGATGCATTCTGTGAAACTTATTTCTGATCTGTAAATTCAGTTAACAGAGCTAAACCATATTTTTGATTGAGCAGTTACTAAACACGCTTTTTGTAGAAAATGCAAGCGGACATTCGGAGCGCTAAGATTGTAATAGAGGAAAAAGGAATATCTCAAATTAAAAACTACACAGAAGCATTCTCTGAAACCCCTTTCTGTTCTCCGCATTCAGCTAACAGAATTGAGCCTTACTTTTGAAGGAGCAGTTCTGAAACACTCTTTGTGTAGAGACTGCCAGTGGATATTCGGAGCGCTAAGTGGGTAATAGTCCAAAAAGGAGTATCTTCAACTAAATACTACACAGAAGCATTCTGTGAAACTTCTTTCTGTTCTGTGCATTCAACTAAGAGAGTTGAACCTTACATTTGATTGAGCCGTTCTGAAACACTCTTTCTGTAGAAACTGCAATTGGACATTCTGAGCGCTAAGAGCCCTATATTGGGAAAAATAATATCTTCAAATAAAAACTACACAGAAGCATTGTTTGAAAGTTATTTCTGATATGTGCATTAAGCTAACAGATTTAAACCATACTTTTGATTGCGCAGTTCAGAACACTCTTTCTGTAGAAAATGCAAGTGGACATTCGGAGCGCTAAGAGGGTAATAGTGGAAAAAGGAATATATTCAAATATAAACTACACAGAAGCATTCTGTGAAACTTCTTTCTGTTCTGTGCATTTTACTACCAGGGTTGAACGTTACTTTTGATTGAGCAGTTTGAAACACTCTGTCTGTAGAAAATGCAACTGGACATTCGTAGCGCTAAGTGGGTAATAGTGGAAAAAAGAATATGTTCAAATATAAACTACACAGAAGCATTGTATGAAGCTTCTTTCTGTTCTGTGCATTCAACTAACAGAGTTGAACCTTACTTTTGATTGAGCCTTTCTGAAACACTCTTTCTGTAGAAACTGCAATTGGACATTCTGAGCGCTAAGAGGCCTATATTGGGAAAAAGAATGTCTACAAATAAAAACTACACAGAAGAATTGTGTGAAACTTCTTTCTGTTCTGTTTGTTCAACTAAAAGAGTTGAACCTTAGTTTTGATTGAGCCGTTCTGAAACACTCTTTCTGTAGAAAATGCAAGTGGAGATTCGGAGCGCTAAGAGGGTAATAGTGGAAAAAGGAATGTCTCCAAATATAAACTACACAGTAGCATTCTGTGAAACTTCTTTCTGTTCTGTGCATTCAACTAACAGAGTTGAAACTTACTTTTGATTGAGCCGTTCTGAAACACTCTTTCTTTAGAAACTCCAATTGGACATTCTGAGCGCTAAGAGGCCTATATTGGGAAAAATAATATCTACAAATAAAAACTACACAGAAGCATTCTGTGAAACTTCTTTCTCTTCTGTTCATTCAACTAAAAGTGTTGAACATTAGTTTTGATTGAGCCGTTCTGAAACACTCTTTCTGTAGAAAATGCAAGTGGAGATTCGGAGCGCTAAGAGGGTAATAGTGGAAAAAGGAATGTCTTCAAGTATAAACTACACAGAATCATTCTGTGAAACATCTTTCTGATCTGTGCATTCAGCTAACAGAGTTAAACCATACTTTTCATTGAGCAGATCTGAACACTCTTTCTGTAGATAATGCAACTGGACATTTGGAGCAATAAGAGGGTAGTAGTGGAAAAAGGAATATATTCAAATATAAACTACAAAGAAGCATTCTGTGAAACTTCTTTCTGATCTGAGCATTCAGCTAACAGAGTTAAACCATACTTTTGATTGAGCAGTTTTGAAACACTCTGTCTGTAGGAAATGCACCTGGACATTCGTAGCGCTAAGTGGGTAATAGTGGAAAAAAGAATATGTTCAAATATAAACTACACAGAAGCATTGTATGACACTTCTTTCTGTTCTGTGCATTCAACTAACAGAGTTGAACCTTACTTTTGATTGAGAAGTTCTCAAACACTCTTTCTGTAGAAACTGCAATTGGACATTCTGAGTGCTTAGACGCCTATATTGGGAAAAATAATATCTTCAAATAAAAAATACACAGTTGCATTCTGTGAAACTTATTTCTGATCTGTAAATTCAGTTAACAGAGCTAAACCATATTTTTGATTGAGCAGTTATGAAACACTCTTTTTGTAGAAAATGCGAGTGGACATTCGGAGCGCTAAGAGGGTAATAGTGGAAAAAGGAATATATTCAAATATAAACTACACAGTAGCATTCTGTGAAACTTCTTTCTGTTCTGTGCATTCAACTAACAGAGTTGAACCTTAGTTTTGATTGAGCCGTTCTGAAACACTCTTTCTGTAGAAACTGCAATTGGACATTCTAAGCGCTAAGAGGCCTACATTGGGAAAAAGAACATCTTCAAATAAAAACTACACAGATGCATTCTGTGAAACATATTTCTGATATGTAAATTCAGTTAACAAAGCTAAACCATATTTTTGATTGAGCAGTTATGAAACACTCTTTTTGTAAAAAATGCAAGTGGACATTCGAAGCGCTAAGATTGTAATAGAGGAAAAAGGAATATCTCCAATTAAAAACTACACAGATGCATTCTCTGAAACCCCTTTCTGTTCTCCGCATTCAACTAACAGATTTGAGCCTTACTTTTGAAGGAGCAGTTCTGAAACACTCTTTGTGTAGAAACTGCCAGTGGATATTCGGAGCGCTAAGTGGGTAATAGTCCAAAAGGAGTATCTTCAACTAAATACTACACAGAAGCATTCTGTGAAACTTCTGTCTGTTCTGTGCATTCAACTAAGAGAGTTGAACCTTACATTTGATTGAGCCGTTCTGAAACACTCTTTCTGTAGAAACTGCAATCGGACATTCTGAGCGCTAAGAGGCCTATATTGGCAAAAATAATATCTTCAAATAAAAACTACACAGAAACATTGTTTGAAACTTATTTCTGATATGTGCATTCAGCTAACAGAGTTAAACCATACTTTTGATTGCGCAGTTCCGAACACTCTTTCTGTAGAAAATGCAAGTGGACATTCGGAGCACTAAGAGGGTAATAGTGGAAAAAGGAATATATTCAAATATAAACTACACAGTAGCATTCTGTGAAACTTCTTTCTGTTCTGTGCATTCAACGAACAGATGTGAACCTTACTTTTGATTGAGCCGTTCTGAAACACTCTATCAGTAGAAACTGCAATTGGACATTCTGAACGCTAAGAGGCCTACATTGGGAAAAAAATATCTTCAAATAAAAACTACACAGATGCATTCTGTGAAACTTATTTCTGATCTGTAAATTCAGTTAACAGAGCTAAACCATATTTTTGATTGAGCAGTTACTAAACACGCTTTTTGTAGAAAATGCAAGCGGACATTCGGAGCGCTAAGATTGTAATAGAGGAAAAAGGAATATCTCAAATTAAAAACTACACAGAAGCATTCTCTGAAACCCCTTTCTGTTCTCCGCATTCAGCTAACAGAATTGAGCCTTACTTTTGAAGGAGCAGTTCTGAAACACTCTTTGTGTAGAGACTGCCAGTGGATATTCGGAGCGCTAAGTGGGTAATAGTCCAAAAAGGAGTATCTTCAACTAAATACTACACAGAAGCATTCTGTGAAACTTCTTTCTGTTCTGTGCATTCAACTAAGAGAGTTGAACCTTACATTTGATTGAGCCGTTCTGAAACACTCTTTCTGTAGAAACTGCAATTGGACATTCTGAGCGCTAAGAGCCCTATATTGGGAAAAATAATATCTTCAAATAAAAACTACACAGAAGCATTGTTTGAAAGTTATTTCTGATATGTGCATTAAGCTAACAGAGTTAAAACATACTTTTGATTGAGCAGATCTGAATACTCTTTCTGTAGAAAATGCAACTGGACATTTGGAGCGCTAAGAGCGTAGTAGTGGAAAAAGTAATATATTCAAATATAAACTACACAGAAGCATTCTGTGAAACTTCTTTCTGATCTGAGCATTCAGCTAACAGAGTTAAACCATACTTTTGATTGAGCAGTTTTGAAACACTCTGTCTGTAGAAAATGCAACTGGACATTCGTAGCGCTAAGTGGGTAATAGTGGAAAAAAGTATATGTTCAAATATAAACTACACAGAAGCATTGTATGAAACTTCTTCCTGTTCTGTGCATTCAACTAACAGAGTTGAACCTTACTTTTGATTGAGCCGTTCTGAAACACTCTTTCTGTAGAAACTGCAATTGGACATTCTGAGCGCTAAGAGGCCTATATTGGGAAAAAGAATGTCTACATATAAAAACTACACGGAAGAATTGTGTGAAACTTCTTTCTGTTCTGTTTGTTCAACTAAAAGAGTTGAACCTTAGTTTTGATTGAGCCGTTCTGAAACACTCTTTCTGTAGAAAATGCAAGTGGAGATTCGGAGCGCTAAGAGGGTAATAGTGGAAAAAGGAATGTCTCCAAATATAAACTACACAGAATCATTCTGTGAAACTTCTTTCTGATCTGTGCATTCAGCTAAGAGAGTTAAACCATACTTTTGACTGAGCAGATCTGAACACTCTTTCTGTAGAAAATGCAACTGGACATTTGGAGCGCTAAGAGAGAAGTAGTGGAAAAATGAATATATACAAATATAAACTACACAGAAGCATTCTGTGAAACTTCTTTCTGATCTGACCATTCAGCTAACAGAATTAAACCATACTTTTGATTGAGCAGATTTGAAACACTCTGTCTGTAGAAAATGCAACTGGACATTCGTAGCGCTAAGTGGGTAATAGTGGAAAAAAGAATATGTTCAAATATAAACTACACAGAAGCATTGTATGAAACTTCTTTCTGTTCTGTGCTTTCAACTAACAGAGTTGAACCTTACTTTTGATTGAGCCGTTCTGAAACACTCTTTCTGTAGAAACTGCAATTGGACATTCTGAGCGCTAAGAGGCCTCTATTGGGAAAAATAATATCTTCAAATAAAAACTACACAGAAGCATTGTGTGAAACTTATTTCTGATATGTTCATTAAGCTAACAGAGTTAAACCATACTTTTGATTGCGCAGTTCTGAACACTCTTTCTGTAGAAAATGCAAGTGGACATTCCGAGCGCTAAGAGGGTAATAGTGGAAAAAGGAATATATTCAAATATAAACTACACAGTAGCATTCTGTGAAAATTCTTTCAGTTCTGTGCATTCAACTAACAGAGTTGAACCTTACTTTTGATTGAGCCGTTCTGAAACACTCTTTCTGTAGAAACTGCAATTGGACATGCTAAGCGCTAAGAGGCCTACATTGGGAAAAAGAATATCTTCAAATAAAAACTACACAGATGCATTCTGTGAAACTTATTTCTGATCTGTAAATTCAGTTAACAGAGATAAAACATATTTTTGATTGAGCAGTTATGAAACACTCTTTTTGTAGAAAATGCAAGTGGAGATTCGGAGCGCTAAGAGGGTAATAGTGGAAAAAGGAATGTCTTCAAATATAAACTACACAGAATCATTCGGTGAAACTTCCTTCTGATCTGTGCATTCAGCTAACAGAGTTAAACCATACTTTTGATTGAGCAGATCTGAACACTCTTTCTGTAGAAAATGCAACTGGACATTTGGAGCGCTAAGAGCGTAGTAGTGGAAAAAGGAATATATTCAAATATAAACTACACAGAAGCATTCTGTGAAACTTCTTTCTGATCTGAGCATTCAGCTAACAGAGTTAAACCATACTTTTGATTGAGCAGTTTTGAAACACTCTGTCTGTAGAAAATGCAACTGGACATTCGTAGCGCTAAGTGGGTAATAGTGGAAAAAAGAATATGTTCATATATAAACTACACAGAAGCATTGTATGAAACTTCTTTCTGTTCTGTGCATTCAACTAACAGAGTTGAACCTTACTTTTGATTGAGCCGTTCTGAAACACTCTTTCTGTAGAAACTGCAATTGGACATTCTGAGCGCTAAGAGGCCTATATTGGGAAAAAGAATGTCTACAAATAAAAACTACACAGAAGAATTGTGTGAAACTTCTTTCTGTTCTGTTTGTTCAACTAAAAGAGTTGAACCTTAGTTTTGATTGAGCCGTTCTGAAACACTCTTTCTGTAGAAAATGCAAGTGGAGATTCGGAGCGCTAAGAGGGTAATAGTGGAAAAAGGAATGTCTCCAAATATAAACTACACAGAATCATTCTGTGAAACTTTTTTCTGATCTGTGCATTCAGCTAACAGAGTTAAACCATACTTTTGATTGAGCAGATCTGAACACTCCTTCTGTAGAAAATGCAACTGGACATTTGGAGCGCTAAGAGGGTAGTAGTGGAAAAAGGAATATATTCAAATATAAACTACACAGAAGCATTCTGTGAAACTACTTTCTGATCTGAGCATTCAGCTAACAGAGTTAAACCATACTTTTGATTGAGCAGTTTTGAAACACTCTGTCTGTAGAAAATGCAACTGGACATTCGTAGCGCTAAGTGGGTAATAGTGGAAAAAAGAATATGTTCAAATATAAACTACACAGAAGCATTGTATGAAACTTCTTTCTATTCTGTGCATTCAAATAACAGAGTTGAACCTTACTTTTGATTGAGCCTTTCTGAAACACTCTTTCTGTAGAAACTGCAATTGGACATTCTGAGCGCTAAGAGGCCTATATTGGGAAAAATAATATCTTCAAATAAAAACTACACAGAAGCATTGTGTGAAACTTATTTCTGATATGTTCATTAAGCTAACAGAGTTAAACCATACTTTTGATTGCGCAGTTCTGAACACTCTTTCTGTAGAAAATGCAAGTGGACATTCGGAGCGCTAAGAGGGTAATAGTGGAAAAAGGAATATATTCAAATAAAAACTACACAGTAGCATTCTGTGAAAATACTTTCTGTTCTGTGCATTCAACTAACAGAGTTGAACCTTACTTTTGATTGAGCCGTTCTTAAACACTCTTTCTGTAGAAACTGCAATTGGACATTCTGAGCGCTAAGAGGACTACATTGGGAAAAATAATATCTTCAAATAAAAACTACACAGAAGCATTGTGTGAAACTTATTTCTGATAGGTGCATTCAGCTAACAGAGTTAAAACATACTTTTGATTGCGCAGTTCCGAACACTCTTTCTGTAGAAAATGCAAGTGGACATTCGGAGCGCTAAGAGGGTAATAGTGGCAAAAGGAATATATTCAAATATAAACTACACAGTAGCATTCTGTGAAACTTCTTTCTGTTCTGTGCATTCAACTAACAGAGTTGAACCTTACTTTTGATTGAGCCGTTCTGAAACACTCTTTCTGTAGAAACTGCAATTGGACATTCTAAGCGCTATGAGGCCTACATTGGGAAAAAGAATATCTTCAAATAAAAGCTACACAGATGCATTCTGTGAAACTTATTTCTGATCTGTAAATTCAGTTAACAGAGCTAAACCATATTTTTGATTGAGCAGTTCTGAAACACTCTTTTTGTAAAAAATGCAAGTGCACATTCGGAGCGCTAAGATTGTAATAGAGGAAAAAGGAATATCTCCAATTAAAAACTACACAGAAGCATGCTCTGAAACTCCTTTCTGTTCTCCGCATTCAACTAACAGAGTTGAGCCTTACTTTTGAAGGAGCAGTTATTAAACACTCTTTGTGTATAAACTGCCAGTGGATATTCGGAGCGCTAAGTGGGTAATAGTCCAAAAAGGAGTATCTTCAAGTAAATACTACACAGAAGCATTCTGTGAAACTTCTTTCTGTTCTGTGCATTCAACTAAGAGAGTTGAACCTTACATTTGATTGAGCCGTTCTGAAACACTCTATCTGTAGAAACTGCAATTGGACATTCTGGGCGTTAAGAGGCCTATATTGGGAAAAATAATATCTTCAAATAAAAACTACATAGAAGCATTTTTTGAAACTTATTTCTGATATGTGCATTCAGCTAACAGAGTTAAACCATACTTTTGATTGCGCAGTTCAGAACACTCTTTCTGTAGAAAATGCAAGTGGACATTCGGAGCGCTAAGAGGGTAATAGTGGAAAAAGGAATATATTCAAATATAAACTACACAGTAGCATTCTATAAAACTTCTTTCTGTTCTGTGCATTCAACTAACAGAGTTGAACCTTACTTTTGATTGAGCCATTCTGAAACACTCTTTCTGTAGAAAATGCAATTGGACATTCTAAGCGCTAAGAGGCCTACATTGGGAAAAAGAATATCTTCAAATAAAAACTGCACAGATGCATTCTGTGAAACTTATTTCTGATCTGTAAATTCAGTTAACAGAGCTAAACCATATTTTTGATTGAGCAGTTATGAAACACTCTTTTTGTAGAAAATGCAAGTGTACATTCGAAGCGCTAAGATTGTAATAGAGGAAAAAGGAATATCTCCAATTAAAAACTACACAGAAGCATTTTCTGAAACCACTTTCTGTTCTCCGCATTCAACTAACAGAGTTGAGCCTTACTTTTGAACTAGGAGTTCTGAAACACTCTTTGTGTAGAAACTGCCAGTGGATATTCGGAGCACTAAGTGGGTAATAGTCCAAAAAGGAGTATCTTCAACTAAATACTACACAGAAGCATTCTGTGAAACTACTTTCTGTTCTGTGCATTCAACTAAGAGAGTTGAACCTTACATTTGATTGAGCCGTTCTGAATCACTCTTTCTGTAGAAACTGCAATTGGACATACTGAGCGCTAAGAGGCCTATATTGGGAAAAATAATATCTTCAAATAAAAACTACACAGAAGCATTGTTTGAAACTTATTTCTGAAATGTGCATTCAGCTAACAGAGTTAAACCATACTTTTGATTGCGCAGTTCAGAACACTATTTCTGTAGAAAATGCAAGTGGACATTCGGAGCACTAAGAGGGTAATAGTGGAAAAAGGAATATATTCAAATATAAACTACACAGAAGCATTCTGTGAAACTTCTTTCTGTTCTGTGCATTCAACTACCAGTGTTGAATCTTACTTTTGATTGAGCCGTTCTGAAGCACTCTTTCTGTAGAAACTGCAATTGGACATTCTGAGCGCTAAGAGGCCTATATTGGGAAAAAAATATCTACAAATAAAAACTACACAGAAGCATTCTGTGAAGCTTCTTTCTGTTCTGTTCATTCAACTAAAAGAGTTGAACCTTAGTTTTGATTGAGCCATTCTGAAACACCCTTTCTGTAGAAAATGCAAGTGGAGATTCGGAGCGCTAAGAGGGTAACAGTGGATAAAGGAATGTCTTCAAATATAAACTACACAGAATCATTCTGTGAAACATCTTTCTGATCTGTGCATTCAGCTAACAGTGTTAAACCATACTTTTGATTGAGCAGATCTGAACACTCTTTCTGTAGAAAATGCAACTGGACATTTGGAGCGCTAAGAGGGTAGTAGTGGAAAAGGGAATATATTCAAATATAAACTACACAGAATCATTCTGTGAAACTTCTTTCTGATCTGAGCATTCAGCTAACAGAGTTAAACCATACTTTTGATTGAGCAGTTTTGAAACACTCTGTCTGTAGAAAATGCAAATGGACATTCGTAGCGTTAAGTGGGTAATAGTGGAAAAAAGAATATGTTCAAATATAAACTACACAGAAGCATTGTATGAAATTTCTTTCTGTTCTGTGCATTCAACTAACAGAGTTGAACCTTACTTTTCATTGAGCCGTTCTGAAACACTCTTTCTGTAGAAACTGCAATTGGACATTCTGAGCTCTAAGAGACCTATATTGGGAAAAATAATATCTTCAAATAAAAACTACACAGAAGCATTGTGTGAAACTTATTTCTGATATGTGCATTCAGCTAACAGATTTAAACAATACTTTTGATTGCGCAGTTCCGTACACTCTTTCTGTAGAGAATGCAAGTGGACATTCGGAGCGCTAAGAGGGTAATAGTGGAAAAAGGAATATATTCAAATATAAACTACACAGTAGCATTTTGTGAAACTTCTTTCTGTTCTGTGCATTCAACTAACAGAGTTGAACCTTACTTTTGATTGAGCCGTTCTGAAACTCTCTTTGTGTAGAAACTGAAATTGGACATTCTAAGCGTTAAGAGGCCTACATTGGGAAAAAGAATATCTTCAAATAAAAACTACACAGATGCATTCTGTGAAACTTATTACTGATCTGTAAATTCAGTTAACAGAGCTAAATCATATTTTTGATTGAGCAGTTATGAAACACTCTTTTTGTAGAAAATGCAAGTGGACATTCGGAGCGCTAAGATTGTAATAGAGGAAAAAGGAATATCTCCAATTAAAAACTACACAGAAGCATTCTCTGAAACCCCTTTCTGTTCTCCGCATTCAACTAACAGAGTTGAGCCTTACTTTTGAAGGAGCAGTTCTGAAACACTCTTTGTGTAGAAACTGCCAGTGGATATGTGGAGCGCTAAGTGGGTAATAGTCCAAAAAGGAGTATCTTCAACTAAATACTACACAGAAGCATTCTCTGAAACCCCTTTCTGTTCTCCGCATTCAACTAACAGAGTTGAGCCTTACTTTTTAAGGAGCCGTTCTGAAACACTCTTTTTGTAGAAACTGCAATTGGACATTTTGAGCGCTAAGAGGCCTATATTGGGAAAAATAATATCTTCAAATAAAAACTACACAGAAGCATTGTGTGAAAGTTATTTCTGATATGTGCATTAAGCTAACAGATTTAAACCTTACTTTTGATTGCGCAGTTCCGAACACTCTTTCTGTAGCGAATGCAAGTGGACATTCGGAGCGCTAAGAGGGTAATAGTGGAAAAAGGAATATATTCAAATATAAACTACACAGTAGCATTCTGTGAAACTTCTTTCTGTTCTGTGCATTCAACTAACAGAGTTGAACCTTACTTTTGATTGAGCCGTTCTGAAACACTCTTTCTTTAGAAACTCCAATTGGACATTCTGAGCGCTAAGAGGCCTATATTGGGAAAAATAATATCTACAAATAAAAACTACACAGAAGCATTCTGTGAAACTTCTTTCTCTTCTGTTCATTCAACTAAAAGTGTTGAACATTAGTTTTGATTGAGCCGTTCTGAAACACTTTTTCTGTAGAAAATGCAAGTGGAGATTCGGAGCGCTAAGAGGGTAATAGTGGAAAAAGGAATGTCTTCAAGTATAAACTACACAGAATCATTCTGTGAAACATCTTTCTGATCTGTGCATTCAGCTAACAGAGTTAAACCATACTTTTCATTGAGCAGATCTGAACACTCTTTCTGTAGATAATGCAACTGGACATTTGGAGCAATAAGAGGGTAGTAGTGGAAAAAGGAATATATTCAAATATAAACTACAAAGAAGCATTCTGTGAAACTTCTTTCTGATCTGAGCATTCAGCTAACAGAGTTAAACCATACTTTTGATTGAGCAGTTTTGAAACACTCTGTCTGTAGGAAATGCACCTGGACATTCGTAGCGCTAAGTGGGTAATAGTGGAAAAAAGAATATGTTCAAATATAAACTACACAGAAGCATTGTATGACACTTCTTTCTGTTCTGTGCATTCAACTAACAGAGTTGAACCTTACTTTTGATTGAGAAGTTCTCAAACACTCTTTCTGTAGAAACTGCAATTGGACATTCTGAGTGCTTAGACGCCTATATTGGGAAAAATAATATCTTCAAATAAAAAATACACAGTTGCATTCTGTGAAACTTATTTCTGATCTGTAAATTCAGTTAACAGAGCTAAACCATATTTTTGATTGAGCAGTTATGAAACACTCTTTTTGTAGAAAATGCGAGTGGACATTCGGAGCGCTAAGAGGGTAATAGTGGAAAAAGGAATATATTCAAATATAAACTACACAGTAGCATTCTGTGAAACTTCTTTCTGTTCTGTGCATTCAACTAACAGAGTTGAACCTTAGTTTTGATTGAGCCGTTCTGAAACACTCTTTCTGTAGAAACTGCAATTGGACATTCTAAGCGCTAAGAGGCCTACATTGGGAAAAAGAACATCTTCAAATAAAAACTACACAGATGCATTCTGTGAAACATATTTCTGATATGTAAATTCAGTTAACAAAGCTAAACCATATTTTTGATTGAGCAGTTATGAAACACTCTTTTTGTAGAAAATGCAAGTGGACATTCGGAGCGCTAAGATTGTAATAGAGGAAAAAGGAATATCTCCAATTAAAAACTACACAGATGCATTCTCTGAAACCCCTTTCTGTTCTCCGCATTCAACTAACAGATTTGAGCCTTACTTTTGAAGGAGCAGTTCTGAAACACTCTTTGTGTAGAAACTGCCAGTGGATATTCGGAGCGCTAAGTGGGTAATAGACCAAAAGGAGTATCTTCAACTAAATACTACACAGAAGCATTCTGTGAAACTTCTGTCTGTTCTGTGCATTCAACTAAGAGAGTTGAACCTTATATTTGATTGAGCCGTTCTGAAACACTCTTTCTGTAGAAACTGCAATCGGACATTCTGAGCGCTAAGAGGCCTATATTGGCAAAAATAATATCTTCAAATAAAAACTACACAGAAACATTGTTTGAAACTTATTTCTGATATGTGCATTCAGCTAACAGAGTTAAACCATACTTTTGATTGCGCAGTTCCGAACACTCTTTCTGTAGAAAATGCAAGTGGACATTCGGAGCGCTAAGAGGGTAATAGTGGAAAAAGGAATATATTCAAATATAAACTACACAGTAGCATTCTGTGAAACTTCTTTCTGTTCTGTGCATTCAACGAACAGATGTGAACCTTACTTTTGATTGAGCCGTTCTGAAACACTCTATCAGTAGAAACTGCAATTGGACATTCTGAACGCTAAGAGGCCTACATTGGGAAAAAAATATCTTCAAATAAAAACTACACAGATGCATTCTGTGAAACTTATTTCTGATCTGTAAATTCAGTTAACAGAGCTAAACCATATTTTTGATTGAGCAGTTACTAAACACGCTTTTTGTAGAAAATGCAAGCGGACATTCGGAGCGCTAAGATTGTAATAGAGGAAAAAGGAATATCTCCAATTAAAAACTACACAGAAGCATTCTCTGAAACCCCTTTCTGTTCTCCGCATTCAGCTAACAGAATTGAGCCTTACTTTTGAAGGAGCAGTTCTGAAACACTCTTTGTGTAGAGACTGCCAGTGGATATTCGGAGCGCTAAGTGAGTAATAGTCCAAAAAGGAGTATCTTCAACTAAATACTACACAGAAGCATTCTGTGAAACTACTTTCTGTTCTGTGCATTCAACTAAGAGAGTTGAACCTTACATTTGATTGAGCCGTTCTGAAACACTCTTTCTGTAGAAACTGCAATTGGACATTCTGAGCGCTAAGAGCCCTATGTTGGGAAAAATAATATCTTCAAATAAAAACTACACAGAAGCATTGTTTGAAAGTTATTTCTGATATGTGCATTAAGCTAACAGAGTTAAACCATACTTTTGATTGCGCAGTTCAGAACACTCTTTCTGTAGAAAATGCAAGTGGACATTCGGAGCGCTAAGAGGGTAATAGTGGAAAAAGGAACATATTCAAATATAAACTACACAGTAGCATTCTGTGAAAATTCTTTCTGTTCTGTGCATTCAACTAACAGAGTTGAACCTTACTTTTGATTGAGCCGTTCTGAAACACTCTTTCTGTAGAAACTGCAATTGGACATTCTGAGCGTTAAGAGGCCTATATTGGGAAAAAGAATGTCTACAAATAAAAACTACACAGAAGAATTGTGTGAAACTTCTTTCTGTTCTGTTTGTTCAACTAAAAGAGTTGAACCTTAGTTTTGATTGAGCCGTTCTGAAACACTCTTTCTGTAGAAAATGCAAGTGGAGATTCGGAGCGCTAAGAGGGTAATAGTGGAAAAAGGAATGTCTCCAAATATAAACTACACAGAATCATTCTGTGAAACTTCTTTCTGATCTGTGCATTCAGCTAACAGATTTAAACCATACTTTTGATTGAGCAGATCTGAACACTCTTTCTGTAGAAAATGCAACTGGACATTTGGAGCGCTAAGAGCGTAGTAGTGGAAAAATTAATATATTCAAATATAAACTACACAGAAGCATTCTGTGAAACTTCTTCTGATCTGAGCATTCAGCTAACAGAGTTAAACCATACATTTGATTGAGCAGTTTTGAAACTCTCTGTCTGTAGAAAATGCAACTGGACATTCGTAGCGCTAAGTGGGTAATAGTGGAAAACAGAATATGTTCAAATATAAACTACACAGAAGCATTGTATGAAACTTCTTTCTCTTCTGTGCATTCAGCTAACAGAGTTGAACCTTACTTTTGATTGAGCCGTTCTGAAACACTCTTTCTGTAGAAACTGCAATTGGACATTCTGAGCGCTAAGAGGCCTATATTGGGAAAAAGAATGTCTACAAATAAAAACTACACAGAAGAATTGTGTGAAACTTCTTTCTGTTCTGTTTGTTCAACTAAAAGAGTTGAACCTTAGTTTTGATTGAGCCGTTCTGACACACTCTTTCTGTAGAAAATGCAAGTGGAGATTCGGAGCGCTAAGAGGGTAATAGTGGAAAAAGGAAGGTCTTCAAATATAAACTACACAGAATCATTCTGTGAAACTTCTTTCTGATCTGTGCATTCAGCTAACAGAGTTAAACCATACTTTTGATTGAGCAGATCTGAACACTCTTTCTGTAGAAAATGCAACTTTACATTTGGAGCGCTAAGAGAGTACTAGTGGAAAAAGGAATATATTCAAATATAAACTACACAGAAGCATTCTGTGAAACTTCTTTCTGATCTGAGCATTCAGCTAACAGAGTTAAACCATACTTTTGATTGCGCAGTTCTGAACACTCCTTCTGTAGAAAATGCAAGTGGACATTTGGAGCGCTAAGAGGGTAATAGTGGAAAAAGGAATATATTCAAATATAAACTACACAGTAGCCTTCTGTGAAAATTCTTTCTGTTCTGTGCATTCAACTAACAGAGTTGAACCTTACTTTTCATTGAGCCGTTCTGAAACACTCTTTCTGTAGAAACTGCAATTGGACATTCTAAGCGCTAAGAGGCCTACATTGGGAAAAAGAATATCTTCAAATAAAAACTACACAGATGCATTCTGTGAAACTTATTTCTGATCTGTAAATTCAGTTAACAGAGATAAAACATATTTTTGATTGAGCAGTTATGAAACACTCTTTTTGTAGGTAATGCAAGTGGACATTCGGAGCGCTAAGATTGTAATAGAGGAAAAAGGAATATCTCCAATTAAAAACTACACAGAAGCATTCTCTGAAACCCCTTTCTGTTCTCCGCATTCAACTAACAGATTTGAGCTTTACTTTTGAAGGAGCAGTTCTGAAACACACTTTGTGTAGAAACTGCCAGTGGATATTCGGAGCGCTAAGTGGGTAATAGTCCAAAAAGTAATATCTTCAACTAAATACTACACAGGAGCATTCTGTGAAACTTCTTTCTGTTCTGTGCATTCAACTAAGAGAGTTGAACCTTACATTTGATTGAGCCGTTCTGAAACACTCTTTCTGTAGAAACTGCAATTGGACATTCTGAGCGCTAAGAGGCCTATATTGGCAAAAATAATATCTTCCAATAAAAACTACACAGAAGCATTGTTTGAAACTTATTTCTGCTATGTGCATTCAGCTAACAGAGTTAAACCATACTTTTGATTGAGCAGATCTGAACACTCTTTCTGTAGAAAATGCAACTGGACATTTGGAGCGCTAAGAGCGTAGTAGTGGAAAAAGTAATATATTCAAATATAAACTACACAGAAGCATTCTGTGAAACTTCTTTCTGATCTGAGAATTCAGCTAACAGAGTTAAACCATACTTTTGATTGAGCAGTTTTGAAACACTCTGTCTGTAGAAAATGCAACTGGACATTCGTAGCGCTAAGTGGGTAATAGTGGAAAAAAGAATATGTTCAAATATAAACTACACAGAAGCATTGTATGAAACTCCTTTCTGTTCTGTGCATTCAACTAACAGAGTTGAACCTTACTTTTATTGAGCCGTTCTGAAACACTCTTTCTGTAGAAACTGCAATTGGACATTCTGAGCGCTAAGAGGCCTATATTGGGAAAAAGAATGTCTACAAATAAAAACTACACAGAAGAATTGTGTGAAACTTCTTTCTGTTCTGTTTGTTCAACTAAAAGAGTTGAACCTTAGTTTTGATTGAGCCATTCTGAAACACTCTTTCTGTAGAAAATGCAAGTGGAGATTCGGAGCGCTAAGAGGGTAATAGTGGAAAAAGGAATGTCTCCAAATATAAACTACACAGAATCATTCTGTGAAACTTCTTTCTGATCTGAGCATTCAGCTAACAGAATTAAACCATACTTTTGATTGAGCAGTTTTGAAACACTCTGTCTGTAGAAAATGCAACTGGACATTCGTAGCGCTAAGTGGGTAATAGTGGAAAAAAGAATATGTTCAAATATAAACTACACAGAAGCATTGTATGAAACTTCTTTCTGTTCTGTGCATTCAACTAACAGAGTTGAACCTTACTTTTGATTGAGCCGTTCTGAAACACTCTTTCTGTAGAAACTGCAATTGGACATTCTGAGCGCTAAGAGGCCTCTATTGGGAAAAATAATATCTTCAAATAAAAACTACACAGAAGCATTGTGTGAAACTTATTTCTGATATGTTCATTAAGCTAACAGAGTTAAACCATACTTTTGATTGCGCAGTTCTGAACACTCTTTCTGTAGAAAATGCAAGTGGACATTCCGAGCGCTAAGAGGGTAATAGTGGAAAAAGGAATATATTCAAATATAAACTACACAGTAGCATTCTGTGAAAATTCTTTCTGTTCTGTGCATTCAACTAACAGAGTTGAACCTTACTTTTGATTGAGCCGTTCTGAAACACTCTTTCGTTAGAAACTGCAATTGGACATGCTAAGCGCTAAGAGGCCTACATTGGGAAAAAGAATATCTTCAAATAAAAACTACACAGATGCATTCTGTGAAACTTATTTCTGATCTGTAAATTCAGTTAACAGAGATAAAACATATTTTTGATTGAGCAGTTATGAAACACTCTTTTTGTAGAAAATGCAAGTGGAGATTCGGAGCGCTAAGAGGGTAATAGTGGAAAAAGGAATGTCTTCAAATATAAACTACACAGAATCATTCGGTGAAACTTCTTTCTGATCTGTGCATTCAGCTAACAGAGTTAAACCATACTTTTGATTGAGCAGATCTGAATACTCTTTCTGTAGAAAATGCAACTGGACATTTGGAGCGCTAAGAGCGTAGTAGTGGAAAAAGCAATATATTCACATATAAACAACACAGAAGCATTCTGTGAAACTTCTTTCTGATCTGAGCATTCAGCTAACAGAGTTAAACCATACTTTTGATTGAGCAGTTTTGTAACACTCTGTCTGTAGAAAATGCAACTGGACTTTCGTAGCGCTAAGAGGGTAATAGTGGAAAAAAGAATATGTTCAAATATAAACTACACAGAAGCATTGTATGAAACTTCTTCCTGTTCTGTGCATTCAACTAACAGAGTTGATCCTTACTTTTGATTGAGCCGTTCTGAAACACTCTTTCTGTAGAAACTGCAATTGGACATTCTGAGCGCTAAGAGGCCTCTATTGTGAAAAATAATATCTTCAAATAAAAACTACCCAGAAGCATTGTGTGAAACTTATTTCTGATATGTTCATTAAGCTAACAGAGTTAAAACATACTTTTGATTGCGCAGTTCTGAACACTCTTTCTGTAGAAAATGCAAGTGGACATTCCGAGCGCTAAGAGGGTAATAGTGGAAAAAGGAATATATTCAAATATAAACTACACAGTAGCATTCTGTGAAAATTCTTTCTGTTCTGTGCATTCAACTAACAGAGTTGAACCTTACTTTTGATTGAGCCGTTCTGAAACACTCTTTCTGTAGAAACTGCAATTGGACATGCTAAGCGCTAAGAGGCCTACATTGGGAAAAAGAATATCTTCAAATAAAAACTACACAGATGCATTCTGTGAAACTTATTTCTGATCTGTAAATTCAGTTAACAGAGATAAAACATATTTTTGATTGAGCAGTTATGAAACACTCTTTTTGTAGAAAATGCAAGTGGAGGTTCGGAGCGCTAAGAGGGTAATAGTGGAAAAAGGAATGTCTTCAAATATAAACTACACAGAATCATTCGGTGAAACTTCTTTCTGATCTGTGCATTCAGCTAACAGAGTTAAACCATACTTTTGATTGAGCAGATCTGAACACTCTTTCTGTAGAAAATGCAACTGGACATTTGGAGTGCTAAGAGCGTAGTAGTGGAAAAAGGAATATATTCAAATATAAACTACACAGAAGCATTCTGTGAAACTTCTTTCTGATCTGAGCATTCAGCTAACAGAGTTAAACCATACTTTTGATTGAGCAGTTTTGAAACACTCTGTCTGTAGAAAATGCAACTGGACATTCGTAGCGCTAAGTGGGTAATAGTGGAAAAAATAATATGTTCAAATATAAACTACACAGAAGCATTATATGAAACTTCTTTCTGTTCTGTGCATTCAACTAACAGAGTTGAACCTTACATTTGATTGAGCCGTTCTGAAACACTCTTTCTGTAGAAACTGCAATTTTACATTCTGAGCGCAAAGAGGCCTATATTGGGAAAAAGAATGTCTACAAATAAAAACTACACAGAAGAATTGTCTGAAACTTCTTTCTGTTCTGTTTGTTCAACTAAAAAGGTTGAACCTTAGTTTTGATTGAGCCGTTCTGAAACACTCTTTCTGTAGAAAATGCAAGTGGAGATTCGGAGCGCTAAGAGGGTAACAGTGGAAAAAGGAATGTCTCCAAATATAAACTACACAGAATCATTCTGTGAAACTTCTTTCTGATCTGTGCATTCAGCTAACAGAGTTAAACCATACTTTTGATTGAGCAGATCTGAACACTCTTTCTGTAGAAAATGCAACTGGACATTTGGAGCGCTAAGAGAGTAGTAGTGGAAAAAGGAATATATACAAATATAAACTACACAGAACCATTCTGTGAAACTTCTTTCTGATCTGAGCATTCAGCTAACAGAATTAAACCATACTTTTGATTGAGCAGTTTTGAAACACTCTGTCTGTAGAAAATGCAACTGGACATTCGTAGCGCTAAGTGGGTAATAGTGGAAAAAAGAATATGTTCAAATATAAACTACACAGAAGCATTGTATGAAACTTCTCTCTGTTCTGTGCATTCAGCTAACAGAGTTGAACCTTACTTTTGATTGAGCCGTTCTGAAACACTCTTTCTGTAGAAACTGCAATTGGACATTCTGAGCGCTAAGAGGCCTCTATTGGGAAAAATAATATCTTCAAATAAAAACTACACAGAAGCATTGTGTGAAACTTATTTCTGATATGTTCATTAAGCTAACAGAGTTAAACCATACTTTTGATTGCGCAGTTCTGAACACTCTTTCTGTAGAAAATGCAAGTGGACATTCCGAGCGCTAAGAGGGTAATAGTGGAAAAAGGAATATATTCAAATATAAACTACACAGTAGCATTCTGTGAAAATTCTTTCTGTTCTGTGCATTCAACTAACAGAGTTGAACCTTACTTTTGATTGAGCCGTTCTGAAACACTCTTTCTGTAGAAACTGCAATTGGACATGCTAAGCGCTAAGAGGCCTACATTGGGAAAAAGAATATCTTCAAATAAAAACTACACAGATGCATTCTGTGAAACTTATTTCTGATCTGTAAATTCAGTTAACAGAGATAAAACATATTTTTTATTGAGCAGTTCTGAAAACTCTTTCTGTAGAAAATGCAAGTGGAGATTCGGAGCGCTAAGAGGGTAATAGTGGAAAAAGGAATGTCTTCAAATATAAACTACACAGAATCATTCGGTGAAACTTCTTTCTGATCTGTGCATTCAGCTAACAGAGTTAAACCATACTTTTGATTGAGCAGATCTGAATACTCTTTCTGTAGAAAATGCAACTGGACATTTGGAGCGCTAAGAGCGTAGTAGTGGAAAAAGCAATATATTCACATATAAACAACACAGAAGCATTCTGTGAAACTTCTTTCTGATCTGAGCATTCAGCTAACAGAGTTAAACCATACTTTTGATTGAGCAGTTTTGTAACACTCTGTCTGTAGAAAATGCAACTGGACATTCGTAGCGCTAAGTGGGTAATAGTGGAAAAAAGAATATGTTCAAATATAAACTACACAGAAGCATTGTATGAAACTTCTTCCTGTTCTGTGCATTCAAATAACAGAGTTGAACCTGACTTTTGATTGAGCCGTTCTGAAACACTCTTTCTGTAGAAACTGCAATTGGACATTCTGAGCGCTAAGAGGCCTATATTGGGAAAAAGAATGTCTGCAAATAAAAACTACACGGAAGAATTGTGTGAAACTTCTTTCTGTTCTGTTTGTTCAACTAAAGGAGTTGAACCTTAGTTTTGATTGAGCCGTTCTGAAACACTCTTTCTGTAGAAAATGCAAGTGGAGATTCGGAGCGCTAAGAGGGTAATAGTGGAAAAAGGAATGTCTCCAAATATAAACTACACAGAATCATTCTGTGAAACTTCTTTCTGATCTGTGCATTCAGCTAAGAGCGTTAAACCATACTTTTGATTGAGCAGATCTGAACACTCTTTCTGTAGAAAATGCAACTGGACATTTGGAGCGCTAAGAGAGTAGTAGTGGAAAAATGAATATATACAAATATAAACTACACAGAAGCATTCTGTGAAACTTCTTTCTGATCTGAGCATTCAGCTAACAGAATTAAACCATACTTTTGATTGAGCAGATTTGAAACACACTGTCTGTAGAAAATGCAACTGGACATTCGTAGCGCTAAGTGGGTAATAGTGGAAAAAAGAATATGTACAAATATAAACTACACAGAAGCATTGTATGAAACTTCTTTCTGTTCTGTGCATTCAACTAACAGAGTTGAACCTTACTTTTGATTGAGCCGTTCTGAAACACTCTTTCTGTGGAAACTGCAATTGGACATTCTGAGCGCTAAGAGGCCTCTATTGGGAAAAATAATATCTTCAAATAAAAACTACACAGAAGCATTGTGTGAAACTTATTTCTGATATGTTCATTAAGCTAACAGAGTTAAACCATACTTTTGATTGCGCAGTTCTGAACACTCTTTCTGTAGAAAATGCAAGTGGACATTCCGAGCGCTAAGAGGGTAATAGTGGAAAAAGGAACATATTCAAATATAAACTACACAGTAGCATTCTGTGAAAATTCTTTCTGTTCTGTGCATTCAACTAACAGAGTTGAACCTTACTTTTGATTGAGCCGTTCTGAAACACTCTTTCTGTAGAAACTGCAATTGGACATGCTAAGCGCTAAGAGGCCTACATTGGGAAAAAGAATATCTTCAAATAAAAACTACACAGATGCATTCTGTGAAACTTATTTCTGATCTGTAAATTCAGTTAACAGAGATAAAACATATTTTTGATTGAGCAGTTATGAAACACTCTTTTTGTAGAAAATGCAAGTGGAGATTCGGAGCGCTAAGAGGGTAATAGTGGAAAAAGGAATGTCTTCAAATATAAACTACACAGAATCATTCGGTGAAACTTCTTTCTGATCTGTGCATTCAGCTAACAGAGTTAAACCATACTTTTGATTGAGCAGATCTGAACACTCTTTCTGTAGAAAATGCAACTGGACATTTGGAGCGCTAAGAGCGTAGTAGTGGAAAAAGGAATATATTCAAATATAAACTACACAGAAGCATTCTGTGAAACTTCTTTCTGATCTGAGCATTCAGCTAACAGAGTTAAACCATACTTTTGATTGAGCAGTTTTGAAACACTCTGTCTGTAGAAAATGCAACTGGACATTCGTAGCGCTAAGTGGGTAATAGTGGAAAAAAGAATATGTTCAAATATAAACTACACAGAAGCATTGTATGAAACTTCTTTCTGTTCTGTGCATTCAACTAACAGAGTTGAACCTTACTTTTATTGAGCCGTTCTGAAACACTCTTTCTGTAGAAACTGCAATTGGACATTCTGAGCGCTAAGAGGCCTATATTGGGAAAAAGAATGTCTACAAATAAAAACTACACAGAAGAATTGTGTGAAACTTCTTTCTGTTCTGTTTGTTCAACTAAAAGAGTTGAACCTTAGTTTTGATTGAGCCGTTCTGAAACACTCTTTCTGTAGAAAATGCAAGTGGAGATTCGGAGCGCTAAGAGGGTAATAGTGGAAAAAGGAATGTCTCCAAATATAAACTACACAGAATCATTCTGTGAAACTTCTTTCTGATCTGTGCATTCAGCTAACAGAGTTAAACCATACTTTGATTGCGCAGATCTGAACACTCTTTCTGTAGAAAATGCAACTGGACATTTGGAGCGCTAAGAGAGTAGTAGTGGAAAAAGGAATATATACAAATATAAACTACACAGAACCATTCTGTGAAACTTCTTTCTGATCTGAGCATTCAGCTAACAGAATTAAACCATACTTTTGATTGAGCAGTTTTGAAACACTCTGTCTGTAGAAAATGCAACTGGACATTCGTAGCGCTAAGTGGGTAATAGTGGAAAAAAGAATATGTTCAAATATAAACTACACAGAAGTATTGTATGAAACTTCTTTCTGTTCTGTGCATTCAACTAACAGAGTTGAACCTTACTTTTGATTGAGCCGTTCTGAAACACTCTTTCTGTAGAAACTGCAATTGGACATTCTGAGCGCTAAGAGGCCTCTATTGGGAAAAATAATATCTTCAAATAAAAACTACACAGAAGCATTGTGTGAAACTTATTTCTGATATGTTCATTAAGCTAACAGAGTTAAACCATACTTTTGATTGCGCAGTTCTGAACACTCTTTCTGTAGAAAATGCAAGTGGACATTCCGAGCGCTAAGAGGGTAATAGTGGAAAAAGGAATATATTCAAATATAAACTACACAGTAGCATTCTGTGAAAATTCTTTCTGTTCTGTGCATTCAACTAACAGAGTTGAACCTTACTTTTGATTGAGCCGTTCTGAAACACTCTTTCGTTAGAAACTGCAATTGGACATGCTAAGCGCTAAGAGGCCTACATTGGGAAAAAGAATATCTTCAAATAAAAACTACACAGATGCATTCTGTGAAACTTATTTCTGATCTGTAAATTCAGTTAACAGAGATAAAACATATTTTTGATTGAGCAGTTATGAAACACTCTTTTTGTAGAAAATGCAAGTGGAGATTCGGAGCGCTAAGAGGGTAATAGTGGAAAAAGGAATGTCTTCAAATATAAACTACACAGAATCATTCGGTGAAACTTGTTTCTGATCTGTGCATTCAGCTAACAGAGTTAAACCATACTTTTGATTGAGCAGATCTGAATACTCTTTCTGTAGAAAATGCAACTGGACATTTGGAGCGCTAAGAGCGTAGTAGTGGAAAAAGCAATATATTCACATATAAACAACACAGAAGCATTCTGTGAAACTTCTTTCTGATCTGAGCATTCAGCTAACAGAGTTAAACCATACTTTTGATTGAGCAGTTTTGTAACACTCTGTCTGTAGAAAATGCAACTGGACATTCGTAGCGCTAAGTGGGTAATAGTGGAAAAAAGAATATGTTCAAATATAAACTACACAGAAGCATTGTATGAAACTTCTTCCTGTTCTGTGCATTCAACTAACAGAGTTGAACCTTACTTTTGATTGAGCCGTTCTGAAACACTCTTTCTGTAGAAACTGCTATTGGACATTCTGAGCGCTAAGAGGCCTCTATTGGGAAAAATAATATCTTCAAATAAAAACTACCCAGAAGCATTGTGTGAAACTTATTTCTGATATGTTCATTAAGCTAACAGAGTTAAAACATACTTTTGATTGCGCAGTTCTGAACACTCTTTCTGTAGAAAATGCAAGTGGACATTCCGAGCGCTAAGAGGGTAATAGTGGAAAAAGGAATATATTCAAATATAAACTACACAGTAGCATTCTGTGAAAATTCTTTCTGTTCTGTGCATTCAACTAACAGAGTTGAACCTTACTTTTGATTGAGCCGTTCTGAAACACTCTTTCTGTAGAAACTGCAATTGGACATGCTAAGCGCTAAGAGGCCTACATTGGGAAAAAGAATATCTTCAAATAAAAACTACACAGATGCATTCTGTGAAACTTATTTCTGATCTGTAAATTCAGTTAACAGAGATAAAACATATTTTTGATTGAGCAGTTATGAAACACTCTTTTTGTAGAAAATGCAAGTGGAGGTTCGGAGCGCTAAGTTGGTAATAGTGGAAAAAGGAATGTCTTCAAATATAAACTACACAGAATCATTCGGTGAAACTTCTTTCTGATCTGTGCATTCAGCTAACAGAGTTAAACCATACTTTTGATTGAGCAGATCTGAACACTCTTTCTGTAGAAAATGCAACTGGACATTTGGAGTGCTAAGAGCGTAGTAGTGGAAAAAGGAATATATTCAAATATAAACTACACAGAAGCATTCTGTGAAACTTCTTTCTGATCTGAGCATTCAGCTAACAGAGTTAAACCATACTTTTGATTGAGCAGTTTTGAAACACTCTGTCTGTAGAAAATGCAACTGGACATTCGTAGCGCTAAGTGGGTAATAGTGGAAAAAAGAATATGTTCAAATATAAACTACACAGAAGCATTATATGAAACTTCTTTCTGTTCTGTGCATTCAACTAACAGAGTTGAAACTTACATTTGATTGAGCAGTTCTGAAACACTCTTTCTGTAGAAACTGCAATTGGACATTCTGAGCGCAAAGAGGCCTATATTGGGAAAAAGAATGTCTACAAATAAAAACTACACAGAAGAATTGTGTGAATCTTCTTTCTGTTCTGTTTGTTCAACTAAAAGAGTTGAACCTTAGATTTGATTGAGCCGTTCTGAAACACTCTTTCTGTAGAAAATGCAAGTGGAGATTCGGAGCGCTAAGAGGGTTATAGTGGAAAAAGGAATGTCTCCAAATATAAACTACACAGAATCATTCTGTGAAACTTCTTTCTGATCTGTGCATTCAGCTAACAGAGTTAAACCATACTTTTGATTGAGCAGATCTGAACACTCTTTCTGTAGAAAATGCAACTGGACATTTGGAGCGCTAAGAGAGTAGTAGTGGAAAAAGGAATATATACAAATATAAACTACACAGAACCATTCTGTGAAACTTCTTTCTGATCTGAGCATTCAGCTAACAGAATTAAACCATACTTTTGATTGAGCAGTTTTGAAACACTCTGTCTGTAGAAAATGCAACTGGACATTCGTAGCGCTAAGTGGGTAATAGTGGAAAAAAGAATATGTTCAAATATAAACTACACAGAAGCATTGTATGAAACTTCTCTCTGTTCTGTGCATTCAACTAACAGAGTTGAACCTTACTTTTGATTGAGCCTTTCTGAAACACTCTTTCTGTAGAAACTGCAATTGGACATTCTGAGCGCTAAGAGGCCTCTATTGGGAAAAATAATATCTTCAAATAAAAACTACACAGAAGCATTGTGTGAAACTTATTTCTGATATGTTCATTAAGCTAACAGAGTTAAACCATACTTTTGATTGCGCAGTTCTGAACACTCTTTCTGTAGAAAATGCAAGTGGACATTCCGAGCGCTAAGAGGGTAATAGTGGAAAAAGGAATATATTCAAATATAAACTACACAGTAGCATTCTGTGAAAATTCTTTCTGTTCTGTGCATTCAACTAACAGAGTTGAACCTTACTTTTGATTGAGCCGTTCTGAAACACTCTTTCTGTAGAAACTGCAATTGGACATGCTAAGCGCTAAGAGGCCTACATTGGGAAAAAGAATATATTCAAATAAAAACTACACAGATGCATTCTGTGAAACTTATTTCTGATCTGTAAATTCAGTTAACAGAGATAAAACATATTTTTGATTGAGCAGTTATGAAACACACTTTTTGTAGAAAATGCAAGTGGAGATTCGGAGCGCTAAGAGGGTAATAGTGGAAAAAGGAATGTCTTCAAATATAAACTACACAGCATCATTCGGTGAAACTTCTTTCTGATCTGTGCATTCAGCTAACAGAGTTAAACCATACTTTTGATTGAGCAGTTTTGTAACACTCTGTCTGTAGAAAATGCAACAGGACATTCGTAGCGCTAAGTGGGTAATAGTGGAAAAAAGAATATGTTCAAATATAAACTACACAGAAGCATTGTATGAAACTTCTTCCTGTTCTGTGCATTCAACTAACAGAGTTGAACCTTACTTTAGATTGAGCCGTTCTGAAACACTCTTTCTGTAGAAACTGCAATTGGACATTCTGAGCGCTAAGAGGCCTCTATTGGGAAAAATAATATCTTCAAATTAAAACTACCCAGAAGCATTGTGTGAAACTTATTTCTGATATATTCATTAAGCTAACAGAGTTAAAACATACTTTTGATTGCGCAGTTCTGAACACTCTTTCTGTAGAAAATGCAAGTGGACATTCCGAGCGCTAAGAGGGTAATAGTGGAAAAAGGAATATATTCAAATATAAACTACACAGTAGCATTCTGTGAAAATTCTTTCTGTTCTGTGCATTCAACTAACAGAGTTGAACCTTACTTTTGATTGAGCCGTTCTGAAACACTCTTTCTGTAGAAACTGCAATTGGACATGCTAAGCGCTAAGAGGCCTACATTGGGAAAAAGAATATCTTCAAATAAAAACTACACAGATGCATTCTGTGAAACTTATTTCTGATCTGTAAATTCAGTTAACAGAGATAAAACATATTTTTGATTGAGCAGTTATGAAACACTCTTTTTGTAGAAAATGCAAGTGGAGGTTCGGAGCACTAAGATGGTAATAGTGGAAAAAGGAATGTCTTCAAATATAAACTACACAGAATCATTCGGTGAAACTTCTTTCTGATCTGTGCATTCAGCTAACAGAGTTAAAACATACTTTTGATTGAGCAGATCTGAATACTCTTTCTGTAGAAAATGCAACTGGACATTTGGAGCGCTAAGAGCGTAGTAGTGGAAAAAGTAATATATTCAAATATAAACTACACAGAAGCATTCTGTGAAACTTCTTTCTGATCTGAGCATTCAGCTAACAGAGTTAAACCATACTTTTGATTGAGCAGTTTTGAAACACTCTGTCTGTAGAAAATGCAACTGGACATTCGTAGCGCTAAGTGGGTAATAGTGGAAAAAAGTATATGTTCAAATATAAACTACACAGAAGCATTGTATGAAACTTCTTCCTGTTCTGTGCATTCAACTAACAGAGTTGAACCTTACTTTTGATTGAGCCGTTCTGAAACACTCTTTCTGTAGAAACTGCAATTGGACATTCTGAGCGCTAAGAGGCCTATATTGGGAAAAAGAATGTCTACATATAAAAACTACACGGAAGAATTGTGTGAAACTTCTTTCTGTTCTGTTTGTTCAACTAAAAGAGTTGAACCTTAGTTTTGATTGAGCCGTTCTGAAACACTCTTTCTGTAGAAAATGCAAGTGGAGATTCGGAGCGCTAAGAGGGTAATAGTGGAAAAAGGAATGTCTCCAAATATAAACTACACAGAATCATTCTGTGAAACTTCTTTCTGATCTGTGCATTCAGCTAAGAGAGTTAAACCATACTTTTGACTGAGCAGATCTGAACACTCTTTCTGTAGAAAATGCAACTGGACATTTGGAGCGCTAAGAGAGTAGTAGTGGAAAAAGGAATATATACAAATATAAACTACACAGAAGCATTCTGTGAAACTTCTTTCTGATCTGACCATTCAGCTAACAGAATTAAACCATACTTTTGATTGAGCAGATTTGAAACACTCTGTCTGTAGAAAATGCAACTGGACATTCGTAGCGCTAAGTGGGTAATAGTGGAAAAAAGAATATGTTCAAATATAAACTACACAGAAGCATTGTATGAAACTTCTTTCTGTTCTGTGCTTTCAACTAACAGAGTTGAACCTTACTTTTGATTGAGCTGTTCTGAAACACTCTTTCTGTAGAAACTGCAATTGGACATTCTGAGCGCTAAGAGGCCTCTATTGGGAAAAATAATATCTTCAAATAAAAACTACACAGAAGCATTGTGTGAAACTTATTTCTGATATGTTCATTAAGCTAACAGAGTTAAACCATACTTTTGATTGCGCAGTTCTGAACACTCTTTCTGTAGAAAATGCAAGTGGACATTCCGAGCGCTAAGAGGGTAATAGTGGAAAAAGGAATATATTCAAATATAAACTACACAGTAGCATTCTGTGAAAATTCTTTCAGTTCTGTGCATTCAACTAACAGAGTTGAACCTTACTTTTGATTGAGCCGTTCTGAAACACTCTTTCTGTAGAAACTGCAATTGGACATGCTAAGCGCTAAGAGGCCTACATTGGGAAAAAGAATATCTTCAAATAAAAACTACACAGATGCATTCTGTGAAACTTATTTCTGATCTGTAAATTCAGTTAACAGAGATAAAACATATTTTTGATTGAGCAGTTATGAAACACTCTTTTTGTAGAAAATGCAAGTGGAGATTCGGAGCGCTAAGAGGGTAATAGTGGAAAAAGGAATGTCTTCAAATATAAACTACACAGAATCATTCGGTGAAACTTCCTTCTGATCTGTGCATTCAGCTAACAGAGTTAAACCATACTTTTGATTGAGCAGATCTGAACACTCTTTCTGTAGAAAATGCAACTTGACATTTGGAGCGCTAAGAGCGTAGTAGTGGAAAAAGGAATATATTCAAATATAAACTACACAGAAGCATTCTGTGAAACTTCTTTCTGATCTGAGCATTCAGCTAACAGAGTTAAACCATACTTTTGATTGAGCAGTTTTGAAACACTCTGTCTGTAGAAAATGCAACTGGACATTCGTAGCGCTAATTGGGTAATAGTGGAAAAAAGAATATGTTCAAATATAAACTACACAGAAGCATTGTATGAAACTTCTTTCTGTTGTGTGCATTCAACTAACAGAGTTGAACCTTACTTTTGATTGAGCCGTTCTGAAACACTCTTTCTGTAGAAACTGCAATTGGACATTCTGAGCGCTAAGAGGCCTATATTGGGAAAAAGAATGTCTACAAATAAAAACTACACAGAAGAATTGTGTGAAACTACTTTCTGTTCTGTTTGTTCAACTAAAAGAGTTGAACCTTAGTTTTGATTGAGCCGTTCTGAAACACTCTTTCTGTAGAAAATGCAAGTGGAGATTCGGAGCGCTAAGAGGGTAATAGTGGAAAAAGGAATGTCTCCAAATATAAACTACACAGAATCATTCTGTGAAACTTCTTTCTGATCTGTGCATTCAGCTAACAGAGTTAAACCATACTTTTGATTGAGCAGATCTGAACACTCTTTCTGTAGAAAATGCAACTGGACATTTGGAGCGCTAAGAGAGTAGTAGTGGAAAAAGGAATATATACAAATATAAACTACACAGAAGCATTCTGTGAAACTTCTTTCTGATCTGAGCATTCAGCTAACAGAATTAAGCCATACTTTTGATTGAGCAGTTTTGAAACACTCTGTCTGTAGAAAATGCAACTGGACATTCGTAGCGCTAAGTGGGTAATAGTGGAAAAAAGAATATGTTCAAATATAAACTACACAGAAGCATTGTATGAAACTTCTTTCTGTTCTGTGCATTCAACTAACAGAGTTGAACCTTACTTTTGATTGAGCCGTTCTGAAACACTCTTTCTGTAGAAACTGCAATTGGACATTCTGAGCGCTAAGAGGCCTCTATTGGGAAAAATAATACCTTCAAATAAAAACTACACAGAAGCATTGTGTGAAACTTATTTCTGATATGTTCATTAAGCTAACAGAGTTAAACCATACTTTTGATTGCGCAGTTCTGAACACTCTTTCTGTAGAAAATGCAAGTGGACATTCGGAGCGCTAAGAGGGTAATAGTGGAAAAAGGAATATATTCAAATATAAACTACACAGTAGCATTCTGTGAAAATTCTTTCTGTTCTGTGCATTCAACTAACAGAGTTGAATCTTACTTTTCATTGAGCCTTTCTGAAACACTCTTTCTGTAGAAACTGCAATTGGACATGCTAAGCGCTAAGAGGCCTACATTGGGAAAAAGAATAACTTCAAATAAAAACTACACAGATGCATTCTGTGAAACTTATTTCTGATCTGTAAATTCAGTTAACAGAGATAAAACATATTTTTGATTGAGCAGTTATGAAACACTCTTTTTGTAGAAAATGCAAGTGGAGATACGGAGCGCTAAGAGGGTAATAGTGGAAAAAGGAATGTCTTCAAATATAAACTACACAGAATCATTCGGTGAAACTTCTTTCTGATCTGTGCAATCAGCTAACAGAGTTAAACCATACTTTTGATTGAGCAGATCTGAACACTCTTTCTGTAGAAAATGCAACTGGACATTTGGAGCGCTAAGAGCGTAGTAGTGGAAAAAGGAATATATTCAAATATAAACTACACAGAAGCATTCTGTGAAACTTCTTTCTGATCTGAGCATTCAGCTAACAGAGTTAAACCATACTTTTGATTGAGCAGTTTTGAAACACTCTGACTGTAGAAAATGCAACTGGACATTCGTAGCGCTAAGTGGGTAATAGTGGAAAAAAGAATATGTTCAAATATAAACTACACAGAAGCATTGTATGAAACTTCTTTCTGTTCTGTGCATTCAACTAACAGAGTTGAACCTTACTTTTATTGAGCCGTTCTGAAACACTCTTTCTGTAGAAACTGCAATTGGACATTCTGAGCGCTAAGAGGCCTATATTGGGAAAAAGAATGTCTACAAATAAAAACTACACAGAAGAATTGTGTGAAACTTCTTTCTGTTCTGTTTGTTCAACTAAAAGAGTTGAACCTTAGTTTTGATTGAGCCGTTCTGAAACACTCTTTCTGTAGAAAATGCAAGTGGAGATTCGGAGCGCTAAGAGGGTAATAGTGGAAAAAGGAATGTCTCCAAATATAAACTACACAGAATCATTCTGTGAAACTTCTTTCTGATCTGTGCATTCAGCTAACAGAGTTAAACCATACTTTTGATTGAGCAGATCTGAACACTCTTTCTGTAGAAAATGCAACTGGACATTTGGAGCGCTAAGAGAGTAGTAGTGGAAAAAGGAATATATACAAATATAAACTACACAGAACCATTCTGTGAAACTTCTTTCTGATCTGAGCATTCAGCTAACAGAATTAAACCATACATTTGATTGAGCAGTTTTGAAACACTCTGTCTGTAGAAAATGCAACTGGACATTCGTAGCACTAAGTGGGTAATAGTGGAAAAAAGAATATGTTCAAATATAAACTACACAGAAGCATTGTATGAAACTTCTCTCTGTTCTGTGCATTCAACTAACAGAGTTGAACCTTAATTTGATTGAGCCGTTCTGAAACACTCTTTCTGTAGAAACTGCAATTGGACATTCTGAGCGCTAAGAGGCCTCTATTGGGAAAAATAATATCTTCAAATAAAAACTACACAGAAGCATTGTGTGAAACTTATTTCTGATATGTTCATTAGGCTAACAGAGTTAAACCATACTTTTGATTGCGCAGTTCTGAACACTCTTTCTGTAGAAAATGCAAGTGGACATTCCGAGCGCTAAGAGGGTAATAGTGGAAAAAGGAATATATTCAAATATAAACTACACAGTAGCATTCTGTGAAAATTCTTTCTGTTCTGTGCATTCAACTAACAGAGTTGAACCTTACTTTTGATTGAGCCGTTCTGAAACACTCTTTCTGTAGAAACTGCAATTGGACATGCTAAGCGCTAAGAGGCCTACATTGGGAAAAAGAATATCTTCAAATAAAAACTGCACAGATGCATTCTGTGAAACTTATTTCTGATCTGTAAATTCAGTTAACAGAGATAAAACATATTTTTGATTGAGCAGTTATGAAACACTCTTTTTGTAGAAAATGCAAGTGGAGATTCGGAGCGCTAAGAGGGTAATAGTGGAAAAAGGAATGTCTTCAAATATAAACTACACAGCATCATTCGGTGAAACTTCTTTCTGATCTGTGCATTCAGCTAACAGAGTTAAACCATACTTTTGATTGAGCAGATCTGAATACTCTTTCTGTAGAAAATGCAACTGGACATTTGGAGCGCTAAGAGCGTAATAGTGGAAAAAGCAATATATTCACATATAAACAACACAGAAGCATTCTGTGAAACTTCTTTCTGATCTGAGCATTCAGCTAACAGAGTTAAACCATACTTTTGATTGAGCAGTTTTGTAACACTCTGTCTGTAGAAAACGCAACTGGACATTCGTAGCGCTAAGTGGGTAATAGTGGAAAAAAGAATATGTTCAAATATAAACTACACAGAAGCATTGTATGAAACTTCTTCCTGTTCTGTGCATTCAACTAACAGAGTTGAACCTTACTTTTGATTGAGCCGTTCTGAAACACTCTTTCTGTAGAAACTGCAATTGGACATTCTGAGCGCTAAGAGGCCTCTATTGGGAAAAATAATATCTTCAAATAAAAACTACCCAGAAGCATTGTGTGAAACTTATTTCTGATATGTTCATTAAGCTAACAGAGTTAAAACATACTTTTGATTGCGCAGTTCTGAACACTCTTTCTGTAGAAAATGCAAGTGGACATTCCGAGCGCTAAGAGGGTAATAGTGGAAAAAGGAATATATTCAAATATAAACTACACAGTAGCATTCTGTGAAAATTCTTTCTGTTCTGTGCATTCAACTAACAGAGTTGAACCTTACTTTTGATTGAGCCGTTCTGAAACACTCTTTCTGTAGAAACTGCAATTGGACATGCTAAGCGCTAAGAGGCCTACATTGGGAAAAAGAATATCTTCAAATAAAAACTACACAGATGCATTCTGTGAAACTTATTTCTGATCTGTAAATTCAGTTAACAGAGATAAAACATATTTTTGATTGAGCAGTTATGAAACACTCTTTTTGTAGAAAATGCAAGTGGGGATTCGGAGCGCTAAGAGGGTAATAGTGGAAAAAGGAATGTCTTCAAATATAAACTACACAGAATCATTCGGTGAAACTTCCTTCTGATCTGTGCATTCAGCTAACAGAGTTAAAACATACTTTTGATTGAGCAGATCTGAACACTCTTTCTGTAGAAAATGCAACTTGACATTTGGAGCGCTAAGAGCGTAGTAGTGGAAAAAGGAATATATTCAAATATAAACTACACAGAAGCATTCTGTGAAACTTCTTTCTGATCTGAGCATTCAGCTAACAGAGTTAAACCATACCTTTGATTGAGCAGTTTTGAAACACTCTGTCTGTAGAAAATGCAACTGGACATTCGTAGCGCTAATTGGGTAATAGTGGAAAAAAGAATATGTTCAAATATAAACTACACAGAAGCATTGTATGAAACTTCTTTCTGTTCTGTGCATTCAACTAACGGAGTTGAACCTTAGTTTTGATTGAGCCGTTCTGAAACACTCTTTCTGTAGAAACTGCAATTGGACATTCTGAGCGCTAAGAGGCCTATATTGGGAAAAAGAATGTCTACAAATAAAAACTACACAGAAGAATTGTGTGAAACTACTTTCTGTTCTGTTTGTTCAACTAAAAGAGTTGAACCTTAGTTTTGATTGAGCCGTTCTGAAACACTCTTTCTGTAGAAAATGCAAGTGGAGATTCGGTGCGCTAAGAGGGTAATAGTGGAAAAAGGAATGTCTCCAAATATAAACTACACAGAATCATTCTGTGAAACTTCTTTCTGATCTGTGCATTCAGCTAACAGAGTTAAACCATACTTTTGATTGAGCAGATCTGAACACTCTTTCTGTAGAAAATGCAACTGGACATTTGGAGCGCTAAGAGAGTAGTAGTGGAAAAAGGAATATATACAAATATAAACTACACAGAAGCATTCTGTGAAACTTCTTTCTGATCTGAGCATTCAGCTAACAGAATTAAACCATACTTTTGATTGAGCAGTTTTGAAACACTCTGTCTGTAGAAAATGCAACTGGACATTCGTAGCGCTAAGTGGGTAATAGTGGAAAAAAGAATATGTTCAAATATAAACTACACAGAAGCATTGTATGAAACTTCTTTCTGTTCTGTGCATTCAACTAACAGAGTTGAACCTTACTTTTGATTGAGCCGTTCTGAAACACTCTTTCTGTAGAAACTGCAATTGGACATTCTGAGCGCTAAGAGGCCTCTATTGGGAAAAATAATACCTTCAAATAAAAACTACACAGAAGCATTGTGTGAAACTTATTTCTGATATGTTCATTAAGCTAACAGAGTTAAACCATACTTTTGATTGCGCAGTTCTGAACACTCTTTCTGTAGAAAATGCAAGTGGACATTCGGAGCGCTAAGAGGGTAATAGTGGAAAAAGGAATATATTCAAATATAAACTACACAGTAGCATTCTGTGAAAATTCTTTCTGTTCTGTGCATTCAACTAACAGAGTTGAATCTTACTTTTCATTGAGCCGTTCTGAAACACTCTTTCTGTAGAAACTGCAATTGGACATGCTAAGCGCTAAGAGGCCTACATTGGGAAAAAGAATATCTTCAAATAAAAACTACACAGATGCATTCTGTGAAACTTATTTCTGATCTGTAAATTCAGTTAACAGAGATAAAACATATTTTTGATTGAGCAGTTATGAAACACTCTTTTTGTAGAAAATGCAAGTGGAGATTCGGAGCGCTAAGAGGGTAATAGTGGAAAAAGGAATGTCTTCAAATATAAACTACACAGAATCATTCGGTGAAACTTCTTTCTGATCTGTGCATTCAGCTAACAGAGTTAAACCATACTTTTGATTGAGCAGATCTGAACACTCTTTCTGTAGAAAATGCAACTGGACATTCGTAGCGCTAAGTGGGTAATAGTGGAAAAAAGAATATGTTCAAATATAAACTACACAGAAGCATTGTATGAAACTTCTTTCTGTTCTGTGCATTCAACTAACAGAGTTGAACCTTACTTTTATTGAGCCGTTCTGAAACACTCTTTCTGTAGAAACTGCAATTGGACATTCTGAGCGCTAAGAGGCCTATATTGGGAAAAAGAATGTCTACAAATAAAAACTACACAGAAGAATTGTGTGAAACTTCTTTCTGTTCTGTTTGTTCAACTAAAAGAGTTGAACCTTAGTTTTGATTGAGCCGTTCTGAAACACTCTTTCTGTAGAAAATGCAAGTGGAGATTCGGAGCGCTAAGAGGGTAATAGTGGAAAAAGGAATGTCTCCAAATATAAACTACACAGAATCATTCTGTGAAACTTCTTTCTGATCTGTGCATTCAGCTAACAGAGTTAAACCATACTTTTGATTGAGCAGATCTGAACACTCTTTCTGTAGAAAATGCAACTGGACATTTGGAGCGCTAAGAGAGTAGTAGTGGAAAAAGGAATATATACAAATATAAACTACACAGAACCATTCTGTGAAACTTCTTTCTGATCTGAGCATTCAGCTAACAGAATTAAACCATACTTTTGATTGAGCAGTTTTGAAACACTCTGTCTGTAGAAAATGCAACTGGACATTCGTAGCGCTAAGTGGGTAATAGTGGAAAGAAGAATATGTTCAAATATAAACTACACAGAAGCATTGTATGAAACTTCTCTCTGTTCTGTGCATTCAACTAACAGAGTTGAACCTTAATTTGATTGAGCCGTTCTGAAACACTCTTTCTGTAGAAACTGCAATTGGACATTCTGAGCGCTAAGAGGCCTCTATTGGGAAAAATAATATCTTCAAATAAAAACTACACAGAAGCATTGTGTGAAACTTATTTCTGATATGTTCATTAAGCTAACAGAGTTAAACCATACTTTTGATTGCGCAGTTCTGAACACTCTTTCTGTAGAAAATGCAAGTGGACATTCGGAGCGCTAAGAGGGTATAGTGGAAAAAGGAATATATTCAAATATAAACTACACAGTAGCATTCTGTGAAAATTCTTTCTGTTCTGTGCATTCAACTAACAGAGTTGAACCTTACTTTTGATTGAGCCGTTCTGAAACACTCTTTCTGTAGAAACTGCAATTGGACATTCTGAGCGCTAAGAGGCCTCTATTGGGAAAAATAATATCTTCAAATAAAAACTACCCAGAAGCATTGTGTGAAACTTATTTCTGATATGTTCATTAAGCTAACAGAGTTAAAACATACTTTTGATTGCGCAGTTCTGAACACTCTTTCTGTAGAAAATGCAAGTGGACATTCCGAGTGCTAAGAGGGTAATAGTGGAAAAAGGAATATATTCAAATATAAACTACACAGTAGCATTCTGTGAAAATTCTTTCTGTTCTGTGCATTCAACTAACAGAGTTGAACCTTACTTTTGATTGAGCCGTTCTGAAACACTCTTTCTGTAGAAACTGCAATTGGACATGCTAAGCGCTAAGAGGCCTACATTGGGAAAAAGAATATCTTCAAATAAAAACTGCACAGATGCATTCTGTGAAACTTATTTCTGATCTGTAAATTCAGTTAACAGAGATAAAACATATTTTTGATTGAGCAGTTATGAAACACTCTTTTTGTAGAAAATGCAAGTGGAGATTCGGAGCGCTAAGAGGGTAATAGTGGAAAAAGGAATGTCTTCAAATATAAACTACACAGCATCATTCGGTGAAACTTCTTTCTGATCTGTGCATTCAGCTAACAGAGTTAAACCATACTTTTGATTGAGCAGATCTGAATACTCTTTCTGTAGAAAATGCAACTGGACATTTGGAGCGCTAAGAGCGTAATAGTAAAAAAAGCAATATATTCACATATAAACAACACAGAAGCATTCTGTGAAACTTCTTTCTGATCTGAGCATTCAGCTAACAGAGTTAAACCATACTTTTGATTGAGCAGTTTTGTAACACTCTGTCTGTAGAAAACGCAACTGGACATTCGTAGCGCTAAGTGGGTAATAGTGGAAAAAAGAATATGTTCAAATATAAACTACACAGAAGGATTGTATGAAACTTCTTCCTGTTCTGTGCATTCAACTAACAGAGTTGAACCTTACTTTTGATTGAGCCGTTCTGAAACACTCTTTCTGTAGAAACTGCAATTGGACATTCTGAGCGCTAAGAGGCCTCTATTGGGAAAAATAATATCTTCAAATAAAAACTACCCAGAAGCATTGTGTGAAACTTATTTCTGATATGTTCATTAAGCTAACAGAGTTAAAACATACTTTTGATTGCGCAGTTCTGAACACTCTTTCTGTAGAAAATGCAAGTGGACATTCCGAGCGCTAAGAGGGTAATAGTGGAAAAAGGAATATATTCAAATATAAACTACACAGTAGCATTCTGTGAAAATTCTTTCTGTTCTGTGCATTCAACTAACAGAGTTGAACCTTACTTTTGATTGAGCCGTTCTGAAACACTCTTTCTGTAGAAACTGCAATTGGACATGCTAAGCGCTAAGAGGCCTACATTGGGAAAAAGAATATCTTCAAATAAAAACTACACAGATGCATTCTGTGAAACTTATTTCTTATCTGTAAATTCAGTTAACAGAGATAAAACATATTTTTGATTGAGCAGTTATGAAACACTCTTTTTGTAGAAAATGCAAGTGGAGGTTCGGAGCGCTAAATGGTAATAGTGGAAAAAGGAATGTCTTCAAATATAAACTACACAGAATCATTCGGTGAAACTTCTTTCTGATCTGTGCATTCAGCTAACAGAGTTAAACCATACTTTTGATTGAGCAGATCTGAATACTCTTTCTGTAGAAAATGCAACTGGACATTTGGAGCGCTAAGAGCGTAGTAGTGGAAAAAGTAATATATTCAAATATAAACTACACAGAAGCATTCTGTGAAACTTCTTTCTGATCTGAGCATTCAGCTAACAGAGTTAAACCATACTTTTGATTGAGCAGTTTTGAAACACTCTGTCTGTAGAAAATGCAACTGGACATTCGTAGCGCTAAGTGGGTAATAGTGGAAAAAAGAATATGTTCAAATATAAACTACACAGAAGCATTGTATGAAACTTCTTCCTGTTCTGTGCATTCAACTAACAGAGTTGAACCTTACTTTTGATTGAGCCGTTCTGAAACACTCTTTCTGTAGAAACTGCAATTGGACATTCTGAGCGCTAAGAGGCCTATATTGGGAAAAAGAATGTCTACATATAAAAACTACACGGAAGAATTGTGTGAAACTTCTTTCTGTTCTGTTTGTTCAACTAAAAGAGTTGAACCTTAGTTTTGATTGAGCCGTTCTGAAACACTCTTTCTGTAGAAAATGCAAGTGGAGATTCGGAGCGCTAAGAGGGTAATAGTGGAAAAAGGAATGTCTCCAAATATAAACTACACAGAATCATTCTGTGAAACTTCTTTCTGATCTGTGCATTCAGCTAACAGAGTTAAACCATACTTTTGATTGAGCAGATCTGAACACTCTTTCTGTAGAAAATGCAACTGGACATTTGGAGTGCTAAGAGAGTAGTAGTGGAAAAAGGAATATATACAAATATAAACTACACAGAAGCATTCTGTGAAACTTCTTTCTGATCTGAGCATTCAGCTAACAGAATTAAACCATACTTTTGATTGAGCAGTTTTGAAACACTCTGTCTGTAGAAAATGCAACTGGACATTCGTAGCGCTAAGTGGGTAATAGTGGAAAAAAGAATATGTTCAAATATAAACTACACAGAAGCATTGTATGAAACTTCTTTCTGTTCTGTGCATTCAACTAACAGAGTTGAACCTTACTTTTGATTGAGCCGTTCTGAAACACTCTTTCTGTAGAAACTGCAATTGGACATTCTGAGCGCTAAGAGGCCTCTATTGGGAAAAATAATATCTTCAAATAAAAACTACACAGAAGCATTGTGTGAAACTTATTTCTGATATGTTCATTAAGCTAACAGAGTTAAACCATACTTTTGATTGCGCAGTTCTGAACACTCTTTCTGTAGAAAATGCAAGTGGACATTCGGAGCGCTAAGAGGGTATAGTGGAAAAAGGAATATATTCAAATATAAACTACACAGTAGCATTCTGTGAAAATTCTTTCTGTTCTGTGCATTCAACTAACAGAGTTGAACCTTACTTTTGATTGAGCCGTTCTGAAACACTCTTTCTGTAGAAACTGCAATTGGACATTCTGAGCGCTAAGAGGCCTCTATTGGGAAAAATAATATCTTCAAATAAAAACTACCCAGAAGCATTGTGTGAAACTTATTTCTGATATGTTCATTAAGCTAACAGAGTTAAAACATACTTTTGATTGCGCAGTTCTGAACACTCTTTCTGTAGAAAATGCAAGTGGACATTCCGAGCGCTAAGAGGGTAATAGTGGAAAAAGGAATATATTCAAATATAAACTACACAGTAGCATTCTGTGAAAATTCTTTCTGTTCTGTGCATTCAACTAACAGAGTTGAACCTTACTTTTGATTGAGCCGTTCTGAAACACTCTTTCTGTAGAAACTGCAATTGGACATGCTAAGCGCTAAGAGGCCTACATTGGGAAAAAGAATATCTTCAAATAAAAACTGCACAGATGCATTCTGTGAAACTTATTTCTGATCTGTAAATTCAGTTAACAGAGATAAAACATATTTTTGATTGAGCAGTTATGAAACACTCTTTTTGTAGAAAATGCAAGTGGAGATTCGGAGCGCTAAGAGGGTAATAGTGGAAAAAGGAATGTCTTCAAATATAAACTACACAGCATCATTCGGTGAAACTTCTTTCTGATCTGTGCATTCAGCTAACAGAGTTAAACCATACTTTTGATTGAGCAGATCTGAATACTCTTTCTGTAGAAAATGCAACTGGACATTTGGAGCGCTAAGAGCGTAATAGTAAAAAAAGCAATATATTCACATATAAACAACACAGAAGCATTCTGTGAAACTTCTTTCTGATCTGAGCATTCAGCTAACAGAGTTAAACCATACTTTTGATTGAGCAGTTTTGTAACACTCTGTCTGTAGAAAACGCAACTGGACATTCGTAGCGCTAAGTGGGTAATAGTGGAAAAAAGAATATGTTCAAATATAAACTACACAGAAGCATTGTATGAAACTTCTTCCTGTTCTGTGCATTCAACTAACAGAGTTGAACCTTACTTTTGATTGAGCCGTTCTGAAACACTCTTTCTGTAGAAACTGCAATTGGACATTCTGAGCGCTAAGAGGCCTCTATTGGGAAAAATAATATCTTCAAATAAAAACTACCCAGAAGCATTGTGTGAAACTTATTTCTGATATGTTCATTAAGCTAACAGAGTTAAAACATACTTTTGATTGCGCAGTTCTGAACACTCTTTCTGTAGAAAATGCAAGTGGACATTCCGAGCGCTAAGAGGGTAATAGTGGAAAAAGGAATATATTCAAATATAAACTACACAGTAGCATTCTGTGAAAATTCTTTCTGTTCTGTGCATTCAACTAACAGAGTTGAACCTTACTTTTGATTGAGCCGTTCTGAAACACTCTTTCTGTAGAAACTGCAATTGGACATGCTAAGCGCTAAGAGGCCTACATTGGGAAAAAGAATATCTTCAAATAAAAACTACACAGATGCATTCTGTGAAACTTATTTCTTATCTGTAAATTCAGTTAACAGAGATAAAACATATTTTTCATTGAGCAGTTATGAAACACTCTTTTTGTAGAAAATGCAAGTGGAGGTTCGGAGCGCTAAATGGTAATAGTGGAAAATGGAATGTCTTCAAATATAAACTACACAGAATCATTCGGTGAAACTTCTTTCTGATCTGTGCATTCAGCTAACAGAGTTAAACCATACTTTTGATTGAGCAGATCTGAATACTCTTTCTGTAGAAAATGCAACTGGACATTTGGAGCGCTAAGAGCGTAGTAGTGGAAAAAGTAATATATTCAAATATAAACTACACAGAAGCATTCTGTGAAACTTCTTTCTGATCTGAGCATTCAGCTAACAGAGTTAAACCATACTTTTGATTGAGCAGTTTTGAAACACTCTGTCTGTAGAAAATGCAACTGGACATTCGTAGCGCTAAGTTGGTAATAGTGGAAAAAAGAATATGTTCAAATATAAACTACACAGAAGCATTGTATGAAACTTCTTTCTGTTCTGTGCATTCAACTAACAGAGCTGAACCTTACTTTTGATTGAGCCGTTCTGAAACACTCTTTCTGTAGAAACTGCAATTGGACATTCTGAGCGCTAAGAGGCCTATATTGGGAAAAAGAATGTCTACACATAAAAACTACACAGAAGAATTGTGTGAAACTACTTTCTGTTCTCTTTGTTCAACTAAAAGGGTTGAACCTTAGTTTTGATTGAGCCGTTCTGAAACACTCTTTCTGTAGAAAATGCAAGTGGAGATTCGGAGCGCTAAGAGGGTAATAGTTGAAAAAGGAATGTCTCCAAATATAAACTACACAGAATCATTCTGTGAAACTTCTTTCTGATCTGTGCATTCAGCTAACAGAGTTAAACCATACTTTTGATTGAGCAGATCTGAACACTCTTTCTGTAGAAAATGCAACTGGACATTTGGAGCGCTAAGAGAGTAGTAGTGGAAAAAGGAATATATACAAATATAAACTACACAGAATCATTCTGTGAAACTTCTTTCTGATCTGAGCATTCAGCTAACAGAATTAAACCATACTTTTGATTGAGCAGTTTTGAAACACTCTGTCTGTAGAAAATGCAACTGGACATTCGTAGCGCTAAGTGGGTAATAGTGGAAAAAAGAATATGTTCAAATATAAACTACACAGAAGCATTGTATGAAACTTCTTTCTGTTCTGTGCATTCAACTAACAGAGTTGAACCTTACTTTTGATTGAGCCGTTCTGAAACACTCTTTCTGTAGAAACTGCAATTGGACATTCTGAGCGCTAAGAGGCCTCTATTGGGAAAAATAATACCTTCAAATAAAAACTACACAGAAGCATTGTGTGAAACTTATTTCTGATATGTTCATTAAGCTAACAGAGTTAAACCATACTTTTGATTGCGCAGTTCTGAACACTCTTTCTGTAGAAAATGCAAGTGGACATTCGGAGCGCTAAGAGGGTAATAGTGGAAAAAGGAATATATTCAAATATAAACTACACAGTAGCATTCTGTGAAAATTCTTTCTGTTCTGTGCATTCAACTAACAGAGTTGAATCTTACTTTTCATTGAGCCGTTCTGAAACACTCTTTCTGTAGAAACTGCAATTGGACATGCTAAGCGCTAAGAGGCCTACATTGGGAAAAAGAATATCTTCAAATAAAAACTACACAGATGCATTCTGTGAAACTTATTTCTGATCTCTAAATTCAGTTAACAGAGATAAAACATATTTTTGATTGAGCAGTTATGAAACACTCTTTTTGTAGAAAATGCAAGTGGAGATTCGGAGCGCTAAGAGGGTAATAGTGGAAAAAGGAATGTCTTCAAATATAAACTACACAGAATCATTCGGTGAAACTTCTTTCTGATCTGTGCATTCAGCTAACAGAGTTAAACCATACTTTTGATTGAGCAGATCTGAACACTCTTTCTGTAGAAAATGCAACTGGACATTTGGAGCGCTAAGAGCGTAGTAGTGGAAAAAGGAATATATTCAAATATAAACTACACAGAAGCATTCTGTGAAACTTCTTTCTGATCTGAGCATTCAGCTAACAGAGTTAAACCATACTTTTGATTGAGCAGTTTTGAAACACTCTGTCTGTAGAAAATGCAACTGGACATTCGTAGCGCTAAGTGGGTAATAGTGGAAAAAAGAATATGTTCAAATATAAACTACACAGAAGCATTGTATGAAACTTCTTTCTGTTCTGTGCATTCAACTAACAGAGTTGAACCTTACTGTTATTGAGCCGTTCTGAAACACTCTTTCTGTAGAAACTGCAATTGGACATTCTGAGGGCTAAGAGGCCTATATTGGGAAAAAGAATGTCTACAAATAAAAACTACACAGAAGAATTGTGTGAAACTTCTTTCTGTTCTGTTTGTTCAACTAAAAGAGTTGAACCTTAGTTTTGATTGAGCCGTTCTGAAACACTCTTTCTGTAGAAAATGCAAGTGGAGATTCGGAGTGCTAAGAGGGTAATAGTGGAAAAAGGAATGTCTCCAAATATAAACTACACAGAATCATTCTGTGAAACTTCTTTCTGATCTGTGCATTCAGCTAACAGAGTTAAACCATACTTTTGATTGAGCAGATCTGAACACTCTTTCTGTAGAAAATGCAACTGGACATTTGGAGCGCTAAGAGAGTAGTAGTGGAAAAAGGAATATATACAAATATAAACTACACAGAACCATTCTGTGAAACTTCTTTCTGATCTGAGCATTCAGCTAACAGAATTAAACCATACTTTTGATTGAGCAGTTTTGAAACACTCTGTCTGTAGAAAATGCAACTGGACATTCGTAGCGCTAAGTGGGTAATAGTGGAAAAAAGAATATGTTCAAATATAAACTACACAGAAGCATTGTATGAAACTTCTCTCTGTTCTGTGCATTCAACTAACAGAGTTGAACCTTAATTTGATTGAGCCGTTCTGAATCACTCTTTCTGTAGAAACTGCAATTGGACATTCTGAGCGCTAAGAGGCCTCTATTGGGAAAAATAATATCTTCAAATAAAAACTACACAGAAGCATTGTGTGAAACTTATTTCTGATATGTTCATTAAGCTAACAGAGTTAAACCATACTTTTGATTGCGCAGTTCTGAACACTCTTTCTGTAGAAAATGCAAGTGGACATTCGGAGCGCTAAGAGGGTATAGTGGAAAAAGGAATATATTCAAATATAAACTACACAGTAGCATTCTGTGAAAATTCTTTCTGTTCTGTGCATTCAACTAACAGAGTTGAACCTTACTTTTGATTGAGCCGTTCTGAAACACTCTTTCTGTAGAAACTGCAATTGGACATTCTGAGCGCTAAGAGGCCTCTATTGGGAAAAATAATATCTTCAAATAAAAACTACCCAGAAGCATTGTGTGAAACTTATTTCTGATATGTTCATTAAGCTAACAGAGTTAAAACATACTTTTGATTGCGCAGTTCTGAACACTCTTTCTGTAGAAAATGCAAGTGGACATTCCGAGCGCTAAGAGGGTAATAGTGGAAAAAGGAATATATTCAAATATAAACTACACAGTAGCATTCTGTGAAAATTCTTTCTGTTCTGTGCATTCAACTAACAGAGTTGAACCTTACTTTTGATTGAGCCGTTCTGAAACACTCTTTCTGTAGAAACTGCAATTGGACATGCTAAGCGCTAAGAGGCCTACATTGGGAAAAAGAATATCTTCAAATAAAAACTGCACAGATGCATTCTGTGAAACTTATTTCTGATCTGTAAATTCAGTTAACAGAGATAAAACATATTTTTGATTGAGCAGTTATGAAACACTCTTTTTGTAGAAAATGCAAGTGGAGATTCGGAGCGCTAAGAGGGTAATAGTGGAAAAAGGAATGTCTTCAAATATAAACTACACAGCATCATTCGGTGAAACTTCTTTCTGATCTGTGCATTCAGCTAACCGAGTTAAACCATACTTTTGATTGAGCAGATCTGAATACTCTTTCTGTAGAAAATGCAACTGGACATTTGGAGCGCTAAGAGCGTAATAGTAAAAAAAGCAATATATTCACATATAAACAACACAGAAGCATTCTGTGAAACTTCTTTCTGATCTGAGCATTCAGCTAACAGAGTTAAACCATACTTTTGATTGAGCAGTTTTGTAACACTCTGTCTGTAGAAAACGCAACTGGACATTCGTAGCGCTAAGTGGGTAATAGTGGAAAAAAGAATATGTTCAAATATAAACTACACAGAAGCATTGTATGAAACTTCTTCCTGTTCTGTGCATTCAACTAACAGAGTTGAACCTTACTTTTGATTGAGCCGTTCTGAAACACTCTTTCTGTAGAAACTGCAATTGGACATTCTGAGCGCTAAGAGGCCTCTATTGGGAAAAATAATATCTTCAAATAAAAACTACCCAGAAGCATTGTGTGAAACTTATTTCTGATATGTTCATTAAGCTAACAGAGTTAAAACATACTTTTGATTGCGCAGTTCTGAACACTCTTTCTGTAGAAAATGCAAGTGGACATTCCGAGCGCTAAGAGGGTAATAGTGGAAAAAGGAATATATTCAAATATAAACTACACAGTAGCATTCTGTGAAAATTCTTTCTGTTCTGTGCATTCAACTAACAGAGTTGAACCTTACTTTTGATTGAGCCGTTCTGAAACACTCTTTCTGTAGAAACTGCAATTGGACATGCTAAGCGCTAAGAGGCCTACATTGGGAAAAAGAATATCTTCAAATAAAAACTACACAGATGCATTCTGTGAAACTTATTTCTTATCTGTAAATTCAGTTAACAGAGATAAAACATATTTTTGATTGAGCAGTTATGAAACACTCTTTTTGTAGAAAATGCAAGTGGAGGTTCGGAGCGCTAAATGGTAATAGTGGAAAAAGGAATGTCTTCAAATATAAACTACACAGAATCATTCGGTGAAACTTCTTTCTGATCTGTGCATTCAGCTAACAGAGTTAAACCATACTTTTGATTGAGCAGATCTGAATACTCTTTCTGTAGAAAATGCAACTGGACATTTGGAGCGCTAAGAGCGTAGTAGTGGAAAAAGTAATATATTCAAATATAAACTACACAGAAGCATTCTGTGAAACTTCTTTCTGATCTGAGCATTCAGCTAACAGAGTTAAACCATACTTTTGATTGAGCAGTTTTGAAACACTCTGTCTGTAGAAAATGCACCTGGACATTCGTAGCGCTAAGTGGGTAATAATGGAAAAAAGAATATGTTCAAATATAAACTACACAGAAGCATTGTATGAAACTTCTTCCTGTTCTGTGCATTCAACTAACAGAGTTGAACCTTACTTTTGATTGAGCCGTTCTGAAACACTCTTTCTGTAGAAACTGCAATTGGACATTCTGAGCGCTAAGAGGCCTATATTGGGAAAAAGAATGTCTACATATAAAAACTACACAGAAGCATTGTGTGAAACTTATTTCTGATATGTTCATTAAGCTAACAGAGTTAAACCATACTTTTGATTGCGCAGTTCTGAACACTCTTTCTGTAGAAAATGCAAGTGGACATTCGGAGCGCTAAGAGGGTAATAGTGGAAAAAGGAATATATTCAAATATAAACTACACAGTAGCATTCTGTGAAAATTCTTTCTGTTCTGTGCATTCAACTAACAGAGTTGAATCTTACTTTTCATTGAGCCGTTCTGAAACACTCTTTCTGTAGAAACTGCAATTGGACATGCTAAGCGCTAAGAGGCCTACATTGGGAAAAAGAATATCTTCAAATAAAAACTACACAGATGCATTCTGTGAAACTTATTTCTGATCTGTAAATTCAGTTAACAGAGATAAAACATATTTTTGATTGAGCAGTTATGAAACACTGTTTTTGTAGAAAATGCAAGTGGAGATTCGGAGCGCTAAGAGGGTAATAGTGGAAAAAGGAATGTCTTCAAATATAAACTACACAGAATCATTCGGTGAAACTTCCTTCTGATCTGTGCATTCAGCTTACAGAGTTAAACCATACTTTTGATTGAGCAGATCTGAACACTCTTTCTGTAGAAAATGCAACTTGACATTTGGAGCGCTAAGAGCGTAGTAGTGGAAAAAGGAATATATTCAAATATAAACTACACAGAAGCATTCTGTGAAACTTCTTTCTGATCTGAGCATTCAGCTAACAGAGTTAAACCATACTTTTGATTGAGCAGTTTTGAAACACTCTGTCTGTAGAAAATGCAACTGGACATTCGTAGCGCTAAGTTGGTAATAGTGGAAAAAAGAATATGTTCAAATATAAACTACACAGAAGCATTGTATGAAACTTCTTTCTGTTCTGTGCATTCAACTAACAGAGTTGAACCTTACTTTTGATTGAGCCGTTCTGAAACACTCTTTCTGTAGAAACTGCAATTGGACATTCTGAGCGCTAAGAGGCCTATATTGGGAAAAAGAATGTCTACAAATAAAAACTACACAGAAGAATTGTGTGAAACTACTTTCTGTTCTGTTTGTGCAACTAAAAGAGTTGAACCTTAGTTTTGATTGAGCCGTTCTGAAACACTCTTTCTGTAGAAAATGCAAGTGGAGATTCGGAGCGCTAAGAGGGTAATAGTGGAAAAAGGAATGTCTCCAAATATAAACTACACAGAATCATTCTGTGAAACTTCTTTCTGATCTGTGCATTCAGCTAACAGAGTTAAACCATACTTTTGATTGAGCAGATCTGAACACTCTTTCTGTAGAAAATGCAACTGGACATTTGGAGCGCTAAGAGAGTAGTAGTGGAAAAAGGAATATATACAAATATAAACTACACAGAATCATTCTGTGAAACTTCTTTCTGATCTGAGCATTCAGCTAACAGAATTAAACCATACTTTTGATTGAGCAGTTTTGAAACACTCTGTCTGTAGAAAATGCAACTGGACATTCGTAGCGCTAAGTGGGTAATAGTGGAAAAAAGAATATGTTCAAATATAAACTACACAGAAGCATTGTATGAAACTCCTTTCTGTTCTGTGCATTCAACTAACAGAGTTGAACCTTACTTTTGATTGAGCCGTTCTGAAACACTCTTTCTGTAGAAACTGCAATTGGACATTCTGAGCGCTAAGAGGCCTCTATTGGGAAAAATAATATCTTCAAATAAAAACTACACAGAAGCATTGTGTGAAACTTATTTCTGATATGTTCATTAAGCTAACATAGTTAAACCATACTTTTGATTGCGCAGTTCTGAACACTCTTTCTGTAGAAAATGCAAGTGGACATTCGGAGCGCTAAGAGGGTAATAGAGGAAAAAGGAATATATTCAAATATAAACTACACAGTAGCATTCTGTGAAAATTCTTCCTGTTCTGTGCATTCAACTAACAGAGTTGAACCTTACTTTTGATTGAGCCGTTCTGAAACACTCTTTCTGTAGAAACTGCATTTGGACATGCTAAGCGCTAAGAGGCCTACATTGGGAAAAAGAATATCTTCAAATAAAAACTACACAGATGCATTCTGTGAAACTTATTTCTGATCTGTAAATTCAGTTAACAGAGATAAAACATATTTTTGATTGAGCAGTTATGAAACATTCTTTTTGTAGAAAATGCAAGTGGAGATTCTGAGCGCTAAGAGGGTAATAGTGGAAAAAGGAATGTCTTCAAATATAAACTACACAGAATCATTCGGTGAAACTTCTTTCTGATCTGTGCATTCAGCTAACAGAGTTAAACCATACTTTTGATTGAGCAGATCTGAACACTCTTTCTGTAGAAAATGCAACTGGACATTTGGAGCGCTAAGAGCGTAGTAGTGGAAAAAGGAATATATTCAAATATAAACTACACAGAAGCATTCTGTGAAACTTCTTTCTGATCTGAGCATTCAGCTAACAGAGTTAAACCATACTTTTGATTGAGCAGTTTTGAAACACTCTGTCTGTAGAAAATGCAACTGGACATTCGTAGCGCTAAGTGGGTAATAGTGGAAAAATGAATATGTTCAAATATAAACTACACAGAAGCATTGTATGAAACTTCTTTCTGTTCTGTGCATTCAACTAACAGAGTTGAACCTTACTTTTGATTGAGCCGTTCTGAAACACTCTTTCTGTAGAAACTGCAATTGGACATTCTGAGCGCTAAGAGGCCTATATTGGGAAAAAGAATGTCTACAAATAAAAACTACACAGAAGAATTGTGTGAAACTACTTTCTGTTCTGTTTGTTCAACTAAAAGAGTTGAACCTTAGTTTTGATTGAGCCGTTCTGAAACACTCTTTCTGTAGAAAATGCAAGTGGAGATTCGGAGCGCTAAGAGGGTAATAGTGGAAAAAGGAATGTCTCCAAATATAAACTACACAGAATCATTCTGTGAAACTTTTTCTGATCTGTGCATTCAGCTAACAGAGTTAAACCATACTTTTGATTGAGCAGATCTGAACACTCTTTCTGTAGAAAATGCAACTGGACATTTGGAGCGCTAAGAGAGTAGTAGTGGAAATGGAATATATACAAATATAAACTACACAGAAGCATTCTGTGAAACTTCTTTCTGATCTGAGCATTCAGCTAACAGAATTAAACCATACTTTTGATTGAGCAGTTTTGAAACACTCTGTCTGTAGAAAATGCAACTGGACATTCGTAGCGCTAAGTGGGTAATAGTGGAAAAAAGAATATGTTCAAATATAAACTACACAGAAGCATTGTATGAAACTTCTTTCTGTTCTGTGCATTCAACTAACAGAGTTGAACCTTACTTTTGATTGAGCCGTTCTGAAACACTCTTTCTGTAGAAACTGCATTTGGACATTCTGAGCGCTAAGAGGCCTCTATTGGGAAAAATAATACCTTCAAATAAAAACTACACAGAAGCATTGTGTGAAACTTATTTCTGATATGTTCATTAAGCTAACAGAGTTAAACCATACTTTTGATTGCGCAGTTCTGAACACTCTTTCTGTAGAAAATGCAAGTGGACATTCGGAGCGCTAAGAGGGTAATAGTGGAAAAAGGAATATATTCAAATATAAACTACACAGGAGCATTCTGTGAAAATTCTTTCTGTTCTGTGCATTCAACTAACAGAGTTGAATCTTACTTTTCATTGAGCCGTTCTGAAACACTCTTTCTGTAGAAACTGCAATTGGACATGCTAAGCGCTAAGAGGCCTACATTGGGAAAAAGAATATCTTCAAATAAAAACTACACAGATGCATTCTGTGAAACTTACCTATTTCTGATCTGTAAATTCAGTTAACAGAGATAAAACATATTTTTGATTGAGCAGTTATGAAACACTCTTTTTGTAGAAAATACAAGTGGAGATTCGGAGCGCTAAGAGGGTAATAGTGGAAAAAGGAATGTCTTCAAATATAAACTACACAGAATCATTCGGTGAAACTTCCTTCTGATCTGTGCATTCAGCTAACAGAGTTAAACCATACTTTTGATTGAGCAGATCTGAACACTCTTTCTGTAGAAAATGCAACTTGACATTTGGAGCGCTAAGAGCGTAGTAGTGGAAAAAGGAATATATTCAAATATAAACTACACAGAAGCATTCTGTGAAACTTCTTTCTGATCTGAGCATTCAGCTAACAGAGTTAAACCATACTTTTGATTGAGCAGTTTTGAAACACTCTGTCTGTAGAAAATGCAACTGGACATTCGTAGCGCTAAGTGGGTAATAGTGGAAAAAAGAATATGTTCAAATATAAACTACACAGAAGCATTGTATGAAACTTCTTTCTGTTCTGTGCATTCAACTAACAGAGTTGAACCTTACTTTTGATTGAGCCGTTCTGAAACACTCTTTCTGTAGAAACTGCAATTGGACATTCTGAGCGCTAAGAGGCCTATATTGGGAAAAATAATGTCTACAAATAAAAACTACACAGAAGAATTGTGTGAAACTACTTTCTGTTCTGTTTGTTCAACTAAAAGAGTTGAACCTTAGTTTTGATTGAGCCGTTCTGAAACACTCTTTCTGTAGAAAATGCAAGTGGAGATTCGGAGCGCTAAGAGGGTAATAGTGGAAAAAGGAATGTCTCCAAATATAAACTACACAGAATCATTCTGTGAAACTTCTTTCTGATCTGTGCATTCAGCTAACAGAGTTAAACCATACTTTTGATTGAGCAGATCTGAACACTCTTTCTGTAGAAAATGCAACTGGACATTTGGAGCGCTAAGAGAGTAGTAGTGGAAAAAGGAATATATACAAATATAAACTACACAGAAGCATTCTGTGAAACTTCTTTCTGATCTGAGCATTCAGCTAACAGAATTAAACCATAATTTTGATTGAGCAGTTTTGAAACACTCTGTCTGTAGAAAATGCAACTGGACATTCGTAGCGCTAAGTGGGTAATAGTGGAAAAAAGAATATGTTCAAATATAAACTACACAGAAGCATTGTATGAAACTTCTTTCTGTTCTGTGCATTCAACTAACAGAGTTGAACCTTACTTTTGATTGAGCCGTTCTGAAACACTCTTTCTATAGAAACTGCAATTGGACATTCTGAGCGCTAAGAGGCCTCTATTGGGAAAAATAATATCTTCAAATAAAAACTACACAGAAGCATTGTGTGAAACTTATTTCTGATATGTTCATTAAGCTAGCAGAGTTAAACCGTACTTTTGATTGCGCAGTTCTGAACACTCTTTCTGTAGAAAATGCAAGTGGACATTCGGAGCGCTAAGAGGGTAATAGTGGAAAAAGGAATATATTCAAATATAAACTACACAGTAGCATTCTGTGAAAATTCTTTCTGTTCTGTGCATTCAACTAACAGAGTTGAATCTTACTTTTCATTGAGCCGTTCTGAAACACTCTTTCTGTAGAAACTGCAATTGGACATGCTAAGCGCTAAGAGGCCTACATTGGGAAAAAGAATATCTTCAATAAAAACTACACAGATGCATTCTGTGAAACTTATTTCTGATCTGTAAATTCAGTTAACAGAGATAAAACATATTTTTGATTGAGCAGTTATGAAACACTCTTTTTGTAGAAAATGCAAGTGGAGATTCGGAGCGCTAAGTGGGTAATAGTGGAAAAAGGAATGTCTTCACATATAAACTACACAGAATCATTCGGTGAAACTTCTTTCTGATCTGTGCATTCAGCTAACAGAGTTAAACCATACTTTTGATTGAGCAGATCTGAACACTCTTTCTGTAGAAAATGCAACTTGACATTTGGAGCGCTAAGAGCGTAGTAGTGGAAAAAGGAATATATTCAAATATAAACTACACAGAAGCATTCTGTGAAACTTCTTTCTGATCTGAGCATTCAGCTAACAGATTTAAACCATACTTTTGATTGAGCAGTTTTGAAACACTCTGTCTGTAGAAAATGCAACTGGACATTCGTAGCGCTAAGTGGGTAATA